>NC_135953.1:16033367-16633367 GCF_053455715.1 Rhinoraja longicauda
TTGGCCCATCAAGTCTACACCATTCAATCATGGCTGATCTATCTCTCCCTCCTAACCCCATTTTCTTGCCTTCTCCCCATAACCTCTGCCAACTGTACGAATCAAGAACAAATAAAGATAGTTCAAAGGTCTCCAGTGAGGTAGATGGGAGGTCGGGACTGCTCTCTAGTTGGTGAGAGGATGATTTAGTTGCCTGATAACAGTTAGGAAGAAACTGTCCCTGAATCTGGAGATATAATAATAATAATAATAATGCATTACATTTATATAGCGCTTTTCAAACACTCAAAGACGCTTTACAGGGATTTAGACAATAGACAATAGACAATAGGTACAGGAGGAGGCCATTCGGCCCTTCGAGCCAGCACCGCCATTCAATGTGATCATGGCTGATCATTCTCAATCAGTACCCCGTTCCTGCCTTCTCCCCATACCCCCTGACTCCGCTATCCTTAAGAGCTCTATCCAGCTCTCTCTTGAATGCATTCAGAGAATTGGCCTCCACTGCCCTCTGAGGCAGAGAATTCCACAGATTCACAATTCTCTGACTGAAAAAGTTTTTCCTCATCTCCGTTCTAAATGGCCTACCCCTTATTCTTAAACTGTGGCCCCTGGTTCTGGAACATAGAGAAGTGAATAAATAGATAAATAAGTAAACGAACAGAGAAAGGAGACAGAAGGTGGGGTGACCTTCAGTGGTTGAAGGCAGTGCTGAACAGGTGAGACTTCAGTGATGTTTTGAATGTGGTGAGTGAGGAGGAGTCTCTGACGGTTTGGGGTAGTGAGTTCCATAGGGTGGTAGCAGCGATGGAGAAAGCCCTGTCCCCCCAGGATCTGAGTTTGGTCCGGATGGGGGGGGACAGGAGATTGGCAGCAGCAGAGCGGAGGGTGCAGGTGGGACTGTGCCTGTGGAGGAGGTCAGTCAGGTAGGATGGGGCCAGGTTATGGAGGGCTTTGTAGGTCATGAGGATGATTTTGTACTGGATTCTCTGGGGGATGGGGAGCCAGTGGAGTTTGTAAAGGACGGGGGTGATATGGTCACGGATCGGGGAGTGGGTGAGTAGACGGGCAGCGGAGTTTTGAATGTATTGAAGTTTACTGATGATTTTTGAGGGTGCGCCATAGAGGAGGCAGTTGCAGTAGTCCAGACGGGAGGTGATGAAGGCGTGGATGAGGGTTTCTGCAGCTGTGGAGGAGAGGGATGGACGGAGACGGGCAATGTTTTTGAGGTGGAAGAAGGCTGTCTTTGTGATGTGTTTGATGTGTTTGTCGAAGGAAAGGGTTTGATCAAAGATGATTCCAAGATTCCGGATGTGAGGGGAGGTGGATACTGGGAGACCATCAATATTGAGGATGAAGTTTTGGGTGGATTTGGTGAGCGTTTTTGGACCAATGATGATGATTTCAGATTTGTTGCAGTTGAGTTTGAGGAAATTTGATTGAAGCCAAGATTTTATTTCAGTGATGCGGTTTGTCAGTGTAGAGTGTGTGGTGGTGGAGATTGACTTGGTGGAGATGAGGAGCTGGATATCATCGGCGAAGCAGTGGAAGTTGAGACCATGACGGCGGATTAAATTACCAAGGGGGAACAGGTAGAGGATGAAGAGGAGGGGGCCAAGGACTGAGCCTTGGGGGACACCTTGGGGGAGGGGAGCGGTGGGGGATTTACAGTTGTTAATGGAGATGAACTGGTGCCTGTCGGAGAGGTAAGATTTGAACCAGGATAGGGCTGTGCCGGTGATGTTAAAGGAGGTTTCAAGTCGGGTGAGGAGAATGGAGTGATTTATGGTGTCAAAGGCGGTGCTGAGGTCAAGTAGGATGAGGATGTTGAGGTGGCCAGCGTCGGAGGAGAGGAAAAGGTCGTTTGTGATTTTGAGGAGCCCAGTTTCAGTACAGTGGTTGGAGCGGAATCCGGATTGGAAAGTTTCATACAGGTTATTGGTAGAGAGGTGGTATTTGAGTTGGGAAGCTACAGCATGTTCCAAAACTTTGGACAGAAATGGTAGGTTGGAGATTGGTCTGAAGTTGTTTGGGGTGTCAGGGTCGAGACCAGGTTTTTTCAGAATGGGGGTGACAGCAGCGATTTTGAGGGATGGCGGGACGATGCCAGTGGACAGGGAGGAGTTTATTGTTGCAGTGATAAGTGGAGAGAGAGCAGGAAGGCAGGCCTTGACAAAGCTGGAGGGGATGGGGTCCAGAGAGCAGGTGGCAGTTTTTATTCCTGTGAAGAGGTCAGAGAGGTCGCTGGTGGAGACTGGGGAGAACTGAGGCAGGGGTTGACAGGATAAGGGGGGGGCAGGTGTTTTGCGGGGGAGCAGGTGCGTTGGTAGTTAAGGTGCTGTAGATGCTGTCTATTTTGCTTTGGAAGAATGAAAGGAAAGTGGTGCATTTGTCAACTGTGAATGACTGGGAGATGGTGTCCAGGGGGCTGAGGAGTTTGTTTATTGTAGAGAAGAGTGCTTTTGGGTTTCCGGAGCCAGAGTGAATTATTTGAGAGTAGTAGGTGGAGTGGGCGCGGGAGAGGGCATCTTTGTAGTGCTGCAGGTGGTCTTTGTAGGCTTGGGAGTGAATTGTGAGACCTGTTTTGTTGTGGAGTCTTTCAAGTTGGCGGGCATGAGTTTTCATCATGCGGAGTTCGGGGGTAAACCAGGGAGCAGAGTGGGTGAAGGAAACTGTTTTGGTTTTTATAGGTGCAAGCTGGTCGAGGCAGGAGGAGAGAGTGTGGTTGTAGTAGTCAGTGAGGTCAGAGGGGCTGTGGAGGTCAACGAAGGGAGAGGCGGACATTATTTCAGAGAGGGAGGATGAGAGCGAGGTAGGTGATATGCGTTTTCAAACTTCTATACCTCTTGGCTGATGGGAGGGGGGAGGAGGGAGTGACCAGGGTAAGACTGGTCTTTGATTATACTGCTGGCCTTGCCAAGGCAGCATGAAGTAGACAGTGAATGGAGTCAATGGAAGGGAACTTGGTTTGCATGATAGACTGGGCCACAACCCTCTGTAATTTCTTATGGTCTTGGATGTAATCTACCCAAGCAGAATATGAGGTGCTGTTGTCTGTCTAACAATTAACTGCTCTGGGTCTCTGTGAGAATTTCAGCCAACGGTCTTTAAACCACTTCCCTCTCAGCCAGGCACACACAACTGAGACAAGCTCTTGGTGGGTATGTTATTGTAGTCTCTGAGGGAAGGGTTGGGTTTGACATGAACTTGTTACAATCCTCATATACCAGAGGTTCACACCGACCAGTGATCCCCGCACGTTAACACCATCCTACACACACTAAGAACAATTTACATTTATACCAAGCCAATTAACCTACAAACCTGTATGTCTTTGGAGTGTGGGAAGAAACCGAAGATCTCGGAGAAAACCCACGCAGGTCACGGGGAGAACGTACAAACTCCTTACAGAGAGCACCTGCGTCAGGATCGAACCCAGATCTCTGGTGCTGTAAGGCAGCAACTCTACCGCTGCACAACCGTGCCACTCCTGTTATCATCATGCTGTACATTTAACTATCTAGTCGCACCTTGGCCATTCCCTCTTCTATCAGGCAAGAGGTATATAAGTGTGAAAACCTCCAGATTCAGAGACAATTTCTTCCCAGCTGTTATCAGGCAACTGAACCATCCTTCCAACACCAGAGAGTAGTCCTGAGATACTATTTGCCTCATTGGAGACCCTCGTACTATCTTTGGTCGGACTTCACTGGACTTTATCTTACATAAACGTTATTCACGTTATTCCCTTTATCATGTATCTGTACACTGTGGATAGCTCGATTGTAATCATGTCTTGTCTTTCCACTGACTGGTTAGCATGCACCAAAGGTTTTTCGCTGTACGACGGTATACGTGACAATAAACTAAACTCAAACTCAAACTCCTAACACAGGCAAATGAGATGACCACAAATAGGCATCGACAATTTGGACTCCCGCAAAACCCCATTACTGTGCTGTACATTTCTATGATTCTAAGCCTTCAAGCAGTGTAATGATGTAAGGTGAAGGTCAGTTTGAAATACCATCATCATCATAAGGTCATAAGTGGTAGGAACAGAATTGGGCCATTTGGCCCATCAAGTCTACGCCATTCAATCATGGCTGATCTATCTCTCCCTTCTAACCCTATTCTCCTGCCTTCTCCCCATAACCCTTGACACTCGTACCAATCAAGAATCTATGTATCTCCACCTTAAAAATATCCATTGACTTGGCCTCCACAGCCTTCTGTGGCAAATAATTCCACAGATTCACCACCCTCTGACCAAAGAAATTCCTCCTCATCTCCTTCCTAAAGGAATGTCCTTTAACTCTGAGGCAATGATCTCTGGTCTTAGACTCTCCCACTAGTAGAAACATTCTCTCCATATCCACTCTATCTATGCCTTTCACTATTTGTTAAGTTTCAATGAGGTCCTACTTCATCCTTCTAAACTCCAGCGAGTACAGGCCCAGTGCTGACAAACGCTCATCATATGTTAACTCATTGTAATCATTCTTGTAAACATCCTCGGGACCCTCTCCAGAGCCAGCACATTCTTCCTCAGATATCATGCCCAAAACTGCTCATAGTACTCCAAATGCGGCCTGACCAGCGCCTTATAGGGCCTTAGCATTACATCCCTGTTTTTGTATTCCAGCCCTCTTGAAATACGCAAATGCTAGCATTGTGTTTCCCTTCTTACTACCGATTCGACTTGCTAATTAACTTTTTAGGAATCTTGCACCAGCACTCCCACGTCCCTTTGCACCTCCAATTTCTGGATTCACTCCCCATTTAGAATATAGTCTACGCCTTTATTCCTACTACCAAAAAGCATGCCTCCACACTTTGCTACACTATATTCCATCTGCCACTTCTCTGCCCACTCTCCCAACTTGTCCAAGTCCTCCTGCAGACTCCCTGCTTTATCTACACTACCGGCCTCTCCACCTCTATTCGCATCATCTGCAAACTTGGCCACAAAGCCTACAATCCCCTCATCCAAATCATTAATATACAAAATGAAGAGTAGGGTCCCAGCACCGACCCCTGTGGAACTCCACTAGTCACTGGCAGCCAACCAGAAAAAGCTCCCTTTATTGCCACTCTTTGGCTTCTGCCATCCACCCAACCTGCTGCCTATCCCTGCTAGTACCTGACCTTTGATACCATGAGCTCTCATCTTCCTTAGCAGCCTGACGTGGCACCTTATCAAAAGCTTTCTAAAGAACTAGGTAAACAACATCCACTGACATTCCTTTGTCTGCCCTGCTATTTACTTCAAAGAATTCCAGCTGATTCACCAGGCAAGATCTCCCCTTCACAAAACCATGTTGACTTCGGCCTATTTTATCATGAACGTCTAACATCATCTTTAAAACTCTAAAATCTTACCAACCACTGAAGTCAGACTAACCGGACTATTGTTTCCACTACTCTGCTTTGCTCCCTTTTTGTGCCAATTTTACTAAGGAGAAGGTGCTTGGGAAGCTGAAAGGGCTGAAGGTGGATAAATCACCTGGATTGACAATAGACAATAGACAATAGGTGCAGGAGTAGGCCATTCGGCCCTTCGAGCCAGCACCGCCATTCAATGTGATCATGGCTGATCATTCTCAATCAGTACCCCGTTCCTGCCTTCTCCCCATACCCGCTATCCTTAAGAACTCTATCTAGCTCTCTCTTGATTGCATGTTGCCAGAGTCTTCCACTGTGAAGACTGATGCAAAAACGTTATTTAACTCCTCTGCCATTTCTTTATTCCCCATTAACACTTCTCCTGCATCATTTTCCAGCGGTCCAACGTCCACTCTTGCCCCTTTCTTACTCTTTAACTATCTTCATATTCATTAGCACACACTCATGCACTTAACGATGTTGTAAATCCATACCTCAATATTTCACGCGCTGCCAGCTACTCAACCACAGCAGACACTCAGGCAGACACTTTGCAAAACGCCCACCAGCACACTTCCCTCTCTCATACACATTACCAAGGTCCCTCCAGCCCTCTACCCAGCAGAAGCAACTGAGCAACCTTCAGAAATCCTTTGAAGCAGTGCCACACAAGAGATTATTAAATAAAGTAGCACACGCAGTCGCAGGACAAAAGCTGGCAAGACTGGAGCGACTAGGCTTGTATACACCGGAATTTAGGATGAGAGGGGAACTTATTGAAACATATAAGATTATTAAGGGAGTGGACGCGCTGGAGGCAGGAAACATGTTCCCAATGTTGGGGGAGTCCAGAACCAGGGGCCACAGTTTAAGAATAAGGGGCAGGCCATTTAGAACGGAGAGGAGGAAAAACTTTTTCAGTCAGAGAGTTGTGAATCTGTGGAATTCTCTGCCTCAGAAGGCAGTGGAGGCCAATTCTCTGAATGCTTTCAAGAGAGAGATAGATAGAGCTCTTAAGGATAGCGGAGTCAGGGGGTATGGGGAGAAGGCAGGAACGGGGTACTGATTGAGAATGATCAGCCATGATCACATTGAATGGTGGTGCTGGCTCGAAGGGCCGAATGGCCTACTCCTGCACCTATTGTTTATTGTCTATTGTCTATTGTCTATTGAACATTGTTAACAGAACAGTGCAGAGCAGGAACTGACCTTTCCTTCCATGAGGTCTATGTCGAACATGATGCCAAGTTAATCCCTTCTGTCTGCATTTGAACCAGAAACCCCCATTACGTGCATATTCGAATGGCCTCCTCCTGCACCTATTGTCTATTGTCTATTGTCTATTGTCTCTCGTCTCTCTAAAGATCTCTTGAATGCCACTATTTTATCTGTTTCCACCACCATCCCTGGCATCTCGTTCCAAGCCCCCACCAATCTAATCTAAGGGGCATTATGGTAAACTATTTCTGCACCCTCTCCAGAGCCTCCACATCCTTGAGTGATCAAAGTCTGCAACCAATACTCTAAATGCGGCACAGAACCAAAGATTTATGAAGCTGCAGCATTACTTTTTGACTCTTATACTCAATGTCCCAACCAATGAAGACAATTACATCATATGCCACTCTATCCACTTGTGTTGCTACTTTCGGGGAACTATGGACTTGGACCCCAAGACCCCTCTCTACATCAATATCGTTAAGGATCCAACCATTAAATGTGTACTTTGCTCTTACAGTTGACCTCCCAAAGTACAACACCTCGCATTGGCCTAGATTAAACTGCATCCGCCATATCTCAGCCCAGACCTGTAACTAATCTATATCCTACTGTGTCCTTTAACCTTCTTTCACGTCACAACTCCAACGATTTTCATGTCATCTGCAAACTTACTAACCAACACCTATAACATTTATGCCCAAGTCATTTAATATATTACAAACAACAGAGGTCTAAGGAGAAAATGGGATCGGGTGGCTAGGGCAGATAGGGCGGCACATTGGCACAGCGGTAGAGTTGCTGTCTTAAAGTGCCAGAGACCCGGGTTCGATCCTGACCTCAGGTGCTGTCTGTGCGGAATTTGTACTTTCTCCCTGTGACTGGGTGGGTTTTTGTCCGATGGGTGGTCCCAGTTTCCTCCCACACTCCAAAGACGTAGAGGTTTGTAGATTAATTGGCTGCCGTAAATTATCCCTAATGTGCAGGATAGTGTTAGTGTACGGGGTGATAGCTGGTCGGCACGGACTCGGTGAGCTAAAGGGCCTGTTCCTACATTGTACCTCTAAAGCCTAATGATCTCTGGAGAACACTACTTGTCACAGACCTCCAACCACAATAACTTTATGTGAGGTGTCAGGAGATATGGGGAGAGGGCAGGAGAATGAGGTTGGGAGAAAAAGACAGATCAGCCATGATTGAATGGCGGGGCAAACTTAATGGGCCGAATGGCTTAATTCTGCTCCTATAACATATAAACTTATAAGACATGACCTGAACTGGACAAAGTCGTGCAGACTGTGCCAAACTAGCCCATTCTATACCCAGTCTATGATCAGTCTGAAGAAGGGTCTCGACCCGATACGTCACCCATTCCTTCTCTCCTGAGATGCTGCCTGACCCGCTGAGTTACTCCAGCATTTTGTGAATAAATACCTTCGATTTGTACCAGCATCTGCAGTTATTTTCTTACACATTCTATACCCAATGCGAGTAAATCCTATCCCTAAGAAAACTCTCCAATAACACCCTTGCCATTGAGGTGAGGCTCACCGGCCTATAATTTCCTGGATTATTTCCCTTCTTCAACAAAGGAACAATATTTGGTTTCTCTCCAGACTTCCAGGATCTTGCCTGTAGTTGGAGAGGAGATAGATCACTGTCAAGGCCTCTACAATCTCCACTCTTGCCTCTCTTTTGAACCTGTGGTAGACCCCATCAGGCCCTGAGGATTTATCCATCTTAATGATCCTCAAGAGACTGAACACCTCCTCCTTCTTTGATCTCAAAATGCCACAAATGTAAAAAATTGTCCCTAGTGGGTGTAGGATAGTGTTAATGTGCGGGGATCGCTGGGCGGCGCGGACTTGGTGGGCCGAAAAGGCCTGTTTCCGCGCTGTATATATATGATATGATATGATATGAAGACCTTCTCCCTGGTGAACACCAATACAAAGTTCTTGTTTAATACCTCACCTACATTGGGAAATGATTAACAGACAAAAAGAACAGCAAATATGAATAAACAGATCATTTCCAGATTGGGAGGCTGCTTGAGTGGGGTGTTGCAGGGATCAGTGCTGGAGCTTCAGGTTTTCACCATCAATGTCAATGATTTGGAAGATGGGATTGTGTAAATCCATACCTCGATATTTTACGCACTGCCAGCAACCCAACCACAGCAGGCAATCACTCAGATACTTTGCAAAACACCAACACACTTTCTACTCTCATGCACATTGCCATGGTCCCTACAGCCCTCTACCCTAAAACTGAGCAGCCTTTAGAAGTTCTCTGAAAAGGTGCCACGCAAGAGATTATTAACTTAAAGTAGCTCACACAGTACCAGGGCAAAAACTGGCACGAATTGAACATAGAACATAGAACCGTGTAGGAAGGAACTGCAGATGCTGGTTTACATCAATAGACACAAAGTGCTGGAGGAGCCCATCCCGCTGAGTTACTCCAGCATTTTGTGTCTATCTTTGAACATAGAACTAGAAACATAGAAACATAGAAAATAGGTGCAGGAGGAGGCCATTCGGCCCTTCGAGCCTGCACCGCCATTCATTGTGATCATGGCTGATTGTCCACAAGCAATACCCCGTGCCTGCCTTCTCCCCATATTTCTTGATTCCACTAGCCCCTAGAGCTCTATCCAACTCTCTCTTAAATCCATCCAGTGATTTGGCCTCCACTGCCTTCTGTGGCAGAGAATTCCACAAATTCACAACTCTCTGGGTGAAAAAGTTTTTTCTCACCTGAGTTTTAAATGGCCTCCTCTTTATTCTAAGACTGTAGCCCCTGGTTCTGGACTCGCCCAACATTAGGAACATTTTTCCCGCATCTAGCCTGTCCAGTCCTTTTATAATTTTATATGTCTCTATAAGATCCCCTCTCATCCTTCTAAGAGGAACTGTACAGCATAGAGTTGAACAGCTCAGAAACAGATCCACCAGCCCACATGTCCATGCTGTTAATCAAGAATTATTAATGACTTGGATGAAGGGATTAAAAGTACCATTAGCAAATTTGCAGATGATACAAAGCTGGGTGGTATTGTGAACTGTGAGGAAGATGCTATGAGGTTGCAGGGTGACTTGGACAGGTTGTGTGAGTGGGCGGATGCATGGCAGATGCAGTTTAATGTGGATAAGTGTGAGGTTATCCACTTTGGTGGTAAGAATAGGAAGGCAGAGTATTATCTGAATGGTGTCAAGTTAGGAACAGGGGACATACAACGAGATCTGGATTCTATAACTTCTCAGTTTCCGATGTTGGACCTAGCATCCCATGTAGACTCCATCAACTACTCTGCCCCCATCAATACATTTTGTTACCTCTTCGAAATGGTCAGACAAAATTTCCTTCCAGCAAGGACTATTCCCTGCCTTTTCAAAATATAGATTAACCCTGTCCCTCAGAATCTTGTGCAAGTTTGCTGATGATACATAGCTAGGTGGCAGTGTAGGCTGTGAGGAGAAAATAGAGTGGAGTCGAAGAGATTATGAAAGGTTATGAGATTGGGATAGGACATGGTAGATGAGTATAAAATGGCAAAATATGAGATCATCCATTATGATAGAAAACGGAAGTAGCTTTTAATTGATGAGATATTGAGAAATGTTGGTGTTTAGAGTGACCTGGATGTCCTATAGGCAATTCATTGAAAGACAGCATTGCAAATATTGAGTCTGTAGAAGGGTCTTGACCCGAAATGTCACCCATTCCTTCTCTCCAGAGATGCTGCCTGTCCTGCTGAGTTACTCCAGCTTTTTGTGTTTATATTCGGTTTAAACCAACATCTGCAGTTCCTTCCTGCACATTGCAAATATTGTAATTAATTAGAAATTAGCAAATGGTAAGTGGGTCATTGTTACCAGAATAGAGACACTGGGTCAAAAGAGACACAGATTGCTGGAACAGCTCAGCGGGTCAGGCAGCATTTCAGAGTACATGGATAGGCAATGTTTCGAATAGATATCTTTCTTCAAAGTGAATAAAAGGCAGCATATCTGGAGAATATGGATAGGTGAAGTTACTGGTCGGGACACCTCTTCAGAAGTGTTATTCACTCATTCTACAGACTGAAGAAGGTTCACAACCTGAAATGGTGCCTGTCCATGTTCTCCAGAGATGCTGCCTGACCTGCTAAGTTACTCCAGCACTTTGTGTCTTTTTTTTTGTAAACCAGCATCAGCGTCTGCATCCTTGTGAGTTACTCTAGCACTTGTATTTCTTTTTCAGTTAAAGACTACAATAGCTAAACAGGAATATGAAATTTGAACTTACGGTCGGATCACTCATGACCAAATTAAATGGTGGAGCAGGCTGGAGAAACTCAGTTGGGACCTCCTGCTCATTATTTCCACATTCAATAGATATTACGGGAATCAAAGGATATGGAGTTATGGCAGAAAAGTGGCCTTGAGGTAAAAGATCAGCCAGGACCAACCAGCGATCCCCGTACACTAGCACTATCCTATACACTAGGGACAATTCACAATTATACCAAGCCAATAACCCTACACACCTGTACGTCTTTGGAGTGTGGGAGGAAATTGGAGCACCCAGAGAAAACCCACAGTCTTTCAATAGACAATAGACAATAGGTGCAGGAGGAGGCCATTCGGCCCTTCGAGCTAGCACCACCATTCAATGTGATCATGGCTGATCATTTTCAATCAGTACCCCGTTCCTGCCTTCTCCCCATACCCCCTGACTCCGCTATCCTTAAGTGCTATTTCTAGCTCTCTCTTGAATGCATTCAGAGAATTGGCCTCCACTGCCTTCTGAGGCAGAGAATTCCACAGATTCACAACTCTCTGACTGAAAACGTTTTTCCTCATCTCAGTTCTAAATGGCCTACCCCTTATTCTTAAACTGTGGCCCCTTGTTCTGGACTCCCCCAACATTGGGAACATGTTTCCTGCCTCTAACGTGTCCAACCCCTTAATAATCTTATACGTTTCGATAAGATCTCCTCTCATCCTTCTAAATTGCAATGTATACAAGCCTAGTCGCTCCAATCAACGAATTATTCTCAAAACATAGCTCATAAATTAGATTATGATAATTAGATAAAATCAGATTAGGAGGCAGAGATCAGCCATGATTGAAAGGCGGAGTGGACTCGATGGGACGAATGGCCTAATTCTACTCCTTTAGTTTAGATTAATTTAGAGATACAGCGTGGAAACGGGTCTTTCGGCCCACCGGGTGCGTGCCGCCCAGCGATCCCCGCATATTAACACTATCCCACACACACTAGGGACAATTCTTTACATTTACCAAGCCAATTTACCTACATACCTGTATGTCTTTGGAGTGTGGGAGGAAACCGAAGATCGCGGAGAAAACCCACGCAGGTCACGGGGAGAACGTACAAACTCCATACAGACGGCGCCCGTAGTGGGGATCTCTACTGCTGCACCACCGTGCCGCCCGTAACGCCTATAGCTTGTGAACTTGTAACTTGTGAAATGTTTTTTCCCCAAGTGAATTCAAGGCCATTTCCCGGATCCGTGTGTATAATCATTAACAATTTACTGTTAAATAATTACTTTTAGCATTATAACAAAATATTTTTGCATAAACTACAGAAACAGATTGCAATAACTTACCAAATAAAGGTATCCATCCTTGAACATTGCACTATTCAGGTCTCTATGTACATCAACCTCTTGAGCAGCCTCTTGAAGTGAAGTTTGACTTGTTTTTCCATCCCATTTCCATGTGTTCCGAAGTTGCCGAAGAGGCTAATGTGGGATTTGCAGACTCTACCACCGATATGGCAAGAGGTACCTGATGAAATGGGTGCATGGGCGGTTCATGAGGTGCCACATTCATCCCAGCATTGCTCAGGTCTTCTTGTCACTCCCGTAGAGTCATTGAGAGTCACAGATGTGTACAGCATGGAATCAGGCCCTTCGACCCGCCAAGTCTATGCCACCTATACAGAGACTCAAGGTTCTCTGTGCCATTCAGAATGCTCCTTCAACAGAAATGATTTAGTGTTGCAGCTTAGTTTAAAGATACAGCGTGGAAATAGGCCCTCCAGCACACTGAATGCACACCGATCACCTACACACTAGTTCCACACTAGGGGAAATTTACAGAACACCAATTAACCTACGAACTTGTAAGTCTTTTGAATAAGGTCACAAGTGATAGAAGTAGAATTAGGCCATTCAGCCCATCAAGCCTACTTCACCATTCAATCATGGCTGATCTATCTCTCCCTCCAAACCCCATTCTCCTCATAACTCCTGACACCTGCACTAATCATAAATCTATCTATCGCTGCCTTAAAAATATCCACTGACTTGGCCTCTACAGCCTTCAGTGGCAAAGAATTCCACAGATTCACCACCCTCTGAGTAATGTGGAAGGAAACTGGAGCACCCAGAGAAACCCCATGCGGTCAAAGGGAGAACGTACAAACTCTACACAGACAGCACCGGAGGTCAGGACCTGGCGCTGTGAGGCAGCAGTTCTTCTTCAATAACAGGTCGATCAGCAACAGCTAACTTTGACGTACTTCTGTCCAGAAAACAAAATGGCCGAGAGAGATCAATGAAATTATGGTAGACTTTTACCTGGTAATGTTTGTCCACTTATGAAAGAAACCAAGAGTAGAAGTCTATAATAAATCCATCAAAGAATTGAAAAGACATCTCTTAAAAATGGAGTGGTTAAACTAAAAAGCATCAATGCATTCAAAGAAAGGTAGATAAATGCATGATGACATAAAGAATAGAAAGGCATTCTATGCCATTCTATGTTGTGGGCGGCACAGTGGCACAGCAGTAGAGTTATAGCCTTACAGCACCGGAGACTCGGGTTCAATCATGACTACGGGTGCTGTCTCTACGAAGTTTGTATGTTCTCCCTGTGACCATGTGGGTTTTCTCTGAGAGCTCTGGTTTCCTCCCACACTCCAAAGACATAGAGGTTTGTAGGTTAATTGGCTTTGGTAAAATTGTAAAATTGTCCCTAGTGCATCGCATAGTGTTAGAGTACAGTATAAGAAAATAACTGCAGATGCTGGTACAAATCGAAGGTATTTATTCACAAAATGCTGGAGTAACTCAGCAGGTCAGGCAGCATCTCGGGAGAGAAGGAATGGGTGATTTTTCGGGTCGAGACCCTTCTTCAGTCTGAAGAAGGGTCTCGACCCGAAACGTCACCCATTCCTTCTCTCCCGAGATGCTGCCTGACCTGCTGAGTTACTCCAGCATTTTGTGAATAAATACTTTCGTGTTGGAGTACAGGGTGATCGCTGGTCAGCTTGGACTCGGTGAGCTGAAGGGCCTTTTTCCGCGCTGTATCTCTAATGTCTAAACTCTAGAGCAGGGGTGGCCAAATCACGGCTCGCGAGCTACATGCGGCTCTTTGACCTTTAATATGCGGCTCGTGGAAATATGTTGGCTGAGCTCCTTTTTTCATCACAGTTAATATAAAAGGTAAATAAGAAAAAATTTCAAGCTTTATAATTATTTACTGGGTATGAATTGAGACCCTATTGGAATAAAACGTAACCATATAACCATATAACCATATAACAACTACAGCACGGAAACAGGCCCGTTCGGCCCTACCAGTCCACGCCGACCACTCTCTCTGACCTAGTCTCATCTACCTGCTCTCAGACCATAACCCTCTAATCCCCTCTTATCCATATACCTATCCAATTTACTCTTAAATAAGTTTAATGTTCATGGTTAGTAAAAATATTTAAGTTCATGTCTTGCGGCTCTTTTGTTCATGTTTTGCGGCTCTCAAACATCTGAACTTTATCGTATGTGGCTCTTACATTAAGCAAGTTTGGCCACCCCTGCTCTAGAGCATACCGATGGGGTTAAATGAAGCAGGGTGGAGAAAGGTTCCTGTTGAGCACAAACACTGGCATAGATGAGTTGGGCTTTTTAGTTACATTTCATGCAATTCTATGAAATGACTTACCAAGAAAGACATTATCTAGTTAAACCACAATATTATCTGCAGAGAATCTGGGTTAAGGAACATGAAAGCCAACGCAATGCGTTGAGTCTTGGTACCTGAAAGGGTTGATTTAGGAGCAGTGATAAAAGAAACAAAACACGAAGATAAAGCTGCTGCTGTGAAATGTGCTTCAACAAACCCCACCATAGACCAACCATCTTAAAGAGATCTCATGCAAACCTCCCCAACCTCAAACCAACCCAAAGTCAGCAGTGCAATGTCACTGCAGCTCAGAGACTTTAACTTTGCAAAAGAACATTTCCAACTGGATGAGGAATGGAGACAAACACTGAGCAGCAGAGTGGTGCAGCAGGTAGAGCACAGCGCCAAGGTCAGGACCCGTGGTCAAACATGCCCTTGGGTGCTGTCTGTGCAGTCAATCTCCCCGAGACCAAGTGTCCTTTCTCAGAGTGCTCCGGTTCCCTTCTTCAGATTGATGTCAGGGGAGAGGGAGAAATGTGTACGAAGGAACTGCAGACGCTGGTTTAAACCAAAGGTAGACACAAAATGTTGGAGTAGCTCAGCGGGACAGGCAGCATCTCTGGAGAGAACACGAAGAACAAGTCACCCTGTTGCTCTGGCATAATCTGTCCACATATCTGTTCCTCTATCTCCCGCCTGCTTTTGGGGGCCTATAGAACAATCCCACTAGAGCACTTCCGTATTTTTATAACCTCTACTCATATCACCCCCAACAGTGGAAACCTCTAGTATGTCCTCTCTGAGTGTTGTTATGACAGTCTTCCTGACTAGTAGTGAAACTCCTCCACCTCTTGTGATTTCCCTTGATCACGTCTGAAACATCGGAAGCCCCAGAACATTGAGCTGCCAGTGGTGTCCCTCTCACAACCATGTTTCCGCAATGGCCACAGCATCATAGTCCGAAGCTCTGATCCAAGCTCCAAGTTCATCTGCTTTCCTCACAATACTCCTTGCAATGCAATAAACAATGCCCATCAGCGTCAGCATATTCTTTTACCCCTCCCTGCCTGTCCTTCCTCTAAGACTGACTGGTCGTGACCTCTATCTTCCCATCACTCCCTCCAATCTCTGACCTCCTACTCCCCTTCCTCTCTAATTTAAACCCTCCCGAACAGCACTAGCGAACGTCCCTCAGTATCAAATTCTACAACTTTAGATGACTCATTGTTCTGCCTGTTTCATAACTGGTCATTTCTGTTGAATGTATTCTTGCCTGATAATTGTTCATATTTGCTCTCTCCCTGATGTGGCCTGACTTGCTGGCCATGTCCCTGTTATTAGTAACAAGAAACACAGGCAAAGTAGCATAATCTCTCTTGAACAGCGCCATTAATCAATTAAACATGTCATAGCCATACAGCGTGGAAGCAGGTGCATCGGCCTAACTTGCCCACACCGACCAACATGTCCCATCTAGACTAGTCCTACCTTCCTGCATTTGGTCCATATCCCTCTAAACCTATGCTACCCATGTAAACTTCTAAATGTTTCTTAAATGTTGCTGTCCTACCCTCTTGCAATCATTCCCTTCCAACTATCCATCTTTCCTGTCGCCTTCTGTGCAACATAAAATTACATTTTTTCATCTCTCTTTAACTGCTCTGACAAGAAACTTCGGACCTAAAACACTTACTCTGTTTCTCTCTCCACATATGCTGACTGACCTGCTGAATGTTGCCAGCAGGTTCTATTTTACTTCAGGTTTCCAGTGTCTGCATTTTTTAAATACATTTTCATATATTCGTTGCCTTACTACTTGCCAGTATGTCAACTCAGCCTGTTTCATGAACCAGGATACCCAGTTTCCTTTGTGCCATTGTACATCACCATTTAGGTTTTCATCATTAAAAAACTCTCTTCCTATCAAAAATAGTTGATGCAAATATCAATTTTGAAGCTCCATTTGATGAGGGCATGCTGGGGATTTAAGATTCCTTTGACCTTTGGTTGCAGTCTCCAGTACACCATTTTGTTTTAAATATTAAATGTCTTTGAGTAACCCTGAAACAACACCATGAGTGAAACTGCGCTTCCTTTTCTTCTGAGCGGTTCCTCAATCTTCACCCAAGCCACAAGCAGCGTGGGTAGGCGGTTGGAAGGCAGGTACGCAGGTACAAGAGTGTGTGTGGGTGTGGAATTACCAACCCTGCATCTGTAGTGAGCTCGTGGTGCGTTGCTGCAGTGAAAACAGTAAACATGGCTATTCCCCATCGTGAGCAAGTATGCCACCACCAGCATGTGAATTACAACATAGAAAAATAGGTGCAGGAGTAGGCCATTCGGCCCTTCGAGCCAGCACCGCCATTCAATGTGATCATGGCTGATCATCTAAAATCAGTAGCCCGTTGCTGCTTTTTCCTCATCTCCCTTGATTCCTTTAGCTAAATCTAACTCCCTCCTGAAAACATCCAGTGAATTGACCTTCACTGCCTTCTGTGGCAGAGAATTCCACAGATTTACAACTCTCTGGGTGAAAAGGTTTTTCCTCATCTCAGTCCTAAATGGCCTACCCCTTAATCTTAAACAGTGACCCCTGGTTCTGGACTCCCCCAACACGGGGAACATTTTTCCTGCATCTAGCCTGTCCAATCCCTTAAGAATTTGATGTTTCCCCTCACATCCTTCTAAATTCCACTGAAGCTCAGTTCGACCCATTCTTTCATCATATGTGTGTCTGATCATTTTAGACCCTTCACTTCAACCTCACTATATTTCACTACAGCAGGTGGCCTGGATTCAGTGCTTTAAAGTTGGGAGACGGGGATTGGTATCTCAAAAATACGGTGGCGCAGCGGTAGAGTTGCTGCCTTACAGCGAATGCAGCGCCGGAGACTCAGGTTCGATCCTGACTACGGGCGCCATCTGTACAGAGTTTGTACGTTCTCCCCGGGACCTGCGTGGGTTTTCTCCGAGATCTTCGTTTTCCTCCCACACTCCAAAGACGTACAGGTATGTAGGTTAATTGACTGGGTAAATGTAAAAATTGTCCCTAGTGTGTGTAGGATAGTGTTAATGTGCGGGGATCGCTGGGCGGCGCGGACTCGGTGGGCCGAAGGGCCTGTTTCCGCGCTGTATCCTGACACTCCACCCAAGGTGAGTTGCCCCCTGTTCCTGGCTCTTGGTGCAGTGGGGCTTCGTGTGTGTTGGGTCACAGTTCACAGTGTTGAAGAATCAATGTTTGTCATGGCTGTCAAAGAATTGTTCAGTTCCCTCCATCCACTATGTATTTATACCTCACGCTGCCGTGGCAAGGCCAGCAGCATAATCAAGGACGAGTCACATCCTGACCACTCCCTCTTCTCCCCTCTCCCATCGGGCAAAAGGTATAGAAGTGTGAAAACGCACACCTCCAGATTCAGGGAGAGTTTCTTCCCAACTGTTATCAGACAACTGAATCACCCTATCAGCAACTAGAGAGCGGTCCTGAACTACCATCCACCCTACTGGAGACCCTCGGACTATCTTTCAATGGACTTTATTGGAGTTTATCTTACACTAAACGTTATTCCTTTTATCCTGTATCGGTACACTGCGGATGGCTTGATTGTAATCATGTGTAGTCTTTCTGACGACTGGATCGCACACAACAAAAGCTTTTCACTGTACTTAAATAAACTCAAACTCAAAAAACGCTAAACCCCACCATCTAAACTAAACTAAACTAAACCAAACTAAACTAAATTTAGCATCATCTGGTCTTTAAATCATCGCCCAGATATGGGAAGTGGATTGTCTCAGGTTTACCATAAATGAATCAGGAAGAGTGCCCGAACAGATCATCAAATACTGCACAAGAAAAGACACAAAGTGCTGGAGTAACACAACGGGTCAGGCAGCATCTCTAGAGAACATGTTGGGTCAGCATCTTTCTTCAGACTTATTGTGGTGGGGACGAGAAAGCTGGAAGAGATGTGGGGATAGGACAAAGACTGGCGTAAAAATAAAACGGGGAAGGTGGCTCAACTGTAGCTAACGAGGGAAATTAGGGATCGTGTTAAATCCATATAAATTGGCCAGAGGAAGCAGCAAACCAGAGGACTGGGAGAAATTTAAAATTCGACAGAGGAGGACAAAGGGGGATAATAGAGTATGAAATAAAGCTTATGGGGTATATAAAAACTGACTGTAAAAGCTTCTTTAGATATGTTGCAGGAGCCATTAGAAGCTGCCATTACATATGAAAAAGGAAAAGATTAGTGAAGACAAATGTAGGTCCCTTACAGTCAGAAAAAGATGAATTTATAATGAGGAAACAAGGAAATGGCAGGCAAGTTGAACAAGTACTTTGGTTCTGCCTTCACTAAGGAGACACAAACAATCTCCCGGAAATACCAGGAGACCAAGGATCTAGTGGGAGGGAGGAACTGAAGGGAATCAACATCAGTCAGGAGATGGTGTTAGGTAAACCGTTGGGACTGAGCTAGGAGGAGCCAGCGCTGCCGTCGCAGCTGCGGCTTGCCTGCAGTCCGTCTGTCTTTTGTGTTTTTTGTTGTTTTTGTCTGAATTGTAGTTTTAATATGGTGTAGGGTTTGTATGTTATGTTGGGGGGGGGGGTGGGAGGGAACGGGAACTGTAAAATTCTCTCTCCCGAACGGAGACGCGACCTTTGTTTCTGTGTCGTGTCCCCGTTCCCGCTGCGGCCTACCACCGGCCATGCACCTGGGACCACCTGGGGCTCTGGTTCGCAGAGCCCGCGGCTCGGACTCACCACCTGCGGCGCTGGCTGCCTGCGGATGCTGCGGGAGCGGCTGCGACTCGTCTCCGGAGGCTCCGGCGCGGGCCGCGTGGACGTCGGAAGCCCGCAGGCCCCTGGATGGGGGCCGATATCGGGAGCTCTGGCAGCGGCAGAGGCAGCGTGTTCGCCCGTCCCGAATCGCGGGGCTTGGGTCGGCCCGCCGCGGACCTTTCACCGTCCGGCGCGGCCTGGAATAGGCCGCGGGATTTTCACCGCCCAGCGGGGGCTTCAATGTCGGGAGCCACGACCACCCCGACCGCCCCGACGTGCAGCGGCAGCGGTAGCTGCAGCGTCTTCGCCCGCCCTGAATCGCGGGGCTTGGGTCGGCCCGCCGTGGACCTTTCACCATCCGGCGCAGCCTGGAACGTGGCAACTACAACAGCCTGACCGTGGGAGAAGACGGCAGGGGAAGAGAAAAGACATTCTGGCCTTCCATCACAGTGAGGAGGGGACTGGAGGAGACTCACTGTGATGGATGTTTCTTTTTGTTTGATTGTGTGTGTTATTGCTTATTTTTATTGCTCTTGTTGTTGGACTGTGGGTAATCTTTCATTTCACTGCACATTTATGTGTGTGTGACAAATAAACTTGACTTGACTTGATGATCTCCAATTCAGTTTCAGTTCAGTTCAGTTTATTGTCATGTGTACCGAGGTTTCAGTTAAAAGCTTTTGTTGCGTGCTAACCAGTCAGCGGAAAGACAATATGAGATTACAACCAAGTCATTTGTAGATCATTGATACATCATAAGGGAATAATGTTTAGTGCAAGGTAAAGCCACTAAAGTCCGATCAAGGGTAGTCCAAGGCACTTAAGGATAGCGGAGTCAGGGGGTATGGGGAGAAGGCAGGAACGGGGTATTGATTGAGAATGATTGAGGCTTGTATACACTGGAATTTAGAAGGATGAGGGGGGATCTTATTGAAACATAGAAGATAATTAGGGGATCGGACACATTAGAGGCAGGAAACATGTCCCCAATGTTGGGGGAGTCCAGAACAAGGGGCCACAGTTTAAGAATAAGGGGTAGGTCATTTAGAACGGAGATGAGGAAGAACTTTTTCAGTCAGAGAGTGGTGAAGGTGTGGAATTCTCTGCCTCAGAAGGCAGTGGAGGCCAGTTCGTTGGATGCTTTCAAGAGAGAGCTGGATAGAGCTCTTAAGGATAGCGGAGTGAGGGGGTATGGGGAGAAGGCAGGAACGGGGTACTGATTGAGAGTGATCAGCCATGATCGCATTGAATGGCGGTGCTGGCTCGAAGGGCTGAATGGCCTACTCCTGCACCTATTGTCTATTGTCTATTGTCTATAATGATCAGCCATGATCACATTGAATGGTGGTGCTGGCTCGAAGGGCCGAATGGCCTACTCCTGCACCTATTGTCTATTGTCTATTGTCTATTGTCTATTGTCACCAATGAAGTAGATAGCAGTTCAGGACTGCTCTCTAGTTGTGGTAAGATGGTTCAGTTGCAGGTCCAGGAACCAGCTTCTTCCCAACAATGATCAGCCTATTGAACACTACAAACACCAACTAAACTTCAAACTACAAACTGCCTTGATTGCACAAGGGACTTTGGGCTTTTGCATAGTTTTGCACTAATATTATTTATTTTTTTAATTATTTCTTGAGCTTCTTTATTTGTTTGTTTATTATGTTATCTATTCAGTCCTGTGTTTACAGACCTGTTATGTTCCCCCAGCCAAAAGCAATCTCGGGAATACATTCTCCAGAGGATTGCAGCGGTTCAAGGCAAGGTTCCCCATCAGTTTTGCAAGGCGAATTAAGGGCAGATAATAAATACTAGTCTGCAAATAACTCCAATAAATGAGTAAAAAGTATAATTATTTTGAAGTGGACTACACATTGACTTTGTGTCGGAAGGAAATGCAGTTGCTGGTTTTTACCAAAGATAGACACAAAATGCTGGAGTGACTCAGTGGGTCAGGCAGCATTTCCGGGGTAAATGGATGGGTGATGTTTCAGGACAGAACACAGTAAGGCATTATTTATACTGGCAGCGATATTGAATATGACTCATGATCTTCATAAGATCATAAGTAATAGGAGTAAAATTAGGCCATTCAGCCCATCAAGTTTACTCCACCATTTAGTTATGGCTTATCTATCTCTCCCTCCTAACCCCATTTGAGATATTTTTAGATTTTTTAGATTTAGAGATATAGCGCAGAAACAGGCCCTTCGGCCCACCAGGTCCGCACCGCCCAGCGATCCCCGCACATTAACACTATCCTACACCCACTAGGGACAATTTTTACATTTGCCCAGCCAATTAACCTACAAACCTGCACGTCTTTGGAGTGTGGGAGGAAACCGAAGAAAACCCACGCAGGTCACGGGGAGAACGTACAAACTCCGTACAGTACAGCACCCGTAGTCAGGATCGAACCTGTCTCCGGCGCTGCATTCGCTGTAAGGCAGCAACTCTACCGCTGCGCCGCCGTGCCGCCCATTCTCCTGCCTTCTCCCCATAACCTCTGACACCTTTACTAATCAAGAATCTATCTATCTTTGCCTTAAATATATCCACTGACTTGGCCTCCGCAACCTTCTGTGGCAAAGAATTCCACAAATTCACCACCCTATGACCAAACAGATAATTCCGGAGAATCACAACTCTTTAAATAAAGAAGGTTTTTTTTCCCATCTCTGTATCAAAAAGCCAACCTAACTCTGACCTTCTGTGTCTCACATACTTGGGCTTTCAGTCTACCCCTTAAAATGAAACATCTACCCCTTAGAAATTACATATGTTTCATTGATGTCACCTCTCATTCGTGGGACAATGGTCTCCTGGGACTACAACCTCAGTCTTATCTCAGGGCACCTTCTTTATTTATTTTTAGTTCAGAAATACAGCACAGAAACAGGATCCGCGCCAACCTGCGATCCTTGCACCCTAACGCTGCCCTACCCACGGTACAATTTACAATTATGCCAAGCCAATTAACCTACAACCCTGTACGTCTTTGGGAGTGTGGGAGGAAACCAGAGCACTGGGAGAAAACTCACGCAAGTCATGGGGAGAACATGCAACTTCTGTACAGACAGCACCTGTAACCAGGATCGAACCCGGATCTCTGGCGCTCTAAGGCAGCAACTCTACCGCTGCACCACCGTGCCGCCCACTTCCTTTCCCAGAAATAAATTAATTGAACCTTTGTTGAACCGATTCTCAGGCCAAGTGTAACCTTCCTTGACCAAGAAGTCTACGACTCAATAATGGTCTCACCAATACACTACCTAATTGAAGTACAATGTCTTCACTCTTGTATGGGGGCCTCTCATAATAAAGTGTAACATACAAGTTGAATAGCTAATTAATTTAGAGTTATAGAGTCATAGAGTGCTACAGTATGGAAACAAGCCCTTCGAGCCAACTTGCCCACCCCCAACCAACATGTCCCAGCTACACTAGTCCCACTTGCCTGTGTTTGGTCCATATCCCTCCAAACGTGTCCTATCCATGTACCTGTCTAACTGTTTCTTAAACATTGGGATAGTCCCAACCTCAACTACCTCCTCTGGCAGCTTGTTCCATACACCGAACACCTTTTGTGTGAAAATGTTACCCCTCAGATTCCTATTATATCTTTCCCCCTTCACCTTAAACCTATGTCCTCTGGTCCTCGATTCCCCTACTCTGGGCATGAGATTCTGTGCATCTACCCAATTTATTCCTCTCATGATTTTATACACCTCTATAAGATCATCCCCCATCGTTCTGCGCTCCAAGGAATAGAGACCCCATTTGGTCTCTCAAATAAGCCAGCTAGGCAGATGCAGAGGGGGGTGGTTCTGGGATGCCAGAATGCGCCGCTGAGCCTACTGGAGACGTCGTGGGCCCAACCAGCAAAACGTTGATAAAAGTAGGTGCCCACTTGATAACCCCAATGACGTGTCTGCCCCGCCTTTCTCAACATCGGAGGAGCATAGGTGAGTGCATAAGCCTCCCATCACCACTGGGACCAAGTTGACATTTGGCACTTTGGATTTTTAACATCACGTCCTGTGTATTTGGAAACATTTACCCTAGAATCATCCAATGACTGCCGTGAATAGAATGGCAGACAACAAGGGAAAGACCATGTGACTGCTGGAAAGACAGCTGACAGGAGGAAATAGACCCCACCTGGAGCAGGCATGGGCTAGCTACCCATGTCAGCAGGATCCAATACTATTTAGTATTTTGGAGACACCCACTTATGGCTACGAACAGAATTAAAGAAAGAATACCCCTGGAGTCTGCGAGAGTGGGGGCGGAAGAAGACTCACTGACGGATAATACGGCCATAGACCTAGGAATGGAAAAGACCATGAGCGATACATGCACTCAACAAGAACCATGTGCACAATCAGAAAAAGATCATACATCCTGTGTATTTGGAAACAACCTCTCCCTATAGCTCAGACCCCGTAGTCCTGGCAACATCCTCGTAAATCGTAAATTTCTGTTCCTGCAAGAACATCTGGCTGCCTCTGAACATCAATATTTAACATTCACATTGCCATTAATAACTACTACCATTCCCTTCTTCCTGGTGATGAACTCATTGCCATTGATGTGGCTGTGGAGTCCAGGTCAATGGATATTTTTAAGGCAGACATTGACAGATTCTTCATTAGTAATAGTGTCAGGAGTCGTGGGGAGAAGGCAGGAGAATGGGGTTGAGGGGAAAAGAAAGATAAGCCAGGATTGAATGGCGGAATAGCCTAATGGCCTAATTCTGTTTCTATAACTTATGAACATATGCATATTCCCCCTATCATTTAGTGCAAGGTTTTGCATTTGGGGAGGTCAAATGTAAGGCGAAAGTATACAGTTAACGTCAAGTCTCTTAACAGCATTGAAATACAGAGAGATCTTGGGATCCAAGCCCATTGCTCCCAAAAAAGTGCCATTACATAGAATGATAAAGATGATAAGCCATCTTTATTGTGGTTACAGTATGGTAACCTTCAACGATCAAGGCATTGAGTAAAAGAGTGACGAAGTCATGGTGCAGCTTTATAGAACTTTGGTTAGGCTGCAATTGGAGAATTGTGCGCAGATCTGGTGTGCAGATCATTACCTGGAAGGATGTGGCGGCTTTGGAGCGGAGGCAGAGGAGGTTTACCAGAATGCTGCCTGGATTAGAAGGTATTAGCTATAAGGAGAGAATGGATAAACTTGGACTATTTTCTCTGCAGCATTGGAGACCGATGATAGAAATATATAATGTATTCCATTATGCATTCATCCAATCCCACAACCCCTTGTGTATTGGCCGCTTGAAATTCATTTGAATCGAATTCCTTTGGAGGATCTCAATATGTTATATCCAGCAGTTCCTCTTTATTTACCCTCTGTATTAAATCTCAGACAAATTCTGGTGGATTTTCCAAGCACAATTCCCCTTTCATTGATCATATTGACTCCGCCCAGTCATCATACGATACGATAAACTTTATTCATCCCCGGGGGGAAATTGGTCTGCCGACGGTCACTACACACAAGGTACACGAATCAAACTTACCGGGCTCTGGTCGTCGGCGCCGCGGTTGTTCGGCGGGTGGATCGGGCCTCTGACAATGTGATTTTCTACATGTTGTGTTCCATAAAATATTTGTATTTGCAACTACTGATGTGAGGCCAACGACCTTTAGTTTCCCCTCTCTCCTTTCTTGAACAGCATGGGTACGGAACAACTTCCAACATGTGTCAATAATTCTAAAATCAAGGGCATTTTGGGACATCAAATCCAATATATCATCCCTGTGGCCGCTCAAAACCGCAAAGCTCGGTGATTTTCAGCTTTTAGCCGCATTCCTTTCTTTTCCAGCGACTTATTTACATTTCTCTGTTTTACTAGTTCGTTGGTGAAAAATTAGTGTTGAAAGAACCGGCTTGCAACATTTTAGTTTCCCTATCTTAACCCAGATGCACATCCCTGTCTATATTTCACTCTCTTGAACCCAGTTGTATAAAGATGAGAGATGAGAGGGGCATCCGTTTTACCTCAGAATTTGCAGTGTGTCAGTATTCCTGCAGTGTGTCAGTATTCCTGCAGTGTGTCAGTATTCCTGCAGTGTGTCAGTATTCCTGCAGTGTGTCAGTATTCCTGCAGTGTGTCAGTATTCCTGCAGTGTGTCAGTATTCCTGCAGTGTGTCAGTATTCCTGCAGTGTGTCAGTATTCCTGCAGTGTGTCAGTATTCCTGCAGTGTGTCAGTATTCCTGCAGTGTGTCAGTATTCCTGCAGTGTGTCAGTATTCCTGCAGTGTGTCAGTATTCCTGCAGTGTGTCAGTATTCCTGCAGTGTGTCAGTATTCCTGCAGTGTGTCAGTATTCCTGCAGTGTGTCAGTATTCCTGCAGTGTGTCAGTATTCCTGCAGTGTGTCAGTATTCCTGCAGTGTGTCAGTATTCCTGCAGTGTGTCAGTGTTCCTGCAGTGTGTCAGTATTCCTGCAGTGTGTCAGTATTCCTGCAGTATGTCTTTCATTTTGCAGTATTCCTGCAGTATGTCTATGCATTTTGCTTTCGTTAGCTTCAATTAAAAACACCCAAGAATTTGTTTTTTGATAAAGTTTAGTGACATTTGGAAATGAATGTGCCACATTACATAACAGAGACAAGAAAAGTTGCTCTTTGGAAAATGTTGCTAATTGTCTAAAACAAAATACAACAATGTGGACGAAAGAAACCAATTCACTAACTTTTTGTAATGTTCATCAGGGAGAAAAAAAATGCACGGTCTTTGCGTAGGAAGGAACTGCAGATGCTGGTTTAATTCGAAGATAGACACAAAATGCCGGAGTAACTCAGCTGGTCAGGCAGCGCCTCTGGAGTGAATGGGTGGGTGACGTTTCGGGTCGAGACCCTTCTTCTCGACCCGAAACGTCACCCATCCATTCACTCCAGAGATGCTGCCTGACTCGCTGAGTTGCTCCGGCATTTTTGTGCCTATCTTCGCTGCAATGTGGTGCTCGCTCGCGTAATGTACCCACAAATGGCCAAAAATGTCTGGATTAGTGATATAAACTCTGTGAAATAAAACGTTTGAAAGTGCAATCGTGCCACTAATTTCGCCACGTTTAGACCAAATGCGGGTCGTTATTTCTATTAAACAGAAACCGACACAGGTGGTCACAGCAGATTTTAAAAACTGTTTATTTTGAGAATATGTTAGCAGTCAACTTGCTTTTTTATGTGTCTGTTGCAATATGTTAAAAATACAGAACGGTTAATAAGTCCAAATATTGCAGTGGAATAAGCAAAACAAAAACAAGCGGGTCAGGCAGCATCTGGGGAGGGAATGGCCAGGCGACGTTTCGAGTCCAAGCCCTTCTTCAGACTGATAACAGAATAATAGGAGGTCAGGATTTTGCAGCACCTGGCTTACTCCTGTAATGTCTACAAGAGTGGTGCTAGGAATTGCAACCTAATCGCATCCTTAACCCGGTTTCATTTAAGAAAGAAATCTGGTTGCTGCTTTGTGCACGTTCTAAATAATGAGCTCACAGCAAAATTCAACTTAATGAACACTTCTTCTCGAGTTTCAAGTTTTTTTCTCGTTTATAGGTGGGATTTCTCTTGAGATAGAAAGGAGGAGAACCCTTCTCCAAGAAGACGAGTTTCCACGGGAAAACTTTGTCAATTATTTACTAAGTTAATTAAAGGTTTAGCAGTTCCGTCAAAGTGCCATACAATTACAATATATTCGTGCAAGATAAATCAAAATTAAACACATCCACTTTACAAAGTCCACGAGAAAGAGCGTCTGTTACTAATGCCGGAGGCTTTTGGAGAGGGCGTTGAAACATTTTACCAGAATGACAATGGACAATAGGTACAGGAGGAAGCCATTCAGCCCTTCGAGCCAGCACCGGCATTCAATGTGATCATGGCTGATCGGTACCCCGTCCCTGCCTTCTCCCCATACCCCCTGACTCCGCTATCCTTAAGAGCTCTATCTAGCTCTCACTTGAATGCATTCAGAGAATTGGCCTCCACTGCCTTCTGAGGCAGAGAATTCCACAGATTCACAACTCTCTGACTGAAAAAGTTTTTCCTCATCTTAGTTCTAAAATGGCCTACCCTTATTCTTAAACTATGGTCCTTTGTTCTGGACTCCCCCAACATTGGGAACATGTTTCCTGCCTCCAACGTGTCCAACCCCTAACTAATCTTATACGTTTCGATAAGATCTCCTCTCATCCTTCTAAATTCCAGTGTATACAAGCCTAGTCGCTCCAGTCTTTCAACATACGACAGTCCCGCCATTCCGGGAATTAACCTAGTAAACCTACGCTGCACGCCCTCAATAGCAAGAATATCCTTCCTCAAATTTGGAGACCAAAACTGCCCACAGTACTCCAGGTGAGGTCTCACTAGGGCCCTGTACAACTGCTGCCTGGATTAGAGAGTATTAGCTCCAGAGAGAGATTGGACAAAACTTGAATTGTTTTCTCTGGAGCTCCGGAGGTTGAGCGGAGACCTGATTGAAATGTATAAAATTATGAGAGGCACGGATAGGGCAGACCTCCTTCCCAGGGGGGAAACGGCAAGACTCGAGGGCATAGGTTTCTGGTGAATGCGGCAAAGATTAAAGGAAATGTACGGGGAAAGTTTATTTTACAGAGAATGGTGGGTACCTGGAACCTGCTATCAGGGGTGGTGGTGGAGGCAGGGACGATGGATGCGTTTAAGAGGCTTTTTAGATAGGATAATGGACGTGCAGGGCAAACGGGGCTATGGAAAACGTGTAGACAGAGGAGATTAATTTAACCCGGCATCATCTTCGCCATGAACATTGTGGGCCGAAGGGCCTTTTCCCGTGCTGAACTGTTTTAGTACCTGTTGAACTGTGCTGAACTGTTCAATGTTTTAGTCACAGAACGTAGTCATAAAATCCCAGTAATACATGTGAATAAATCACATTACTCCATTGAATCAAACTTCTTCGTGCTCGGGATGTGAACGCGAGATGACCACTTATTCCCAATCTCGTTGTACCCCTGTACAATGAAAATAAAGATATATTGTATTGTATTGTATTGTATTGTATTGTATTGTATTGTATTGAGGTGTTTGTGCAGTAATCAACCAGAACCAGAAACAGAACGGAACAGAGTATCGGGAATTTGAATTTATGATTGTTTCAGAGTTATTTGTGCAACCGTGGATTGTACTTCCAAACAGTTAAGGCTGAGACTGGACACCGAATACATTTTCCATTGGAAGATGCATGCAAGTACAGAGATTACAGGACAGATTGGTGGCAAAGATTGCGAACGGAAAGTGAATTTTTTGATAATCTGGGGTTGTGTTCGGAATCTAAATTGGTTCGGAAATCTTCGAAGGAGAAGGTACATTTAGCTGTATCAGCAATCATTCCATAGACTATGTGTAAATGTACATCGCCTGCAGCATCGACCCTGGTGGCCGATACCCCACCCGAACAATTTCATTAAGATGCTGCCTGACCCGCTGAGTTACTCCAGCTTTTCATGTCTATCTTCGGTGTAAGCCACCATCCGCAGTTCCTTCCTCCACGGTTTCATTAAGAGACTTTTAATCTGATGAGATATCCCAATATTCATCTCCAAAATACCTACCCATCCACAATTCGCCCTCTTCTTGTGTGTCCGAATAATTGTTCGCATTTGCCGGCAACTAAATCAAATATATTCGGGAGATCCGTTCACACAATGGTCCATTTGTATTTTTACGTCCACTTCTTTCAGCTATGGCTGATTGTTTTCATAGATGCATCCTTTCTGTTCTTCGGGTATTTGATTCGGACGTGACTAAGAGCGTTTGAAACAATCCCCGAGTGGGCAAATGAGACCATCTGAGAAGGGGCATCTTGGTCGGCATGGACGAGCTGGGCCGAAGGGCCTGTTTCTGTGCTCTATGACCCTGTGACTCTTTGAATCAGGTGCGGCAGAAAAAGCAAAAAATCACCCAGAAACTAAAATCCCAATTTTAGTTCTTTCACAAATGTAAATGGCAAATCACTTGTCCCGCTGGAATCTTATCCTCCATAATCTCCCTTGGTCTCCTGCAAAAAAAAAAGTCACGCCTTTCTTGAAGGGAATGGATATCACATTATTCATCATTATTATTTGAACTGCTATATCTTGCCGGGAAAGGTTTCCGGGTTCTCCTAGGCATTTGCAGTCTCAGATGCCTCAGTACTCCCCAACGGGGATGGCGGGACTATCATATGTTGAAAGACTGGAGCGATTAGGCTTGTATACACTAGAATTTAGAAGGATGAGAGGAGATCTTATCGAAACGTATAAGATTATTAAGGGGTTGGACAGGTTAGAGACAGGAAACATGTTCCCAATGTTGGGGGGGGAGTTCAGAACAAGGGGCCACAGTTTAAGAATAAGGGGTAGGCCGTTTAGAACTGAGACGAGGAAAAACTTTTTCAGTCAGAGAGTTGTGAATCTGTGGAATTCTCTGCCTCAGAAGGCAGTGGAGGCCAATTCTCTGAATGCATTCAAGAGAGAACTAGATAGAGCTCTTAAGGATAGCGGAGTCAGGGGGTATGGGGAGAAGGCAGGAAGGGGGTACTGATTGAGAATGATCAGCCATGATCACATTGAATGGCGGTGCTGGCTCGAAGGGCCGAATGGCCTCCTCCTGCACCTATTGTCTATTGTCTGTTGTCTATTGTCTATTGTCTATTGTCTATTGTCTGTTGTCTATTGTCTATTTTCTGTTGTCTATTGTCTATTGTCTAACGCGCGTTGACACCGTGTTCCAAAGAGAACACCAAGTCCGGGTCATCGATAAAACGGGAGACTGGAGATGCTGGAAATAACGCGGCGAGTCCCGAAACCCCCCCGGAGACTGATCCTAAGACCATCAGACAGACGTAGGAGCAGAATATGGCCTATGTTTACTCTGCCCTTCGATCATGGCTGATCTATTTTTCCTTCTCAACCCCATTCTGCCTTCTCGCCATCACCCGTGACCCCCTTGCTAATCAAGAATCTATCGACCTCCGCTTTAAAAATGCCCAATGCCGGCCACCACAGCCGTCTGTGGTAATGAATTCCACCCGCTGGCTAAAGAAATTCCTCATCATCTCCATCTGGAGGAATGTTTTTTTAATTCTAGATTCTCCCATACCTGGAAACATCCTTTCCACGCCCACTCTATCGGGGCCCATTATCCGGAAGGTTTCAATAGACAATAGACAATAGGTGCAGGAGGAGGCCATTCGGCCCTTCGAGCCAGCACCGCCATTCAATGTGATCATGGCTGATCATTCTCAATCAGTACCCCGTTCCTGCCTTCTCCCCATACCCCCTGACTCCGCTATCCTTAAGAGCTCTATCCAGCTCTCTCTTGAATGCATTCAGAGAATTGACCTCCACTGCCTTCTGAGGCAGAGGATTCCACAGATTCACAACTCTCTGACTGAAAAAGTTTTTCCTCATCTCAGTTTCAATGAGATCCCCCTCATCCTTCTAAACTCCAGCGAGTACAGGCGCAGTGCCGTCCAACGCTCATGATCCGTTAACCCAATCAACCCCGGGATCATTCTCTTAAACCTCCCCTGGGCCCTCTCCAAAGCCAGCATATCCCGAAGAATGGTCTCGACCCGAAACGTCACCCATTCCTTCTCTCAAAAGAGATGCTGCCTATCCCGCTGAGTTACTCCAGCTTTTTGTGCCTATCTTCGGTTTAAACCAGCATCTGCAGTTCCTTCTGACACATCCTTCCTCGGATATGGGTTCCAAAACGTGGCCTCACCAGCGCTCGATAACGCCTGGGCGTTACATCCTCGGCCCCTCGGAATTGCCCTTCCCTGCCGCCGGCTCAACATGCAAAGGAACTTTTGGGAATCCAGCACCAGCGTTTCTGTTGACACAAGGAACTGCAGATACAGGTTTACAAAGCAAGGCAATAAGTACTACGATAACTCAGTGGGTCAAGCAGCATCCCCGGAGAACATGTTTATAGTTCTGAATTTTGAACATCCTTAATCTTTTGGGTTTTTTGGGTTAGAATAAGCCAGCGATACCCCACGGGTACATACTAATGACTGACCAGCAGAATGTTCGTTTGCAGGGAGTTTCACAGTCGACTCCAGTCTATGAAGGAAAGGAGCATTTAAAACATCTGCACATTGTCAAGTCGTTCAGTTATTTGTTCAGATCATTTCCTACCTCCCCCCCCCCGCTCACCCCACCCCACTCACCTCCCCCCCCCCCCCCCCCCCCCCCCCATACCCACCCCCACCACCACCCTGGAGCGTCTAGGCTTGTATACACTGGAATTTAGAAGGATGAGAGGGGATCTTATTGAAACATATAAGATTATTAAGGGATTGGACGCGCTGGAGGCAGGAAACATGTTCCCAATGTTGGGGGAGTCCAGAACCAGGGGCCACAGTTTAAGAATAAGGGGTAGGCCATTTAGCACTGAGATGAGGAAAAACTTTTTCAGTCAGAGAGTTGTGAATCTGTGGAATTCTCTGCCTCAGAAGGCAGTGGAGGCCAATTATCTGAATGCATCAAAGAGAGAGCTAGATAGAGCTCTTAAGGATAGCGGAGTCCGGGGGTATGGGGAGAAGGCAGGAACGGGGTACTGATTGAGAATGATCAGCCATGATCACATTGAATGGCGGTGCTGGCTCGAAGGGCCGAATGGCCTCCTCCTGCACCCATTGTCTATTGTTTATGTCATGCCGGAGTAACAGCACATTTGCTGAGGTCCACAGTCATTTGTGGTTGACTGGGAAAGACTAATGAACCCATCTGTCGCCAAACTGGTGGCAGGCGAGATATGGAGCGCAGGAGGACACGAAGTGCTGGAGTAACTCAGCGGGACAGGCAGCATCTGTGCGTTTGGGCGGCATGGTGGCGCAGCGGTAGTGTTACTGCCGGAGACCCGGGTTCGATCCCGACTACGGGCGCCGTCTGTACGGAGTTTGTACGTTCTCCCCGTGACCTGCGTGGGTTTTCTCCGAGATCTTCTGTTTCCTCCCACACTCTAAAGACGTACAGGTATGTAGGTTAATTGGCTCGGTAAATGTAAAAATTGTCCCTAGTGTGTATAGGATAGTGTTAGTTTGCGGGGATCGCTGGGCGGCACGGACTCGGTGGGCCGAAAGGGCCTGTTTCCGCGCTGTATCTCCAAACTAAACTAAATCTCTGGAGAACATGGATATGTGACGTTCGGTTCGGGACCCTTCTTCACACTGATTTCGGGGGGGGGGGGGGGAGTAGTGATAGGGGAATAAATCTGGTTGAGACCTAAACATACCTTGAAGAGATTATGCAGTGGAACAGTCAAATGTAGAAACACGGAACCGCAGATGCTGGTCGACACAAATGGACGCAAAGTGTTGGAATAACTCAGCGGGTCTGCCAGCATTTCTGGAGAACATGGATAGGTGACGCTTCGGGTGGGGACCCTTTTCAGACTGGTTGGTTGGGGTGGGGGGGGGGGGAGGGGAGGGAGGGGGGGGGAGGATGGGGGGGGGTTACTTGGGAGACACCGAAGCTGGAGCGCAGGGTTAGATTCTCCAATCGCGAGCTTTGCAGTCATATTTGCATAAGGTGGGCGTGTTAATGGGGCGGCCCTGTAGTGGTGGCTAAATGCTGTCGTGGGTACAGAGACTCCCTCGTTACTGGTGTCACCTTACAGCAGAATCCTCTCCTGCAATTTCCAGCAAGAAACATCTGCTCAGCTGGTCAAAATGAGATTCCTTTGGTGTATCTATACCCTCAGCTGCTGGATACATGGTAAGTAAACGTGTTCGCGTTACATTATTATCCTGGTAAAAAAAAAACTCTCTTGAGTGGCGTTTGTACAACCTGGCATCCGTTAGAACATAGAGCATAGTACACAGTACAACACAGAAAACAGGCCCGTCGGCCCGCAATATCTACACCGAACATGATGCCAGCACCGACGCGTATCTGCCTGCACATACTCCATATCCCTCCATTCCCCTAATATCCATGTGCCTGTCCAAAAGCCTCTTAAATGCCAATATCGTATCTGTCTCCACAACCACCCCCCGGCAGCGCGTTCCAGGCACTCGCCTCTCCGTGTAAAATACTTGCCCCGCATGTCTCCTGTAAACTTTGCCCCGCCTGTCCTGTGTAATTATGGAGTCATAAAACAAAAACAAAAAAAATCAGGCCATTCTGCCCATCCGTGTCCATGTGAGCTCTTTGAAAGAGCTACTGATTAGTGGCGACGCTTCTACCTGAACGTTACTATTGCAAGACGGGTCTCGACCCGAAACATCACCTATTCCTTTTCTCCAGAGATGCTGCCTGGCCCGCTGAGTTATCCCAGCTGTTATTGTCTGTCTTCGGTTTAAACTAGCATCTGCAGTTCCTTCCTGCACACCATTGCGACAGTACTCGTTTATCAAGAGTCAAGGCAGTGGAGAGTGTCTTATTGTCATGTGTCCTTGATCGAACCATGACATTCAAACTTGCAGCAGCACAACACAATATGTAAACAGCAGATTATGCAACCCTCGAGAATAGAGAAGGAATAAACAGAAAGGGGGTAGACTTTAGAATGAACTGCATGTTGGGAATACAAAATGTGTAACGAGTGTGCATTTTCTGAACAGGTGCACATTTCCAATCGATCCTGCAGCAGACTCCAGCCAAAGTACTCGCGGCCAAAGGAGAGCGACTGGAACTCCAGTGTTCCGCCAAAGGAGAACTCGGTCGGCTCTTCTGGTACAGACTGGACGACAACGCCGTGTCGCACCGTGTGATATCGGCCAGTATCATTGGCGAACCTCGCCGGGGAAATGGGATAAGCGACCGCTTCACTTTGAGAAAAGACGGCTTTCGTGATGTCTTCAGCTTAGTGATCAAAGACCTGACACTGGCCGACAACGGGACGTACCACTGTCTGATGTTGCAGTCGCAAACAGTCCACTTCGGGGGTGGGAGTGAGGTGACCGTAGGTAAGGGCGTCCTTGATGCAATAAACCTTCTTCAGACTGAGAGTAACACAAAAAGCTGGAGTAACTCATGATGTAGTGTGCTTTGGCAACATACACACTGAACTCGCGCGCACGGACTCACACTCAAGCTCGCACACACTCAAATACACACACACTCAAACAAACACACACTCAAACACACACACTCAAACATACACACTCACACACACACACACACACACTCACACACACACACACACACACTCACACTCACACACACACACACTCAAACACACACACACTCAAACACACACACACACTCACACACACACACACACACTCGCACACACACACTCAAACACATACACAATCAAACACACACACACTCACACACACACACACTCTCAAACACACACACACTCTCAAACACACACACACACACTCACACACACACACACTCACACACACACACTCAAACACACACACACTCAAACACACACACACTCAAACACACACACTCACACACACACACTCACACACACTCAAACACACACACACTCAAACACACACACACTCAAACACACACACACACTCAAACACACACACACTCACATTCAAGCTCGCACACACTCAACCACACCGACACTCAAGCACACACACTCAAGCACACATACACTCACGCTGAATATCGCACACACACAAGTTCACACACTCAATCTCAGTCAAACACACAGTCAAACACACAAACTCAAACACGCACACACACGCGCACTCAAACGCGCACACACACATACACATAAACATTCAACTCGCACACACTCAAACACGCACACACTAGAACACGCACCACATGCACATACTCAAACATGCACATACACACTCAAACACATACACCGCACACAGACTCGTTTTGTGTCTATCTTCGGTATAAACCAGCATCTGCACACCCAGTCAAGCTTGCACACACACGTACACACATTCAATGCAACTTAAATAGCATTTAGAAGTCAAAGCATTCTGAAAGCCAGCAGTGGCTACTAAGGAAAGATCTTTCGAGTTCATGACAGCAAAAATTAAAAACAATTCTCGAGGTGGCGTGAGGGCGTTAGCAGTACCATCTTAGTTGGGCGTGTGATCGTTTCGGTATTTGTTGAAGTCATTGGGAATTAAAAGGTGTTCATTATGAAAATTTATACCTGTATATTCATTATACACAAAGAACTCCACCGTTTACTCCGATTGCTTGCTTGGAAGTGATTCCAGGCGAGGTTTGAATTGTTTGTCCTGTGTTAATATTGTTCTAATTACCCGGAGTATTTTGCCGGTCGTCATTCACAGGCCTACCAGAGGCAGGCGTTGGAACGTGTTATTAATTACGACCTTTGTTGGCAGGAATAGGGCTTCGGTAACAAGCATTGTGGCGCAAAATTCACAAAATATTGTTTTGTTTCAGTTCCAGAGAGAGAGAAAGTGACCTCGCCGCCTCCAACTACAGGGTTCCGCAGAGTCAACGTGTACAGGGACCCTTCGCTGCGCGGCAAGAAGAAACAAGACTATGAAGGTAAGAGAGAGAGTTGTCTATCTGTAGACGTGGAGAGAGTCTCGCTCTCCGTGAGAAGCACAAGGTTGATGAAATACGTTAAACTTGATTTCAATCCTGATAATCCAATAGATTACTCGCTGTGTTGGAAAGAACTCCAGATGCAGGTTTACACCGAAGATAGGTACAAAATGCTGGAGTAACGCTGCGGGACAGGCAGCCTCTCTGGGTGACTAGCTGGTCATATTGAGGGCGAGTGTGGCCAAGCTTCGCCGTAGAATTCTCAACGCCAGATGTTGGATTGAACAAACCGCCAGTGCGAGGGAAGAGGAGTCTTGACCCGAAACGTTACCCATTCCTTCTCTCCCGAGATGCTGCCTGACCCGCTGAGTTACTCAAGCGTTTTGTGTCTACGAGCAATTCAAGGTTATGCCTTTGATTTAGAGTGAGTGAATCCTGAAGTGTCTTGTTTATGTTTGGGTTGTGTGGAGGTTTTTATGAGAAGGCGAGGATATTTGGAAACAAAAGCTAAACTCGCTGGAAATATCCAGCCGGTCAGGCAGCTTTTGTGGAGAGAGATTCACTGTGATGGATGTTTCTTTTGTTTGGTGTTGGTTTATGATTGTATGCGTTATTGCATATTTTTATTGCTTATTTTTATTGGTCTTATTGTTGAACTGCGGGTAATTTTTCATTTCACTGCACATTTATGTGTATGTGACAAATAAATTGACTATTGACTATTGAGAGGGCGGTGAATCTGTGGAATTCATTGCCACATACGGCTGTGGAGGCCAAATCAATGGGTATTTTTAAGATTGAGATTGAAAGATTCTTGATTAGTAAGGGGTGTCAGGGGTTATGGGGAGAAGGCAGGAGAATGGGGTTGAGAGGGAAAGATAGATCAGACTGAAAGATTGAATGACGGAGTAGACTTGATGGGCCGAACTGCCTAATTTTACACCTACACCTGGACGTATGAATTTACCGAGGTACAGTGAAAAGCTTTTGTTGCGTGCTAACCAGTCAGCGGAAAGACAATGCATGATTACAATCGAGTCATTCGCAGTGTACAGATTCGTGATCAAGGGAATAACGTTTCGTGCAAGATAAAGTCCGATTAAAGATAGTCCGAGTTTCTCCAATGAGGTGGATAATAGCTCTGGGGCGCTCCGTAGTTGCTGATAGAATGGTTCAGTTGCCTGATAGCAGCTGGGAAGAAATTGTCCCCGAATCTGGAACTGTGCGTTTTCACATTTCTGTACCTCTTGCCGGATGGGAGAAGAGGGAATGAACAGGGGTGAGACTGATCCTTGATTATGCTGTGTGTTGACGTTAATCTCAGAGTTCCTGACATAATCCAGACTGGCAATCCTTTCGCAATGTTACCAGCTTTTCGCGTTAACTCTGACAATCCCACACATATGTCTGAAGTTTCAGTTCAGTTTGGAGTCTAAAAGGAACCTTGGGCCGATTCAATTGCAAACGGATACCTCTTGGTCTCCATCCGCGCTAAACTGCTGCAAACGCGGTCAGATGCCTTTCGAATGAGCAATCTAATTATCCTGCCCTGCCCTCTCACTGCAAGCCCCCCATTGTTCCCCCCCTAGAACCAAAGAACTGCAGATGCTGGTTTACACAAAAGGACACAAAGTCCCGGAGTACCTCAGCGGGCCAGGCAGCATGTCATGCCATAAGCAGAATCCCTTTAGAAGGATCCTTTTAGAAGGATGCCATCCTTTTAGAAGGATGAGAGGAGATCTTATCGAAACGTATAAGATTATTAAGGGGTTGGACACGTTAGAGGCAGGAAACATGTTCCCAATGTTGGGGGAGTCCAGAACAAGGGGCCACAGTTTAAGAATAAGGGGTAGGCCATTTAGAACTGAGATGAGGAAAAACGTTTTCAGTCAGAGAGTTGTGAATCTGTGGAATTCTCTGCCTCAGAAGGCAGTGGAGGCCAATTCTCTGAATGCATTCAAGAGAGAGCTAGAAATAGCACTTAAGGATAGCGGAGTCAGGGGGTATGAGGAGAAGGCAGGAACGGGGTACTGATTGAAAATGATCAGCCATGATCACATTGAATGGTGGTGCTAGCTCGAAGGGCCGAATGGCCTCCTCCTGCACCTATTGTCTATAATCTGGCCATTCGGCCCATCAAGTCTACTCCGCCATTCAATCTTGGCTGATCCATCCCTCAATCCTACCCACATTCTCCTGCCCATAACCCCTGACACGTGTACTGATCAACATATTTCTGCTTTACAATATATCCACTGATCTCTGGGCAACATGGATCGGCGGCGTTTCTGGTCGGGATCCTTCTTGAAGAGGCGACCCTCAATCAGAAGAAAGGTCCCGAACTGAAACATCGCCTCTCCGTGTTCTCCAGCGATGCTGCCTGACCCGCTGAGTTACTCCAGCACTTGTGTTCTTTTATTTTATTCCCCTATTTCGGTTTGTTTCATCACTGCCCACCCCGTTTGAACAACCCTTCGCGAGAAATAAATCTAATTTCTATCCCAGGGATTTCGACTCTAAATTATCTTCAAACACTAATTTTTAAAGAGGGTGTTCAAATGTAGGATTTGGGACGAAACGGTCAAAGATTTGATTCGCGGATTTCGAGTCTTCATTGACTACAACGGTACATTTATTTCAACAAGCATGCCGGTTAGTTTCAAAGGACAGATTTAACTTCTTGCTCCAAACCCTTTCAGTGGAGCTATCCTGCCTCTGTCGACGCTTACTGGAGAAATGAACAACATTTCAGGTTAACCAACCGCACACACCCCGCGTCTCTCACCCCTTTCTTATTTAGGGGACGGGTCCCCCTTTACAGAAACAGCGGAGGCATGTTCGATAGTTAAGACATGACTGGTCCGCCCTCATTGTTTTCGGAGTCTCTCCCGTTTAACGCTGAATAACATTCGTTGTAAAATACCTCCCTGCATTTCTGCACACAAATAATTAAGTTATGCGCGGCCATCGCGATAATAGATTCAATCTGGTAAAAACAAATCAGTGTGTGGGAAGGAACTGAAAATGCCGGCATACACCGAAGATAGGCACACAATTGCTGGAGTAACTCAGAGGGTCAGGCAGCATATTTAGGAGAACGTGAATAGGCGACGTTTCTGGTTGGGACCCTTCAACATACTTTGAGACTGAAGAAGTGTCCCGACCCGCAACGTCACTATCCATGTTCTTCAGAGATGCTGCCTGACCCGCTAATGTTACTCCAGCACTTCGTGTCTTTTTGTTTGTAAACCAGCATCCGCTGTTCCTTGTTTCCACAGAAAAGTACAGCACAAAAACAGGCTCTTCGGCCCACAATGTCTGTGTCTGACACGCTGAATTTGACCAACGTAAATCTTGACCGAAAATAAATCTAATTTGTTCTCCGGGAGTGTATAATTTAAACTACCTTCACAAGACATAAACTAACCCTCACCGTAACCCTAACGCAACAAAAGCGTTTCACTGTACCTCTGTACACGTGACAATAAACGAAACTAAACGAAACGAAAACCATTCGCCAATCTTCAAAGTATAAATCCCATGAGAGGGGGAATCCATTTATTTGTTGTGATGAGATGTTCAAATGGGGAATTTTGAGACAAACCAAGAATGGGGGAGAAACAATCTGGGTTTGTGGGGAGAGAGCAGGATAATTAGGTAGCTCTTTGGGAGGGATGGACCTGATACATCTGGCCTTATTTGCTCCATTGGAGGGCAGATGGACAATAGACAATAGGTGCTGGAGTAGGCTATTTGGCCCTTCGAGCCAGCGCCGCCATTCAATGTGATTATGGCTGATCATTCACAATCAGTACCCCCATTCCTGCCTTCTCCCCATATCCCCTGACTCCACTATCCTTAAGAGCTCTATCTAGCTCTCTCTTGAAAGCATCCAGAGAATTGGCCTCCACTGCCTTCTGAGGCAGAGAGTTCCACAGATTCACAACTCTCTGACTGAAAAGGTTTTCCTCATCTCCGTTCTAAATGGTCTACCCCTTATTCTTAAACTGTGGCCCCTGGTTCTGGACTCCCCCAACATTGGGAACATGTTTCCTGCCTCTAACGTGTCCAACCCCTTAATAATCTTATATGTTTCAATAAGATCCCCTCTCATCCTTCTAAATTCCAATGTACACAAGCCCTAGTTGCTCCAGCCTTTCAATATACGACAGTCCCGCCATTCCGGGAATTGACCTAGTGAATCTACACTGCATGCCCTCAATAGCAAGTATACCCTTCCTCAAATTTGGAGACAGTACTCCAGGTGCGGTCTCACTAGGGCCCTGTACAACTGCAAAAGGACCTCTTTGCTCCTACATTCAACTCCTCATGTTTTGAAGACCAACATTCCATTGGCTTTCTTCACTGCCTGCTGTACCTGCATGCTTCCTTTCAGTGACTGATGCGCTAGGACACCCAGATCTCGTTGTACGTCCCCTTTTCCTAACTTGACACCAAAGAAGACCAATGTGTATCCTTTGATAATACCATGGGTCTGAGAAACCTTTACACACCAAGACCATGGTGAGACTTTCCCCTCCCGGTATATTCCAGCTGGATCCTCGAGGCTGGGGGTTCGTCTGTATAAATTCCTAATGTGAAGGAAGGAATTGCAGATGCTGGTTTACACCAAAGATAGACACAAAATGCTGGAGTAACTCAGCGGGACAGACAGCATCTCTCATTCCTTCTATCCAGAGATGCTGCCTGTCCCGCTGAGTTACTCCAGTATTTCGCGCCCAACTTCTTTGTCATCATTCCTAATCTGAAAGTAAAGAGAAATAAACTAGTTATTAGTGATGATGACCTCAAAATGAGAAAGTTTTAGTAAGAACCTGTCTGGAGCTTCAAATGTCCTCTGGGAGAGAACAAAACTTACCGTCCTCATCTGTCCTGGACTCCAGGCTAAGCCCAGAAGTGGCATCTGAAATTATCTAACATGCCAAACAATTCACTGGTTGGTGGAGGTAGCAATAAATGCCAGTGAACCACTGATCACAAAAACAATTAAAGAATAATTCAACTAATAAGATAAAAAAATATAATCAATAATTGTTCAAGTCTCCTGCTTCTCACCATTTGCAGAATGAATGCATGGGGAATACACAACAGAATCAACTCCTTCACCTGTTTGATCTGTTGGGGCTATCGAAGACTTCTACTTCTGCTTTGGATCAAAAATAATTGATTGCAGCTACTGGAAGTTGTTTTATCGGGCAATATATATCACCCAACCAACATTTAAATGAACAGATTGCACTATTTACTCCACATATTGGCCATGTCTTGTGTGCGCTTGGAAAGAACATAATTTACCTTAAAACATTTTAGATATCCTGAGATCCTCAGAGATCCTGATATCCAAAAAGTTACGTTTTTTATGGGCCTCATTGGAAAGGCCAAATGTTATGGTGGCATCTATCACCAAATGGTGTAAGCTCCCTGGAAATGTGGAATTGATCTTCAAAGAAGGAAAATGTAGGAGCAAGTTTTGTTGAACAAATTGAGTCAGAGGTTTGTGTGTGGATTGGCTTGAGACCCCTTAGAGAAGACATTTGTGTGTGTGCATGTGTGCGTGTGTGCGTGTGTGCGTGTGTGCGTGTGTGTGCGTGTGTGTATGCATGTGTGTATGCAAGGGTGTGTAGGTGTGCGTGCATACAAGTGTGCATGCATGTGTGTGTATGCATGTTTGTGTGAGTGTGTCTGTATGTTTGTGTGAGGGTGTGTGTACATGTGTGTGTTTGTATGTGTGTGTGTGGGGGGGAGGAAGGATCAAGAGAGGTCTGAGAGAGAACTGAGTACGTTTATGGATGGAGTTGGTGAAAATGCTTTAATATCTGGGTGAAACTGAGTTTTGTTATGTGTTTCTAAAAGCACTTGTTACCCAACTGCACATCATGTTCAAAAATCGTTAATTGGAGCTCTCAGTTTCCACAATTAAAACTTTAAGTAATACGTTTTTAAAGAAATTCTCATGGCGTTATGGAATCTTACAGCACAGAAACACATTGGCCTAACGCATCCGTACCGACCAGAAAGTACACACCAAGTGAGAATGAGAAAATTAAAATTAAAATGCTGTAAATGCTGGATGCACAGAAAAAGCAACTTACTGAAACTTCAGTATTTAGTATATGGTCCAGGATGCTGCAGTGTACCCAGATGGAAGAGAAGGTGTTGTTGCTCAGCCGTGCGTTAGGCCTTGTTATGAATAGTGTGTGAGACCACTGACAGGGAATTCAGTGTGAGAGCGGGAAAGAGAACTGCGACAACTGGGATCTCGACTCATCCCAGTGGATTCAAACACGAACAGTCCCTCTGAACCAAATTGAGTGCAATTGTGTCGGAAGGAACTGCAGATGGCGGTTTACTCTGAAAAGAGGAGGGGGAGTTGCTTGCTTTACTGATTGAGGAGAATGTCACGGCAATTGTCTGAGATTACCTTATTGATGGTTCATCCAGTCAAGCTATATGGCTGGAGCTGAGAAATAAAAAGTGGAAGATCACCTTGTTGGGATTTTACTAAAGGCCCCCAAATAGTCAACGGGAATTAGAGGAACAAAAGTGCCGGGAGATTGCAGGCAACAGCCAGACTATTAGGTGTCAGACTAAAAGACGTATAGGTATGTAGGTCAATTGACTGGGTAGACTGGTGAACTTATTTAGTATAAGAAAATAACTGCAGATGCTGGTACAAATCGAAGGTATTTATTCACAAAATGCTGGAGTAACTCAGCAGGTCAGGCAGCATCTCAGGAGAGAAGGAATGGGTGACGCTTCGGGTCGAAACCCTTCTTCACCCTTCTTCTGCTGCCTGACCTGCTGTGGGTGAACTTATTTACATCGGCGAAACCAAGTGCAGGCTCGGCGATCGCTTCGCTCAACACCTGTGCTCGGTCCGCGTAGGCCAAACTGATCTCCTGGTGGCCGAGCACTTCAACTCCCCCTCCCATTCCCAGTCTGACCTTTCTGTCATGGGCCTCCTCCAGTGCCATAGTGAGGCCCACCGGAAATGGGAGGAACAGCACCTCATATTTCGCCTGGGCAGTTTGCATCCCAGTGGTATGAACATCGACTTCTCCAACTTTAGATAGTTCCTCTGTCCCTCTCTTCCCCTCCTCCTTCCCAGATCTCGTCTCTATATTCCTGTCTCCACCTATATCCTTCCTTTGTCCCGCCCCCCTGACATCAGTCTGAAGAAGGGTCTCGACCCGAAACGACACCCATTCCTTCTCTCCCGAGATGCTGCCTGACCTGCTGAGTTACTCCAGCATTTTGTGAATAAATACCTTCGATTTGTACCAGCATCTGCAGATATTTTCTTATACTTAATTGACTGGGTAATATGTAAAAATTGTCCCTAGTGTGTGCAGGATAGTGTTAATGTGTGGGGATCGCTGGGCGGCGCGGACTCGTTGGGCCGAAGAGCCTGTTTGCGCGCTGTATCTCTAAATCTAATAGGGTTGTCATAACAAGAGATTTTAACTTTCCCAAAATAGATTGGGACCGTCATGGTGTCAAAGGCTTGGATAGGGTGGAGTTTGTCAAATGTGTTCAGGAAAGTTTCCTGAGCCAATATGTGGAAGGGAAAGGGCAGTGCTTGACCTACTCTTAGGAAATTGGAAAGGGCAAGAGACTGAAGTGTCAGCGCACGTGTTTTGGGACCATTCACCATGATTGTATTAACCTTTAGATAATTATAGATAAGGATAGATCTGAAGAAGCATCCTGACCTGAAAGGTTGCCTATCTGTGTGCTCCAGAGATGCTATCTGTGCACTAAATGTTGTACCCTTTATCTTTGCACTGTGGGCAGCTTAGAAACATAGAAAATAGGTGCAGAAGGAGGCCATTCAGCCCTTCGAGCGAGCACCGCCATTCATTGTGATCATGGCTGATCATCCACAATCAGTAACCTGTGCCCAACCTCTCCCCAGCTTGATTGTACTTGTGTATGGTGTTTTCTTTGACTTGATAGCACACAAATTTTAAAAAATCACTATATCTCGGTAAAGGTGACAATAATAAACGAAACTGAGATGTTGTCTGATCCGCTAAGTTATCCAGTGCTTTTTCTTGTTTTGCAAATCAGCATCTGCAGTTCCATGTGTCTCCATGGGTAAAGAAAAGGCTGATCCATGTGTTAAAGTTCTGAATTGTTAGCGAGCCAACTTTGACGGTATTTGTCAGCTATTTGCATAGGCTGAATGGAGTAGATTGTTTGAAGCCAAAGGGATGCCTGGAAAGTGGGATGCTTTTAAAAGCGTGACGATGAGAGTTCAAAGCATGCATGTTCCTATTAAAGTGAAGGGCAAGGCAGGTATGTGTAAGGAAGAAGAGTCTCGACCCGAAACGTCACCCATCCCTTCTCACCAGGGCCGTTTTTACAGCATTATGGGCCCCCGGGCAAAGCAGTGTACTGGGGCCCCTACCGTTACTCTCCCCCACCCCCCTTTCCCTACCAGCCCCCACCCTGTCGTGCCGGCGAAAAGCACTTACCGAAAAGCACTTAGCGATGGACTTAGGGCGCTACATTGTTGCGAAAAGCACTTACAGATCGCTGTGAGAAGCACTTAGGGATGGAAAAGCAAAGCACTTAGGGAACTAATTGTTGCGAAACAGATCGCTGTGAGAAGCACTTAGGGATGGAAAATGTTGCGAAAAAAGCACTTATTGAACCTACATTTTTAAAGTAGTATTTATTTATTGCAAGTCACTTAACATACACAGATCAGCATGGGGCCCCTATGCTCGTGGGGCCCCGGGCAAGTGCCCATCAGGCCCATGCGTTAAGACGGCCCTGCTTCTCACCAGAGATGCTGCCTGACCCGCTGAGTTACTCCAGCATTTTGTGTAAGGAAGCCTGAATGACAAGGGAGGCATGTGGGTGCAGTGGTTGAGTTGCTGCCTTACAGTGCCAGAGACCCGGGTTTGATCCCAGCCTCGAGTTTGTACGTTCTCCCCGGGTTTTCTCCGGCAACTCTGGTTTCCTCCCACACTTCAAAGACATACAGGTTTGTAGGTTAATTGGCGTGATAAAATTGTACTTTGTCCCTAGTGTGTGTAGGATTGCTTTAGTGTGAGTGGATCTCTGGTCGGTGTGGACTCGGTCGGATGAGCTGTATCTCTCTAAAAATAAGTCAAACCAGGGCAGGAATTGCACCATGAATGGTAGGTCCCTGGGAGTGTGGTAGAGGGATCTAGCAGTACCGCACATAGTAGCCTGAAAATGGCGTCATAGGTGGACTCGGTGGTAAAGAAAGGTTTTGGTACATTGGCCATCAGTCAAGAAGTTGGGACGTTATGTTACTTTTGCACAAGACGTTGGTGGGGGACACAATTAGAATAGATTGTTCAATTTGGGTCACCCTTCTAAAGGAAGGATGTAATTCAGCTGAAAAGAGTGCAGAGAAGATTTACATGGACGTTGCCAGGACTTGAGGGCCTGAGCTTTAAGGAGAGATTAGGCAGGCTATGACTGTATTTCTTGGAGCGCAGGATGATATGAAGGTGCATAAAATCATGCGGGTAATTGATATGGTGAATGTTCAGAGTCTTTTCCCCCAGGGCAGGGGTAGTAAGAACTAGATAACATAGGTGAGAGAGGAAGGATTTAATCAGAACCTTGGGGGCAACTTCTTTCACATAGAGCATGGTGGGTATATGGAATAAGATGGCAGAGGAGGTAGTTGTGGCAACTACAATCACAATATTTAAAAGAGACTCAAATTGCAGACAAATGGGACTAGCTTAGATGGGGCATCTTGGTCAGCATGATTGAGTTGGATTGAAAGATCTGTTTCTGTGCTGCATGACTCTAAGACTCATTCATCCGTCAAAGTCCAACAAAATTTGATGAACAACAACCTATCTTCCAGATGGGCACATTGAATACTTTTTTCTATTAGAGCCACACAGTGGGACAATGGGCCATTTGGCCCAACTTACCCATGTCGACTAAGATACCCAATCTATGCTAGCCCCACCTGCCCACATTTGCCCCATACCCCTCTAAACGTTTCCTATCCATGTACTGTCTAAATGTCTTTTATGTGTTGTTACAGTATCTGCCTCAACTGTCTCCTCTAGCAGCTCGTTCCATCCACCACTCTCTCAGTGACAAACGTCTGAACTAAAGTTTGAATCCCACAACTTCAAGTCACTCACTTTCTCTGACTGCACTAGAATGCACCTCATCTTCCATCTCTGATATTGGCTCAGGTTTTCTCCCACCGTTATATCAGCCGAACCTGCTGGTCATGTCACACGTTCATGTTCATCAGTTGTAGGAACAGAATTAGGCTGATCGGCCCATCATGTCTACTCCGTCATTCAATCATGGCTGATCTATCTTTCCCTCTGAATCCCATTCTTCAGTCTTCTCCCCATAACCCCTGACACCAAGGGACCAGAACGGGCAGGTTCTGTGTGACTTCACCCCATAGAATGGGGTGGTGTTGCCCTGCAGTTGCTTAAATGTGTCCATTGCTTTATATCTGTACTGGGCCCTGTTAACGTGCACTGGTGCTGTTTTTCCAGACTATAACTGCGACTGGACTATCTGGGGACCTCTGGTCACCGGCAACATTCTGTTCCTTATTTCCATCCTATCGATCATCATGCTTCGTCGGTACAAGAGTAAGTCCTGATATTTATTGATCTTTGGTGTTACATATTGGTAAGGGGATCGATATATTTCTCTAGGCACTTAACTTACTTAAGGAGAGGAGAAGGAATTTCTTCAGTCAGAGGGTAGTGAATCTGTGGAATTCATTGCCACAGAAGGCTGTTGAGGCCAAGTCAATGGATATTTTTAAGGCGGAGATTGACAGATTCTTGATTAGTACGGGTGTCAGGGGTCATGGGGAGAAGGCAGGAGAATGGGGTTGAGAGGGAAAGATAGATGGAAACATAGAAACATAGGTGCAGGAGGAGGCCATTCGGCCCTTTGAGCCAGCACCGCCATTCATTATGATCAGCCATGATTGAATGGCGGAGTAGACTTGATGGGCTAAATGGCCTAATTCTGCACCTAGAACATATGAACATGAACTGAAGGGATCTCCGTTTCTTTTCCCTCACTAGGTCCGAAGAGACGATGCCCTCACCAGTTTCGCAAGAGATAAGGAAGACAAATCGTTGCAGGGTTAACAATGAAGTGCAGAGCAGGTGAGGACAGTAGTGCATCTGCCCAAGTACGGAATATGCCTTGCATCATCTTCATTGTGACTTTACCAGAAGTTTGCCCTCTCCTCGTGGAATGACGGGGCCATCTCCTGTGACACAGCCTCTCAAACTCTACAAGACTTTCCATTTGATTACGTTGCAGAATCTGCGGTTATTCAAGGACATTAAAAAACCCCCACCAAACGCTGCTGTTTAAATACTGGTGTAGTTTAGATATGACAGCAACATCATGGCCAATTGCAACTGTACAATTAATAGATCCGTTTAAAAAAAAGAATGAACAGCCCATTTCAAATGTGATGTGCATTTGATTTGTACAGAAGCGAGGGGATCATAGGTGTAGTTGTTTATCTGCTCGTAACAAAAGCCATGGTCCTTAGGTTTTCCTTAACAACCTGAAGAAATGATACCAAGCCAAGCCAGACCATGTCCCGCTGAAAGTGCAGTTTAGTTTTTAGTTTGGAGACACAGCGTGGAAGCAGGCCCTTCGACCCACTGAGTCCATGCCGACCAACAATCCATGAGTTCTATGTTATCCCACATTTGCATCCTACATGCTAGGGGCAATTTACAACTTTACCAAGCCAATTAACCTACAAACCTGCATGTCTTTGGAATACGGGAGGAAACCAGAGCACCTGGTGAAAACCCACGTGGTCACAGGGAACATGTGCAAACTCTGTACAGACAGCACCCATAGTCAGGATCAAACCAGGGTCCCTGGAGCTGTAAGGCAGCAACTCTTCCACTGCCTTCGTCTCTGTGGGTTTACTCTTAATACAAGATGGATCAGTTCCTGCTAGTTATCCACAGTAATCTGTGAAATGCTTCTGAAGTGGGGAACTACTGCAATGTTAGAAACTCAATTTCCAGCTGTTGATCGAGACATGAGAAACTGCATAAGCTGGAATATTGAGCAAGACACAAAGTACTGGAGGAGCTCAGAGAGGTCAGGCAGCATCTGTGGAGGGAATGGACAGGCGATGTTTCAGACCAGGACTGAAGAAGGATCCCAACCAGAAAAGTAGTCTGTCTATTGCTGTTAAAAATGTTGCCCGACTCGCTGGGTTCCTCCAGCACTTTGTGTTTGGCTCCACATTAAATTTGCTTTGTGTCTTACCTCTCTCTCTCCCAGTCTACTTCTCGCCTTCTGTACAATTTGAATGGCTCAATTGTAATCATGTATAATCTTTCTGATGACTGGTTGGCATGCAACAAAAGCTTTTCACCGTGCCCCAGTACTCGTGACAATAAACTAAATTCAAGACGCAAACTTAAAGTTGGGATGAAGGGAGGAACGTTGGGGGTCGGAGTGGGGGGTGGGGGAAACATCTGGAACTCTACACCGGAGAGTTGTGGAGGCTGGATGATTTGGGAGGGGGTAGTGTAGTTGAAGGGTTTACATGAAGAATCAGGGTAAATCGCCCACGTTCATGTTACGTGGTGGGACAGGCTCTGGGGGCCGAATTGCCTACTCCTGCTCCTATTTTCTTACTTTCTTATGTTCCTTCTTTCCCTGTGGTTACGGTACGGTGTATCAGAATGGTTAATTTACGTCCATTATATACATTGATTTATAATAATGATGCCTTACACTGTAGGGCTTGAGTTTGACTTCCATAGGACCTTGGCAGAATGCAATCCAGGAAAGCAGGAATGGGATAGTAATGTGGCCTCAGAATATAGCGTCAGGACATAAAGGATTTTACGGTAGCGCAGCGGTAGAGTTGCTGCTTTGCAGCGCCGGAGACTCAGGTTCGATCCTGACTACGGGTGCTGCACTGTAAGGAGTTTGTACGTTCTCCCCGTGACCTGCGTGGGTTTTCTCCGAGATCTTCGGTTTCCTCCCACACTCCAAAGACGTACAGGTATGTAGGTTAATTGGCTGGGTAAATGTAAAAATTGTCCCTAGTGGGTGTAGGATAGTGTTGTCCTGTTTCCGGCTGTATATATATGATATGATATGATATGATATTATGAGGACACAAAATTTTAACTGCCAGATAAAGGCTTCTGACCTGAAAAGCACCTGCCCATTTCCCTCCACAGATATTGCCTGACCTGTTGAATTCCTCCAGCGGTGTGCTTTGCTTTTGTTTCCATTACCTTGCATTCAAAGGGGATTTGTTGGTATTGATTTATTATTGCCAGGCAAACAGAGGTACAGTGAAAAGCTTTGTTTTACGTATCGTCCATGCACATCGCACCATGTATGAACACAAGAGACGGTGTAAAAAAGAAAATAAAAAGAGTGCAGAATATAATGTTACCGCTACAGAGAAAGTGTGCCGCGACAAGGAAGATTGAAAGGTTAGAGACACATCCAGAGCACGTGAGAGGTCATTCAAGAGTCTGAACCTGGCGGTAGGTGCTTTGACATTTTTGTATCTACCTCCCAACCGAAAAGGGGAGAAGAGAAAGTGACTGGGGTGATAACAGTCCCTGTTATGTTGGCTGCTTTTCCAAAGGAGCGGAAATTGTAGATGGAATCGATGGGGAGAAGGCTAGTGTGTGTGTGATGCACTGTGCTGTGTTCACAACTCTCTGCAATTTCTGGCAATCTTGGGCAGAGCAGTTGCCAAACCACGTGGTGAGGCTTCCCAATAAGATTCATTCTTTGATGCATCTTTAGAAATTGTTAAGAGTGACTTGTTGAAATTTTGAATTTGCCCAGTCTTCCGAGGAAGTAGAGGAATTGGTGTATTTTTTGGCCATATCAAAAAAATTGGAATTTGTTTTGAACGGCTCCATTGTTGGTGATATTTACACACAGGAACGTAAAGCTCTCGAACATCTCCACTTCATCACGATTGATACAGACTGCGACATGTACTCCTCTTTCTGAAATCGACGACCAGCGTCTTTATTTTGCTGACATTAAGGGAGAGGTTGTTATCATGGCACCAATACGTGTGTGCTCCTTTTGTTGCTAATCCTGGGTCACCTTGTGCGCTCAGTACAAAGATGAAGCTCTCAATACCATTCTAAATGTTCCTTTCTACTTATCTTCATGGGCCAGAGGTACTCGGGAGTCAGTCAGGATGTTACACTTCATCAAGGCTTTAAGTGCATCCTTGAATCTTTTCCACTGTCCACCTGGTAAACTTTACCGATGACAGAGCTGCAGAATACCTGATACGGCCATCTAGTGGTGGGCATATGGCCAGTACAACACCTCAATTCAGTGCTGGGAATGTTGGTCTGGGAGAGAACTCTCACATCGGTTTGCTTATCTTTTCAATGAATTGGAGGATATCATGATGGTGTCTTCCCAGTGCCTTCAAATGGAGGTTCCGGGTAGTCCAGGTCGCCACCAAATATAATTGGGGAGGTTCCATGACTGCCTGGTAGATCAAGTTTTGTGTTGAGAACTTGTCTGTTCTCACATTGAACATCCCCTCCTTCAACTCCACTCAGCTCTTCCAGATCAAAGGTGATCACAGATGGGTCCAGGTTCCGCATGTCTCTTCGTAGAATGTATAGAACAGTTTCAGAACAGCTCATGCTCTTTCCCTCATCTCCCTGTCTGTTACATTGATGACTGTATTGGTTTTACAACATCCCCTTGCTTAGAATTCAGTTGCAACACCTTTGCTACCTACTTCCACCCTGCTCTCACTTTCAGAAGGTTTCCCCCTGACCTTTCTCCTTCCTTTTTAGACGTTTCTATCCCCTTCTCTGTTCAGTTCACAGCCAATATCTACTTGTCTCTATACAAAATGATGAGAGACATTGATAGGGTTCACAGTCTTCCCAGAATGGAAATGTCAAAGATTTGAGAGCATCGCTTTAAGGTCAGAGGGGCAAAGTTTAAAGGCTGTGTGTGTGCAACAAGACTTTTATGCAGAGAGTGGTGCCTGGAATAGGGCAGGGATGGTGGTGAGGCAGACATGGTAGTGGCATTCAAGAGATTTTAGATAGGCAGCTAGATATGTGGGGAATGAATCACCTGCCGGTGATTAGAGGAGATTTCTTTAATGACATTGTGCATGGTAGGGCCTCTTCCTGTGCTGTATAGTCCTATGCCCGATGTTCTAGCCCATAAGATCATAAAATAATAAGCGATCGGAGCAGAATTAGGCATTTAGCTCATCATGTCTACTCCGTCATTCAATCATGGCTGATCTCTCTCTCTCTCCTAACCCCATTCTCCTGCCATCTCCCTATAACCGCTGACACCCGTACTAATCAAGAATCTATCTATCTCTGCCTGAAATATATCCACTGATGGCTTCCATAGTCTTCTGTGCCAAAGAATTCCACAGATTCACCACCCCACATACTATCATAACTATCGTGACTTCCTTACACTCTGCTTGCTGTAAGAAGTCCAAATAATTCTTGCATTTTCCCTGGTTCTGCCATATTCGTTCTGATGTTGCGATTTTCCATGCCAACACTTTGGAACTGCCATGCATATTTATGAACTATTGCTGCTTCTTCTTCTTCTTTCATGTCCATCATTTAAATGTTACATCACTGTCATCGTCCGTCCTGAAAAGGACGCAATCAGTGGGACCCTCACTTGTACAGTAGATGATGGTGGTAGCAGAATTAGCTCAGGACACTTCCAGTTTTCAGCCCCACGACGAGGACGCTTCTGCTATGGGGCCAACTATGGCTTACCCTCCATCATAGTTTGCGGGGCTCTTAACCCTGGCTATCTCCTTTATTTTGACTCTCTCCCCCTATCCTCCCATCCATTGAGGATGGGATTCCCCATATCCTCGCCTTCCACATCAACCGTCTTCACGATCAACGGAATATCCGTAACTTCTACCCTCCTTAAAGTGATGCTCCCAGTGGACACATCTCCTCCTCCTCTCCTCTCCCCTGATATGCCAGCACCCTGAGTCGACTGTGCCCTCCTGGTTTACCGTCTCTACCAAGACCCACTCCCCTTCTCACACCACATTCCCATGTGACTGCAGGAGATGCAACGCTTACGCTTTCAGCTTGTCCCATCTCCAAATTCTCCTTCCATTTGCACATCTTTCTATTTTCTCATTGTGGAGTGGACTACATCGTGACTTCATTGAAGCCCATGATGTGGTCCCCTCCACAATGAGGAAACTGAATGCAGATTACATTACTGCTTTGCAGAGCATGCCTGATCAAGGGTGATTCTGCCTCCCAATTGCCCGGTGTTTTAATTCTTCATTGCATGACCACTCTCACCAATTCTTCATTACAAGACCTCCCTTGCCAATTCTTCCTTGCATTACCACTCTCAACTTTCTGGCTTTGGCCAACATACCACAACTTAAGTTTGAGGAACAGAACTTCATCTTCCAACTAGGCACATTATATAGGTATAATTGGTGAGAGTGGTCAAAATAAGGGCTGGATATTGAAATTTGGATTACAAGCCTTACTAGTATGTATTGGAACTGGGCAATGTTACACATTAGGCAGGAAATGGTTTTGGGTAGACTGATGGGACTGAAGGCTGATAAATCCCCAGGGTCTGATGGTCTGCATCCCAGGGTACTTAAGGAGGTGGCTCTAGAAATAGTGGAAGCATTGGAGATCATTTTTCAATGTTCTATAGATTCAGGATCAGTTCCTGTGGATTGGAGGATAGCAAATGTTATCCCACTTTTTAAGAAAGGAGGGAGAGAGAAAATGGGTAATTATAGACCAGTTAGTCTGACCTCAGTGGTGGGGAAGATGCTGGAGTCAATTATAAAAGACGAAATTGCTGAGCATTTGGATAGCAGTAACAGGATCATTCCGAGTCAGCATGGATTTACGAAGGGGAAATCATGCTTGACAAATCTACTGGAATTTTTTGAGGATGTAACTAGGAAAATTGACAGGGGAGAGTCAGTGGATGTGGTGTACCTCGACTTTCAGAAAGCCTTCGACAAGGTCCCACATAGGAGATTAGTGGGCAAAATTAGAGCACATGGTATTGGGGTAGGGTACTGACATGGATAGAACATTGGTTGACAGACAGAAAGCAAAGAGTGGGGATAAATGGGTCCCTTTCGGAATGGCAGGCAGTGACCAGTGGGGTACCGCAAGGTTCGGTGCTGGGACCCCAGCTATTTACGATATACATTAATGACTTAGATGAAGGGATTAAAAGTACCATTAGCAAATTTGCAGATGATACTAAGCTGGGGGGTAGTGTGAATTGTGAGGAAGATGCAATAAGGCTGCAGGGTGTCTTGGACAGGTTCTGTGAGTGGGCGGATACATGGCAGATGCAGTTTAATGTAGATAAGTGTGAGGTTATTCACTTTGGAAGTAAGAATAGAAAGACAGATTATTATCTGAATGGTGTCAAGTTAGGAAGAGGGGATGTTCAACGAGATCTGGGTGTCCTAGTGCATCAGTCACTGAAAGGAAGCATGCAGGTACAGCAGGCAGTGAAGAAAGCCAATGGAATGTTGGCCTTCATAACAAGAGGAGTTGAGTATAGGAGCAAAGAGGTCCTTCTACAGTTGTACCGGGCCCTGATGAGACCGCACCTGGAGTACTGTGTGCAGTTTTGGTCTCCAAATTTGAGGAAGGATATTCTTGCTATTGAGGGCGTGCAGCGTAGGTTCACTAGGTTAATTCCTGGAATGGCGGGACTGTCGTATGTTGAAAGGCTGGAGCAATTAGGCTTGTATACACTGGAATTTAGAAGGATGAGGGGGGTTCTTATTGAAACATATAAGATAATTAGGGGATTGGACACATTAGAGGCAGGAAACATGTTCCCAATGTTGGGGGAGTCCAGAACAAGGGGCCACAGTTTAAGAATAACGGGTAGGCCATTTAGAACGGAGATGAGGAAGAACTTTTTCAGTCAGAGAGTGGTGAAGGTGTGGAATTCTCTGCCTCAGAAGGCAGTGGAGGCCAGTTCGTTGGATGCTTTCAAGAGAGAGCTGGATAGAGCTCTTAAGGATAGCGGAGTGAGGGGGTATGGGGAGAAGGCAGGAACGGGGTACTGATTGAGAGTGATCAGCCATGATCGCATTGAATGGCGGTGCTGGCTTGAAGGGCTGAATGGCCTACTCCTGCACCTATTGTCTATTGTCTATTGTCTATTGTCTATTGTCTATTGTCTATTGTCTATTGTCTATTGTCTAATGTGATGAAAGCTCGCCAAACTATAATTTAGTCATAGAGTCATAGTCGTAGAGTGATACAATGTGGAAACGGGCCCTTCTGCCTGCGCTTGGTCCATATCCCTCCAAACTTGTCCTATCCATGTATCTGTCTAACTGTTTCTTAAACGTTGGGATAGTCCCAGCCTCAACTACCTCCTCTGGCAGCTTGTTCCATACACCCACCACCCTTTGTGTGAAAACGTTACCCCTCAGATTCCTATTAAATTATTTCCCCTTCACCTTGAACCTATGTCCTCTGGTTCTCGATTCCCTTACTCTGGGCAAGAGAATCTGTGCATCTACCCGATCTATTCCTCTCATGATTTTATGTATAGTAAGTATACAAGTTTTATCTCTCCACAGAATATGCCTGAACTGCTGAGTGTTTCCAGCACGCTCATTTTATTTCAGATTTCCAGCAACTGCGGTATTGTAAATCTCATCATTTTGCCTCCCTCTGCATCCACCCGGCACATCTCCTTTAAATTCTGCCCCCTACCCTTAAAGCTAAGTCGTGGAGTATTTAATTTTTCCACCCTGAGAAAAAAAATCTCACTTTCTACCTTATCTATGCCTCTAAACTTCTCATAATTTTGTCTACTTCTTTCAGGCCTCCGCACAACTTCTTATGTTTCAGAGAAAACTATCCAAGTCTGTCCAACCTCTCCCAGGATCTAATACCCTATAATCCTTCATCAGTCTGGTAAACCTGCTCTGCACCCTTTCCAAAGAATCCACATGCTTCCTGTCACAGGGCGACCAGATTACACATAATCCTCCAAAAGCGGCTTAACTAAAGTTGAATAAAGCTGGATCATGACTTCCCGACTCTAATATTTAATGCCCTAACCTAAGAAGGCAAGCATTCCATAAGCATTCTTCACCACTCTATCTGCTTGTGTTGCCACTTTCAGGGAATTTTTGACCCCATGATCCCTCTGTACATCAATGCTGTCTGAAGAAGGGTTCTGACCCAAAACATCTGCTATAGTTTTTCTCCAGAGATACTGCCTGACATGCTGAGTTACTCCAGCATTTTGTGTCTATCTCCCCCCCTAAACCAACATCTGCAGTTCCTTCCCACACAAATGCTGTTCAGGTCCATTCCATTAATTGTATATTTTCCTCTTTATGCAGCATTCTCATTCGACTCCTCTAATCTTCCTTGATTTCTAACTTTTCATAGTTGTGATGAAAGGCCATCAGGAATGGTCAATGTCACTTCACCTCTGGAACGTAATATCTATGTTGTATTTGGACAAAGAATGTAATAAGGTCTGAAGCCAGATGGTTCTTCTAGAATCCAAAAGGAAGAACTGATTATTGATGAGCAAGGATTTCTTAAGAGTGATATCACCACCATTTTTCATCATAGTTCTTTTGACAAAGTCCCACACAAGAGATTAGAGTGCAAGATTAGAGAACATGGTATTGGGGGTAGGGTATTGACATGGAGAGAGAACTGGTTGGCAGACAGGGAGCAAAGAGTAGGAATTAACGGGTCCTTTTCAGAATGGCAGGCAGTGACTAGTGGGGTGCCGCAAGGTTGGGTGCAGGGACCCCAGTTATTTACAATATATATTAACGATTTAGACGAGGGAATTAAATGTGACATCTCCAAGTTTGCAGATGACACAAAGCTGGGTGGCAGTGTGAGCTGCGATGAGGATGCTATGAGGCTGCAGGGTGACTTGGATAGGTTGCGTGAGTAGCAGGTACATGGCAGATGCAGTATATTGTGGATAAATGTGTGGTTATCCACTTTGGTGGCAAGAACAGGAAGGCAGATTATTATCTGAATAGTGTCAGGTTAGGAAAAGGGGAGGTGCAACGAGACCTGGGTGTGCCAGTGTGACATCAGTCACTGAAAGTAAGCATGCAGGTTCAGCAGGCAGTGAAGAAAGCTAATGGCATGTTGGCCTTCATTGCGAGAGTATTTGAGTTTAGGAGCAAGGAGGTCATACTGCAGTTGTACAGGGCCCTGGTGAGACCGCACCTGGAGTATTATGTGCAATTTTGGTCTCCTAATTTGAGGAAGGACATTATTGCTATTGAGGGAGCGCAGCCTAGGCTCACCAGGTTAATTCTCGGGATGGCGGGACTGACATATGATGAAAGAATGGGTCAACTGGGCTTGTATTCACTGGAATTTGGAAGAATGAGAGGGGATCTTATAGAAACATATAAAATTCTTAAAGGATTGGACAGGCTAGATGCAGGAAAAATGTTCCCAATGTTGGGGGAGTCCAGAACCAGGGGTCACAGTTTAAGAAAAAGGGGTAGACCATTTAGGACTGAGATGAGGAAAAAACATTTCACCCACCGCAGTTAATATAAAATTGACGGCAGCTATTCCTGGAAACATTGCTTAGCATTCAAACAATGTTTTATATTTTTGATGATGTTCTTTAATGAAGTGATCTAAACATCCCAAATAAAGTGTTTAGAAACAAACAAAAACTTGATAAACAGCTCATAAAACATTACTAACTCAAATTAATGCAAAATGTTTCACTTCCTCACTTTCTACTCAGATAACAATTTTACTAGATTATTGAAGCTATTTCCTCATTTAGCCGTCAACTGAATAAAATTTCATGACACTGTTTTACAAAAGATTTGCTAGGATTTCTCGAAAAATGTATCGATTCCACTATCATATGCATGAATATATGAAACATTAAAATAGTTGAAGTGAAAACAGTTTTACAAGAACAGAAACTAGAAAACATTGCATCTGAGAACTTCCTTTCCACATAAAATAGGTGTGAATCACTCAGATTGAAACCAATAGGAAATCATACTACTTATAACATGGGCTAATTCTTCAGGTTCCAAGCATAGAAACATAGAAAATAGGTGCATTGTGATCATGGCTGATCATCCACAATCAGTAATCTGTGCCTGCCTTCTCCCCATATCCCTTGATTCCATTAGCCCCTAGAGCTCTATCTGACTCTCCTTTAAATCCATCCAGTGAATTGGCCTCCACAGCTTTCTGTGGCAGAGAATTCCACAAATTCACAACTCTCTGGGTGAAAAAGTTTCTTCTCACCTAGTTTTAAATGGTCTCCCCTTTATTCTTAGACCGCGGCTCCTGGTTCTGGACTCCCCCAACATTGGGAACATTTTTCCTGCATCTAACTTGTCGATTCCTTTTATATGTCTCATCCTTCTAAACTCCAGTGAATACAAGCCCAGTCTTTCCAATCTTTCTTCATATGACAGTCCTGCCACCACGGGGATTAACCTCGTGAACCTATGCTGCACTCCCTCAATAGCAAGGAGGCTTCCTCAAATTAGGAGACCAAAACTGCACACAATACTCCAGATGTGGTCTCACCAGGGCCCTATACAACTGCAGAAGGACCTCTTTGCTCCTATACTCATATCCTCTTGTTATGAAGACCAACATGGTGGATTAGTGTGGACATTGGAAATAGAGTTTCTTCTTGGTAATGGGATGAGAATTACTATGACTGCATGGATATGGGGAGAAAGCAGGAACGGGGTACTGATTTTGGATGATCAGCCATGATCATATTGAATGGCGGTGCTGTCTCAAAAGGCCGAATGGCCAACTGCTGCACCTATGTTTCTATTTTCTATGTTTCTATTTCTGGTTAAATAAGTGGCAGGTGAACCCAACTCACCGGGTCAGGCAGCATCCCTGCCTGTTGAGTTACTCAAACACTTTGTGTCTTTTGTTTTATAAACCAGCGTCTTCAGTTCCATGTTTTGACAAAGATGATCATCGTTTTTATTGTGAGAATACTGGCCAAAAAGTGCCGATGCAGGATTGTCACACGTCCGTGCAGGTACATAGTTCCTGAAAATGGCATCGCAGGTAGTCAAAAAGGCTTGCAGCACATTGGCCTTCATCAGTCAGTATTGAGTTAGAAGTTAGGAGGTCATGCTGCAGTTATTAAAGACATTGGTGAGGCCACATTTAGAGTCTTATGTTCAGTTTTGATCACCATGTTATAGGAAAGATGTGCTCAAGCTGGAAAGGGTGCAGAGAAGATTTACAAGGATGTTGCCAGGACTCGGGGGCTTGAGCTATAAGGAGAGGTTGAGCAGGCAAGGATCTTTATTCCTTGGAGCGCAGGGGGATAGCAAACCAAATAGCAGATGTCCCAGAACCAACTAGCGGTGGCAAATTGCAAGACCCACCTGCCACCTGGGCCGCCACTGTGGGTCCCAAGTGTGGAGAGAAAGGGCGCGGAGGGCAAGACTGCAGTCACTGATGAGAGTTGCATGTTTCTGAATATTCAATCTTGTAACAAAATTTCTTCAAGTTTATCCAGTTACAGCCACTCCTGTCATGTTCCATTAACTGGAAAACAGCCAATTAAACTGAAAAATGCAATATACCTGACCAGTCCCAGTTAACGGAAAATGAGTTAGATCATAGAAAACGTGTGATTTTGCTGAGGGTCAGTTGTAATACTTTATCAACTATGGCTTTAAGAGCGGCCAAGAGACCTAAGCACAAGAGCCAGGGCAAGACTTCAGTGCAGTGGTGAGGGAAACCATATACTGGTTGTACGACTTGAAGGATGAGGGGGGTCCTCATTGAAACTTACTGAATAGTGAAAGGCCTGGATAGAGTGGATGCGGAGAGGATGTTTCCACTAATGGGAGAGTCTAAGACTAGAGGCCATAGCCTCAGAATAAAAGGACATACCATTAGGAAGGAGATGTGGAGGATCTTCTTTCATCAGAGGGTGGTGAATCTGTGGAATTCTTGCATAGTCAGCTCTGGAGGCCAAGTCAATGGATATTTTTAAGGCGGAGATTCTTGGTTAGTAAGGGCGTTGAGGGTCATGGGGACAAAGCAGGAGAATGGGGTTGAGAGGGAAAGATGGATCAACTATGATTGAATGGCAGAGTAGATGTGATGGGCCGAATGGCCTAATTCTGCTCCTATCGCTCATGAAGATATGAACATGATCTTCCCTTCATGTGATGAGGCATTAAACCAAACAAGGCCCAGATTGCCCCCCTAGTTGTTTGTGAAACATTCTACATGGGCTATTCCATAAAACCTCAGAGAGATTTCTCCTCTTCTCCAGAGATGCTAGCTGACCTGTTGGGTTACTCCAGCATTTTGTGTCAATCAGCATCAGCATTTCCTTCCAACATATTCAATTTCAAGTAATACCTTCTTCCTACACCTCCTCCACTCTCTCGACCCTGTACACCCTGCACTCATTTCTCTGCTACCTCCCACCCTCCCAGTCACCTTGCCCCTCTCCCCTCTTTCTTTAACTCACATCCTATCCCTGGAGTCCCTCATTTCCCTTTTATTCTCCCCCTTTCCCCTCGCCCTGTCCCCTTCCACCCATATCGCTCCCTCTGGCTTTACATTTCACTCCTCCCCTTATGTCCTTGTTTGATTGAATGGTTGAAAGATGTAGCATGGAAGGACCATGCTGTGGCTGGAGTCCACACCGATCATCAATCTACCCCATACATGTGACAGCAACTAATTAACCTGCCAACCCGCATGTCTTCGGGATATGGGTGGAAGGACATTCTTGCTATTGAGGAAGTGCAGCGTAGTTTCACCAGGTTAATTCCTAGGATGGCAAGACTGTCGTATGATGACAGAATGGGTCAACTGGGGCTTGTTTTCACTGGAATTTAGAAGGATGAGTGGGGATCTTATGGAAACATATAAAATTATTAAAGGATTGGACACGCTAGATGCAGGAAACATGTTCCTGATGTTGGGGGAGTCCAGAACCGGGGGCCACAGTTTAAGAATAAGGGAAGGTATTTATTCACAAGGTGCTGGAGTAACTCAGCAGGTCGGGCAGCATCTCGGGAGAGAAGGAATGGGTGACGTTTCGGGTCGAGACCATCAGTCTGAAGAAGGGTCTCGACCCGAAACGTCACCCATTCCTTCTCTCCCGAGATGCTGCCCGACCCGCTGAGTTACTCCAGCACTTTGTGAATAAATACCTTCGATTTGTACCAGCATGTGCAGTTATTTTCTTAAGAATAAGGGGTAGGCCATTTAGAACTGAGATGAGGAAAAAACATTCATCCAGAGAGATGTGAATCTGTGGAATTCTCTGCCTCAGAAGGCAGTGGAGGCCGATTCACTGGATGCATTCAAAGGAGAGTTAGATAGAGCCCTTAAGGCTAGCGGAATCAGGGGGTATGGGGAGAAGGCAGGAACGGGGTACTGATTGTGGATGATCAGCCATGATCACATTGAATGGCGGTGCTGGCTCGAAGGGCTGAATGGCCTCCTCCTGCACTTATCGTCTATGTATCTATGTATCTAACCGGAGCACCCAGAGGAAAGCCACGTGATCACATGCAGTGGAAACAAGAAACTGCAGATCTTGCACTCAGACAGCACCCGAGGTCAGGATCGAACCCGGGTCCCTGGCGCTGTGAGACAGCAGCTCTAGAGGCTGCGCCACTGTGCTGCCTTGCACCTTAGCTCACACCCTTCGTCTCACTTTCATCGCTAGCCTTTGTCGCGACCTCCACTCATTTGCCAATACATCTACCACCCTCCCTCCGCCCCCCTCGATTGCCAGGTTTGTCCCGCCCCCATGTATTGAAACACTGTAAATGGATCCATTGTTATCATGTATTGTCTTTCCGCTGACTGGTTAGCACGCAACAAAAGCCTTTCACTGTAACTCGGTACAGGTGACAATGTATTAAACTCAAACTGATCTGGACTGAACACTTTTCCAGATCCTACCCCCCCCCCCCCCCCCCTCTCTCTCTCTCTCTCTCCAATCCGTCTGAAGAAGGGTCCCGACCCTACAACGTCGTATGCTCATGCATGTTTGCTGACCCACTGAGTTCCTCCAGCGCTTAGTGTTTTGCTCAAGATTCCAGCACTTGCAGCTCCTTGTGTCTGTAACCCAACATATATTGAGGAAATTATTCACAAAATGCTGGAGTAACTCAGCGGGTCAGGCAGCATCTCGGGAGAGAAGGAATGGGTGACGTTTCGGGTCGAGACCCTTCTTCAGACTTCAGACGTTTCGGGTCGAGACCCTTCTTCAGATGCTTCCTCAGGCAGCATCTATTGGGGAAACTACCGCCCCCTTGCAACAAATCTCCAGGATTTACCCTAGAACTCGCTTAGAATTGTGCATCCGGCCTGTGAAAGTTTCTGTGACAAAGATGTTGCCCCCTTGCTCATCAGTGTTTCCCTTCGCTCCATTTCGGTTTGCATCACCAAGCCGGGGTTTCCATTGCACAGTCTTTGGTCAGAACGAAAGCCGAGGCTCTGCTGCACCGTGCGATACCGCCTGGCGGCCCAACGGACCCGCCCTTGCAAAACAGGTCAAACTGCCACGGGGAAACAAGGAACCGCAGATGCTGACTTACAACAACAACAAAAAAGACACAGAGTGCTGGAGCACCTCAGCGGGTCAGGCAGCATCTGTGGAGAACATGGAGAATTGTGACGTTCCACAGAGTGCTGGAGTACAATAGACAATAGACAATAGGTGCAGGAGGAGGCCATTCGTCCCTTCGAGCCAGCACCACCATTCAATGTGATCATGGCTGATCATTCTCAATCAGTACCCCGTTCCTGCCTTCTCCCCATACCCCCTGACTCCGCTATCCTTAAGAGCTCTATCTAGCTCTCTCTTGAATGCATTCAGAGAATTGGCCTCCACTGCCTTCTGAGGCAGAGAATTCCACAGGTTCACAACTCTCTGACTGAAATCATATCTGATCATATCTGATTAAATCTGATTTAATCATATCCCAAATGACCTAAGTATCTAATGATTCCAGTCGGTATCAAGACTTGCTGGAACAATTATCCTATTATTGCATCCTTGGAATACGAAGAAACAACCCTCCCAAAATTAATATTTTCTTTACAGTTACTGGACTTCCATCTGTATACTCACTAATATTTTGTTTTGCGGCAAGCAAATACATTTGGAAGTAAAAGGATTCTGTCGGAATAGTTATGGTGAAACTATCGAATTATCCTTTTAAAAAAAACCTTCGGTTCACGTCTCTATCTAGTCTGAAGATAGACACAAAATGCTGGAGTAACTCAGCGGGACAGGTAGCATCTCTGGAGAGAAGGAATGGGTGACGTTTCGGGCCCAACCCCTTCAATGGAGTAATCACACATGATGCCCTCAGTTACGTCCTCCCGCAGTTTGTATTTGGCCTAAATATAACTATGGCCAATTATTCAAGCCTGGATGAGATCCATGATCATAAACCAGCCCTTGCCAATGCTGTCGTGAGAATATATATATATATATATTTTAACTCAACATTTCTCTTTCCAAAACACAAAATAATCCAGCAAGCCGGGCAGCATCGAGGGAGGGAAATGGACAGGAGACGTCTTTCTTTATGCGTTGGAAGGAACTATAGATGCTGCTTTATTCAGAAGATAGACACGAGATGCTGGAGTAACTCAGTGGGACAGGCAGCATCTCTGGAGAGAAGGAATGGATGACGTTTTGGGACGCGCCAGCGTTTTGTGTCTTTTTCTTTATGCGCTAAGTGATAGGCTGGTGGAAACAACGGGAACGGTAACGTGAAGTAGAGCATTGGATCTTCAGTTGAGGGGGGGTGCTGTTGAGCTGCAGGTGAAGAACAGAGGCGTTGGAACAAATGACACGTTTCTTCATAGAGATAGTATCGGCCCGGTGCGAAGCACCATGTGATTAGTTTACTTTTATTTATGCATATTTTAGATTGACGCAATCTTGTTCCACTTGAGCAGAAGAGATGAGGAATGATTCGGAAGTTTTTAGTTTTAATAAATTAGAGACACAGCGCGCAATCAGGCCCTTCGGTCCTAAATGGAATTCTCTGCCACAGAAGGCAGTGGAGGCCAATTCACTGGATGTTTTCAAGAGAGAGTCAGATTTAGCTCTTAGGGCTAAAGGGATCAAGAGATATGAGGAAAAAGCCGGAACGGGAGACTAATTTTAGATGATCAGCCATGATCATATTGAATGGCGGTGCTGGCTAGAAGAGCCGAATGGCCTACTCCTGCACCTATTGTTCTATGTTTTTAATGTATCCATGAGTCCGCGCCACTGATATACCCGTACACTATCCGACACACTTGGGACAATTTACAATTCACAATTTACAATTCTTACCCAAGCCAATTAACGTACAAACCTATACGTCTTGGAATGTGAGAGGAAACCGGAGCACCCGGGGAAAACCCACGTAGGTACAAAGGTACAAACTCCGTACAGATAGCACCCGTAGTCAGGATCGAACCCGTGTCTCTGGCGCTGTCAGACAGCAACTCTACCGCTCTACCGCCGTGCCGGAAGTATTAGCTGGGAACCAAAGGAGATAAATTCTAGAAGCAGAAACAAAGTGCTGGAGGAACTCTCCAGAAGAGGCGGCATATGTGGAAGGAAATGGACAGAAGACGTTTCGGGTCAATAGACAATAGACAATTAGTGCAGGAGTAGGCCATTCTGCCCTTCGAGCCAGCACCACCATTCAATGTGATCATGGCTGATCATTCTCAATCAGTACCCCGTTCCTGCCTTCTCCCCATAACCCCTGACTCCGCTATCCTTAAGAGCTCTATCTAGCTCTCTCTTGAATGCATTGAGAGAATTGGCCTCCACTGCCCTCTGAGGCAGAGAATTCCACAGATTTACAACTCTCTGACTGAAAACGTTTTTCCTCATCTTGGTTCTAAATGGCCTACCCCTTATTCTTAAACTGTGGCCCCTGGTTCTGGACTCCCCCAACATTGGGAACACGTTTCCTGCCTCGAACGTGTCCAACCCCTTAATAACCTTATACGTTTCGATAAGATCCCCTCTCATCCTTCTAAATTCCACTTTATACAAACCTAGTCGCTCCAGTCAGGAGAGCCTTTCTTCAGTTTGACTCCTGTGCATCGAAGATAGGTTTAAATTGCAGTGAGATAAAGGAGAAGGAATCCTATGTGAGATTGAGGTCGTGTAAAATATCGGCAGAGATTGTGTTTGATGCAGAGAGTAGATTAAAGCAGATTAGACCAAGAAGCAGTTTTTAGTTTAATTTAGAGATACAGCGCGGAAACAGGCACTTCGGCCCACCGAGCCCGCATCGCCCAGCGACCCCCGCACATTAACACTACCCTGCACACCCGAGGGACAATTTATAATTTTACCGAAGCCAATTAACCTAAAACCGGAAACCGGAGAAAACCCACGAGGTCACAGGGAGAACGTACGCAGTCCGTACAAACAGCACCCAAGGTCAGGATCGAACCCGGGTCCCTGGCGCTGTAAGGCAGCGACTCTGCCCTACAGGGCTGGTCAGCTAGACTCCACCGGCCCATGCGACTCGGGGTTCAGTGAGAGGGCATATGGACTGCTCATGCAAAGGATGGGGACACCTCATCTAGGGTCGCTCGGAATGGGGGATTTTTCTGGTGTAAAAAGATACTGTGTACCTCTAACGGTAGCCGAGACGCAGAAGGGCTGCGGGATTTGAGTGGATATCCAGTCCTTCCGCCCGCATGAGCGTTGATCTGATAACTTGTAAAAAAAACACCATTGCCTCATTGGATTTAAATTTTCGTGCGAATAGAGATAATATCTTGAAGATTAGATGTAATCTGCAGCACAGCGCACATCCGCTCCATTCGGGCCTTGAATGAATCGTGCACCCTACATTGGTTTGATTATCAGATACACTGATTTCCCACGGTTCCCTGAATTAGAGGCAGTGGGCAGGAGGGGTGTTCGTTAAATGACGTTGCTGGATGTGCAGGCAGAAAAAGTCATCAAGAATCATATATGTTCAAGTAACCCTTGCTCCCCTCTCTCTCCGTTTCAGGTCGAGATGTTTCAGGTCGAGACTCTTCTTCAGACTGAGAGTCAGGGGGAGAGGGAGGACACTAGAAGTATCTCCAGGGTCTTGCTAACGTTAAAATCAAGAATATTGTTTGTGACACCATTCAATCAGATTTCTATCCAAATTAAGGGCAGGCAGCATCATCGTGAGCCTAACATGGTTGGCTGAGTTAACTCACTAAGGTGAGCAGCGTTGCTGGAACTACCTTTGTAATTCATTTGTCTGCCATCGTTGTCTCATCTTGAGATTTATTTTGCTTAAGTTGTAACATGGCAGTGTTGATAGAAGCATACTCTTACAGAATATTGATGTATTCTCATTAAAAGTAGTTTAATGAATTGAATGAATGAATTGAATTTATTTGTCATTCAAAACAAGTTTGAACCAAATTTAGTTACCATGCAGTCACAACACTAAAAAAGCAATATTCACAAATTAATATTCACAAATTACAATACCTGGAAATAGGAATCACGTATACATTTCCCTTTACTTTCTACCTGTCGCATCACCTGATATTGAGATTTGTGGGACTGGAAGTGTTCACTCACCTGCAACGCTCATGACTGAACAGTAAAAAAAACAACTCAGTACTAACTCCATCTACAGGTTTGCAGGTGACACAAGTGTGGTGGGCCGAATCACGAACAATGAGATCACGTACAGGAAGGAGTTAGAGCAATTAATGACATAGTGCCCGGACAATAGCCTGTCCCTCAATGTCAGGAAGTTGAAAGAGTTAGTCATTGACATCAGGAAGCATGGTGTAGGAAAATAACTGCAGATGCTGGTACAACTCGAAGGTATTTATTTCACAAAATGCTGGGGTAACTCAGCAGGTCAGGCAGCATCTCAGGAGAGAAGGAATGGGTGACGTTTTGGGTCGAGACCCTTCTTCAGACTGCTTCTTCAGGAAGCATGGTGGAGTACATGCCCCAACCTGCGTCAATGGTGCACGAGTGGACATGGTTGAGTGCCTCAAGTTCCTTGGCATTAATATTACCAATGTTCTGTCGGACACCAAACCCATTAACGCGATGGCAAGAGGACACAACAAAACCTCTGCCTCCTTGGGAGAATTGGGAAATTCAGCATCTCTCAGTGGCTCTTAGAAACCTCTACAGGTGCACCATATAAAAGAATACTACTGGGTTGCATCACAGCTTGGTTTGGGAATAGCCCTGTCCAAGACCGCACAAAATTGCATTGAGTTGTAGTTGTGGCCCAGTCAATCAGACCAGACTCCCCACTCTTGACTTCGTCCGCACTTCGCACTGCCTCGGAAAAGCTAACATAATCAAATACATTTTTTCACCCCAGTCATTCCTTCTCCCTCCTCCCATCTGGCAAAAGTTTCAGAAGCTTGAAAGCGCGCACCATAAGACTTAGGAATAGCTTCTCCCTCTCTGTTATCAGGCTTCTGAGTGGCCCTTCCAAAGCTAGGGTACTGTCCCAATCACCTGAACCCCATTGAGGTCATGGAGTCTATGGAACTCATCCACTACAAAGCTGAGAACTATATTCTGCACTCTGTATCTTCTCTTTGCTCTCTCTATTGTACTTGATTTTGACTTACATAGAAACATAGAAAATAGGTGCAGGAGAAGGCCATTCGTCCCTTCGAGTCAGTACCGCCATTCAATATGATCATGGCTGATCATCCAAAATCATTACTCCGTTCCTGCTTTTCCCCCCATATCCCTTGATTCCGTTAGCCCTAAGAGCGAAACCTAACTCCCTCTTGAAAACATCCAGTGAATTGGCTTCCACTTCCCTCTGTGGCAGAGAATTCCACAGAATTCCAAAGACTTGATTGTATTCATGTATGGTATATCTGATCTGACCAAATAGCCTGCAAAAACAACCCTTTTTTTATTGTACCCTGGTACACGTTGAAATAATAAACCTAAACCGAAGCAGTCGCCAGCAGGTGCCGCCCACGGTAGCACCAATTAGAAGATGTTATTGTGTGGGTGGACAAGAGTATAGCTGGTCCCTTCCCCATAAACATCTAAACATCGATTGGACAAGTTACACCAACGGACTGGCAAAACTTGTCCAAAGTTGAGTTTAGTTTATTGAAGATAGATATAGAAAGCTGGAGTAACTCAGCGGGTCAGGCGGCATCTCTGGAGAAAAGGAATAGGTAAAGTTTCGGGTGGAGACCCTTCAGTTTAGTTTATTGCCACGTGAACCGAGGCACAGTGAAAAGTTTTTTTATGCAGCCCCAATGGCAAATTGGGAAGAAACATTTGATGTTACTCAACGGTTAATCAATCGACAATTTCTGCAGTTCCTTCTGGACAATTTATAGGCTGGGACTACTGAGAATCGCCTGCTTCTGCACAGTCCACTCACAGGAAACAATTCGTGAAGGAAACTAAGCCACGAGGTGGCTTTGTGGGCTCGTTGACTCGGTGAGAATAATGGGTCTATTTCCGCTGTGAAGGGGGTTACCAGAAGGCTACTGGAATGCGAACGTTACAGATGTTATCCTGCCCTCTGGAAAGCATCGACAGTCCGGGCAATCCTGGCGTTATCCTTGTGACCTGCTCGCAGTGTTGTTAGAAGCATGCGTTCACCTTCAGTTTAGTTTTAGTTTAGTTTAGAGATACAGCGCGGAAACATACCCTTCCGCCCACCGCCGACCAGCGATCTCGGCAAACTTGCACTGTCCCACACACACTGGGGACAATTTACAATTTAACCAAGCTAATTAGCCAACCAAACAAGTCGGTGTTTGTGCAGGAGGAACATATCAGGTGTGCAGCAGAATTAACACGGTAGACTTTCAGAATCATGGAACAATTAACAGGAGGAATATACCTATCTCAAAGAAGTCCAAACTCAATGTGGGGAGTAACGTGACTTGCCAAAAGGACCAGAGCAAGCCATGGAATGCGAAATATTGGGAACTTTCCATCAGAGAAATTGTTCACGTTGATTTTTTTCCCTGCAGTTCTTTGTTTAACCGTCCAATGCTTATATCTACAATTTCCTAAATGTTTCATCTAATGGTTGAAGTTTGTGTATGTGGGCGTGTGGGCGTGGACGCTGTGGGTAAATGGAGGTGGAGAGTGATGGGTGGGTTAATGCAATCGGATGCTAAATTAATCCAAGAGGAGGCGCCCGAGTGTCAAATAGCAAAGTGTCACACCTGTAAATTTTAAACGTGGCACCAGCAAGTTTAACTAATTTATCGGAAGAGGCAAGGAGCACTGGGGACTAATTGAATAACTCTTTCAAAGGGACTGCGCAGGGACAATGTTGGCTTTGTCTGATCTCGAGCATTCTATGATTTCAACGCCGACTCTCTAGCTTAGTTTAGTTTAGAGATACAGCGCGGAAACAGGCCTTGGACCCACCCAGTCCGCGGCGACCAGCGATCCCCGCACACTAACATTATCCTACACACACTAGGGACGATACAATTTTATCAACCCAATTTGTCTTCAAACCTGTGCGTCTTTGGAGTGTGGGAGAAAACCAGAGCTCCCGGGGAAAACCCACCCAGGTCACTGGAAGAACGTACAAACTCCATACAAACAGCCCCCGCAGTCAGGATCGAACCCGGGTCTCTGGTCTGATGTAAGGCAGCAACTCTACCGCTGCCCTTGCGTCCGTCTAGTTTTCCCCAAGTCATTCGTACTCTCCCATTTAAGGCATTGAATATGAATTATGGGTCGGAGAAAAAGGGTCATGTTTCATTTTATTGCCGCCTGTCTGTGCACTCCATGCCATCGAAACGAAACACTTCGAGGAGATCAGTACATTGAGAGAATGCGTATAATATACCGGCAAGGTAGAATGAAAAGCTATTGATCTAGCAATTGTATAATTGTAACAAGAAAATACATTTGTACAGCAGTTCTGGGTGGATTCGGATTACAGCGATGGTGTCATTAAAGGGGTGTTTTTCAACTGAAAACACACAGAATTGTAGATGCTGGAATCTTGACCAAAACACAGAGTGCTGGGGGAACCCAGCGGGCCAGGCAGTATCTGTGGAGAGACCCTTCTTCAGACTGATCGTGTTAGCGGTTGTGTTAACTGGTGAAAAGACGTGGGGTCGAGGTGGATTTTTTAAAATTGAATTGCACAGAATAAAATGTTAAATCTAGATTGGTCCTTGACCTGTTAGTCCTCGGAGCGATAAACGGTGATCTGCAATCGATGACTTCCTGGAATAAATCAAATTCATTGATAATCGCGTTGAAGTTACAGCTTTTTTTTAACAAAAAACGTGGCAAATGTCGAAGGGAACACGAGAGGCAGGCGTGAGTACCGCGAGAGATGTGATATTGGCACTGGTCAACTACATATCAATGGAAACACAAGTGCTGGGGGAGTGGAGAAGAATGGCGTGGAGTATATCCGTTCTACCCGAGGGACTACTTAAGAGGAAACAAATTAAATGAGTCGAATGCAACGAGTGGAAAATAAAACTGCCTGGGAGGCTTTGTGTGAACAAAGCAGGAAGTAAAATAGTAAACAAGTGCGTGCTGCATTGACCTGTTTTCACATTACTTTAGTTTATGGACAATAGACAATAGACAATTGTTGAGTTTAGTTTATATAAATGCGTGGAAACAGGTCATTCGGCCCACCATGTCCATGCTGGCCATCAAATACCTATCTATATTAGAAACTAAGAACTGCAGATGCTGGTTAATGCACAAAGGGATACAAAGTGCCAGAGTAACTCAATGGGTCAGGCAGTATCTGAGATGCTTATCTAAGATGTATCTAAGTGTTTATGTACTGTGTGATACTTGTACTGAACTGTTTACACAAATGAATTTCGCTGTACCTCGGTACTTGTGACAAATAAGGTACCATACCATAACTCAAATGAGTTCCAAGGTTGGCTACATGCACCATAATTTGACGATCAGATACGAAGTGGCTGCAGTCCCTCATTGTTCTTTAGTCCTCCTTCAATTCCCATGCTAAGCTTTCTGTCCTGGGCTCCCTACATTGCCAGGGTGAGGTGGCGCGCAAATCGGAGCAACAATACCTTATATTCCACTCGGGTAACTTACTGCCCAACGGTATGAACATTTAATTCTCCAATTTTAAGTAAGTGCAAAACCTCACCCCTTTCCATTCCTCATCCCATAAGCACCCACCCCTTTGTTTTCTCCCTCCCCTCCTTCCCTGTGCCCCACCTGGACTCGCACATATTAATCCCCTCAGCCTCCCCTTCCACCTATATCCTTTCCTCTAGCTTCGCAACTCTTCAATACTTTTGTCTCATATCTTCTGTCTTTTCATCTCTCGCCTTTGTGCACCATCTGCCCATCACACCCACCTCACCTGTTTTATTTGCCAGGCTTTGCCCTGCCCCTCCTCCTTCCCATCCCCTCCCTCCCCCTTCCCTCAATCAGGACGAAGAAGGGCCCCCACCTGAAACATCACCCATCCATGTTCTCCTGAGATGCTGCCTGACTCATTGAGTTACTCCAGCACTTTGTGTCTTCTCTTGTGCTTTACAATCGAACCTGTACTGTACAGCACAAGAACACATTCTTCAGACCACAAAGACTGTGCCAAGCATGCCAACAAGGCCATCACTTATCTACCTGCACAGAACCCAGATCCCACTATTCCCTCCATTTCGATATACCTATGACAAATCTTTTAAATGGCACTGATGTATCTGCTTCAACCACCACCCCCGGCAGACCTATACAGGCACTCACTGCCATCTGTGTAAAAAAAACCTGGCGACACATCTCCTTTAAACTTTGCCTCTCTCACCATGAAGCCATGCCCCCTAGTATTTTATTTTTTCTATCCTGGGAAAAAGATTCTGATAGAACATCGTTCAGGAAGGACCTGCAGATGCTGGATTCAACCAAAGATAGAAACAAAAGCATCTTGATCGCAACGTCATCTATTCCTTTTCTCCAAAGATGCTGTCTGACCTGCTGAGTTCCTCCAGCTTTTTGTGTCAATCCTCTGATAGTCTACCCTATCTATGCCTCTCATAATTTCATACATTTCTATCCAGTCTCTGTGCAGCCTCTGGCATTCCAGAGAACACAACCAAAGTCTGTCCAACCCCTCCCTGTAGCTAATATCCCCCAAATCCAGGTATCATTCTGGTAAACTTCCCCTGTACACTTTTCAAAGCATCCACATCCTTCCTGTAATGGGGGTGACCAAATCTGCACACAATACAACAAATGAGTCCTAACCAAAGTCCTGTGCAGCTGTATCATGACTTCCTAACTCTTATACTCAAAGCCCCAGCCTATAATAGCAAGCATACCATATGCTGGGGTAGCAGACTTTGAGCAAGGGTGTGAAAGTGTAGAGTGGGATAAAGATTGGCTAGAGGAAGGGGCAGAGGAATGGCAGATGGAATTTAATCAAAGCAAGTGTGAGGTGTTGCACTTTGGGAGGTCAAGTGTAAGGGGGAAATATACAATTAATGGCATGACCCTTAACAGCACTGATATATGGAGGAATAGCTCCCAGGAAACGTGCAACCAAAGACAGTCCAGAGTAAACAGTTGAATGTACTTAGAAACATAGAAACATAGAAAATAGGTGCAGGAGTAGGCCATTCGGCCCTTCGAGCCTGCACCGCCATTCAATATGATCATGGCTGATCATCCAGCTCAGTAGCCTGTACCTGCCTTCTCTCCATACCCCCTGATCCCTTTAGCAAAAAGGGCCACATCTAACTCCCTCTTAAATATAGCCAATGAACTGGCCTCAACTACCTTCTGTGGCAGAGAATTCCACAGACTCACCACTCTCTGTGTGAAGAAATGTTTTCTCATCTCGGTCCTAAAAGACTTCCCCTTATCCTTAAGCTGTGACCCCTGGTTCTGGACTCCCCCAACATCGGGAACAATCTTCCCGTATCTAGCCTCTCCAACCCCTTAAGAATTTTATATGTTTCTATAAGATCCCCCCTCAGTCTTCTAAATTCCAGCGAGTACAAGCCCAGTCTATCCAGTCTTTCCTCATATGCAAGTCCCGCCATCCCAGGCATTAATCTGTTGTGTAGTGTCTTACGTACCGACAACGGAACAATGAAATCCTTACTTGTAGCAGCACAACAGATCTGTAAACACCATACACACAGATAATATACGAAAAAACAAAAAAGCAATATGATTTATAACACTGTTACTATTGCAAGGGGCTAGAATGTGTTATTTTGATTGGCAAAAAAAAACTTTGATCTTAAACGAATACAAAATGAGATGTTTTTCAGACTGTTTCCTGTTCAAATAATACACGTCCTTTTGAGCATTGTTTCAGATGTATGATTTCAGAGGTATGCTATCAATCACCATATAGGTTTATCCAAAAAAAAGAAGCGTTGAATTTGACACAACCTCAGAACGACCCAAAATGCTTTGCCATCTACAAAGTACTTACCAGGTGCAATAATTGTTGTTACTGTATATTGGAAACATAGTTTTTTTGGTCTGTAGTGTACATGAATTTTGTAATCTGCCTGTAATATTTATATTTTAAGATGTGTTTGTTTAAAGTACCACACATGCATTCTTTGCTTCGTACCTCTTTCCAACTGACCTTTAGTCAGTGAGTCATAGAAAGAGAAACAGGCCCTTCAGTCCACCATGTCCATGCTAACCGACAATTATCTATCGATATTTGGTCCATTCTTAGTCACGCGTGTGAACAAAAATGTGAAAAATTGTGGAAAGTGTCTCTTCTAATTCTGAAAGCATAACAGGTATATTGTTTTGTACTGTATATATGACTTATATTTGTCGATGTTTATCAAGTGAGATTTTTTAATGTTATGCTGACAATGTTTGTTTAGAGTCAGAGGTCAAATTTGACTGGTCACGTGTGTGGCTATGTGAGGATATATGCACGTACACCGAGGTCCCTCTGTTCCTCAGCGCTCCCTTGATACATCATGTGTAAGAAGGAACTGCAGATGCTGGTTTACACCGAAGATGGAGACACAAAATGTTGGAGTAACTCAGCGGACCAAGCAGCATCTCTGGAGGAACGAGTTTGTTTTTATTTTAGTTTAGCACGGAAACAGGCCCTTCAGCTCTCCGAGTCCGCTCCGACAAACGATCCCTGCACAGTAACACTATCCTACACACATTAGGGACAGTCCACAATTATACCAAGCCAATTAACCTACAAACCTGTACTTCTTTGGAGCGTGGGATGAAACCGGAGATCCCGGAGAAAACCCACGCAGGTCACAAGGAGAATGTACAAACCGGACAGACAAGCACCTGTAGTCAGGATCAAACCTGGGCCTACTGCTGACCTATTCCTATTATTTCTCTCCAGAGATACTTCCTGGCACGCTGAGTAAATGACATGTTGTGTCAATCTTCCCTCAATACATCAGTTGTGCTGCACGCCCCATTGTTACTGCCTCATCTGCTTCAAGGTCTCCACTATTGTCCCTGTACCCAAAAAGACAAGGATCACTGGTCTTAATGACTACAGGCCTGTCGCACTTACCTCTGTAGTCATGAAGACCTTTGAAAGACGTGCTGGCCCAGCTGAAAAACATCACAAACCCCCTGCTGGACCCCCTGCAGTTTGCATACAGGGCCAATAGATCAGTGGATGACGCAGTCAACCTAGGCCTGCACTTCATCCTCCAGCACCTAGACTGCAAGGGGACCTATGCCAGGATTCTGTTTGTGGACTTTAGCTCTGCTTTTAACACCATTGTGCCAGAGCTACTACACTACAAACTCTCCCAGCTGACTGTGCCTGAACCCCTCTGTCAGTGGATCATCAACTTCCTGACGGACAGGAAGCAGCATGTGAGGCTGGGAAAGCACATCTCGGACCCGCAGACCCTCAGCATAGCAGCACCGCAAGGCTGCGTACTCTCCCCTCTCCTTTACTCTCTCTACACCAATGATGGGGAGGAATCTGCCTACAGAGGGGAAGTGACACAGCTGGCGTCCTGGTGCCATCGCAACAACCTGGAGCTCAATGCGCTCAAGACAGTGGAACTAATTGTAGACTTTCGAAGAGATCCCCCTCCCCTCCCCCCACTCACCATCAACAACACCATAGTCACATCTGTGGAGTCATTTAAGTTCCTTGGAACCATCATCTCCAGGGACCTTAAACGGAGGGGCCACCATCGACTCCACAGTCAAAAAGGCCCAACAGAGGATGTACTTCTGTGGCAACTGAGGAAACACAATCTGCCACAGGCAATGATGGTCCAATTCTATTCTGCTATCATTGAGTCCGTCCTCACCTTCTCCATCATGGTCTGGTTTGGCTCAGCCACCAAGCACGACATCCGGAAGTTGCAACGGATCATTCGCACAGCTGAGAAGGTTGTTGGCTGCAACCTCCCCCCCCCCCCCCATTGATGAACTGTACACTGCAAGGGCCAGGAAGCGAGCGGGCAAGATCATCTCTGACCCCTCTCACCCTGGCCACAAACTCTTTGAAGCACTTCCCTCTGGAAGGCGACTCCGGATTGTCAAAGCAGCCATAGCCAGACATAAAAACAGCTTTTTTTTCACTAGTGATAGTTCTACTCAATAACCAAAGTCTGTAGTCTCTTTTTTGCTCTGGTTTATTTTCACCCACATGTTTAGACCGTAATGGTGTACCTTATTGTTTTGTTGTGTTTATGCTTTATTCTTAGTTGTTAACTGTATGTTTGTGTTGTCATTTGTGAGCGGAGCACCAAGGCACATTCCTTGTATATGCACATACTTGGCCAATAAACTTATTCATCTCATACTCGTCAGAATTAACTTCCACCTGCCTCTCCTCCGTCCAGTTAGTTCTATTGTGACACCACCGTAACAGAGGTATTTACATTCTGCCTCTAGAATTAAATTTACATTTAACCACCATCTAAACATACGAGGCCATTGTTTAGGAGTAGAGTTGGCTCAGTTTCCTGCAGGTGGTAGAGTTCAGACTTGGTTGGGATGCATGTTCGGGGGAGGGGTTGGGTCGCGGTGCCTGTAGATAGCTCGACGCCTACTGAAGCAGTGACTTCACGGCGAGACGTGGGGAAGGCACGGGTGCAAAGAGAGGGACCTTTCCTCGCCCGAACAACGCAGCATGTCGCAGGGCGTTCTCCGCCGCAGCACCTTGAACATTGTCGGATTCCTTGTCGTCATCCATTTGACGGGTAGGTGCTAATCTTGAATTAAAACAAAAAACGGGGTGCGATTGAAACATCTGTGGAGAGAGAAACAAACATAGTTAACGTTTCAGATCGAACACCTTAGAACGAAGCGCTTTCCAGCTCAAACTTTTACGTCAATGTTATTTATTTTCGTTCCACAGATGCTGACTGACCGGCTGAGCCTTTTTTAATTTCAGATTTCAATCTGCGGATTACGCTTTTCATGAGGTTTAGTTTTGGTTTATTATCAAGGTACAGCGAAAGGCTTTTGTGTGCGTGCTGACCAGGCAGTGGAACGACAATACCCGATTACAATCCAGCCATTCGCAGTGTTTCGATATATATTAAAGGGAATGACGTTTACTGAAAAGTAAAGGCAGTAAAGTCCGATCAAAGATAGTTCGGTTGTCCACCATGAATTTTGAATACCTTGCATTCTCTTAAGTGGTTTATAGATATTCCCCCAAAAAAACGTAGGCTATGTGGGGTAGGTTAACGTGAGAGAACCGACATGTGCTACGTGCTGTGAATCCCAACTCTGTAAGTAGAATTAGATTTTTGATCGAATCTTGCATTTAGTGCAGTAGGACATTTTAACGAAAAATAAAATGATCGGACTAAAACAAAACCCTGTAATTTCCCCCGCCGCCTTATTTAAAGCACAAAATAAAGACGAGAGGCCACAGAATAAAGACGAGAGGGCCCTGGGACAAGAGCACGGGCACTGGTCGCGGTGGATAACCCTTTCAAAGAACCCAATGGTTCCTTGGTCACAGCTAATCATGGCCTGTTTCGTTAGGTTTTTTTTTGCTTATCTTTCATCCATATGTTCTGTATCTCTCTACATCACCGTCTATATCTCTCGTTTCCCTTTCCCCAATCTCTTGGTCTGAAGAACGGTCTCGACCCGAAACGTCACCAATTCCTTTCCTCCAGAGATGCTGCCTGACCCGCTGAGTTACTCCAGCTTTTTGTGTCTGTCTTCGGTTCCTTCGGCGGGTCGAGCCATTCGGTGCCGTTGATGCTACGGCGCTTCTCCGAACCACATGCATCTCCTTTCACAAACTCTTGTGGACCTTGGCAATTACACAGCTCGTATAGATGCTTTCGGTATCTCCCGAGTCAAATTGGCATCTTCGGGGAAGGGTTGGGTACTTTCGTCCAAAATAATGTCACCCTGAGCATTTAGTGTTCATCTCCTGCCATGTTCTGCAGGAACCGCTCAATACGATCCTTCGCCCGGGAAGAAGGTGAAGAAAGGGGACGACGTGGTCATAGACTGCTCGCTGAAGGAAACTGGGGGGATCCATTGGTTTTTCCAGCGTGAAAATGCAAAGCCAGAACATCTGCTGTATATTTCTAACGTGGGTAAGGTAACTCCTACCACGAACAGGAGACTGACCCACAAATCATCCTTCGATAAGCTTTCCCTGACCGTCAAAAGCTTCACGAAGCAAGACTCTGGGAAGTATTACTGTGTCACGATTAAGAACTTGGAGATGAAATTCGGCAACATGGTCGCTCGCTATCTGGAAGGTATGTTCTGGTTGAGATGTAACAATATTAATTTTAAATTAAAAACAGCCACCCCGTGCCTTGTTTTTATGAACGTGGGGGCTTTAAAGAAGGTGTAGAAAATGTTTGCCAGAATGCTGCCGGGATTAGATAATGTTAGTTACAAGGAAAGGCTGGACAAACTAGGATTGTTTCCTCATGTACTTGGTAAATCTGATAGACGCATATTATATGATGATAATATGATAATATATAATAGCTCATATAATATGATGATAATATGATAATATAATATGATGAGTGGCATAGTTGGGTAGACCTTTTTTTCCATTGGTGAAAATATCAAAGATTAGCAAGCGTATCTTTAATGTGAGAGAGAAGAAAATAAAATGAGATGTATGCGCTATTTTCTCACACAGAAGTTGTTGAGCGCCAGGTGGTAGCAGATACTATAGAGGTATCTAAGAGGCCTTTAGATAGGCAAATAGATCTACGGGGAATGGAGGGATGTGGATCATGTGCAGGCAGAGGAGAGTAGTTGAGATCATGTTCGCCACGCCGTGAGTTTCCAAGATATATTATTTTTATTAGATCTATATTGTTGCCTATATTGTATTTGTAAACCTTGTTTATCATTGTCATCATTTTCTTTAACGCATAAATACAGAGGTCAAAACCACTCCAAAGGCAACGACGGCACCCACCACGTCCCCAACAGTCGCACCAACACGCAAGGAGACCACGCGTGCTCCAGACCCATCAGGTACAAACTTGTATTTTGTACATTACATTCTCCCGAAGTGGAAATAACTGTTGGGTCTTCTCCGGGGGAAAGATTCAAGTTAAGACATATATCGTGGGATTTGCGATTGCTACGAGTCCGTCGAGTAAAAGTTTTTTATGAACGTCTGTTTATAGATTATTGATTGATTGATTGATTGATTGATTTAATTATTTATTTCTTTCCTTGATTATTTCTTTCCATCCATCTATCCGCCCACCTGTCTGTCTGTCTGTCTGTCTGTCTGTCTGTCTGTCTGTCTGTCTGTCTGTCTGTCTGTCTGTCTGTCTGTCTGTCTGTCTATCTATCCATCTATCTATCTATCCCATCTACCTATCGCGGCTTCGCATTTTATTGGAATTCAAATTTACCTTTAAGTCATGAAATAACTACAATCTTATTTTTCACCATCCCTATACAAAAATAAACTTGATATTCAAGGTGTCAAGCGTTTTCATCCTTCTCTAGGCAAACAGACAAAATATTTTTAATAAAGTATCTTAGCCTCTTGCCCACTCCCACCCACCCAACGCCTTCGCTTCAGTGCCTCAAAAGTCATGTCGCTGCTCTCGTTTTCCACGTTTAACCTGCGGTCGCCGAGGCCTCAGAAGAACTGGTCGGAACAAACTTCTGAAATGTCTGAAGAAGGGTCTCGACCCGAAACGTCACCCATTCCTTCTCTCCGGAGATGCTGCCTGTCCCGCTAAGCTACTCCAGCTTTTTGTGTCAAACTTCCAGCAAACCAGTTCACGACGACCCAGCATTTTTCGGATTACATATAATTGGGAAAACTGCGAGGAAAAGGTTTCCTCTGTGGCGTAGTTGTTTTCTTTGCGGGTGGCAAAGGCGCGGGGAAATATAAAACATCCCCCCCCCCCCCCCCCACACACACACAAAAAAAAAGCTCTGGCAAAGAACATATTTATTCACAAAATGCTGGAGTAACTCAGCAGGTCAGGCAGCATCTCAGGAGAGAAGGAATGGGTGATGTTTCGGGTCGAGACCCTTCTTCAGACTAGCCTGCCTTTGTAGATAAGTGCTGATTGAGGTTTTCATGTGCCGCGTTTCGTTTGATAATGAAGCGATTTTAAAGCAAAAAGTTAAATAATGTGCACAGTATGGGAAATTCTGTTCTGAATCCAAACACAAAGTGCACAAGGAACGTGGCGAGTCAGCCAACATCTGTGGAGGGGATGGACAGGCGACGTCGCGGGTCTGGATGCTTCCGCGAAACGTCGTCTATCCATCCCCTCCACAGATGATGACTGACCCGCTGAGTCCATCCAGCACTCTATGTTTTGTTCAGGATGCCAACATCTGCAGTTTATTTGTGCTTCGCGTTCTGAATCTGCACCGACTCTGATGGAAATCGTCAAATTTTGAATAGAGTAATAGAGTCGTAGAGTTATGAATTAATAGTCGTAGACCTATATATTTCGCAAGCAAGGCTTTCGGCCCACGTTGTCCATGCTGACCAAGTTGACCATTTACCTGCATTTGGCCCAGATCCTTCCTATCCCTATAACAGTCCAAATGTCTTTTGAAAATCGTTATTTATTGTATCCGTTTCTACGCCCTTTGTTCCAAACCACCAAAGAACGAGGCTGCGAAGCATGCAGTTTGACCGTGTAATTCACTGAAAGTAGCCCCGAATGCAAAATAAACCCCGAGTTTAACGGGAAGTTTGGCCCGTACTATCGCTCGCTGCATTTCAATTGCTACCGAGCAAGGCGTCTCAAGCAAAGCAGTTTGCTGGTCGGTGATATCTCCTACCACCCTGGCTGCCCGTTTTGTTCGGAAAACGCATAAAAATCGATCGACAGAAAAGTTTAGTTTATTGTTAGTAAAACCAGTTGTGACGGGGATTGAGATGTGGCGGCGGCTCCCCTTGGTCGCAGTCGGCGCACGGAGACTAAGTGCCGGATTAGTGAGAGGTAAATGTAGACTTGCCCTGAGAAATTGTCAAGATGTTTACATCGCACACTTTGGTGTTGCGACCACCCGACAGCGCACGGACTAAACTGGGACTCTGTAGGTTTCTAAACAGCACCTCATAGCTCACTTGGGTAGCTTACAACCAAGCAGTATGAACAATGAATTCTCCAATGTTTAAGTGACTTCTACTCATTCTCCCCCTCCCCACCCCTTGTCCATTTCCGCCACCCTGGTCGTTTTACCAATTCCACAGTTTCTCCCCATTGTTTTCCTCTCTTGAGATCACAGCTTCCACAGCCAACAATGGGTTACCAGAAGTCATTTGTGAGCGCCCTCGATTGGTTCTGGTCGTTTCTCGCCACCAGCTCTTTGTTTTCCGCCTCCGTTTTTTTTGCAGAGATGCTGCCTGACCCGCCGAGTTACTTCAGCGCCTTGCGTCTATCTTTGGTACAAAGCAGCATTTGCAGTTCCTTGTTTTTAAACACACTTTGCCTTGACGCAAGATAGACACAAAACACTGGAATAACTCAGCGGATCTGGAGAAAAGGAATAAGCGACATTTCGGGTCGAGCCCCTTCTTCAGACTGAGAACCCCCTTTCTCCAGAGATGTTGCCTTGACACAATGCTTAGTTGACAAAAGGAGTGAGCGGTTTAAAGTATAAAATCAGGTTATAAGGTGTTATAGTCCGAATGGCGTTGGATATAATACCACGGCTTACCGTCAACAGCTCTTGCCTTCTCAAAGAAACAGAAAAACCTGGGAACTTTCTTGGAGAATCAAGGAACTGCAGACGCTGGGTTTTTTTTAAAAGCACAAAGTGCTGGAATAACTCAGCTGGTCAGGGAGCATCTGTGGATCCGAAACAGCGCCTGTCTTTTCTTCTGTTTCATGCTGAAGAAGGGTCTCGACCAGAAAAGTCACCCATTCCTTCTCTCCAGAGACGCTGCCTGGACCGCTGAGTTACTCCAGCATTTTGTGTCTATCTTCGGTTTAAACCAGCAACTGCAGTTACTTCCTACACGTTTCGTTATAAATGTTATATATTAATAATAATAATAATAATAATAATAATAATAATACATTTAATTTATATAGCGCTTTCCTGGAAACTCAAAGACGCTTTACAGAGCAAACAAGACATACAAACAAACAAAAGATTTATCCAGACGGATATTAAGACCTTCTGATGTGAATTTTTTTTTTGTCGCTTAACATAAATTAATCGCATTAGCTAGTCAGACAATCGATGGACCTGTTGGCCTTATCTTAATACATTTAAATGCGTTTTTCATTAAACTCTCTGATTATTTTTCTAATGGTAGCGGTGAACGAAGATAAAATGCGCTGCCACATGTTCATCTGGGCTCCTCTGGCCGGCGCGGCCTGCCTGCTGTTTCTCGCTCTGATCGGCGTCTCGATTGTTTACTGCAAAAGTACGAGGTTCACACTCGGTTTCTTTCTTTTTTTTGAAAATTACATTCCATCAATTAATTCAGCGCGGGGTGAAATGCACATCACTTGAGCTGCTTGTGTTTTCCAGGGCCCCGCCGGAGACGCTGTCAGCATCAGTTCAAAAAGAGGTCAGTTTTAGTTCTTGTTTGGGAGGAACTGCAGATGCTGGTTTACACCGAAGATAGACACAAAATGCTGGAGTAACTCAGCGGAACAGGCAGCATCTCCACTTGGAAGGAATGGGTGGAGAAGGGTGCCGACCCGAAACGTCACTCGGATTGATCTTACCAGGATGGAAACTCTGGGTGTGATTGCCCCTGCCAATGATCCATCTGCCTGGGTCTCGACTATGGTTGCAGCAACCAAGAAAAACACAAATGAATACAAATTTGCATCAATCCCAAGGACGTGATGCCAGGAAGTGTTAAGAGCACCATTTAGTGATTGGCATAATGAAATGAAATATATAAAATATTTTCAGAGAAACAGCAAGAATGGGGCATGAGAGAAGTTAAATTCAACTCATGGCACGAACAGAATCCCTAAATACCAATATCCTCCTCTAGTTTCATTTTAAGGACATACCTTTGGAAGGGACAAGCAACGTCTTGCTTCACCAGACTCACTCCACAAACCACATCCAATCCATCTTACTCTGAGTCCACTGCATTTATTCACTGGAGCAAACATTCTACTGGCTAAATCTAGAGATAGTAATTTTAAAAATCTATATATTCCCACATTTTAACAATTCCACCCAGGCTGGATTTCCACAAAAATGTCTGCATCCACTTCTCACAGCCTATGACTATGAGTGCTTTACTGAACTAAAAAACGGACTTCAATTTACATTTAGCTTCATGGACATCACCTATTCAACTTTTTCTTAAGATCTAAAACATTGTTGGGGATAGAATATAACTTATAGATAGAATATACATAGAATATAAAGCTATATTCTATCGCCAACAATGTTTTAGATCTTAAGTCTATCCGGGCGGTTTATGTTCATATGTGAAGATTTGTTAAATCTATTCTATTAATGTTAGCAGAAGTACCCAAATAAAACACAGCCTTGCGTATATCCCACCATTCATACTTCTACATTCTAAACTTAATTTTTGCACAAGATCAAACCTGATCAGTCAGTTAATTCTGTGACCCAGACTGTTAACATATGATGAATATTTTTCAATAGCAATTTTTTCAATTTTCGTTTTTTTCCAATTTTCCATTAAAATTAAAAATTTCAACGTTAAATGTCAAAGGTTGTCTGATGATTCATCATACAATTAAAAAAAATTAATAACTCTCCCAAAAATGTTATCTAATTGTGAACTTTTTAACAATACTTTTTCTCAAAGGTAACTTTTTAAAATATTATTGAATTATAGTATTCTATGGTTCTGGATATCTAAAACTTAAACAATCGAAGGTGGGATCTCCATTAAAGAAATGCGAGATCACAGGTTCAGTTATATCAGGGAATGGGATTAAAAGTTATGGGGTGAATAATTGAATACTCTATGGGATATGATATGTTGCCGAGATCAAAAACAAAGAAGGTTCATATTGGGGAAATGTTAGAATGGATAATATTTTGCCAAAATGAATGTTATCAGATTAGTATATTCTAGATTAATATTAATCATAGAAAACATAGAAACATAGAAAATAGGTGCAGGAGGAGGCCATTCAGCCCTTCGAGCCAGCATCGCCATTCATTGTGATCATGGCTGATCGTCCACAATCAATAACCCGTGCCTGCCTTCTCCCCATATCCCTTGATTCCACTAGCCCCGAGAGCTCTATTTAATCATCAGGCATTGTCTATTAAAATGCCCTAAATACATTTAACTTCTATTTACTATTGCACCATTGTTTAATCATTAATAAAACATAGCTTCGGGGTTACTATTTTTGGGATGATATAATTGATTTAAATATATCTCTCAGTATGTTTAATCAAATAATATTTTGAACTAATTCCAAATTTGGAATGCGAACTATGTTCTAAATATTCACTAACTATTTAGCTATAGTTAATGTAAAACATATTAAAGCATTTCAAGGGATACTAAATAAATGTATAATTTCTGAAAATTGCTGACTAAAATGTGGTTTATGGTTTTGAAAGTCACCTCCAAATTTATCCTGCATTTTATTTTACAAGATAAAGTGTAGTTCTGTGCATCATCGTTTGTTTTATTGTTTGTTTATTTCCGTAGTCATTATAGGTCATTTGTAAAACTGTAGTACGTTCAAGGAAAATTGAATATCTTATCTTATATTAACATCATTCTGAATGTATTTATTTCCCAGACCAATGCCTGAAGATAATAGAAGACCAATAAATAACTACCATTAACAAGTAAGTACAAGATTTCAATGAAAGAACAAACCATCTGAATTAATATAGCTCAAGTTGTGTTGCATGGAATACCTAAAAGTAGAGCAATATTTTGGTGTTATTTAGTAAAGAGTCATACGTAGCAAAATGACCCAACAATAACTTTGATTTGTACAGTGCCCTCAATCATAAATCATCTCAAGGTTCATTGCTAACTCATAATCAAATAATTTGAGAAAATTGTAAATTCTTAGTGAACATTTTGGATTTTGAGGAAGTTTTCAAAGATTTGAACAAGGCATAGAACTGCTGTCAAATGAGTAACATGGGGCAAGGATAATTTACAGGTGAAATACAAGTTCAAATAGCCTTGAGATGCAAACTAGATGTTGGGCTGGAAGAAATTGTATGTTCTCTATGACCATGGGTCTAGGATAATATACAAATGAATGCCGGTCATAGATACTTGAGATGCAAACTACATATTGGGCTGGAAGACATTGAAGAAGTTCTCTCTGACTATGATTTTCACTGTATCTTGGTAAATGTGACAATAATAAAGAAGTTTGGTTGAAGATTTGTAAATGAAAATGAGAAGACTGACTAACAAGAATATTGTTCTCGACCCCATGGACCGAGCACATCTCTGGATAGGAAAGGTTTACAGGCATGCCTCTCATAATTTTATATATAAAAAATTAAACCCAGAATATACAGGGAACAAATCAGAATAGTGATGTGAAACTCTCCACTTATCTGGATAAGTGTAGCCCCAAAACCTTTCATGAACTTCAGCACCTCCAAGGGCATATCAGACTTTCACCCCTACTAAACACCTACTGTCCACCAACTATCGGAATGCCTTGGCTGTAGTGTTACAGTCAACCAAAGCACAGAAGAAACAAACGTTTGTCAAAATTTCCCTCAAATGCACCACTGACTTGTCTAACCAAGGACAGCAGGCACACGGGAACAGGTCCACTTGTAAACTCCTCTCCCAGTTACATTTTATCTTTATGTAGAAATTTATTATTATTTTTTCCAAAAATTTCTGGATCTAATTTGTGACCTTTCTATCAAACAATACTGTGGACTACAAGAAATGTGGTAGTTGAGTGAAGTGGCTCATTTGCAAAGATGTTATGAGCAAAGACCATAAAAACTTTCCATTTTGTTTCCTTGAGGAATTATTTTTTTAATTATGAAATTCATTTCTTGGAATTTCATTTCTTGTGACAGTGAATCCCAAGAAGTAATTCTTTTGAAAATAACTGCAAGTTATTCATCAAAGGAGTGAGGGCTGTTGACTGTTGGAACACTAGCATTTTGAGCTGCAAAATGTTGCATTGTATAAAACCGAATTCAGGCTCGAAATAAGTGTTTTGATCTTTAGGTACAATTCTTTAGTTTGTGGTTGTGCAGCAGTGCACAATATCTTTATGGGGAACTGCAGCCAGCCCTAGTGTGTTTAGTGAATTGTGTTCACAGACAAAGTCACTGCAAAAGTAAAAACAAAGAGCTGTAGATGATGGTTAATACACAAAAGGGCACAAAGTGCTGGAGCAACTCAGCAGGTCAGGCAGCATTTCTGGAGAACATGGATATGTGATGTTTCAGACCTGAAATGCCAACTATCCATGTTCTTCCAGAGATGCTGCCTGGCTTGTTACTCCAGCACTTTGTGTCCTTTAGTGCCTCATGGAAAGCAAAAGTTTGGTTCAAAGTATGACTTCATTTTCCGCACTTTATAAGGACAATGACCCCACCACCATGAAAGGAATAAATGTAACACTGCACAACTTTTCATTCTGGGCTCCCAAAAGTAACAAATCTCCATAATTTTACATCATTTACCCCAACAAGATGTCTTCCACCAGCTTCAGAAGTAAGCCATCCTATGACCCAACTATAAATTGATTGTGAGCATGCAGAAATATGAATCTCTTAAGTCTATCCAACAACTTGACCTAAGTAGTCTTCAGCAATGGAGAACTCCAGACATTCACAATGCTCTCTGAGTGAAGACATTTCTCTTCATTTCAGCCTTAAATATCTGACCCAGTATCTTGATACTCTGACACCTTGTTGTAAACACCCCAGCCAGGGGAACCATTTGCCTCAATTCCACTTGATCTATCTCTGTCAGAAACTTGCAGGTTTTAATGAGATTTAGAATTTAGAGATGCAGCGGTGAAACAGGCCCTTTGGCCCACCGAGTCCATGCCAACCAGCAATCACCCCGTACACTTGCACTATCTTACATACTAGGGACATTTCTTTTCAACTTACCCAAGCCAATCAACCTACAAACCTGTAGGCCTTTGGAGTGTGGGAGAAAACTGGAGCACCTGGAGAAAACCCACGTGGTCACAGGGAGAACGAACAAACTCCATACAGACAGCACCTGTTGTCAGGATCGAACCAGGTTCACTGGTTCACTGTAAGGCAGCAACATTACCACTGTGCCTCTATGCCGCCCTAATCTAATTCTTCTCAACTCTAGTGAATTTAGCCACTCCTCACGTGACATTAACGATATTCCAGGTATCCGTACGATGAGCCATCAATGTGCTCCCTTGGACAAGTATGTCCTTTCCTCCTCCTCTTCTTTTTCCTCCCCTTCTACATCTTAGACCACAGAACAGTATAGCACAGGATTTATTCACAAAATGCTGGAGTAACTCAGCAGGTCAGGCAGCATCTCGGGAGAGAAGGAATGGGTGACGTTTCAGGTCGAGACCCTTCTTCAGAGAAATGGCTCTTCACCTCATGACTTCTACACCATCAGTGATGCCAATTTAAACTAATCCCATCTGCCCGCACAAGGTCCATATCCTTCTATCCCCGCCTGTTCATGCATAGGTCTAAATGCTTCTCAAATTCTGCTTTCATATCTGTTTCTATCACTTGCCCTATGGAAGCATGTTCCAGGCTCTTGTCACTCTGTGAAAAAATCTTGTCTCATAAGTCTCATTTAAACTTGCCGCATTTCACCCTAAACCTGTTTCCAGTATTTGACAGAAGATAGATGCAAAAAGCTGGAGTAACTCAACGGGACAGGCAGCATCTCTGGAGAGAAGGAATGGGTGACGTTTTGGGTCGAGTCCCTTCTTCAGACCAGTGTTTAAACCAGCATCTGCAGTTCCTTCCTACACATCCAGTATTTGACAATTCTATTCTTGGAAAAATACTCTGACCACCTACCCTATTTATGTCTTTCATAATTTGATATACTTCTTAGCCTCCTACATTCAAATGAACCAATCCAACTTTGTCTATTTCTTTCTATCCCTGCCTGTTCATACACAGATCTATTCCAGCACAAATATTTCTCATATTTTCTTGCAATATAGAAGGATCATTGAGTCTTTGCAGGTTCCAGAGCAATTTCTTCAGTCCCATTCACCCACTTATTTCCTTGCAACCTGTTCTCTCTTGCTACTCTCCCTGATAGTCCTGCACTTAAGGTAATTTACAATGGCGCATTGTAAACGATCTCTCAGCCATCTTTGGGTTGTGGATGGAAACTGGAAACTGAGCATCCAGTGGAACCCCATGTGATCACAGGGAGAACCAACAAACTCCACACAGACAGTGCTGGAAATCAGGATCAAACCCAGGTTGCTGGAGTAGTCACTCAGCTGCACTACCCGCTGCGCCACCCATCAACTGATCTCTGTCAGAACGAGCGAGTTAATGTAGGATGAAGGCAAGGTCAGAATGTGCAGAGGATGTTTCCATGAGTGGGAGAGTCTGGGACCAGAGGTCTTAGCCTCAGAATAGAAGGATGTACCTTTAGAAAGATGGGGAGGTATTTCTTTCGTCAGAGGGTGGTGAATCTGTGGAATTAGTTGCCACAGATGGCTGTGGAGGCCAAGGCAATGGATATTTTTTAAGGTGGAGATTGACGGATTCTTGATTTGTCAGGGGGTATGGGGAGAAGGCAGTAGAATGGGGGTTGAGAGGAACAGATAAATCAGCCATGATTGAATAGCGGAGTAGATTTGATAAGCCGAATGGCCTCATTCTGATCCTAGATCGAATGAATTTATGACTGTGATTCCCACTGTAGCCTAGCCTACTAATTCATACAGTCTGGGTTCGCACAAGAATATCGTTCCAAGATAAGATTCTTTATCTGTGAATTATAAGCCATCAGAAATGAGTAATTGAAAACAGAAAACAACCAAGCTGCTGGAAAAAGTAAAATGTAAACAGAAAATGGTGGAGACACTTAGCTGGTCAAACAGCATAGAGTAAACCTTTAAGGTCACAAAGCCACAGAGGCTGCCGGAACTGCTAGTTGCTCCAGCATTTTCTGTTCTTTTTCCTGCAGATGCCAGCGCTTCCAATGGATGGGTGCTGGTGGAATTTCCATGGAAAATATTGGTTGTAAAAATAGCCAATCGCTGACTGTCAACATTCTCCTGAGGGGGATAGATAGGGTAAATGCACAGAGGCTTTTACCCAGAGTAGGAGAATCAAGAAGCAGCAGAACCTAGAGGCAACTTTTCAAGCAAAGGGTGATGGGTATATGGATCGAGCCTCAGGAGGAGGTAGTTGAGCAAGGTACTATAACAACATTTCAATGACATCTGGACAGGCACATGGATAGGAATGGTTTCGAGGATTATGGGCAAATGTGGGCAGGTGGGACTAACATAGATGGGGCATGTTGGTTGGTTTGGGCAAGTTGATCCAAAGGGCCTGTTTCCGTGGTGTGTGACTCTATGAATATATTGTCATTACTGAGGAGCTGGTAAAGACTAAAAAACATGACACTTTGGGTCAATTTTAACTGAACTTTGACAGTGGCAAACATCATTAGATGTTGGAATCTTGGGCCAAACACAGCGCACTGCGCTGATCTCAGCGGGTCAGGCAGTATTTGTGGAGGAAATGGACAGACGGCGTTTCTTTGGTTAGTCTGAACCAGAGTCCCGACTCAAACCATCGTCAGTTCATTGTCTTCACAGATCCGCTAGGTTCCTCCAGTACTTTGTGTGAATCCAATGAAGACTCCATTCTCCTAAACGATGTTATTCTCTGCAATTTGTAAAGGTTAATATTTTTCGGGACTACTCTTCCGGGACTTGGTCAACTTAACGGATGAGTTTAATTGGTGACATTAATGATGTTTTACTGATAAACCTCAATGTTTCAGTCCACTATTTGTTGGACTTTTAGTGTTATCTTTGAATGGCCGTAGAAGAATGTGTATGGCGAACGTAGGTAGCGCAGAAACATTAAGGACAGTGTAAGTGTAAATGCATTGACCCACCCTTCCATTTTGTCCAAATGAATTAGTCTTGCGAATTTCTTCCAAAAGTGCGTTTTTTTCCATGTCTCTTGCAAATTGGGCAAATCTGCGCACAACAATCATTCTTTCACGGTTTCTTCTGAAAATACCATTTTTGAATATAGGGACATCATAGTTTGTGTCAGGAAGGAAATGCAGCTCAGCGGGATAAGTGGCCATGGGCAGAGGCTCTCTCTCTGTCACTGTCCCTGTCACTGTAGTTTTCCTCGTATCATGCCTGGATTTGCTTTGGATTGAAGCAATATTGATTCCCAAGATGATACAACCACCTTTATTATTTTTGTTTCGTAGACCACCAGAATGTTACTGTTGTATTAGAAAATGGTTCTCGTCTAAAGGTATCTGGTTTCTGGTTGACCTACGCTATTTACAATACAAATGTTATTTTCTTGCCCGATGAAGGTTAATTCCGGAAAATGTGTACAACCGTAAATGGAAATCCTCGAATTCAACTCTACATCACAGGGAAATAAAGGAGGCTGCCCTGGAATGAGCGTGCACTCGATGGAGCGTTGCCAAACCGGACACGTCTATTTGAGTTGTCTTTAAGATTCTTCCTGATCCTGGACATTGCGCTTATTTTATAGCTCTGCTACAAAGTGGATCAAAGCCTGAAAGTGTTGGCAATTTGTTTTTGTTTTTTTCGCTCAAATGTGTTTAACAATTAAGTTGTGGAATAACAATCTGCAGGGTTTCTTTTCAATTGTTTAATGTGAATTATTCAAAATCCCTGGCCAAAATGCAAAGCCCCGTTCCACCTATTGAGCCTTGGCCCCAAATACTGTCATCCGCGAGCGCTGTACGTTTCCGGGACAGGTGGGGCTGGGTTGTTTCACAGTCCACGTGTCACATCTTGAGCTTGATGGAAGTCAGGCTCTGGGCTATAAGTGTCACAAGCATTGCATTCGGCGAGGCAGTTCATAAGTCATGAGTAAGGTCATGAGTGATAGGAGCAGAATTAGGCCATTATGCCTATCGAGTCTACTCGGCCATTCAATCGTGGCCAATCTATCTCTCCCTCCTAACCCCATTCTCTTGCCTTCTCCCCATAACCCCTGACAAGCGAACTAAGCAAGAATCTATCCATCTCTGCCTTAAACATATCCATTGACTTGGCCTCCACAGTCCTCTGTGAAAATGAATTCCATGGATTCACCATCCTCTGACTAAATAAATTCCTCCTCATCTCCTTCATCAGTTGTGCGAACTTGTGGCTGCAAACATTGCCCTTCAGATTTTGCACTTTGGTGGTGGTGCTCTGAATGAGTTTCAGAGGGAATGATCATACACCCTCCAGAGATGCTGCCCGACCCGCTGAGATACTCCAGCACTTTGTGTCTTTTTGTGTGAACCAGCATTTGCAGTTCCTTGCTTCTACGCAGAGCCTGGTAACCTCGGGCTGGTTAATGGAGCCACAAGGAACTGCGGATGCTGAGCAACCGGGTGATCAGGTAGGTTAAGGCGGAATGATCTAACTACCTGATCTAACTACCTGATCTAACTACTTCTCTAACTTCAAGTAGCCCTTGCTTTCCCTCTCTCTCCATCCCCTCCCCCTTCCCAGTTCTCCCACCAGTCTCACTGTCTCTGACCACATCCTATCTCTGTCCCGCCCACTCCCCTGACATCAGTCTGAAGAAGGGTCTCGACCCGAAACATCACCCAGTCCTTCTCTCCAGAGATGCTGCCTGTCCCGCTGAGTTACTCCAACATTTTGTGTCTACCTTCTGGTTTGTCGGCTAATGGGCTTCTATAAATTGTCCTTCAGGTGTAGGATAGAACTGGCGTATGGGTTGGTCGGCGCGGACTCACAGTGGGCCGAAGGGCCTGTATCCACGCTGGATCTCTAAACTAAACTAAACCCTCTCGTTCACATTTTCAGAACCGCTTTGATCTCATTGGCTTGACGGGAGGGATGCGGACACACTTAGAGCTCATGGAACAAACAAGATTTAGAGGCAATTCAGATCGAGAGATAATACGCGGTTGCATATCTGTATTATTTTTAGTGTGATTACTTTAATGCCATGTTTTAGAAACATGTTTTGGAAACTCTGCCGGGGCTTGCGCACTATTTAGAAACAGGAACTGGTTTACAAAAAGTGCTGGAGTAACTCAGCGGGACGGGCAGCATCTCTGGAGAACATGGATAGGTGACGGTGCAGGAAACTTCCCTTTCCCATGTTCTCCAGTGAAGCTGCCCGACCCCCCGTTGAGTTACTCCAGCACTTTGTATCTTTTCTTGAGCAGTAAGTAATTGCAGTCTTCCCTGATTCTTTTACACGCATCAACCTATTCTCGGAGCTTGTCGGCTCTTGATTGAGGTGGGTTGGATGTAGCTGTTGAGACAATAAATGTTGCAGTGAACCGCACCCCTTGTGTCGCCACGGTTTCTCGGCGCTCGGCAAAACCGCACCAGGTGACTCGTTGCACCTTGCAATGCTGACAAGCGTTGCAAACACTTATTTTCTTTTTTACACACATAACCGAAAATAGAGCGAGCAGAATGAAAAACAACCATCTCCACTGCGGTTTACAGTAAACATATCATGTGGACATAATAGACGTATGGACCAGAATTCACCAAGTATGCTCTTGATGTACATTATTTTAGTTTTAAACTTGTTATAACAAAGGACAAAGGTTGAAGTTCTAAACAGGGGCGAGACCCACTTGCTGTTAGACTGGACTTAATAAAAGTTGATTGTTTTTAGTTTTAGTTTAGTTTATTGTCACTGTACCGAGGTACAGTGAAAGGCTTTTGTTGCGTGCTAACCAATCAGCCGAAAGACAAAATATGATTACAATTGAGCCATCCTCATAGAGTCACAGAGTGATACAGTGTGGAAACAGGCCCTTCGGCCCAAGTTGCCCACACCGGCCAACATGTCCCAGTGACACTAGTCCCACCTGCCTGCGCTTGGTCCATATCCCTCCAAACCTGTCTATCCATGTACTTGTCTAACTGTTTCTTAAATGATGGGATAGTCCCAGCCTCAACTACCTCCTCTGGCAGCTTGTTCCATACATCTAAAATTAGAGCACATGGTATTGGGGGTAGGGTGTTGACATGGATAGAAAATTGGTTGGCAGACAGGAAGCAAAGAGTAGGAGTAAACGGGTCCTTTTCAGAATGCCAGGCAGTGGAGAATGGAGTGCCGCAAGGCTCGGTGTTGGGGCCGCAACTGTTTACCATATATATTAATGATTTGGAAGAGGGAATTAGAAGCAACACTAGCAAGTTTGCGGATGACACAAAGCTGTGTGGCAGTGTAAACTGTGAATAGGATGTTAGGAGGTGGCAGAGTGACATTTACAGGTTGAGTGAGTGGGCAGATGCGTGGCAGATGCAGTATAATATAGATAAATGTGAGATTATCCACTTTGGCAGCAAAAAAAAGGTGGCAGATTATTATATCAATGGAGTTAGGTTAGGTAAGGGGGAGGTGCAGCGAGACCTGGATGTCCTTGTACACCAGTCACTGAAAGTTGGCGTGCAGGTACAGCAGGCAGTGAAGAAAGCTAATGGAATGTTGGCCTTCATAACAAGAGGATTTCAGTATAGGAGTAAAGAGGTTCTTCTGCAGTTGTATAGGGCCCTGGTAAGACCACATCTGGAGTATTGTGTACAGATTTGGTCTCCTAATTTAAGGAAGGACATCCTTGTAATTGAGGCAGTGCAGCATAGGTTCATGAGATTGATCCCTGGGATGGCAGGACTGACATATGAGGAAAGATTGAAAAGACTAGGCTTGTATTCACTGGAGTTTAGAAGGATGAGAGGGGATCTTATAGAAACATATAAAATTATAAAAGGACTGGACAAGCTAGATGCAGGAAAAATGTTCCCAATGTTGGGGGAGTCCAGAACCAGGGGCCACAGTCTTAGAATAAACGGGAGGCCATTTAAAACTGAGGTGAGAAAAAACTTTTTCACCCAGAGTTGTGAATTTGTGGAATTCTCTGCCATAGAGGGCAGTGGAAGCCAAATCACTGGATGGATTTAAGAGAGAGTTAGATAGAGCTCCAGGGGCTAGTGGAATCAAGGGATATGGGGAGAAGGCAGGCACGGGTTATTGATTGGGGACGGTCAGCCATGATCACAATGAATGGCAGTGCTGGCTCAAAGGGCCGAATGGCCTCCTCCTGCACCTATTTTCTATGTTTCTATGTTTCTATCCACCACCCTTTGCATGAAAAGGTTACCCCTCAGATTCCTATTAAATATTTTCCCCTTCACCTTGAACCTATGTCCTCTGGTCCTTGATTCCCCTACTCTGGGCAAGAGATTCTGTGCATATACCTGAGCTATTCCTCTCATGATTTTATACACCTCTAAAAGATCTCCCCTCATCCTCGTGTGCTCCAATGAATAGAGACCCAGCCTACTCAACCTCTCCTTATATCTCAGACCCTCTAGTCCTGGCAACATCCTCATAAATCTTCTCTAAACCCTTTCAAACTTGACAATATCTTTTCTATAACATGGTGCCCAGAATTGAACACAAAACTCTAAATGCGGTCTCACCAACATCTTATACAGCTGCAACATGACCTCCTCAGTGACACCATAAAGTGAATAACATTAGTGCAAGATAAGTCCAGTGAAGTCTGATCAAAAATAGTCCGAGGGTCTCCAGTGAGGCAGATAATAGCTCAGGACTGCTCTCTAGCAGTTGGTAGGATGGTTCAGTTAGTCAAACTAAACTAAAACTAAAACTAAAAAATAAAAATGAAAGCATTGGCGTAGACTGTTTGCCAGCAAACCAACGCAGGTCAAGTGGGGGAGGAGAGGGGGGGGGGGGGGGGTGGCTATTAAAAGTGTGATAGTGGAGGGAAAGACAGGTAGGTGTAAGGAACCTTGGATGACAAGGCTCTTGATGAAAAAAAAGTATGGTTCAGGTACAGACAGCTGAGATCGAAGTATGTGGGGAAGACTTCAGAAGGAAATCGGGAAGCTAAAATCGGGCATGAGAGTTTTGGCAGAGGAAATTAAGGAGAACCCAGAGTCGTTATAAAAATAGTAGGGTAAAAATGGGTAACTGGAGAACGAACAGGGCCCCTCAAGGGCCAATGGTCATCTATGCAAGGATCTACAGGAGATGGGCAATGTCCTCAAATAGTATTTCTCCACTGTTTTTATCGTGGAGAAAGAAATGAAGACGAGGGAACTTGGTAAAATTAATGGGGATGTCTTGAAGATAGACCACACTATGGTAGAGATGATGGACGTCCCAAAATGTGTGAAAGTAGATCAATCTCCAGGACCTGATCAGATATATCGAAGGAAAGCTAGGGAAGCTGAAGAAAAAATTGTGGGGACCCTGAATAGAGATATTCATATATTTAGCCACAAGGCAGGTGCTGGAAGATGGCTAAAGTTTTGGCTTTCTTTGAAAAAGGCTACATAGAAAATCCTGGGAACTATTGGCCAATGAGTCTAACATCTGTGGGTGATTCTGACAGGGGAAAGACACGGGTTGATTATGGATAGTCCGCATATTTTGTGTGCATGGGAAATTTAATTGATTTTTTTAAAGAAACAAACAAAAAGGTCTATGGGGAGAGGGTTATGGTGAGAAGGCAGAATAATGGGGTTAGGAGGGTGTGATATATCAGCCATAAATGAATGGCGGAGTAGACTTGAATGGCCTAATTTTGCTCCTATCACTTATGAACGTGAAAGTCAATGAGGATAGGATGGTTGGCATAGTCTACATGGATTTTATTAAGATATTTGATCATTTTCTGCATGGTAGATTCCTGTAGAGTGATCCAGGGGAGATATATCACTGCCTATAATACCACCTACTATGTGCCATTTGCCGGCTTAGTAATAATGCCTGTACAGTCTCATCCAAATTGTTGATGAACATGACAAATAACAATGGGTCCAGCACTGTGTAGAAAGGAACTGCAGATGCTGGTTTAATCAAGGATAGACCCAAAAAGATGGAATAACTCAGCGGGTCAGACACCTTCTCTGGAGAAAAGGAATAGGTGGCGTTTCAGGTTGAGACCCTTCGTCAAACTGAAGCAGGGTCTGGACACAGCACTGACCCCTGAAGCACATCACTAGTTACAGGTCTCCAATCCAAAAAACAAACCTTCCATCACAACCATCTGCTTATTACCATGAAGCCAATTCTGTATTATTCCATCAGCTCGCTCTCCCTGGATCCAATGTGATCTAACCTTGCAGAGCAGCCTTATCATGTCGAGACACTGCCCTCATCGAAAATGGAAGAAACGATAGACGATCATTTCAGACTAGTCATCCAATCCGTGGTGGTGGGAAAGCAACTGGAATAAGATTTCTGAGGCAGGTTTAGGGGAGGCAAGGGTTAGTCAAGATAGACCAGTATGCGAGTCACGTTAGTCATGGTGGAAAACAATTAAATTTTTTGAGGAGGCTTTGATGAGCATAGATTTTCTCAAGCTGGATGACAAAGTTGCACATGGAAGATCAGTCAAGAAGGGAAAAGCCCATGGGATTCACAGAGAGTGATAAAGTAGATCTAAAATTGTCTCAGTCACCAAAAAGAGATTCTGGGAATAAATGATATCATGCCTGAGGGACTATGTGTAATGGCATTCCTTTAGGATTCAGAACTAGGCCCCATGCTTGGTATGGTATATATTAATGAATTGAACCTTTAATAATTATATTCAGGGTCATGATTAGGAGGTTTGCTGACAATAACAACATTAGCAGTGTTCCTTCCTTTGTCCCGCCCCCCTGACATCAGTCTGAAGAAGGGTCTCGACCCCAAACGTCACACATTCCTTCTCTCCTGAGATGCTGCCTGACCTGCTGAGTTACTCCAGCATTTTGTGAAATAAATACCTTCAATTTGTACCAGCATCTGCAGTTATTTTCTTACATTAGCAGTGTGATTGATGGTAAGAAAATAAGTTTCAGCTTGTAGGAAACTCTCAATAGGCTGGTTAGGTGGGTACAAAAGTGACAAATGGAATTCTGTGCAGCAAGTAATGGTTTCGTTGATTTATTTATTGATTTATTGATTGTGGTGGGTGCATGGAACGAACTGGCCAGATGAAGCCGTAGAGACGCATACCGGTTCTAATGTTTAAAAGACATTTGGGCGGGTTCATGGATGGGAAACACTTCGAGGGATATGGGCCAAGTAAAAGCAAATGGGACTAGCTCAGGAAAGCACCTTGGTTGGCATGGACTTCAGTCCCTCAAAGGATATTCTGGACGACCCTCTGTCATCTATGGCCAAGCTAATTTTGAATCTAACCTACTAGGTCTCCATGGATCGCATGTGATTCAGGATCAGCCCACCATGATGGACTTTCTCAAATGTTTTACTGGTCCATATAGACCATATCCACTGCTCTACTCTCATCAATCATCTTTGTTTTCTTCTCAATAGACAATAGACAATAGGTGCAGGAGGAGGCCATTCGGCCCTTCGAGCCAGCACCGCCATTCAATGTGATCATGGCTGATCATTCTCAATCAGTACCCCGTTCCTGCCTTCTCCCCATACCCTCTGACTCCGCTATCCTTAAGAGCTCTATCTAGCTCTCTCTTGAATGCATTCAGAGAATTGGCCTCCACTGCCTTCTGAGGCAGAGAATTCCACAGATTCACAACTCTGACTGAGGGGGGAAATAGCCAAGGGGGAAAAGGGTAACTGGAGAGAGAGTGGGAATCAAAGTGGTCAACTCAGTGTGGAGGCACAGGAGATGGACAAGGCCTTCAATGAGTATTTCTCCTCTGTATTTACCGAGGAGAACGGCAGGAGGACGGAGGAACTTGGGCAGTCAATGGAAGTGTCTTGTGAGCAGTCAGTGTTACGGTCGAAGAGGAGCTAATGAACTATCGTGTATGAAGGCAGACAAATCTCCAGGGCCTGATCATATATATCCGAGGACATTGTGGGAACCCTGGTTGAAATTTACAAGTCGTCTTGAAATACAGTCTGCAGGGTGGCAAATGTTGTGCCTTTATTCAAGAATGGCTGCAGGGAAAATTCTGGGAACTATAGGCCAGTGAGCTTAACAAATGTATTTGGAAAGTTCCTTGATGAAAATATACACAGTAAGATTAGCAGGTGTTATAGGAAAGATGTTGTCAAGCTGGAAAGGGTACAGAGAAGATTTACAAGGATGTTGCCAGGTTTAGAGGGTCGGAACTACAGGCAGATGTTGAGAAGGCAGGGAGTGCAGGAGTATGAGGGGTGATCTTAAAGGGGTGTATAAGATCATGAGAGGAATAGATCGGGTAGATGCACAGTCTCTTGCCCAAAGTAGGTGAATCGAGGACCAGAGGACATAGGTTCAAGGTGAAAGGGGAAAAGATTTAATAGGAATCTGATGGGTAACTTTTTCACACAAAGGGTGGTGGATGTATGGAACAAGCTTGGAGAATTGCCTTCCACTGTCTTCTGAGGCAGAGAATTCCACAGATTCACAACTCTCTGACTGAAAACTAAGTTAGTGAGACCCGACTTCCGTTGCACAAAATTATGAGGACTATCTCCAACAAATCAATGCCCTTCCAAATGCAAATAAATCCTGACCCTTGGAATCTTCTCCAAAAATTTCCCCAATCGCTGAAATAAGGCTTGGTGAAATATAATTTGTCAGATGATCCTATTGCCCATTTTAAACACAGGACTAACACTTGGTACTCTCCAGTTTTCGTAGGATGTCATATCTACCTTTACCACCACCCCTGGCAGTGTGTTCCAGGCAATCTCACTCTCTTGATTAATAAAACTGCACATCTCCTTTAAACATTGCCTTCTAGCCCTTGACATTTCACCCTGGGAAAAAAATCCTTGGGATTTTCCTCAATCCTACTTGCTAAGGATATTTCATATCCATCCCCCTTTTGCTCTACTAATTTCTTCTTTAAGTATACTCCGATATCCTTTATATTCCTCAAGTTTCAAATGTCTGTGTAGAGTTTGCACGTTCACCCTTTGACCGCATGAGTTTCCGCAGGGTGCTCTGGTTTCCTCCCACGTCCCAAATACATGCCAGTTTATAGGTTAATTGGCCACTGTAAATTACCCCTAATGCATATGGAGTGGATGAGAAAATGGGATAACATAGAATTGCTGTGGACGGGTGATCTACTGTTGGTGTGATTCGGTGGGCCATTGGGCCTGTTATTATGCTGTCTCTCTAAACTAAACTAAAAGACTTGCTCAATTGCAGTTGCCTATATCTGACAGATGCCTCCCTTTTCCTGACCAAACCTTCAATAGACAATAGACAATAGACAAGAGGTGCAGGAGTAGGCCATTCAGCCCTTCGAGCCAGCACCGCCATTCAATGCGATCATGGCTAATCACTCTCAATCAGTACCCCGTTCCTGCCTAATATCCCTAAGATAGATACAACAAGCTGGAATAACTCAGCGGATCAGGCAGCATCTCTGGAGGAAAGGAATAGGTGACATTTCGGGTCGAGACCCTTCTTCAGACTGAGAGTCAGCTGAGTTACTCCAGCTTTTTGTGTCTATCTTCGGTGTACACCAGCATCTGCGGTTCACCTCTTGCACACCTCAATATCCCTTGTCAGCCTCTGTTCCCTTATCTTGCCAGCCTCGCTCATCGCTCTTTCATCTCATCATTCTCCCAAACCCGTCCTGATCGTTGGAGAAGTCAAGAATTTGTTCACTGCTATCAATTATAGGCAGAGTTCAAGGCAGCACCTAAACACAAGAACAAAAGAAAGTAGAATCAGGAGTAGCTCGCCAGCCCTTTAAACCTATCCACCATTTAATATGATCATGGCTGATCTATTTATCCACCTCTACTTTAAATACGAATGATCCAGCATCCACCACCACCTGCATGGGCAGAGAACTTAAAATTCACCATTCACTGTGAGTTGAAATTTCTATGCATCTCAGTTTTAAACGACCACCCCTTACCTTCTTGTTATGTCCTTTGTTTGAGAGCAAATGTTTTAAATGTGATTTACCTTTCACAAAACTATGTTCAGTAGGGTCGATTGTGTTAAATTTTTCCAAATAGTTATTTATTTCCTCTTTGGTTATTGATGCTTGCATCTTGCCAGCATTAGCTGTTCACAGCTGACTGATAGTTCTCTGCCTTTTGACTTTCTCCCTTTTCGAACAATGGAGTCACAACAGCTGTTGCCCACTCTTCCGCTACCCTCCTGAAGTTTAGCCAGTTATGCAACGTTTCAACCATTGGATCAGCAGATGCTTTGTGGTTCCTGTGGGCCAAGGGATGACAGGTTGTCTGTCAGGTGCTGTCTGACAGACGAACAGCCTTTGTGGGATCATAGACAGCTTCAGCGCTGATCGTCTTGCATCAACCCTGGAAACCTGCAGACCACTTTCAAGTGGTGACGGGGTAGCACAGCGGTGCAGCGCAAGATTTGCTGCCTTACAACGCCAGAGACAAGGGCTCGATATTGACTACAGCTGCTGTCTGCATGGAGTTTGTACATTCTCCCTGTGACCAGACGGGTTTCATCTAGATTCCTCCCAAAGACATACAGGTTTTTAGGTTAATTGGCAGTTGTAAAACAACTGTCCCTAGCGTGCAGGATAGCATCAATGGACGGGGTGATTACTGGTCGGCCTGGGCCGAAGGGCTTATTTCCACACGCTCTAAAGTCTAAACATTCAAGCACAGATGCTTCATGGATAGTCCTTCCTTAAGATCATCTCTCAGTCACCCATTCCAAACCACCATTGCGCAAAAGGCCCTGCCTTTAACCCTCCATCATTTCAAGAGGCAACTCTGAACCACACTGGCCTGAACCATGGAATAAATGGATGTTCCTAATCTGAGGAAAGACATTCTTGCCGTAGAGGGAGTACAGAGAGTGGTGAATCTGTGGAATTCTCTGCCACAGAAGGTAGTTGAGGCCAGTTCATTGGCTATATTTAAGAGGGAGTTAGATGTGGCCCTTGTGGCTAAAGAGATCAGGGGGTATGGAGAGAAGGCAGGTACAGGATACTGAGTTGGATGATCAGCCATGATCATATTGAATGGCGGTGCAGGCTCGAAGGGCCGAATGGCCTACTCCTGCACCTATTTTCTATGTTTCTATGTTTGATGCACAGATGCAAAGTCAAATATTGTCCTTTTGTGGCTCTGCGGTTACACAAAACATGCTGCGAAACCTTTAACTGCTCAGTGCATGATCCTCGGAAGTAAAGTAGCCATTATTATATACTATCCCTACTCATAGAATCATACCACAAGGAAACAAGCCATTTGGCACAACTCTCCCATGCCAACCATTGGACACCCTTCCATGGTAATTCTAATACCCAGCACTAGTTCCATGGACTCCATTCCTGTGCAATTCAAGTGTTCATCTAGACACTACTTAATGGGTGTGAGTGACCCAGCTTCAATTACTCTCTCTCTGAATTCTAGGTACCTAGCACTCTCTGGGTGAAGGTCCCCCTCAAATCCTCACTGAACATCTCCATTATACCAGGATTACATTCAGAATTACATTCTCCATTACATTCAGAATTAAAGGATGTTCTTTTAGGAAGGAAATGAGGAGAAATTTCTTTAGTCAGAGGGTGGTGAATCTGTGGAATTCTTTGCCACGGAAGGCTGCGGAGGCAAAGACAGTGGATATTTTTAAGGCTGAGATAGATAGATTCTTGATAATTACGGGTGTCAGAGGTAATGGGGAGAAGGCAGGAGAATGGGGTTAGGAGAGATGGATCAGCCATGATTGAATGGTGGAGTACACTTGATGGGCCGAATGGCCTAATTCTACTTCTATTCCTTATAACACCTAATCTATGAGCACTATTTTTTTTTACCTCAGTCTAACCTGTAGGTACTTGGTGAGCAGAACATCACGCAGTACTCCAGTTGAGCTCTGACCAAGGCTTTATAAAGTTGAAGCAGAATCTTTCTACTCATTTATTCAATAGCCTGTTGAATAAATGCCTGTTTTCCAAATGCCTTCCTAACTATGTTGTCTACCTGCATTGCCACCTTTAAAGATCTATGGACTTGCCTTCCAGGGTCTCTATTCCTCAATATTCTCCAAGACCCTACCATTCAAGATGTTCATCCAAGTCCCATTTGAGCTCCTAAAATGCATCACCTAAAATTTGTCTGGATTAAACTATGTAATTTTTGTCGTGATATTGCAGGTACTACTTTGTTGTATTAGAAGGACTACTTTGTTTGCCTGTGTAGTAATGTGTATATAAGGTAATGAGGTGATTAGGTGGTCACTCTGGATCCAGGCGGCCTTGGAATAAACAGCCTGGAGGTAAGCTCCACCATGATAACATTTTAAACACGTGTACTCGTGGTCCGTCCAGAGTCACCAATGGTATAACAGATACCAGGACCACGAAGTACAACAATTTTTCTCTCCATTTCTCCAAAACATAAATAAATCAATTCAGATTACTTTATTGTCATGCACAACAGGGTGCAACGAAGCTCTTTATTCCATTAAACTCAGAGTACAGAGTGCACATGATAATGATAGATATAATAATAAATGCAAAACATCATAATGGTGCAGAGTGATGTGCAATCAGAAGTAGTGGAAAAAAAAGTACTGGATGTGCAATAATGGAATAAACAAAATGTGAAGTACAAGGCTATGTGATATGGATGGTTAGGAACTTTAGGCTGTTGACATCTCATCAGCAGCTCCATTGTTGAGGACAGCATTATATTCCCCCCCCATCCCACTTCCTTAGTTTAACAACCAACTCTTTCATCTTGCTGACGTTCAGAGATAGGTTGTTGTCCTGGCACCATGACTCATGGCTCTCAATTTCTTTGTTATACTCCGTGTCATCATTGTTGCTGCTTTAGCCAACTGTGATATCATCAGCAAACTGATAGAGTTGGCATTATACTTGACCACATAGTCATGGGTGTACAGAGGGATGGAGCAAGGGACTGAGCACACAATCTAGAGGAGCACCAGTGTTGGAAGTTAGAATGGCGAAAATGTTAAGACCGATTCTAATCGACCGAGGTCTCCTGATCAGGAAGTCCAGAAGCCTGTTGTAGATGAAGGCCCCAAGACCACAATCTACGAGTTTAGAGATTAACGTGGTGTTGAATGCTGAGCTGTAGTCACTGAATAGGATCCTGATATAGGTGTTTTTATTGCCAATTATACATCTCTCTGCAGTCCACATTAACTACCTTCCACATTATCGATACCTCTGCCAATATTCATGACATCCACAAACCTCCTGACTTTGCCTCCCACATCCACACACATTTCAAATAGTAAGGATCCCAACACTGATCTGTATAGAACACCAGCAGTCACAAATCGCCAATCGCATGTAGTCCTCTACCATCAATCTCTGTCTCCGTTTACCAATCCAAATTTGGATCCAGGTTGGTAATTTGATCCTACAAGCCCACACCTTTTAAACCAATCTCACATGGGAGATAGTAAAGTCCGTGTACATTATTTCTCCTGCCTGACCTCACTGATCCTCTTTGTTACCTTTACAATATTCAATCAAATTTTTCATACAGGCAAATGCTGGGCAGATATCAAGGACAGATGTTGTATTTGGTGTCTCTGATTAATCCCCGTCTTTGCAAGCTTTTCTCTACCGCTGATGTTAGGCTCACAAGTCTATCTTAACCTTGTCTTACTGCAGTTTCCACATAACCAGACCTTTTCCCTGCTGTCTTTTTTGAAAAAGGAGTCCATGTTTGCTGTCCTCCAGTCATCCAATACCTCTCTTGCATTCAACAAAGATTTAAAAATCTTAGCAGGGCCTCAGAAATCCCTTCCTTAGCCTTCTGTAGCAGCCTGGTATAAAACCCATTTTGGCCTGGAGACTTTTCCATCTTTATATCTGCGAAAGCATCTAAAATAAAACACACAAAATGCTGGAGTAACTCAGCAAGTCAAGCAGCATTTCTGGAGAATATGGATGCGTGGTGCTTCGGTTCAGAACCGTTCTGTTTCGGGTCGGAACCCTTCTTCAGACTTGAAGCATCACCTGCCCCTGTTCTCTGGAGATGCTGCCTGACCTGCTGAGTTACTCCAGCACTTTGTATCTTTTTTTGTAGACCACCTTCTGCAGTTCCTTGTCTATCAAGTTCTGGTTCTAAGGCCCCCCTCGGTCATGGCTGACCATGGGTGATGCATCCTGGTTGTTGACTGCTTGCTCCAAACCTCGGCTAGAGCAGCGTCCATGTGTGGTCGGATGCAAGCCTGGGCGGTCATATGAAAGAAAGGCTGTTGCCCATGCGGCACGTCCCCCCTCTCCACGTCGCTGATGGATCCAAAGGAACAGCAGGGCCGTTACAGTTTGCCACCAACGCCATCGCAGGAGCTGCCAGAACGAGGTTGTAGACAACTACAAACTTTCTGGTGGACTATCTTTTTTTTGTAGACCACATTCTGCAGTTCCTTGTCTATCAAGTACTTCATTATTTATGGTGACCTGCACTAGACTTTCACCATCTCCTTCACTGAATTCATCAACTATAATGTTTATTTTTTTCTGAATATATCAATGAAAAGTATTCATTTAGGACCTCACCTACACGTTCTGACTCCACCAGAGTGCATAGTAAAATATGCGGTGCTGTTCCTCCAATTTGCGTGAGGCCTCACTCTGACAGTGGAGGAGGCCCATGATGGAAAGGACAGTATGGGAAGGGGAATTAAAATGTTTGGCAACCTGGAGATCACGTAAGCCAAGGCAGAATGAGCAGAGGTGCAATGATTGCCCAGGAAAATGATTGCCCAGTCTTCACTTGGTCTCGCCGATAGAAAGCAGCCCACACAGATATCAACGGATACAGATCAGATTGGAGGTGGTGCAAATGAACCTCTGCCTCATCTGAAAGGACTGTCGGGGTCCCTGGATGGTGTCACGGGAGGAGGTATGAGGCCAGGTGTTGCATCCCCATGACCTGCGTCGATTTTCCCCAGGTGCTCTGGTTTCCTCCCACACGCCGAAGACGTACAGATTTGAAGGCTAATTAGCTTGGTAAAATTGTAAATTATCTCTAGTGTGCGTAGGATGGTGTTAGCATGCGGGGGTTGCTGACCGGCATGGACTCGGTGGGCCGCAGGGTCAGTTTCCACGCCGTATCTCGAACCGAAAATAGACTGTTGCTGACCTTTTCCTGTGTGCACAGGGCACTGAAACTGTGTAACCATGCTTGAGCCTATCACTGGCAGCTATATTGTGGCAATGCAACTCTGAACAATAAGGGACAATGGAACCAGTTTGTAATCTATGCCAGAGGACAGCAGTGTTTGGGTTTTTCACACGCACTAAATGCCGAGCTTGAAAGCAGTGGCATCCAAAAAGCTCGGAAACCAGCTTCTGTGGTCAGATCTGATCCTTGATAAACAAAGACATCTATCACAATCTAGTGCTGAAGGAAGTTAAAAACAAAATACAGCTTGCATGAAATATTTATGCTCCAAAAATAATTCCTTCATTACCTTTTCTTGGATTTTTTTTTATACATAAAAGGGAATCCAGCAGCTTTTGCATAGGTAAGATTAATTTTCCACTGCAGGGAGCTAACGAAACGGGGTGAGGTGGAGAGTCGCTGTCTGCATTCTAACAATCAAATGGTAATGCCTCCTGTATTACAGAACATAGAGTCATAGAGAGGTACAGCGTGGAAACAGGCTCTTTGGCCCAACTTGCCCAGACGGCTCCAAGGTTACTAAGGCTTTCAGCTAAGGTGTAGGTATTCAATGGTATTCAATATTCTGGTATTCAATTGGTATTCAATATTCTGGAAGAATAGACAGAAAGGAAGAGGAGGTAGGGTGGCATTGCTGGTTAAAGAGGAGATTAATGTAACAGTAAGGAGAGACAATAGCTTGGATGCTGTAGAATTGGTAGAACCAAGGGCAGAAAACGCTTGTGGGAGTTGTATTCAGACCACCAAACAGCAGTAGGGAGGTTGGGGATAGCATCAAGCAGGAAATTAGGGATGTGTGCAGCAAAGGTACAGCAGTTATCATGGGTGACTTTAATCTACATATAGATTGGGCCAACCAAATTGGTTACAGCGCTGAGGAGGATTTCCTGGAATACGGGATGGTTTTTTAAGCCAATATGTCGAGGAACCGACTAGAGGACAGGCCATCCAAGACTGAGCATTGTGTAATGAGGCAGGATTAGTTAGCGATCTTGTTGTGCAAAGCCCCTTGGGCAACAGTGACAATAATATGGTGGAATTCTGCATTAGGATGGAGAGTGACACAGTTAACTCAGAGACTAAGAACCTGAACTCAAAGAAGAGACTTTGAAGGTATGAGACAAAAATTGTCGAGGGTAGACTGGCAAATTATACTTAAAGGGTTGAAGGTGGAGATGCAATGGCAAAGATTTAAAGATCGCATGGATGAACTCCAAAAATTGTTAATCCCTGTCTGGTGAAAAAATAAAACAGGGAAGGCGACTCAACCATGGCTAACTAGGGAAATCAAGGATAGTGTTAAATCCAAGGAAGAGGCATATAAATTGGCCAGACGAAGCAGGAAACCAGAGGATTGGAATTTTTTTTAGAATTCAACAGAGGACATGGGCATGGGGTATGGGGAAAAGGCAGGAACGGGGTACTGATTGAGAATGATCAGCCATGATCACATTAAATGGTGGTGCTGGCTCAATAGACAATAGGTGCAGGAGTAGGCCATTCGGCCCTTCGAGCCAGCACCGCCATTCAATGTGATCATGGCTGATCATTTTCAATCAGTACCCCGTTCCTGCCTTCTCCCCATACCCCCTGACTCTGCTATCCTTAAGAGCTCTATCTAGCTCTCTCTTGAATGTATTCAGAGAATTGGCCTCCACTGCCCTCTGAGACAGAGAATTCCACAGATTCACAACTCTCTGACTAAAAGAGTTTTTCCTCAACTCTGTTCTAAATGGCCTACCCCTTATTCTTAAACTGTGGCCCCTGGTTCTGGACTCCCCCAACATTGGGAACGTGTTTCCTGCCTCTAACGTGTCCAACCCCTTAATAATCTTATACGTTTCGATAAGATCCCCTCTCATCCTTCTAAATTCCAGTGTATACAAACCTAGTCGCTCCAGTCTTTCAACATATGACAGTCCCGCCATACCGGGAATTAACCTAGTAAACCTACGCTGCACGCCCTCAATAGCAATAATGTCCTTCCTCAAATTCAGAAACCAAAATTACAAGCAATACTCCAGGTGCAGTCTCACCAAGGCCCTGTACAACTCCAGTCGGACCTCCTTGCTCCTATACTCAACTCCTCTTGTTATGAAGGCCAACATTCCATTGGCTTTCTTCACTGCCTGCTGTACCTACATGCTTCGAGGGGTCGAATGGCCTACTCCTGCACCTATTGTCTATTGACAAAGGTGTTAATTAAGAGGGGGGGGGGAGCATGAAAGGACGCTTGCAGAGAAAATAAAAACTGATTGTAAAACCTTCTTTAGATATGTAAAAAGGAAAAGATTAGTGAAGACAAATGTAGGTCCCTTACAATCAGAGACAGGTGAATTTATAAAGGGAAGCAAGGAAAATGGTAGAACAGTTAAACGAGTACTTTAGGCCTGTCTTCAATAAGTAAGACACAAACAATCTCGCAGAAATACTAGGGGACCGAGGATATATTGGGAGGGAAGAACTGAAGGGGATCTACATTAGTCAGGAAATGGTATTAGGTAAACTATTGGGAATGAAGGCAGATAAATCCCCATGCCCCGATGGTCTGCATCCCAGAGTACACAAAGTGGTGGCTCTAGAAATCGTGGATGCATTGGTGATCATTCTCCAATGTTCCATAGACTCTGGGTTAGTTCCTGTGGACTGGAGGGTAGCTAATGTGACTCCACTTTTTAAGAAAGGAGAGAGAGAAAACGGGGAATTATAGACCAGTTAGCCTTACATCGGTAGTGGGGAAGGTGCTCGAGTCGATTATTAAAGATGTAATAACAGTGCATTTGGAAAGCAGTGACAGGATTGGTCAAAGTCAGCATGGATTTATGAAGGGGAAATCATGCTTGACTAATCTTCTGGAATTTTTTGACGATGTAAGAAGTAGAATGGATAAGGGAGAGCCAGTGAATGTGGTGTATCTGGACTTTCAAAAAGCCTTTGACAAGGTCCCACACCAGAGATTTGTGTGCAAAATTAGAGCACCTGGTATTGGGGAAAGGGTATTGGCATGGATAGAAAACTGTTTGGCAGACAGAAAGCAAAGAGTAGGAATTAACAGGTCCTTTTCAGAATGGCAGGTAGTGACTAATGGAAGGCTCGGTGCTGGGACCCTAATTATTTACAATATATATGAACGATTTAGACCGGGGAATTAAATGTAACATTTCCAAGTTTGCAGATGACACAAAGCTGGGTGGTAGTGTGAGCTGCGAGGAAGATGCTATGAGGCTGCAAGGGGACTTGGATAAGTTGGGTTAATGGGCATATTCATGGCAGATGCAGTATAATAATGTGGATAAATGTGAGGTTGTCCACTTTGGTGGCAAGAACAGGAAGGCAGATTGTTATCTGAATGGTGTCAGATTAGGAAAAGGGGAGATGCAACGAGACCTGGGTGTGCTTGTACATCAATCACTGAAAGGAAGCTTGCAGGTGCAGCAGGCAGTGAAGAAAGCTAATGGCATGTTGGCCTTCATTGCAAAAGGATTTGAGTTTAGGAGCAAGGAGGTCCGACTGGAGTTGTACAGGGCCTTGGTGAGACTGCACCTGGAGTATTGCTTGTAATTTTGGTCTCTGAATTTGAGGAAGGACATTATTGCTATTGAGTACAGCATAAGTTCACCAGGTTAATTCCCGGGATGGCGGGACTCTCATACAGTGCCCTCCATAACGTTTGGGGCAAAGACACATCATTTATTTACTTGCCTCTGTACTCCACAATGAGGTTAAAGTGCACATTGTCAGATTTTATTAAAGGCCATTTTTATACATTTTGGTTAAAACCATGTAGAAATTGCAGCAGTGTTTATCCATGGTCCACCCCCCATTTCAGGGCATCATAGTGTTTGGGACACAGCAATGTCATGTAAATGAAAGTGGTCTTGTTTAGTACTGTTGCATATCCTTTGTATGCAATGACTGCTTGAAGTCTGCAATTCATGGACAAGCGAATGGTATGTTGGCATTCATAGCAAGAGGATTTGAGTTTAGGAGCAGGTAGGTTCTGCTGCAGTTGTACAGGGCCTTGGTGAGACCGCACCTGGAGTATTGTGTGCAGTTTTGGTCTCCTAACCTGAGGAAAGACGTTCTTGCCTTAGAGGGAGTACAGAGAAGGTTCACCAGATTGATCCCTGGGATGGCGGGACTTACATATGAGGAAAGACTGGATAGACTGGGCTTGTACTCGCTGGAATTTAGAAGACTGTGGGGGGATCTCATAGAAACATATAAAATTCTTAAGGGGTTGGAGAGGCTAGATGCGGGAAGATTGTTCCCGATGTTGGGGGAGTCCAGAACCAGGGGTCACAGCTTAAGGATAAGGGGGAAGTCTTTTAGGACCGAGATGAGAAAACATTTCTTCACACAGAGAGTGGTGAGTCTGTGGAATTCTCTGCCACAGAAGGTAGTTGAGGCCAGTTCATTGGCTATATTTAAGAGGGAGTTAGATGTGGCCCTTTTTGCTAAAGGGATCAGGGGGTATGGAGTGAAGGCAGGTACAGGCTACTGAGCTGAATGATCAGCCATGATCATATTGAATGGCGGTGCAGGCTCGAAGGGCCGAATGGCCTACTCCTGCACCTATTTTCTATGTTTCTATGTTTCTATCACCAGTCGCTGGGTGTCTTCTCTGGTGATGCTCTGCCAGGCCGGTAATGCAGTCATCTTTAGCTTATGCTTGTTATGGGGGCTAGTCCCCTTCAGTTTTCTCTTCAGCATATAAAAGGCATGCTTAATTGGGTTCAGATCGGGTGATTGACTTGGTCACTCAAGAATTGACCTGGTCACTCAAGAATTGACCATTTTTTAGCTTTGAAAAACACCTTTGTTGCTTTAGAAGTATGTTTGGGATCATTGTCTTGCTGTAGAATGAACCGCCAGCCAATGAGCTTTGAGGTATTTGTTTGAACTTGAGCAGATAGAATGTGTCTATACACTTCAGAATTCATTATGCTACTACCATCAGCAGTAAGGTAAGTGAGCCAGTACCTTCAGCAGCCATACATGCCCAGGCCATAACACCCCCACCACCATGTTTCACAGATGAGGTGGTATGCCTTGGATCTTGGGCAGTTCCTTCTCTCCTCCAACTTTGCTCTTGACATCACTCTGATAGAAGTTAATCTTCGTCTCATCTGTCCACAAGACCTTTTTTCAGATTTGTGGTTGCCCTTTTAAGTACTTCTTGACAAACCGTAACCTGGCTATCCTATTTTTGCGGCTAACCAGTGGTTTGCATCTTGCAGTGTAGCCTCTGTATTTCTGTTCATGAATTCTTCTGTGGACAGTGGTCATTGACAAATCCACACCTGACTCTTGAAGGGAGTTTCTGATCTGTTGGACAGGTGTTTGGGGATTTTTCTTTATTATAGAGAGAATTCTTCTGTCATCAGCTGTGGAGGTCTTCCTTGGCCTGCCAGTCCCTTTGCGATTACTAAGCTCACCAGTGCTCTCTTTCTTCTTAATGATGTTCCAAACAGTTGATTTTGGTAAGCCAAAGTTTGGCTGATGTGTCTAAGAGTTTTATTTTTACTTCTCAGACTCAATGGTTTACTTGCCTTTCATTGGCACAACTTTGGAACCTGTTTGGAACCTTATTGCTGTTTATCAACATGAGGACCAAAGGTGACGGAAAGACTGGAGGAAAGACTCGGTGCTGAGAGCTCTCTTATACCTGCATTAAGGAGGCTATTAAACACCCCTGAGCAATTACAAACACCTGTGAAGCCATGTGTCCCAAACATTATCCCAAACCAAATGGTCTGTAGTCTCTTTTTTGATCTGGTTTATTTTCACCCACATGTTTAGACCGTCATGTTGTATCCTTATTGTTTTGATGTGGTTATGCTTTATTCTTAATTGTTAACTGTATTTTTCTGTTGTCATTTGTGAGTGGAGCACCAAGGCACATTCCTTGTATATGCATATACTTGGCCAATAATCTTATTCATTCATTCATTGTGGTGCCCTGAAATGGGGGGGACTATGTATAAACACTACTGTAATTTCTACATGTTGAAACTAAAATGTATTAGAAAAAATAAATCTTTAATAAAATCTGACAATGTGCACTTTTACCGCATGTGATTTTTTCTATTACAAATCTCAAATTGTAGGGTACAGAGGCAAATAAATAAATGATGGGTCTTTGACCCAAACATTATGGAGGGCACTGTAGCTCACAGAGAACGGATAAACAAGTTTTTTATCAGAATGAGAATCCATAACTAGTGGGCCCTGCTCACCGCCGCTGTGGATTGATGACTCAGAACCATCTGAGGATCGCTCGCCACGGGCCGAAGACAACGGAAGCACGCCCATCGTGGACCATAAATTTCTTGCCATGGCCCATTGATAGAGGACCAACCAGTAGGGCTGGTAGGCCCACACACCACAGATTTTGAACTCGAGCCATAGCCACTGGCATTGGCGAGCACCACGTCGTGATGAACGAGGGATGTGGAAAAACGAGGACTGAGTCCCTGGCGTTCCCGAGAACAAGAGGGAACTGTGGTCGTGGGAGGGGGGGAAATGGGGACACGAAGGGACCAACAAAATTTAAGGGTACTTTGTAACTTTGTCAGCGCCTTGTGGCAATTCTTGTGTACAGCGTATGCAAAACCAAAGATTTTCACTGTACCTACATGGTATATTTGACAATAAAGTGCCTATCTACACTACTCCAAATGCAGCCGAACCAACATCCTATAAAGTTGCATCATGATTTCCTGAGTCTTATACTCAATGCCCCATTCTATGAAAGCAAGCATGTTATATGCCTTCTTCACCACTCTATTTATTTGGGTTGCCACCTTCTGCGAGTTAAGAACTTGGACCACAAGCTCCCTCTGTACATCAATGCTGTTAAGGGTCATGCCATTAATTGTATATTTTCCCCTCACATTTGACCTCACACTTTCTCAGATTAAACTCCATCTGCCATTCCTCTGCCTATTTCTCTAGCCGTTCTATATGCCACTATATATTATGACAGCCCTCCTTAAAGTCTGCTACCCAAGCAATTATGACCCCATTGTTATAACTATGCCTGATATAAGCTTAAGGAACAGCACCTCATTTTCCACCTGGGCACGATGAAGCCTTCCAGACTTAATATTAAATTCTACAACTTTAGGTAGTTCGCTTTCTCCGTTTGCATCAGAACTGACCATTCCTCTGCAAGTCATCTATCTATTGTATTGGCTCAGTTTATTGCTCTTTATTTGCATTATCTCTGTACTTTGCTCCTCTTCTATTCCTTTTTTCTCTTGTCACACTAACTATCTTCACTCAGTTTTTCTTCCATTTTCACCTCTATCCCCATGATCCCTCAGGTGTGACCTCTACAACATAGCGCCATGACAACACGACGGTCTCTCCATCACGGATATTCATTTTGTCCCACCCATTCCTCCCCCACCTTCACCACTACTAACAACTATTATTTTTCTCTTTCCCAGTTCTGATCAATGGTCTTTGAACTCAAATGTTAATTGTATCTCTTTTCACCGGTGCTGCCTGAGCTGCCAAGTTTTTCCAGCATATTCTGTTTGTTGTTCAATTTCCAGCATCTGGAAACTTCTATTTTTATTCTATTGCCATAGAACCCTGACCCTTTTAGTTTAGCTTAGAGACACAGCATGGAAGCAGGCCATTCAACCTAGTGAGTCTGTGCCAACCAGCAATTCCTGCGCACTAACACTATTCTACACACACTAGGGACAAATTGTAATTTTATTGAAGCCAATTAACATACAAACCCCTGTACGGCTTGAGTGTGCGAGGAAAGCAGAAAAAATCTACACGGTCACAGGGAGAACGTTCAAACTCCGTATAGACAGCACCCATGGTCAGGATTGAATTAGCATCCCTGGCACTACAAAGCAGCAACTCTACCACTGGGCCACCGTGCCAACATGCTGAACAATCCAAGAAATGACCGTTTTAATATTAGCAAAACATAAGTTTCACCAAGGCTGAAGCTCGGCAAGATCCTCATTCATTTCAATCATTTTAGTTGGACACAACACAATTGAGCAGACTAGCTGAACAAATTTGATTTTGTCTGATGCGAGTCATACAATATGGAAAAAAATTATGGCCATTCTACCCACCACACCCGTACTGATCAATGATCACTCATCCATATCAATGTAACTTAGCAATCTTCCAGCAAATGAGCCTTAGCCTTCAACGCTTCACTGATTCAAGTGCTCATCTGCACTCCCCATGAATGCTGAATGCGACTCTGCTTCCACCACTCTCCAGAGTGCATTCCAGGTAGTCACTCTGGGTGAGAAAGGAACTCACAGATCCCCTCCAAACTTTACTGAAGCCAATTATAGACAATAGACAATAGGTGCAGGAGTAGGTCATTCGTCAAGCCAGCACCACCATTCAATGTGATCATGGCTGATCATTCTCAATCAGTACCCCGTTCCTGCCTTCTCCCCACAACCCCTGACTCCGCTATAGAAACATAGAAACATAGAAAATAGGTGCAGGAGTAGGCCATTCGGCCCTTCGAGTCTGCACCGCCATTCAATATGATCATGGCTGATCATTCAGCTCAGTAGCCTGTACCTGCCTTCTCTCCATACCCCCTGATCCCTTTAGCAAAAAGGGCCACATCTAACTCCCTCTTAAATATAGCCTCTTAAATATAGCTTTAAGAGCTATATCTAGCTCTCTCTTGAAAGCATCCAGAGAATTGGCCTCCAATGCCTTCTGAGGCAGAGAATTCCACAGATTTACAACTCTGACTGAAAAAAGTTTTTCCTCATCTCCGTTCTAAATGGCCTACCCCTTATTCTTAAACTGTGGCCCCTGGTTCTGGAAACATTGGGAACATGTTGCTAGGATTTCTCGAAAAATGTATCGATTCCACTATCATATGCATGAATATATGAAACATTAAAATAGTTGAAGTGAAAACAGTTTCACAAGAACAGAAACTAGAAAACATTGCATCTGAGAACTTCCTTTCCACAGAAAATAGGTGTGAATCACTCAGATCGAAACCAATAGGAAATCATACTACTTATAACATGGGCTAATTCTTCAGGTTCCAAGCATAGAAACATAGAAAATAGGTGCAGGAGGAGGCCATTTGGCCCTTCGAGCCAACACCGCCATTCATTGTGAACATGGCTGATCATCCAATCAGTAATCTGTGCCTGCCTTCTCCCCATATTCCTTGATTCCATTAACCCCTCTCTAACTCTATTTTAAATCCATCCAGAGAATTGGCCTCCACTGCCTTCTGAGGCAGAGAATTCCACAGATTCACAACTCTGACTGAAAAAGTTTTTCCTCATCTCCGTTCTAAATGGCCTACCCCTTATTCTTAAACTGTGGCCCCTGGTTCTGGACTCCCCCAACATTGGGTACATGTTTCCTGCCTCTAACGTGTCCAATCCCTTAATAATCTTATATGTTTCAATAAGATTCCCCTCTCATCCTTCTAAATTCCAGTGTATACAAGCCTTGTCGCTCCAGTCTTTCAACATACGACAGTCCCGCCATTCCGGCAATTAACCTAGTGAACCTACGCTGCACGCCCTCAATAGCAAGAATATCCTTCCTCAAATTTGGAGACCAAAACTGCACACAATACTCCAGGTGCGGTCGAACTAGGGCCCTGTACAACTGCAGAAGGACCTCTTTGCTCCTATACTCAACTCCTCATTATGAAGGCCAACATTCCATTGGCTTTTTTCACTGCCTGCTGTACCTGCATGCTTCCTTTCAGTGACTGATGCACTAGGACACCCAGATCTCGTTATACGTCCCCTTTTCCTAACTTGATACCAATCTGATAATAATCTGCCTTCCTATTCTTACCACCAAAGTGGATAACCTCACATTTATCCACATTAAACTGCATCTGCCATGCATCTGCCCACTCACACAACCTGTCAAAGTCACCCTGCAACCTCATAGCATCTTCCTCACAGTTCACACTGCCACCCAGCTTTGTGTCATCTGCAAATTTGCTAATGTTACTTTTATCCAAGTCATTAATGTATATTGTAAATAGCTGCTGTCCCAGCACAGAGTCTTGCGGTACCCCTCTAGTCACTCTACCCCTCTGGACTTCCTCTGTCTGACAGAAACCTGGCAACAACCTCTGGATTACCTCTCACTCAACCTCGCTACACCCAACGGATACTCCTACATCAATAAACCACGCTCGGAAGGCCGAGGTGGTGGGATTGCCGTAATTCACCGACAGGACTTCAAGATCAACCTCATCTCCATCTCATCTGCTCCGTCATTTGAACACCTGGCTTTCAAACTCTCTGGCCACACAAAATTAGTCATGGCAGTTGTCTACCGCCCTCCCAAACCACACCCATCATTCCTTTCTGACTTCTCTGACTTTCTGACCCAGTTCTGTTCTCTCTCCCCCTCAATCCTCCTCCTCGGTGATTTCAACATCCACATGGACTCCACTGACTCCACAATAACCGCTGACTTCACTGAAATACTCAACTGCTTTAACCTCACTCAACACGTAAATTTTCCCACCCATAACCGTGGGCACATTCTGGACCTTGTCTGCTCCACTGGACTAAATCTACATCACCTCTCTGGCTCCGACCCCACCCTCTCTGATCACTTAGCCATCACCATGTCTGTCAACATTCCCACCCCAGCTCCAAAGCAAAAACGCAAAATAAACTTCCGCAAGCTGAACTCTGTTTCACCTACCTCGCTCTCATCCTCCCTCTCTGAAATAATGTCCGCCTCTCCCTTCGTTGACCTCCACAGCCCCTCTGACCTCACTGACTACTACAACCGCACTCTCTCCTCCTGCTTCAACCAGCTTGCACCTATAAAAACCAAAACAGTTTCCTTCACCCACTCTGCTCCCTGGTTTACCCCTGAACTCCGCGTGATGAAAACTCATGCCCGCCAACTTGAAAGACTCCGCAATAAAACAGGTCTCACAATTCACTCCCAAGCCTACAAAGACCACATACAGCACTATAATGATGCCCTCTCCCATGCCCACTCCACCTACTACTCTCAAATAATTCACTCTGGCTCCGGAAACCCCAAAACACTCTTCTCTACAATAAACAAACTCCTCAGCCCCCTGGACACCATCTCCCAATCATTCACAGTTGACAAATGCACCACTTTCCTTTCATTCTTCCAAAGCAAAATAGACAACATCTACAGCACCTTAACCACCAACGCACCTGCTCCCCCTCAAACCACCTGCCCCCCCTTATCCTGTCAGCCCCTGCCTCAGTTCTCCCCAATCTCCACCACCGACCTCTCTGACCTCTTCACAGGAATAAAAACTGCCACCTGCTCTCTGGACCCCATCCCCTCCAGCTTTGTCAAGGCCTGCCTTCCTGCTCTCTCTCCACTTATCACTGCAACAATAAACTCCTCCCTGTCCACTGGCATCGTCCCGCCATCCCTCAAAATCGCTGCTGTCACCCCCATTCTGAAAAAACCTGGTCTAAACCCTGACACCCGAAACAACTTCAGACCAATCTCCAACCTACCCTTTCTGTCCAAAGTTTTGGAACGTGCTGTAGCTTCCCAACTCAAATACCACCTCTCTACCAATAACCTGTATGAAACTTTCCAATCCGGATTCCGCTCAAACCACTGTACTGAAACTGGGCTCCTCAGAATCACAAACGACATTCTCCTCTCCTCCGACGCTGGCAACCTCAACATCCTCATCCTACTTGACCTCAGCGCCGCCTTTGACACCATAAATCACTCCATTCTCCTCACCCGACTTGAAACCTCCCTTAACATCACCGGCACAGCCCTATCCTGGTTCAAATCTTACCTCTCTGACAGACACCAGTTCATCTCCATTAACAACTGTAAATCCCCCACCGCTCCCCTCCCCCAAGGTGTCCCCCAAGGCTCAGTCCTTGGCCCCCTCCTCTTCATCCTCTACCTGTTCCCCCTTGGTCAATTAATCCGCCGTCATGGTCTCAACTTCCACTGCTTCGCCGATGATATCCAGCTCCTCATCTCCACCAAGTCAATCTCCTCCACCACACACTCTACACTGACAAACTGCATTACTGAAATAAAATCTTGGCTTCAATCAAACTTCCTCAAACTCAATTGCAACAAATCTGAAATCATCATCATTGGTCCAAAAATGCTCACCAAATCCACCCAAAACTTCATCCTCAACATTGATGGTCTGCCAGTATCCACCTCACCTCACATCCGGAATCTTGGAATCATCCTTGATCAAACCCTCTCCTTCGACAAACACATCAAACACATCACAAAGACAGCCTTCTTCCACCTCAAAAACATTGCCCGTCTCCGTCCATCCCTCTCCTCCACAGCTGCAGAAACCCTCATCCACGCCTTCATCACCTCCCGTCTGGACTACTGGCGCACCCTCAAAAATCATCAATAAACTTCAATACATTCAAAACTCCGCTGCCCGTCTACTCACACACCTCGATCCGTGACCATATCACCCCCGTCCTTTATAAACTCCACTGGCTCCCCATCCCCCAGAGAATCCAGTACAAAATCCTCCTCATAACCTACAAAGCCCTCCATAACCTGGCCCCATCCTACCTGACCGACCTCCTCCACAGGCACACTCCCACCTGCACCCTCCGCTCTGCCGCTGCCAATCTCCTATCCCCCCACATCCGGACTAAACTCAGATCCTGGGGGGACAGGGCTTTCTCCATCGCTGCTCCCACCCTATGGAACTCACTACCCCAAACCGTTAGAGACTCCCCCACACTCACCACATTCAAAACATCGCTGAAGTCTCACCTGTTCAGTACTGCTTTCAACCACTGAAGGTCACCTCACCTTCTGTCTCCTTTCTCTGTTCATTTATTTATTTACTTATTTATCTATTTATTCATTTCCCTATGTTCTCAAAATCTCTGTAAAGCGTCTTTGAGTATATGAAAAGCGCTATATAAATAAAATGTATTATTATTATTATTACTGCCTGCCATTCTGAAAGGGACACATTTATCCCCACTGCCAACCAATTTTCAAACCATGTATGTACTCTACCCCCAATACTATGTGCGTTAATTTTCCCCACTAATTTCCTATGTGGGACCTTGTCGAAGGCTTTCTGAAAGTCAAGGTATAGTACATCCACCGGCTCTCCCCTGTCCATTTTCCTAGTTACATCCTCAAAAAATTCCAGAAGATTAGTCAAGCATGATTTCCCCTTCGTAACTCCATGCTGACTCAGAACGATCCTGTTACTGCTATCCAAATGCTCCACAATTTCGTCTTTTATTTTTGACTCCAGCATCTTCCCCACCACTGATGTCAGACTAACTGGTCTATAATTTCCTGTTTTCTCTCTCTCCTTTCTTAAAAAGTGGGATAACATTAGCTACCCTCCAATCCACAGGAACTGATCCTGAATCTATAGAACATTGGAAAATGATCACCAATGCGTCCATGATTTCTAGAGCCACCTCCTTAAATACCCTGGGATGCAGACCATCAGTCCCTAGGGATTTATCAGCCTTCAGTCCCATCAGTCTACCCAACACCATTTCCTGCCTAATGTGACTTTCTTTCAGTTCCTCCGACACCCTAGGATCTCTGGCCACTGGAACATCTGGGAGATTGTTTGTATCTTCCTTAGTGAAGACAGATCCAAAGTACTGGTTCAACTCGTCTGCCATTTATAATAATAATAATAATAATATTCATTTATTGTCATTGCAACGAGTACAACGAAATTAAAAAAATAGCCAATCCTGACGGTGCGTACAAACATATATGCAATAAATGCAAAAACAAATAAATACATAAATACAATTAAATACAATTATATTAAGTACAAGATTTTTTAACGGTGTTGCCTAGTGCAAAGGTAGTGTTCAGTTCTCGTATGGCCCTGGGGTAAAAACTGTTCTTAAGTCTGTTTGTTCGGGATTTGATCGACCTGAAACGTCGACCAGAGGGCAGATGAACAAACAGACGGTGGCCGGGGTGGGATGGATCTTTTATTATTTTGCCTGCTCTACTGAGGCAGCGTAGGCTGAACAGGTGCTCCAGGGAGGGCAGTGAGCAGCCGATGATCTTCTGGGCCGTCGTGATGACCCTCTGAAGGGCCTTCCTGTCCTTTTCTGAGCAGCTGGCATACCATGTGGTTATACAGTATGCCAGCACACTCTCGATGGAGCAGCGATAGAAGGACAACATGAGCTTCTCCTGCAGGTTGGTTTTCCTGAGGATCCTCAGGAAGTGGAGTCTCTGCTGTGCCTTCTTTACTGTGGTGATGGTGTTGGTAGACCAGGTAAGATCCTCTGCGATGTGCGTACCCAGGAACCTGAAAGCTGGTACCCTTTCCACACAGACCCCATTGATGTAGAGTGGGTCGTAATCTCCACTGGTTTTTCTAAAGTCAATTATAAGTTCCTTTGTTTTGGAGGAGTTCAGGACCAGATTGTTCACTGAACACCATGCTGCCAGCCTTTGGATTTCATCCCTATAGGCTGTCTCATCTCCTTCTGAGATGAGTCCAACCACAGTCGTGTCATCCGCGAACTTGATGATGGCGTTGGTGGGATGGGTGGGGGCGCAGTCGTGAGTGTAGAGGGAGTAAAGGATGGGGCTCAACACACAGCCCTGTGGTGAGCCGGTGCTCAGTGTAATGGTGGAGGAGAGGTGAGGGCCTATTTTGACGGTCTGGGGGCGGTTGGTCAGGAAGTCCTTGATCCATTGGCAGATGGTTTGGGAAAATCCAAGGTCGGAAAGTTTGGTGACCAGTCTGCTCGGGATGACCGTGTTAAAGGCAGAGCTGAAGTCGAGGAAGAGCATCCTCACATAGCTCCCCTGGTGTTCAAGGTGGGTCAGTGCAGTGTGAAGAGCAGTGTCGATGGCATCCCCTGTAGACCTATTTGCTCTGTAGGCAAACTGGTGTGGGTCGAAGGTGGGTGGGAGGCTGGCTTTGATGTGCTGCAGGACCAGTCTCTCGAAGCACTTTGTGATGACCGGTGTGAGTGCTACCGGACGGTAGTCGTTAAGGCCGCTGATGACAGACTTTTTCGGCAGTGGGATGATTATGGCGGACTTCAGGCAGGGAGGGATGGTGGATTTTAAAAGGGACAGGTTGAAGATTTTTGTGAAGACCTCAGATAATTGGTCTGCACATTGTTCCCCCATAATAAATGGGGGATTTTTGTGAAGACCTCAGATAATTGGTCTGCACATTGTTCCCCCATAATAAATTCACCTGCTTCTGTCTTCAAGGGACCCACATTTGCCTTAACTATTTTTTTCCTCTTCACATACCTAAAGAAGCTTTTACTATCCTCCTTTACATTCTTGGCTAGCTTACCTTCGTACCTCATCTTTTCTCCCCGTATTGCCTTTTTAGTTATCTTTTGTTGCTCTTTAAGAGTCCCAATCCTCTGGCTTCCCACTCTTCTTAGCTATGTTATACTTCTCTTTTATTTTTAAGCTGTCCTTGACTTCCCTTGTCAGCCACGGGTGCCTCTTACTCCCCTTAGAATCTTTCCTCCTCTTTGGGATGAATTAATCCTGCAACTTCTGCATTATTCCCAGGCATACCTGCCATTGCTGTTCCACCATCTTCCCTGCTAGGGTCTCCTTCCAGTCAAATCTGGCCAGCTCCTGCCTCATCCCCTTTGCTATACTGTAATACTGACACTTCCAATTTTCCCTTCCCCCTCTCAATTTGTAGATTAAAACTTATCATATTATGATCACTGCCTCCTAATGGCTCTTTTATCTTGAGTTCCCTTATCAAATCAGGTTCATTACGCAAGACTAAATCCAGAATCGCCTTCTCCCTGGTAGGCTCCAGTACAAGCTGTTCTAAGAATCCATCTCGTAGGCACTCCACAAACTCCCTTTCCTGGGTCCATTACCAAGCTGATTTTCCCAGTCTACCTGCATGTTGAAATCTCCCATAACCACCATAGCATTACATTTGCGACATGCCAATTTTAACTCTTCATTCAACTTGTACCCTATGTCCAGGCTACTGTTTGAGGGCCTGTAGATAACTCCCATTAGGATCTTTTTACCCTTACAATTCCTCAGTTCTATCCATACTGATTCTACATCTCCCGATTTTATGTCACCCCTGGCAAGGGACTGAATATCATTCCTTACCAACAGAGCGACCCCACCCCCTCTGCCCACCTGTCTGTCTTTTCGATAGGACGTATACCCCTATTCAGTTCCCAGCCCTGGTCCTCTTGCAGCCATGTCTCTGTGATTCCCACATCATACTTGCTGGTGTCTAACTGAGCCTCAAGCTCTTCCACTTTATTTTTTATACTTCGCGCTTTCAAATACAACACTTGAACTTCGGTATTCACCTCCCCTCTCACATCGGTCACCATTGGCCCTGACCTTACTCTCTTATCCCATCGTGAATTTTCCTTCCCATTTATTCGAGTCTTTTGTAATATTTCCTGCATTCGCTTCCCCTTTAACTCCATCTTTATACTCCCAATTTGTCAACCTCTACCCCCCACTACTTAGTTTAAACCCACGTGTAGCACTAGCAAACCTGCTTGCCAGAACGCTGGTCCCCCTGCTGTTAAGGTGTAACCCGTCCCTTTTGTACAGGTCACCCCTACCTCAAAATAGATCCTAGTGGTCTAGAAATCTAAATCCTTGCTCCCTACACCAGCCCCACAGCCATACATTCATAACCACTCACTAGCACGAGGTACAGGAAGCAATCCAGAGAAAACCACCATCGATGTCCTACTTCTCAGTCTTCTTCCCAACTCTTTAAACTCACCTTGCAGTTCCTCCCGACGTCGTTCGTGCCCATGTGCACAACTACTTCCCAACTGAAGCTGATCGCCTTCCCTCGCTAGGATGTTCTGAAGCCGGTCCGTGACATCTTGAACCCTGGCACCAGGGAGGCAACAGACCATCCTCAAGTCCCGCCTGCCGCCTCAGAATCTACTGTCCGTACCTTGGACAATGGAGTCGCCCAATTAACATACAAACCTGTACGGCTCGAGTGTTGGAGGAAACCAGAAAAAAACACACGAAGGGCCAAATGGCCTACTCCTGCACCTAATGTCTATCGTCTAAATCTTTCATCCCCTTCTCTGAATTAATGTCTTCTGGTTTTGTTTACCTTTGATATCGGTAAAGACATGGGGCATATAGATAGGGAGCATATGGGTCTACCTTATCTATACACCACACAATGTTATATACCTCAATCATGTCCCCTCAATCTGGTCTGTTCCAAAGAAACAGGCCTAGTCCCTCCTCATAACTGAAACACCTCATTCCAGACAACATGCTGCCAAATCTCCTCCCTTTCCATGACCATTACGTAACCACTAGTGTAATGACTAGAACTGCATGCAATACTTCAGCTGATGTCTGACCAAGGTTCTTTTAAAAAAAAGTTTGAGCAATAACTCCCAACCTCTGTATTCAATGCCCCAATTAATGAAGGCCAGTATTTTTAAATAAGGGTGTTTAGTAGGTTTGAGAAATACCTCCCTGTTCAATGCCCCGATTAATGAAGGCCAGTGTCCTATATGCCACCTTAATCTGTTATCTAACAGCAATGCCACCTTCAAGGATCTATGGACTTGCACACAAAGATCCTCTATACTACCAAGGACCCTACGATTCATGGTGCATACCCTAACCTCATTAGTACTCCCAAAATTCATCACTTATTCAGATGAATTATATCTGGATAATTCTCCAGATATTATCTGGATAAAATATAATCTGTAATTTCTGGATGAATTATCTGGATAAAATATAATCTGTCATTTCTGGATGAATTATCTGGATAAAATGTAATCTGTCATTTCTCAGTCCATTTCACCAATAACGCAATATCACTGTGGCCCAAGATTAACAAATCCACCAATTTTAGTGTCACCTTGGGCTTTTGTTTTGCACTATGGGGGTATTAAGTTTAATTGAACGTTTTTATTTATTTATCATGTTGTCTATTGAGTACTGTTTTACTGTCCTGAGGGTAGGGTTGCATCAAAGCTGTAGCTCAGGGGGAACCAGTATCTTTTTAGAGAGGTTCGCAAATGCTACACGGGTAAGCTATTTATGTACTTGTCCAAATGTCTTTTAAATGTTGTTATTGTATCTGCCTCAACTACCTCCTCTGGCAGCTTGTTCCATTTACCCATCATCCTTTGAGTGAAAAAGTTGCCCCTCAGGTTTCTATGGAAATCTTTCCTATCTCACCATAAACCTACATCCTCTGGTTCTTGATTCTCCTGCTCTGGGTAAAAGACTGTTCATTCACCCCATCAATTCCCCACCTTTCGTACAACTCTACGATCCTCCCTTGGCATCCTTTGGTCTAAAGAACGAAGTTCTATCTTGCCCAATCTCTCCCTGCAGCTCAGGGACTAGAGTCCTGACAACATACTTGTAAATCTTCTCTGCACTCTTTCCAGCTGAACGACATCCTTTCTTTAACAGGGTGACAAAAAAACAGAACACAATACCCCAAATGCTGCCTCTCCAACACCTTTTCCAATTGTAACATAATGTCCCAAAGCCTAGACTCAATACCGTGAATGATTTGGGCCAATGTATCAAAAACCTTCATGACCACCCTATCTTCCTGCGACACCACCTTCAAGGAACTGTGTACAGATACTTCCAGTTGCCTCCACTCGAATACACTATCAAGATATAGTCAGCATTGCTTCGCACAAAAGCCTAGGATACATCCAACCTGGCCTAGGGGTTTTATTCACTTTAATGTCTGCTAAGCGGCACTGTGGAGCAGCAGTAGAGTTGCTGCCTTTCAGTGCCAGAGACCTGGGTTCGATCCTGATTATGGGTGTTTGTCTGTACGTTCTCCCTGTAACTTGCGAGGGTTTTCCCCGAGAAGCGCCAGTTTCCTCCCACACACCAAAGACGTACAGGTTTGTAGGAGAATTGGTTTGGTATAAATGTAAACTGTCCTTAGTGTGTGTGTAGGATGGTGTTAAAGCTGCCCTTCCTTGGATCATTGGCCCAGTTGATAACAATATTATAATCCCCTTAGACATTGCCCACTATATCACTGATTTTGGTATCATCTCCTAACGTACTAACTGCACCTACATTCGTATTTAAATAGTTAATATAAATAACAAAAAATAATGGACTCAGAACCAATCCCAGGGGGGCACCATTTGTTACAGACCTCTCATCTGAAAAACAGCCTTCCACCACCATCCTTCGTTTCCTTCCTTCAAACCAAGTTTATATCTAATTGTCTAGCATACCTTGGATCCCATGTATCTAACCTCCAGACCAGCCCACCATGCGGTACGTTGTCAAAGGCCTTACTAAAGTCCATGTAGACAACATCTACCACATTACCCTCATCTTATCAGAGTAACTATTCTATCTCACATTGAGCTGCCCATTTTAATAACTTTTAAATATTCCCATTGTCCAAAACTACCATCCTATCAACAACACGACCATTTTTCATGCAATCGGCAAATCTATTTACAATATCGGCCGCAGTTACATGAAAATTGTTAATATTTATGACGAACAGCAAGGCTCCGACCACACACGTCTCCTGGGAACCTTCTTCACTGTATTGTAGATTATGTGCATCATTTATGTTTTCATGTGTTGGCCGAGTCTATGAGCCTGCGATGTTGCTGTAAGCAAGATCTGTACCTCACCATATTGCATAGGACAATAAACCCAACAATATTTGCCAAATATGCCCCCTGGTGATAATTACACATCATAAACGTTAAATCACAATTCTGCACAAAAAGTGACTAGTTGACCACCTACTGGATCAATTTGCAGGTTTTCATGTGGGACCATCAGAAACTTTCGGGTGACCGGGCCAAGAATACATTTAACTCCTTAAAAGCCCCCAAACCTCACCATCTTTAGAAGTTATCTCTTTTGATGAGGATTGATTGAATAGCAAATTCTTCTGATATTGATAAGTAGGTAAGACTTTTAACACACTAGATATTTTACTTCAACAAAATGCTCACTGTTGTTAGGTTTAAATAATAAACTAGTTCTGTACATATCTTTGGAGCCCTCGAGTTTAACTTCTACCATTACATTGTTTTCTGTGGTAGCGAACTGATTCATAATTACAATATATCAACAAATTTTATTCATGGATATCAAATAATAAGCTAACGATGGACTTCAGAATACAAAATCAATTCAAACCAATTTAATCCTGGAGTTTCGTCAGAGTATCCAGTTTGACACGGTGTTAAAACTGTATTTCTACTACTGTAATAAAATTAGATCCATAAAATCTGAAAGGCTTGTTATTTCCACAGTTTTTATTAACACTGCATTTAGATTGCAAGTTTCGTATAAAAGCAACTTGTGCAAAGAAACATTCCTTGGCTACCATTTAATTAAATCACAGTTGAAATGTAATATTTCCATGTCCTTGCCAAATTGAAAATTGTCCCTAGTTTGGAGGATAGTGTTAGCATACAGGGTGATCGCTGGTCGGTGCAGACTCTGTGGGCCAAAGGGCCTGTTTCTACTCTGTATCTCTAAACTAAACTGTGCAAATACAGTGCAAAGTTAGGTCTAAAGCAAAGCAAAAGGAGGATCTGGAGACAATAACTCGTTAACCCATTGAACCATCTGAATACTTAATAAGAGGCATAAAAAGGCTGTCCTTTCCCCACTCTGGAAACTTGAACTTAATAACCTTTGGGAAAGGATGTTGCATTAATATTTATCCAGAGTTGTGCAGGTCTCTAAAGAAAAAGGGTAAGGGGAAGCAGAATTAAAGAACCACAGAAAGTGGAAACTTTACAGTGTAGTACCAGCATAAACACAGCCAAATGAACTGGTGATCTTGTTTCCATTATGATGTAGCATGGCATGTTGTTTAGTTTGGTTTAGAGATGCAGCGCGGAAACAGACCCTTTGGCCCACCAAGTCCGCACCGACCAGCGATCCTCGCACATTAACACTATCCCACACACAGCCGACAGATAATTTACATTTATACCAAGCCAATGAAACCTACAAACCTGTACGTCTTTGGAATGTGGGAGGAAACCGAAGGTCTCTGAGAAAACCCACACAGATCACGGGAGAACGTACAAACTCTGTACAAACAAGCACCCGTAATCAGGATCAAACCAGGGTCTCTGGCACTGCAAGGCAGCAACTCTACAGCTGCGTCACCGTGCCACCTACCAAAGCTGCAGTTATTCACCTGGGCTACTCATCTCAGGTGGGCAGAAAAACATCACCTGCAGATCACCCTTCAAGTTGTACAAGTATTTCAGACCTCTTACAAAGTGCATTCTTCAGCATTAAATTAATTTATGTAATAAAGCAGTAAAGATTACATTTTACTCTTCATACATTAGATAACTTAAATTAGTCCACCCGCCAATGGAACATCATGGTGCTTAACCCAGAGACAAAATACATAAACATTTGGTATACAATTTGCCTTTAATAAGATTTTTCAGTTTTATAATTATGTATTGGACATGGTATCATACACATATCTAAATTATCTACATGAAGCAAAAATCATACACGCCTATCCTTCATGCATCATTTCCTCTCCCATGCCAATACTTTGCTAGTCCATTCTATGCAAATGCTGTTTAAATTTACAAAAAAATTAAATAAACCCTGGGAGCTTAATATATGCTCAGTCAACGCTTGACTTTGTGCCAAATTTTGACAAAAAAGTGAAAATATATCAAAGCTACCTAGTCAAACCAACATAGAAAGGTATGCAAACATTGCCAGTAGTTATTGTCTACTCGTACATTCAATTTTTCTATATTTTTAAAGAATAAAAGATCACATTGATAACTTTAAAAAAAATTGATTTTAACCCATGTAATGACAATGATATTATGAAGATTCATATCAAATGCATTGCTCATTGGTGATTACTTATTTCTTAAGTTAAAAAATGCACTGCTAGTATTGTCCTAATATAAAATAACTGCATGAAATGGTGAGTGCTGGTGTATCCACTTGATCGAATACCAAGACCAAGTTCGAAAGCCCTATTGCAACTAATTTATATCCAGTAGTTTTCCCCTTTTCTCCATCCCAAATACACACCGGCATGTAAACACCGTTCTACAATTTACTAAGTATTAGTCCAACAGAACAATGAACTGTCGCAGTTTGCACTGCCCAAAATTACCAAACCACCTCTCAAGTTATAATATCTTCAAAAGAAAATTTGTTTTGCATCTGCTGGTGCTTGTTCCATCGGACAGTATGGGCATTTTAACCTACGAAGTGAACACATTGAATCTTCATTAGAAAAATCAGTTGGGGTTAAAAGTCTAAATAGTTCACAATAAGCCAAGCAGCATAAATTTGATTATCTTGCAACTTCGTGTCTCGGAGTGGTCTTCCTTCTTGAACTATGGCTTCCATTCGCCAATTGTTGACCACATCTCATCTATTTCCTATGTCTCTGCTCTCAATCCTCTCTGGATAGACAAAGTTATCATGGTTCTCATCTTCCACTCTATCAGCCCCTATAGACCCTCTTGCAATTTATGCCACATTGACCAAGATTCCATTCCAATATCTTTTATTGCCACCCACCAATTTCAAAAGGGACCATTCCAATTGCAACACTAATCTGTTCTTTCATTCTCTCTCCTCCTTTCCCTCATTCCAGTACGCAATCATTTCCCCTACTATCCAGCCCCCTTTCCCCACCACCTACACCCTCCGGCTTTACATTTTACTCCTCTCCTTATCTGAAACCATTTGTCTCCTTTTCATCTCTTGCCTCTGTCCACCAATCATACCCCACTTATCTCTACCTACTTATCACTTGCCAAGCTTTGTCCCACTCCCACCTCTTTTCTAGTTTTCTCCCCTATATCACTAACAGACTGAAGGGTCCCAACCTTAAATGACACCTATCCATGTACTTCAGTAATGCTGTTACTCAAGCACTTTGTTTTTTTGCTCTGGCTTTCTTCATCTGCATTCTCTAGCGCCTCCAGGTGTCAAACAATGCAAATTAGATGTGCAGGAAAGAACTGCTGATACTGATTTAAATCGTAGACTCAAAATGCTGGAGTAACTCAGCAGGACAGGCAGCATCTCTGGAGAGAAGGAATAGGTGACATTTTGGGTCGAGACCCTTCTTTAGTCAGATAATCGGAGTTGGGGTACAGATCAACAATGGCATTACTGAACATTAAACTAAACTGGAGGGACTGAAATATTTCACTCTTTCCTGAAGAAATGTATTAAATATATCCATGACAGGATCCCTTTAACAAATTTCTTTGATTGTTCAATTACTTTATTTTAGATTAAACGACATAGTTAACATTATGGGATTTCTGTCAGCACTCACTTGCTTCCATTGATCATTTTGTTTAGCGCATCTCGGGAGATTATGTGGCCGCAGACAAGTTTCATTGGTGGATTGGATTCCGTAGTCTGTTGTCGAAGAATTGGGCAGGCAAATATTGAGTGATACCAACATTTTTTACCAAGGTCTACTTCAATCTACAAAGTAAAAACAAAGAAAAACATTAACTAATGTGACACGTCGCATAACAGAATAATATCTGAATAATTCACAGAGTAACGTGGCTGATTCCTAACAGCCCTCTAAAGAGGACAAAAACATTAAAGGGGAAAGTGGAAATGGACAAAATGTACAATGACATTTGTATCCCATGAATAAATAAATAAATAAGAAACATTAAGACAAGCTAGAGAAAACAAATTAAGAGATGAGATAGGTGGGGAAGAGCACAAGGAGTGAGCTTTGAGGAGTGTGGGAAGCCATGATCAAAGATAATCTACTTAGAAATATCAATGCAGAATAAAAACATGGTGAGTTATCAGCATACCGTCCTTGCTTTTGACGGCCAACTCAGGCATTTGCTTCTAATTCAAAGACGTACGATTAATCGATCTATTAAAGACCTGTCATAAAAATGGGTTGAATGCAAACCAAAAGCAAAGGTGGAAACATCAACTATAATTTGTCCCGGACCAAACACATTGAAGATACGGGCAGGTAAGCACACCACGCCTCTCCTTCCTCAAAAGACTGAAGAAGTTCGGCATGTTTCCAAAAACTCTCATCAACTCATACAACTTTATGCCATGGAAAGCATCCTGCTAGGACATATCACAACTTGGTTTCTCCAAGACTGCTCTCTCCAAGACTGCAAGAAATTGCAGAGTTGAAGATGTAGCCCAGTCCATCACACAAACAGGGTCCCCCTCACCCCAAAACAACTCCATCGCTCTGCCTTGCAAGAGCAGCCAACATAATCAAGGGTTATTTACATCCTAGTCCTTTCCTCTTAACATCACCATGTAAGAGGAAAGATAGTCAAGTTTGAAAGGGTTCAGAGAAGATTTCACAAACATGCTGCCAGGACTAGAAGGTCTGAGTTATAGGGAGTGGTTGTGTAGGCTGGGTCTCTATTCCTTGGAGCACAAGAAGATGAAGGGTGATCTTATTGAGGTGTATAAAATCATGAGAGGAACCGATTGGGTAGATGCACAGAATCACTTGCCCAGAGTAGGGGAATCGAGGACCAGAGGACATAGGTTCAAGGTGAAGGGGAAAAGATTTATTTTGAAACTGAGGGGTAGCTTTTTCACACAAAGGGTAGTGGGTGTATGGAACAAGCTGCCAGAGGAGGTAGTTGAGGCTGGAACTATCGTTTAAGAAAGTTACACTGGTACATGGATAGGACGAGTTTGAAGGGATATGGAGCAAGCACAGGCAGGTGGGTCTAGTGTAGCTGGGACATATTGGCCAGTGTGGGCAAGTTGGGCCGAAGTTCCTGTTTCCACACTGTTTCGCTCTATGACTCTTCTTTCCTCTCCTGTTGGCCAGAAGATATAAAAGCTTGAAAGCAAGTACCACCAGTTTCAGGAACAGCTTCTTCCACTCTGCAAGAAGACTACTGAATGGAACTCTCGTAACCCAAGCCCCCATCTCCCAACCTTAACATCATAGCTGCCCTTGCACGTTTTTTGATCTTCACTTTCCTGCAGCTGTATAACTCTTACACAATATTATGCCCCCTGGTATTTTTCTTTTCTCATCTACCTGGTGTACTTGTGTATGACTTGATGTACTTGCATAGTACTATTTGACCATATCGCATTGAACAAAGTTTTTCACTGTATCTCAGTATACGTGACAATAATAAACCAATAATATGTACTTACTGGCAATTCATCTTTCTGGTTCCATACACCAGTGCACTGTCTCTGCTCAATGACTGCCTTAATGTTTATGAGGGCTGGCAATGCAATGCACCCTGCTGAAAAACTGAACAAACGATTCTTAAAAGATAAGGATGCAATTTAATACATACATTTCAAATAAACATTTCACTAGCTCTCAAATAGCACATCCTTCATAAGCACAATATGAATTCAGAAGTAACTTTTTTACCATGAATGGTTAAATTATGGTAATGACTTTCAGTGAAGGATTGGCGAGGAAAATTTTGATTTTATGTATTCATTAATTGAATGTGAATATTGCTGCAAGTCTTGCATTTATTGTTCATTCCTTATTGGGCCTTGCTAGGTTATTGCAGAGGCCACCAAGTCAACGACAGGGGTGAGTCTGGAGTCACACGTAGGCTGCACTGGATATATTCTATGAAGAACACTGGTAAATCACTGGAATGTTAGAAACATTCAAAGGAAAACGAGAAAAATTATGAAAAAGAATAAAAGTTATGTTTCAGAGTGTAAGAAGGAATTGCAGATGCTGGTTTAAACCAAAGATAGACACAAAAAGCTGGAGTAACTCAGTGGGATAGGCAGCATCTCTGGAGAGAAGGAATGGGTGACGTTTCAGGTCGAGACTCTTCTTCAGACTGGTTAGGGATAAGGGAAATGAGAGATATATAGAAAGTGATGTGGAAAGATAAAGAACAATGAATGACAGATATGCAAAAAAAGTAACGATGATAAAAGAAACAGGCATAAAATACCTCTATTGCTCTCAAACTTTGTTGCCTGTCACTTTAATTGTCCATCCTCCTCTCTCTCTCTGATTTCAATCTTTGGCCTACTGCACTGTTCCAGTGTTCCTTTAAGCCTTGAATCTCATTTCCAGGATATCAATTTTCTCTCTTTTTTCGGTAACTTCAGATTTCATTAACCTCCTAGTAACACAACGTCCACTACAAGTATAGACCAGCCTTTTCTTTACTTCTTATCTTTTTTTCTACAACTTGAAACTTGCTTTGGCACAAAATATAGGATTGGCTAGCTCACAGAGAAGGGATAAACAAGTTTTTTTCAGAATGACAATCCACAACTAGTGGGTTGCCATAGGAATGAATTATTTCCAAGCTATATTAGATGAACAGACTGAGTATACGTCTGTTATGTTATGTTAAAAATATATTAATTTTTCATTTAGTTTAGTTTAGAGATACAGTGCGGAAACAGGCCCTTTGGCCCACCAAGTCCGTACCGACCAGCGATCCCCGCACACACGCTATCCTACACACTAGCGTCCATTTACATTTATATCAAGCGAATTAACCTACAAATCTATACATCTTTTAGTGTGGGAAGAAACCGATGATCTCGGAGAAAACCCATGCAGGTCACGGGGAGAACATACAAACTCCGTACAGACAAGAACTCTTGTTCTTGGATTGAACCTGGTCTCAGGCCCTGTAAGGAAGTACCTGGGTGTTTACCTGAACAATAAACTTGACTGGACCGAAAAATCAATGCACTGTACAAAAAGGGCCAGAGCAGACTTTACCTGCTGAGGATACTCAGGTCCTTTGGAGTGTAGGGGGCACTCCTAAGGACCTTCTACAACACTGTGGTGGCATCAGCCATTTTCTATGGAGTGGTCTGCTGGAGCAGCAGCATCTCAGCAGCGGAGGGGAAGAGACTTGACAAGCTGATCAGGAAGGCCAGCTCTGTCCTGGGTTGCCCCCTCGACTCAGTGCAGGCGGTGGGAGAGAGGAGGATGATGGCAAAGATAACATCGCTGCTGGACAACGACTCCCACCCCATGCACTGTCACTGTCACTGCACTGAGGAGCCCCATCAGTGACAAACTCCTTCACCCCGTGTGTGAAGGAGCGATATCAGAGGACCTTCCTTCCCGCTGCTGTGAGACTGCACAACCAGCGCTACTTCCAGCAGACCAGTCAACAGTAAAGAAAAAACACAGTAAATGACAATTATCCTTATCTTTATTTTTATTTATAATGAATGTCTCTTGTTATCCACTTTGCTGCTGTAACACTGCAAATTTCCCCGGTGTGGGACAAATAAAGGAATATAATATTATTATCTTATTATTATTACTGCTACGCCACAGTGCCGCCCTTAAAAGATAGGTGGCGGAGCTGTGTGGAGCACTAAAAGTTTGCTAAAGAATTTGTTTAGGTTAAAGGAGTGAGCAGCTCAGTTCAGTTTAGTTCATTGGCATGTCTATTGAGGTATAGTGAAAAGATTTTATTTTTGTTGCATAATGTATGGTGTATAATGTCTAATGTGGGAAAATGTGGTTAGCTACTTTAGAAGGAAGAATGAAATAGCAAATTGTCACTTAAATGGGGACTATAAAAAAAGTGGCAATTCAAAGAGATCAGAGGTTCAAAACTTAGATGAGACTATTTTCTTTGGAGTGTAGGAGGCTGAGGTGCTACCTTATTGGCTTGTACAAGATCATAAGGTAGATAAGGTGAACTCCCCTGAGAGGGGAGAGATTTAAACGGGATCTCAGGGGCAACTTTTTTCATGCAGAGGGCAGTCCACATCTGGAATGAGCTGTCAGAAGAAGCTGTAGAAGTGGATATTAAAAGCATTGGGATATATATATAGATAGGAAGGGTTCAGACGGTTATCAGCCATATGCAGGCAAATGGGACTAGCCCAATATGCCAACCTGGTTATCACGGATAAGGTGGACCAAAGAGTCTGTCTCAGTTTAGGAATAGGAATACTTTATTGTCACATGTGACTCGGCACAGTGAGATTCTTTGCTTGCATACACAATATATAAAAATAGCAGCCATTTAATGAGGCAGGTGTCGTTCCAGCAGCTGGGATCAAACAATTCCCTCAAAGAGTAAAGGGGATGTAAGAGTTTATGGGATTAAGGAAATTAAAAGGGTTAAAAAAAGTAGTCACAAGATATCCCTGGTAAATAAGGTAAAAAATAATCTTACTAGTTCGTCTTTAGTAAGGTCAATAAGGTTCTGCATGATGGGTTGGTCCAGAAAGTTAGAACATGGGATTCAGAGTAAACTAGCTAACTGGACACAGAATTGGTTCGGTGGTAGGAGACGGAAGGTGGTAGTGGAGGGTTATCTTTCAAACTTGAGGCCTTTGATGAACGTCTAATTTCATGTAACACCTGCATTCCTTCTCCATCCCTCCCCACTCTCTCCCTCCCTCCCCACCCTAGTCATCCTACTAGTTCCACTGGTCTTGTATCCCTGTCATTAGCACATTTTCCCCATCCAACAATGGGTTCTTAAGGACTCCACCCTTCCCAAGGTCATCTGCTGCCAGCCCCGTTTTGTTCTGGCCTGCTCCGTCTGTTAGTCTGAAGAAGGGTTCCGACCCAAAATATCACCTATTCCTTTTCTCTAGAAATGCTGCCTGATCCGCTGAGTTACTCCAGCATTTTGTGTCTATCTTTGGCCTTTGATCAGTGATGTGCTGCAGGAATCATGTTAGGTTCCTTGTTATTAGTCATAATGATCTGGATGAGACTGTTTCGCAAGTTTGCAGATGACACCAAAATTGGTGGTATAGTGAAGAGTGAACACTGAGGTTATAACAAGAAATTGATCAAATGGAAAAGTGGACAAAGGAATGACAGATAGAATTTAACTCAAACAAGTAAGATGATGCATTTCGGGAAGCAAAACCAGGGCAGTTCATACACAGTGATGGCAGGGCTTTGGGGAGTGTTGTTGAACAAAGACTAAGAGTTAGAAGTTCATAGTTCACTAAATGCGGCGACAACATGTAGACATTGTGGTGAAGGCTACAATGTAATGTACTTGCCTTCATCAGCTGTGACATCAAGTACAGTTGGGAATGACATGTCACAATTGATCAAGATTTTAGAAGAGCATACATGGAACATTATGTGCAGTTCTAGTTAGCACACTATAGGAAGGCTGCAATTAAGAAGGTGCAGAAGTGATGTCCAAGGATGTTGTCTGGACTAACTGGCTTGAGTTATAAGGAGAGATAAGATAGGCAAGAAGATTTTCCTTAGAATGAAGGAGGCCGAGGGATGACTTTAGAGAGGTTTACACAAATTTGTAGGGCATGGATAGGATAGGTTGTCAGTCTTTTTCCCAGGATAGTGGAACCTAAAACTAAGTTTAAGTTGAGAGTGTAAAGATTTAAAGGGAATCCGAGGGGCTTTTCCACACAGAGTGGTGGTAGAGGCGGGTATCATTACAATGACCCCCGGGTGGCGCCAGCAACGGCTGCCTCGCCAACAGTCTGTCTGCCCCTTCCTTCTGTTCTTTTTTTTAGTATGTGTTAAATGTATGTTTTTAGTGTTCTTTAGCTTGTTTTACATTGGGGAAACTTTTTAAATCTCTTACCTCGACGGAGATGCGATTTTTTTCCGTATCGTATCTCTGTCCGCACTGCGGCCCAACATCGCGGAGCTGGTGACCTCTGCTGGAGACCAGCAGCACGCCTTTCGGATGTGGGAGAAAACCAGAGCACCCAGTCGAAACCCATGCAGTCACAGAGAATGTGCAAACAGCACCCAAGGTCAGGATCAAACCCAGGCCTTTGGCACTTTGAGGCCGTGGCTCTACCACTGTACTGTGTTTTCATAAATGGGAAATTTAGAGGGATATGGCTAAACATGGACAAATGGGATTAACTTAGAAGGGATCTTGGCCCATATGAACAAGTTGGGCTGAAGGGCCTGTTTCCGTGCTGTATGACTATGATTCTAATTTATTCAACTTTTGTTAGTAATACTCTAGTAGACGGAACTCAAATTAATTGTATGAACCCAAATAGGACACGACAATTCAAGTAACAAATACAAGGCAAAGCACAATTGAGATCCAGGTTCTGAAAATATGCAGATAAAGCTCGCTTTCAAACATTACAAGCTTTACTAACCATATGGACCGGCACACAAATATTGAACATACAAAAAAGGTGCTATAGGATGGGATTGAAACGTCCTGCATACGGTTTAATTTATTCATTGAGCATTAATACCAACCCGCATTAAAGTGAATAATTCTGTTGGACTCAGTAGAGGAGTCAAAAAGCTAAAAATTACTGGTGTTGAAAATCTGAAATGAAAACAGAAAATGGCAGAAATACTCCATATATCAGGCAGCAAATGCAGAGAAAGAAACTGTTGTTTTCCCCTTCCACAGATACCGCTGGCACCACTGAGTATTTCTGTCACTTTGCTTTTTACTGCAATGGAAAAATATTTGGAGAGCGATCTTTTGCCTTTAAAATCAAAACTGCGCTGTCTGGTGGATAATTGTTGAAATGAGTTCAACCTCCAATATTCATGAGGTGTTCCTAATATATTACTAATTGACATTTTTACAAAGGCGCAGAAAAATTGGATGACACATATTGGATGCTTGAAAGATAGGAAATGATTCAACAATTACACTTGTTCAGGTGAAAGTGAATTAAAAAAGAAGCCAAAATGCGACGTATCTTAATTGCTTGATTTAGTGTAATCAGACACCCCAAAAGTATTGATGGTGTTTGAAATGGTAACCGAAGATGTTAAATAGCTTCCATTATTCTTAAAGAATCAACTCTTATAATATTTATTCATACCTGACACTCAGAGGTGATTCCACTGAGAGACCAAGGAGAGAACAGGCATCTCTGGTGAAGATGTCACAAATATCAGCCCACTGGTTAGAATCTAAGAGGTGCACATAGGGCGAGTTTGCTATTCCCTGTCTCAAGTACACGAGACTTCCCATTAGCACCTGAATATCTGTAAACACAAAACAAAAATCAGAGGACATTTAACTAAAAGGGGCATGGAACAAAATCAAGATTACTTTTTACAAGCCTTGATTATAATAAAATTTGATTATGCAATGTGTTAGCATTACAGAATTGTGACAAAATTTACCTAATTTCTTCTCCCTACAATTATTTTTAATGAGAGGTACACTATGAGCTTGAGTATGCGTTGGCAATTACTATTTCCTTGGATTTTTGATGTTAACATAAAAGTTATGTTGTCCGTTTTTCCTTTTGATTCAGGTGCTTTAATGAAAAAGATGCATTAAACTGCTCAGGAACATTTCCAGTTCAATTCTCAATTCGTGCCAAACACTATCATTGCCTTTATGTTTTAAGACAAAATAATCTAGATTTCATACTGTTTAGAAAGACTGCTGCATGCAAAACAAAATTAGAAAATGCAGGAATCATTCAATAAGTTAGGCAACGAAGTGAGGGGGGAGGGTTGATAAACATTTTTAGGAAGTGTTTTAAGTGGAATTGCAACAGAGGGTGGAGATTAATGAAAATGTCAAAGTAGCAACTGCTTTAAAAACAACAGCAATTAGAGACAGAAGGGGTAGCAAAAAAGCAAACAATTAGAAAGATAGAGCAACAACGGCAAAGAGAGAAGGAAAAGCATGGGATGGTTATCTGAAATTGTTATGCTAAATACGAAGTCCAGTGATATGTGCTCCAGCAGAGATGATGTTCTGTTCCCCAAACCTATGCTGGGCATCTTAGGAGGCTGAATGAATGGATAAGTAGAGCCAGGTAGAGTTGGGAATGAATGACCATTGCAAGTTCAGAATCACCCTTGCGGATCGAACATGAAGTGTTCCGCAAAGTAGTCACTCAATCTGTGTTTGGTTTCCCCAATGTAGATCAGACAGTGACTTTCCTTGCACCACACTCTCAGGCAGTGTAGTTCCAGATACGTTTCACTCTCTGGTTGAAAAAGGACCCCATTAAATGTTCTAAATCTTTTATCCTTTTTCTAAATCTCTATCCTCTAGTTTATTCTCTTCTGTTAAAGGAGAATGTTTTTCTGCAGTGTTCCCCATCTACACCCCTCATCATTTTGTACACTTCAATCATGTACCTTCTTAACAACCTCTGTTCCAGGGAAAACCACTCCATTCTCTCCTCATAATTGAAATACCCCAGCCCATGCAACATCTTGGTGAATGGCCTCTACAGCGCTATTACATCTTTCCTACAGGGTGGTGTCCAGAAATGTACTCCTTAGTTTAGCTTAGTTTAGAGATACAGCACAGAAACAGGCGCTTCGGCCCACCGAGTCTGCACCGACCCCCACACATTAACACTATCCTAGTCTCACACTAGGGACAATTTACACTTATACGAAGCCAATTAACCAACAAACCCATACGTCTTTGGAATGTGGGACGAAACCGAAGATCTGAGAAAACCCATACGGTTACGGGGAGAACGTACAAACTCCATACAGACAGCACCCGTAGTTGGGATCGAACCCGGGTCTCTGGTGCTACAAGCACTGTAAGGCAGCAACTCTACCGCTGCGCCACCGTGCCAACTCCTGTTGCAGTATGACCAATGTTTTATAAAGTTGGAGCATAACTTCCCTGCTCTTGTATTCAATGTCTTAACGAATGAAGGCAAGCATTCCATATGACTTCTAAATTCTGTTATCTACATGCAATGCCATCCTCAACAATCCTTAGTCTTGTACACCATGGTCCTGTGGATCAGTCATATTAATTGACTTCTATGATGTATATCCGGTTCCTGATCCAGTCCGGTTTTTTCTATATGCTAACCAGCTGTTGGTAGGGTGGGATTCAGTCAGAGGGAACTGGGCGTGGAGACGACAGCACGATGTATTGTATCCTCTGAGCATTCACGCAATAAAGAATTTATGCTTCAGCTTGACTCATGGTAATTGAATGGGACAAGAACATGGTGTCAGAAGTGTAGAATCACTCCTTCATCGAGTTTCAGTTTAGAGTTTTTACACTTTAATCTGTTCTACCATGGCTGACTCCTTTCGCAAGCCCGAGCTGCTAGGGTTTGATGCGGACATTGGAGAACGTTGGCGTAACTTCGAGGAAGAATACGATGTGTACATGGATGCAGTGCATCATGATAAAGCCCCATGGATCCAGGCATCTATTTTCCTTAACTTGGCTGGATTGGAGGCCATTCGACATGCGAAGCTGTTCATTTATGCAGCAGCTGTACATGATGTCACGGGTGCAGTGGTCACCCCAGCGGAGTCTATCCATGATCCGGTATGTTTAAAAAACAAGTTCAGACAACTTTGTGACCCACAAACCAATCTCATTATGGAGTGCCACAAGTTTTTTGCGCACAGCCAAAACCAAGGAGAGCCTGTTGAGGCTTACATAAACTCGCTGAAACACATTGCCAGCAAGTGCAGGTTTGATGATCTCTGTGACGAGCTCATAAGAGACAGGCTTGTATATGGCATTCTCAATGACAAGGTGAGAATGGAACCTCTGCATGATTCGGAGCTCACACTACACAGGGCTGAGCAGCATTGTCGGATCCACGAGGCAACAGATACACACTTTAAGGCTTTGAGGTCGGTACTGCATACCGCATGTGGATGCTGCGGGCACGTATTTCAGGATGCAACGCCAGCCAACGAATGTGCCTGGTAGGTTTGGTGCTCCATTTATTAACAGATGTGCTAACTGCGGAGGCTCGCACACGGCCATCCGTGAACAAAGCCCGGCTTTTGGGAAAATTTGCCATGGTTGTAAACTTTAAAATCATTTCTTCAGATGCTGCCGTTCCCGTGTGCACAGGTCGAAGACTAAACAAGCTGTGCACCTGCTTCAATCCGAGCCTTTCCATGAAGCCTCTGATAACTCTCCTGTAACCACCGAGGAATATCTGCCTGCGGTAGATGCAATTAGTCTAAACATACATTCCTTACTGGAGCTGTCGAATAAACACCGGGATCCCATGGTCACTCTTCACGTCAACAATCGGGCTGTTGTTGCCAAAATCGATACTGGTGCTCGCTGCAATGTTTTATCATTGTCTGATTTTCAGGGGCTTTGGAATGCAGAGACTATCAAAACTACCTCTGCCACGCTCCTTCCCTCTGGGGGTGGCGAGGTGCGCCCCATCGGAAGATTGGAGTTACAGGGCCGCCTAGCTGCATGTTCCTACAAATTAGATTTCTTTATCGTCAGGGGGAAGGTTGTCCCTCTGCTTGGCATCGACGCCTGTATCGACCGAGGTTTGGTCTCCTTTGGTAAAGCTGTTCACCAGCTTGCCCTTATCCAAGACTCCACTCAGCAGATTCTCACACGCTACGATGATCTTTTCAAGCTCGCTAAGCTCCCTCTCCTTATCGAAACGTATAAGATTATTAAGGGGTTGGACATGTTAGAGGCAGGAAACATGTTCCCAATGTTGGGGGAGTCCAGAACAAGGGGCCACAGTTTAAGAATAAGGGGTAGGCCATTTAGAACAAAGATGAGGAAAAACTTTTTTAGCCAGAGAGTTGTGAATCTGTGGAATTCTCTGCCTCAGAGGGCAGTGGAGGCCAATTCTCTGAATACATTCAAGAGAGAGCTAGATAGAGCTCTTTAGGATAGCGGAGTCAGGGGGTATGGGGAGAAAGCAGGAACGGGGTACTTATTGAGAATGATCAGCCATGATCACATTGAATGGCGGTGCTGGCTCGAAGGGCCGAATGGCCTACTCCTGCACCTATTGTCTATTGTAAACATCTTTTGTCTCCGATACACTATTGTTACCGACCCAGAGGTCCTGCCTGCTGTGCGCCCTGCACAACGTATCCCGGTCGCCATGCGGTACCATGTAGAGAAAGAACTCGATAGAATGGAAGCTTGAGGGGTCATCTCCCCTGTCACAGACCCATCGGACTGGGTATCTACCATGGTGGTGGCCACCAAGCAAAACAAGGAAGAGATACGGATATGTATCAACACGAGGGATCTGAACACCTATTAAGCGACCTGATCACCCTATGCGCACCGTAGAAGTGGCTGTGCACCTGGGTAAGGCAACGGTATTCTCAGTTCTGGATGCCAAGACTTCATTTTGGCAGATATCACTGGACTATAACTCGTCTATGCTAACTACCTTTAGCACACCTTTGGGCGCTATAGATTTCTGCGCATGCCTTTCGGTATTAGCTCTGCCAGTGAAGTATTCCAGCGCACCATGGAGCAGCTTTTTGCCGGTTCCCCATGCGTTATCATAGTCAATGACATCCTTGTTGCTGGGCAAGACATGCAGGAGCATGATGCTAATTTGGAAGTGGTGCTGGACCATGCCAGATAGATTAATCACAAGCTAAACCCCCTCAAGTGCAAATTCCGGATTAGCGAAGTGAAATATGTGGGTCATGTGTTTACCAGTGACGGTCTCAAGGCAGACCCCCTCGAAGACTACTGCGATCAACGAAATGACTGCGCCCACTGATGTTGCAGCCTCCAGAGATTCTTAGGTATGGTGAATTATCTTGGAAAGTTCATTCAAGCTAACTTCAGCGAACTCTCAGCCCCGTTGCGGCAGTTGACTCACAAGGACGCTGTTTGGTCAGGGCACGAGCAGAGGCAAAGGTCTTTCGACGCTCTCAAACAAATGTCGAGTGCTCCACAATCACTTACTTCAATGTCGACTTATCCGTCACCCTGACCTGCGACGCTTCCCAATATGGTTGAGGTGTGGCGTGCCTCCAGGACGACCGGCCTGTCGCGTATGCATCGCGAACCATGACAGACACGGAGCAACGCTATGCAGAGATTGAAAAAGAGCTGCTAACAGTTGTTTTCACCTGCAGCAAATTCAACGATTATGTCTTCGGTAAGACTGTCATCGTTGAGACTGATCACCAGCCGTTGGTCACCATTCTGTATAAACCGATACACGCCGCCCCAGTGCGTTTGCAGCGGATGTTGTTGCAGCTACAGAGGCATGATATTACTCTGGTCTGCAAATGCGGCAAGGATATGCATCTGGCCGATACAAGTCGTCAAAGGCGCCCGGGACAATGTGAGAAACGCCTGGTGGAGGAGGCTTTTGTGGTCATGACGGTAAATTACATTCACTCCTCATGTCTGGACAAACTGGCAGCGCAGACAGCTGAGGATGACACTTTGAGATAGCTTTACTCTGTTATTCGGCGCGGGTGGCCAGACAAACAGTACAAGCTGCCGCTTCCGATGCGACCGTACTTACCTGTTCGTGACAACCTCATGATTCAGGATGGGGTCATCATGAAGGGCCACAGGCTGTTATCCCCACTTTGCTGGGTCAACAGTATTTTGATGCTATATCTAGAGGGCATCCCAGTGTGGAGGCAACAATCCAACGAGCCAAGAGCATGTTCTTCTGGCCAGCAATGGCTGATTACGTGCGCCAGAGAGTCCTGTCATGTACGGTGTGCAACAGCCTATCACCTTATCAGCCCAAAGAACCACTGCTATCACATCCAGTTCCAAATCTGCCATGGGTTACAGTGGCTACTGATATCTTTGACTGGCGTGACAAGCAATATCTTGTTCTTGTTGATACGTACTCTGGATGGTTCGAGGTTGATTTACTTTACAGTATCCTTCCAGTGCACGAGCCGGCACCCTCTCAACAGTATCCACGAGACTTTACTTTATGGCCCAGTGGTGGCAGTTCCGTGGAAAGCTAGCTTCCAGCTGACCCCTCACCAGCGAAGCCCGTGGTGCTGTCGCCCTGTGAAGTTCCCAATTAAACCACCGTTATCTATACCTGTGCCGGCGGTAAAGTCTCCCGAGAAAGGAGAGAATGCGGGCTTGTACCGTACACGTGCGGGACGCACCTGCAGGCCTAACCCCAAGTACAGGAACTTTGTCAAACATTGACAGCGGACATTGACATTTAACCGGTTCACTGATTAACGCCACTCAGTTCAGTTGCTTGTTATATGTGTATCTTCCGGTGCGTAATTGTAGATTCTAGTGCTGACATCCGTATATTATGATGTTGTAGTTAATATATATATATCGTTAGTCGTAAGCTTAATTCGAAGGGGGAGGATGTGGATCAGTCATATTAACTGACTTGGTCGTGTCTGTGTTATATGATGTATATCCAGTTCATGATCCAGTCCGGGTTTTTTTATATGCTAACCAGCTGTTGGTCGGGTGGGATTCAGCCACCAGGGGGTCAGAGAGAACAAGGCGCGGAGACGACAGCACGATGTATTGTATCCTCTGGGCATTCATGCAATAAAGAATTTATGCTTCAGCTGGACTCATGGTGATTGAATGGGACAAGAACAGGTCCCTCCTCAGAGGGATCATACCATGCATGGTTTAGGTCCTAGCATCTTTAGTACTTCCAAAATGTATCATCTCTCATTTAATGGCATTTGCCATTTCTCAACCCATTTCACCAATACACTGGTATCATTCTGTAGCCTAAAACTGCCCTCTACACTATCCACAACTCCACCATTCTTCGTATCATCTGCAAAATTGATCAGGCCTCCTTTACTCACATCCAAGTCAATCATATATACATAATGTTTGGGACAAAGACCCATCATTTATTTATTTGCATCTGTACTCCACAATTTGAAACTTGTAATAGAAAAAAAATCACACTTGGTTAAAGTGCACGTTGTCAGATTTTATTAAAGGGTGTTTTTATACATTTTAGTTTCACCATGTAGAAATTACAGCTGTATTTATACATAGTCCCCCCCATTTCAGGCCACCATTATGTTTGGGACACACGTCTTGTGTTTGTAATTGCTCAAGTGTGTTTAAATGCCTCCTTAATGCAGGTATAAGAGAGCTCGCAGCACCTAGTCTTTCCATCGCCTTTGGAAACTTTATTGCTGTTTATCAACATGAGGACCAAAGTTTTGCCAATGAAGTCAATTATGAGACTGAGAAACAAGAAACCATTATGAGACAGAGAAACAAGAATAAAACTGTTAGAGACATGAGCAAACTTATCAAAATCAACTGTTTGGAACATCATTAAGAAGAAAGAGAGAGCACTGGTGGGCTTCTAATCGCAAAGGCCAAGTAAGACCTCCTGATGACAGAAGAATTCTCTCTATAATAAAGAAAAACCACAAACACCTGTCCAACAGATCAGAAACACTATTCAGAGTCAGGTGTGGATTTGTCAATGACCACTGTCCACAGAAGACTTCATGAATAGAAATACAGAGGCTACACTGCAAGATGCAAGCCACTGGTTAGCAGCAAAAATAGGATGGCAAGGTTAAAGTTTGCCAAGACATACTTAAAAGAGCAACCACAGTTCTGGAAAAAGGTCTTATGGACAGATGAGACGAAGATTAACTTATATCAGAGTGATGGCAAGAGCAAAGTATGGAGGAGAGAAGGAACTGCCCAAGATCCAAATCATACCACCTCATCTGTGAAACACAGTGGTGGCGGTGTTATAGCCTGGGTATGTATGGCAGCTGAAGATGCTGGCTCACTTATCTTCATTGATGACACAACTGCTGATGGTAGTAGCGTAACGAATTCTGAAGTGTATATACACATCCTATCTGCTCAAGTTCAAACAAATACCTCAAAACTCATTGGCCGGCAGTTCATTCTGCAGCAAGACAACGATCCCAAACGTACTTCTAAAGCAACAAAGAAGTTTTTCAAAGCTATAAAATGGTCAATTCTTGAGTGGCCAAGTCAATAACCCGATCTGAACCCAATGAGCATGAATTTTTAGATTTAGAGATACAGCGCCGAAACAGGCCCTTCGGCCCACCGAGTCCGCGCCGCCCAGCGATCCCCGCACATTAACACTATCCTACACATACTAGGGACAATTTTTACATTTACCCAGTCAATTAACCTACATACCTGTACGTCTTTGCTTTTTATATGGTGAAGAAAAAACTGAAGGGGACTAGACCCCCAAAACAAGCATAAGCTCAAGATGGCTGCAATACTGGCCTGGCAGAGCATCACCAGAGAAGACACCCAGCAACTGGTGATGTCCATGAATCGCAGACTTCAAGCAGTAGACTATGTATAAACACTGCAGTAATTTCTACATGGTGAAAAACAAAATGTATAAAAATGGCCTTAATTAAAATCTAACAATGTGCACTTTCATTTTGATTTACTTTTAATTTTAAGGTGATTTTTTCTATTACAAATCTCAAAATGTGGTGTACAGAGGCAAATAAATAAATTATGGGTCTTTGTCCAAAGCATTATGGAGGGCACTGTAAATTGCCATCTGTAAGTGTCCTAGAACTGATCCCTGTGGATCATCACTGGTCAGCTAGTGGAGGTAGCTGATGGAGGAGGTGGGAAAAGGAGAAGACAAAGACAATTGCTGGACTGCTCCAGCTTCCTTCCAACTGGCTTATTCTGCCTTTTGTAACTCCCCTTTCCGGCTTCCACTTATCACCAACCTGCCTCTGGCATCCAACTCTACCTAGCTCTACGTACCCATTATTCGTCACCCCTCCTAACACCAACTAGCTCCGGTATCAACCCTCCAGTATCCCCTTTCTATTGCCTATCTTCACTCCATTCTCAATCCTGATATAAATATTGACAAATATGTTTCTTAATATCATAATGTAATATTTTGGTTTCATTTGCATCTTTGTTACAATACTGGCAATCATGTCTTCTATGTCAAGCTTGACAAGACTACTTCTGATTGAGTGCCAGGCATCCATGCCAATGTATTCTTAAATAGCTCAAATGCAAAATATTTTCTGATTATAATGCTGTGGTGTTTTTACATTGAATACAACACAAAATATTTTAAATAAATGCAAGATGGTGCTGCCAAATCATGTTATTCTGGGTTACTCATGTTCGAGAGCAAAAAGAAAATTTAAGATAAACAGTATTCTCAATGTCACACAATAAAATATGGCTTCCCATTGCATATTATTTTCAATCCAAATTACTACATACCTTTCTGATGATTTAAAGCAAATGGTTGGAAATTCTTTGCATATTGAAGTGCTTCCCTCTGATTTTCTGTACCTCCCATTAACAGACTTATAAAAAATAATCTGTGCAGCTTGAACTCGAGAGAACTGTTCTGTGCCATTAACATCTCACGGTTTGAAACTGCCCATCTTTTACACAAAATAAATTAATCATGTTAATTATAAATATTAATGGAACTTTAGTGCATGCCTATAATACATTACTGTTGCAAAAAAACAATTTGCTAATAGTTCAATAGTCAGGAAAATTCCCATTCTAATTGTAAAAACAAAACCCACACCACCTAGAAAAACTGAAACAGCTTTCCACAAAGAACTATTTGAAAAGGATTTTAAATACACTCCACTTTCATTATGATTGTACTCCAGTTTTAAAGAATACATTCAGCATTTACAAATAGGACTTCCAGAGTTCTGATGTTTGACATTTATCAAAGAAGCATGACAATTTGGAATCATCACACTGGTCACAATAATCACATTCTCGGAATGCAGACCTCTGCAAAACAGAAGGCAGCTAATTCTGAAGATTTGCTTTTGCGACTTACAATTGTTGAGTTCCTTGGAAAAAACCCAGCAGATTTTCCCAGTCTCCACAATACATTTGATGATTATAAAATAAAATGGTACTTACTCTAGTGCAGGCCTTAGATCTCTTACTCTGAGGGCTTCCAGGATTCGATTTAATTCTACAAAAGGCTCCTTCTGGTTTCCCTCTATGCATAAGCCAGCTTCCTAAAGGGGAAAAAAGTGCATGCTATTTAGGAACTGGAATTTGACAAAATAAATCTGCACAAAATAATTACATCATTAATAATATTGAAAGGAATTAATTAGTGTGAAGTGATCAATATCTTGTAGGTTTAGGTTTATTGCCACAAGTACCGAGGTACAGTGAAAGGCTTTGTTTTCCATAGTATCCAATCAAAATCAGAAAATACTATAAATACAGTCAAGTCAAACTCAAGTGCAATAGAGCAAAGGGAAAAATACAGAGTGCAGCATATAATACTCAGCATTGTAGCGCAACAGTTCCATAGACAAAGTCCAATGTTCACAATGGGGTAGAGATTAATCGGAGAGCACCCTGGCTTATGGAAGAACTGTCAGAGGCCTGATAACAGAGTGGAACTGTTCCCAAGTCTGGTGGAGCGCACTTTCAAGCTTCTGTACCTTTTGTCGGATGGGAGCAGGGAGTAGCAGGGACGACTAGGGTGGGACAAGTCGTTGATTATGCGGACTGCTTTTTCGAGGCAGCATGGTGTAGATGGAGTTAAAGGTGGGGAGTCTGAACTGTGTGATGGACTGGACTACCTTTCCAGCTCTGCAATTTCTTGCAGACTGATGCAGCACTGTTCCCAAATCAAGCTGTGACACAGCCTGTCAAAACGCTTTTTGTAGTGCATCTGTAGAAGTTTGAAAGAGTCATTGGAGACATGCCAAATTTCCAAAAGAAGGAGAGGCATGGTGTGCCTTCTTAGCTGTCACTTCAATGTGGCTAGTAGACAACAGTTTATTGGTAATGTTAACACCAAGGAACTTGAAGCTCTCAACCAATTCTACTTCAGGACCAGTGATGCTGATTGCAGCATGTATTCTACCACACTTCCTGAAGTCCATAACTAGCACTTTCATATTACTGACATTGAGGGAGAGGTTGTTGTCCTGACACCAGGTTACTAAGTTCTCTATCTCCTTCCTGTACTCTGTCTCATCATTGTTCATGATTCAGTCTACATGAAGTCTACTTCGCCACTCAATCATGGCTGATCCATGTTTCCTTCTCAATCCCATTCTCCTGCCCTCTCCACATAACTCCTGACGCCCGTACTAATCAAGAATCACATACTAATTTCTTAATTATAATCATACAGCACAGAAATAGGCACTTTGGCCCAATTTGTCCATGCTGACTACAATGCACCGTCTAAGCTGGTCCCATTTGTCAGCTTTTGGTCCATATCCTTTCCCAAGTATTTGTTTGTCCAAATATCTTTTAAATGTTGTATTGTACCTGCCTCAAATACTTCTTCTGGCAACTCATTCCATATACTCACCACCCTCTGTGTGGAAAAGTTGCCCCTTAGTTCATATTACATCTGCCCCGTCACCTTAAAACTTTGCCCAATTGTTCTTGGTTCTCTACCCTAGGAAAAATAAAATTACACAAGATCACCCCTCAGCCTGCTGTGCTTCAAAGAATAAAGTCCAAACCTGTCTAATCACTTCCTATAGCTCAAGCTCTTCAGTACTGACAACATCCTCATAAATCATCTTTGTATCCTTTCCAGCTTAATATCTTTGCTATAGCAGGGTGACAAAAACTGAATACAATATTGCAAGTACAGCTTCACCAACATCTTGAACAACTGTAACAATGTCTGAGGATTCCATTTTCAGGGAACTATGAACGTCTATGTCCTTTGCTCAACAACACTCTCCAGGGTCCTACTGGTCACGGTGAAGGTCCAGCGCAACATTCAAGACTGGTGTAGCAAGTTTATGTTGGCTCGCAGACACATTACAATTCTCTCACTTATTTCCCTGTGACCTATTCTCTCTCACATCTATTAACCCTATCCTGATTCTGCTGCCACACACCAGGGGTATTTTACTATAGACAATTATCCGACAAAGTAATAAATCTTCAGGATGCGAAAGGAACCGCAGTACCGAAGACAGGCTCATACAGTTATTGAATGAACTCAGAGAGAGAACATGCAAACATCATAGCACTGGTGAGGTGGGGGAATCAGGATCAAAGCCAGATAACTGGAACTGCAAGGCAAATCACCTTGTCGTGCATGAAGAATTAACTCCACTCGACTTCCAGAAGATTGACGAGAAAAAGGACATTAGCATAAAGTGCAATTCATCCTGAAAATAGTTAAATTAATAGAAGCAACTAAGGAACAGATGAATAATAATAGCACTTGATGCATACCACAACAGTATCGATTACCCTACCTGACAGAGTTCCTCAGCCACATCAAGCATTCCTTGCCTGAAGAAGTGTTCCACCATCACCTCACTGAGAAGACGTTGACTATCAGTTTGCCAGCATCCATCTAATGCCACTCCGCTGATATCCGCATCAAAATTCTGTTAAAAAATGTGAGAAAATTAGCCTTGAATGAACATTAATCAAAATTCCATTATTTGAGTACATGCAATTGCCAGTAATCATTAAAAAAAAGTCAGAAGATCAGGTGAGCTGAAGGGCATGTTTCCATGCTCCATGGCAGCTGAAATAATATTTGATAAATATACTGTTTTCATGTTTAAAATGAAACGCTAATATTCCTCTCTATTTCACGGTATAACCAAAGACATTTTATGAATGACTCCAATTCAAATCACAAAATTGTTGTAACATAGAAAATAGGTGCAGGAGGTGGTCACTTGGCCCTACGAGCCAGCACCACCATTCATATCATATCATATCATATATATACAGCCGGAAACAGGCCTTTTCGGCCCTCCAAGTCCGTGCCGCCCAGTGATCCCCGTACATTAACACTATCCTACACCCACTTGGGACAATTTTTACATTTACCCAGCCAATTAACCTACATACCTGCATGTCTTTGGAGTGTGGGAGGAAACCGAAGATCTCGGAGAAAACCCACGCAGGTCACGGGGAGAACGTACAAACTCCTTACAGTGCAGCACCCGTAGTCAGGATCGAACCTGAGTCTCCGGCGCTGCATTCGCTGTAAAGCAGCAACTCTACCGCTGCGCTACCGTGCCGCCCATTGTGATCATGGCTGATCATCCACAATCAGTAACCTATGCCTGCCTTCTCCCCGTATCCCTTGATTCCGCTAGCCCCTAGACCTCCATCTAACTCTTTTAAATTCATCAGTGTATTGGCCTCCACTGCCTTCTGTGGCTGAGAATTCCACAAATTCACAACTCTGAGAGAAAAAGATTTTTCTCACCTTTATTCTTCGACTGTGGCCCCTGCTTCTGGACTCCCCCAACATTGGGAACATTTTTCCTGCATCTAGCTTGTCCAGTCCTTTCATAATTTTATAGTTTTCTATAAGATCCCCTTTCATACTTCTAAATTCCAGCGAATGCAAGCCCAATCATTCCAATCTTTCATATGACAGTCCCGCTATCCCGGGGATTAACTCTGTGAACCTATGCTGCACTGCCTCAATAGCAAGGATGTCCGTCCTCAAATAAGGAGACCAAAAATACAGACGATACTCCAGATATGGTCTCACCAGGGCCCTATACAACTGCAGGACCTCTTTACTCCTATACTCAAATCCTCTTGTTATAAAGGCCAACATGCCATTAGTTTTCCTCACTGCCTGCTGTACCTGCATGTTTACTTTCAGTGACTGGTGTACAAGGATACCCAGGTCTTGTTGCACTTCCCTTTTACTTAATCTGACACGATTGAGATAATAACCTGCCTCCTTGTTTTTGCCGCCAAAGTGGATAACCTCACATTTATCTACATTATACTGCACCTGCCATGCATCTGCCCACTCATTCAACCTGTCCAAGTCATCCTGTAACCTCCTAACATCCTCTTCGCAGTTCACACGGCCACCCAGCTTTGTCTCATTTCTGCAAATTTGCAAGCGTTACTTTTAATTCCATCATCCAAATCATTAATACATGTTGTAAATCGTTGCGGGCTCAGCACCAAGGCTTGCGGCACTCCACTCGCCACTGCCTGCCATTCTGAAAAGAATCCGTTATTATGCTCTAATTTTGCCCATTAATCTCCTGTGTGGGACCTAATCAAAGGCTTTCTGAAAATCCAGATACACTACATCCACTGGCTCTGCTTCATCCATTTTACTTGTCGCATCCTCAAAAAATTCCAGAAGATTAGTCAAGCAGGATTTCCCCTTCATAAATCCATGCTGACTTGGACCAAGCCTTTTACTGCTATCCAAATGCGCCATTATTATTTCTTTAATAATTGACTCCAGCATCTTCCCCACCATTGATGTCAGGCTAACTGGACTATAATTCCCTGTTTTCCCTCTCTTGCTCCTTTCTTGAAAAGTGGGAAACATTAGCTACCCTCCAATCCACAGGAACTGATCCTGAATCTATAGAACATTGGAAAATGATTACCAATGCGTCCACGATTTCAAGAGCCACCTTGTTGAGTACCCTAGGATGAAGGCCATCAGGCCCTGGGGATTTGTCAGCCTTCAGTCCCATCAGTCTACCCAATACTATTTCTCGCCTAAAGCAAATTTCTTTCAGTTCCTCTGTCCTCTAGTATATCTGGGAGATTGTGTCTTTCTTAATGAAGACAGGACCAAAGTACCTGTTCAACTCTTCTGCCATTTCCTTGTTCCGCATAATAATTTCACCTGTTTCTGCCTACAAGGGACCCACATTTGTCTTTACTAATCTTTTTCTCTTAACATACCTAAAGAAGCTTTTACGATCCTTCTTTATATTCTTGGCCATCTTACCCTCTTACTCCATCTTTTCACTCCGTGTTGCCCTTTTTGTTAGCTTTTCTTGCCCTTTGAAAATTTCCCCATCCTCTGGCTTCCCGCTACTCTTTGCTATGTTATACATCTTTTCTTTTAATTTTATTCCATCCCTAACTTCCCTTGACCGCCACGGTTGCCTCTTGCTCCCTTTAGTATCTTTCTTCCTCTTTGGAATGAAATGATCTTGCATCTTCTGGGTTATGCCCAGAAATTGCTGCCATTATTGTTCCACTGTCACTCGTCACTCGTCACCGTCGTAGTATCAATTCAACCATCGAGTCTGTGACATTTCTTTGTAGACTAACCTATAAAGGACCTTAAATCATTTATACAATTTCCTTTTGAAAGCCAAAGCAGAACCAGCAATCACTATTATATCTCACCGTATGAAATAGCTTTTCCCCCTCACATAAGCCCTGATGTTTACTTCTGCATCCTTGTCTTTTACCCTTCCATTAAATGCTTTTACCGTAATTAAATCAATCATGATTTTATTCACTAATAAACTAAACATCATATCTTCAATCAATTTTCCCTATTCAAGAACAGAATATCTATTTTATCCTTGTAAATTAACATTCAAGGCAAATATAACATTCTTTTCGTTTTTGCACACTTTCTAAGATATTTACTTCCTCCTTCAAAACTGACCATATTTACAAAACATTTCTCCAGTTGTGGTCTAATAAGTGCTTTTAAAAATCAATGTGCATCTGTTCCTTCATGCAGTTTGCTTTCTCATTATGCCTTGCCATCCTTAAAGGACGATTTCATCGTGTGACAGTATTTTGGTACACAAGGATAGGAAACATGCCCATACATATTTCAAACAGAAGATCTGTTATTAGGATTAGAGAACACATCAAAGGTACTAAGAAAGTCTTAAAATGAACACACTCTTATTGCTTTGCAACCTTTAGCAGCCAACCCTGTAGTGGGATTGGAACAGGTCCAAAATAAAATCACTCAAATGGAGATAAGAAAAAGCAATAATCTTACAGGACAGTGTTTTTTTTTCAGTCGTACACAAATGATGGAATTTTAAATAACCTCTGCTATTCCAATTTTTCTATATTTTGGTGTTTCCTGAATTGCCTACACTATAGCAGAGAGTGACACCAGAAAATATGAAGTTTAATGTGGCTGATTAATCAGCCAACACCAGCCTTTATGAACTTTGGTACCAGTGAAAATTATTTATACTTTAACTGCTTCAAATTCCAAACATTGTGGCAATAAGGGTTTCCCAACAAGATTGGTTGGCCTGAGCTGCACTGGATGTGAAAAAAACATTACCAAAAACACAGACTTAGACCACTTGGGTATTCCCAGGCCCCAGAAAATATAAAACAGTTCAGTATTGTAATATCTAACAATTTCTGGACTAAATAATATATCAGTAAGAATATACGCACGTATATGTCTGCAACGCCTGCTAAATCAATGTATTACAATCTATGATATTATAATTATATAGTTATGCAGGCTTGAACTGAAAGATAGTGAAACAACGTCAGACTCTAGGCTATTCACAAATACCCAATAAGTCAATGCCAAAGTAACATTTTACAAAAATTCGTGAACAAATAAAACATTTTTAATGGGATGAGGTTAACATTTTACCTGATTAGTAGCAAAATTCTGTCCCATTCGTGGATAAAAGGAGCAGTATTTGGCATCTACTGTAAGTATAAAGAATGGAGAAACATGCCGAAAGACCTGGAATTAGACAAAAGTAAAAAAGACCAATAAAATGATTTAAGTAGGGTTCTTTGGGAGGGTAGAGGGTGATAGTGGTAAAAATCAAGTGATATAAACATTCATCACATTTAGTTTTTTGGTTTCAGAATATACAAAAAAAAAGTTTTCTTTGAAAATTATATCAGCAGAACTCTGTAGAAATTCTTTTTTTTTTTCAACCACAATGCAGTTCATATAACAGGTTAAGAGGAAAGAGCTAGCCTAAATGGATAATCGGCACAAACTGTTAAATTAGCTGATATTGGTTGCACAAATAACAAAAATGACATAGGCTGAATGAACATGTAGATGAGTTGTGGGCATTACTAGCAAGGACAGCAGTAAGTGCCAACCCCTAGGGACCATTCTTCAGACTGATGTCAGGCGAGTGGGCGAGACAGAGATAGCATGTAGTCGGAGACAGTAAGTCTGGTGGGAGAACTGGGAAGGGGGAGGGGATGGAGAGAGAAGGAAAGCAAGGGTTATTTAAAGTTAGAGAATTCAATGTTCATACCACTGGGGTGTAAGCTACCCAAGTGAAATACGAGGTGCTGGTCCTCCAATTTGCACTGGGCCTCACTGATAATGGAGGAGGCCCAAGACCAAAAGGTCAGATTGGGAATGGGAGGGGGAGTTAAAGTGATGAGCAACCGGGAGATCAGATAGGTTAAGGCGGACTGAGCAGAGGTGTTCAGCGAAATGTTGGTCTCGCCGATGTATAGGAGTTGACACCTGGAACAGCAGATACAGTAGATGAGGTTGGAGGAGGTGCAAGTGAACCTCTACCTCACCTGGAAAGACTGTCGGGGTCCTTGGATGGACTCAAGGGGAGAGGTAAAGGGACTGGTGTTGCATCTCCTGCAGTTGCAGAGGAAAATACCTGGGGAGGGGGTGGTTTGGGTGAGAAGGGACGAGTTGACCAGGGAGTTATGGAGGGAGCGGTCTCTGCAGAAAGCAGAAAGGGGTGGAGATGGGAAGATGTGGCCAGCAGTGGGATCCCATTGGATATCCAGGGAGTTGTGGAGGGAACAGTCTCTGCGGAAAGCAGAAAGGGGAGGAGATGGGAAGATCTAACGCTGATGTCCATCGGATTATCCTTGACCAGACTTTGCTGGCTTTACCTTGCACTAAACGTTATCCCCTTATCATCTATCTATGCACTCTAAATGGATTGATTGTAATCATGTAATGTCTTTCTGCTGACTGGTTAGTACACAAAAAGCTTTTCACTGTACCCAGGTACACGTGACAATAAACTAAATTGAAACAAATGTTATATTACAGCATTGTGTCTGTAGCTTTTGATACCTTACCGACTGAGATGCAAGGTACCACAGCCAAAAAAATTAAATTGTGATAGCACTGCCTCCAACTTCAAGGCATTGCTTTTCAGATTCCAACCATAGTCGAGGTGAAAGTTCCTCCTTGGATCCTTCTGCACCTCTTATCTTAAACCTCCACTTTTGAATTTTAGCACCTGCCAAAGGAATACTTTACTATTATTGATCCTATCTATGCTCCTCATAATTTTGTATATCTACAGCAGATCTTCCTTCAACTATTCCAAGAAACACAACCCAACATATCCAGTTTCTCCTTAAATCTGAAACACTATACCAGGTGACATCCTGGTGAACCTCCTCTGTATCCTGCGCAGAAGAATCACATCCTTTCTACGGTGTCGTGAAAAGAACTGCACACATTACTCCCGCTGTGGCCTAACCAACATTTTATGAAGTTGTACCATAACCTCCTTGCTCTTACATTCAAAGCTCCAACTAGAGTCAGCAATTATCCTGCATGTCTTATTCAACACTGTATAGAATCAGTTGAATAGCACACAAACAGGCCCTTTGGCCCGCCACATCCATGTCATCCACTGAACCGATCTACACAAATTCTATTTCTCCACATTACTTTTGTAGCCTTCTTTGGCTCATCTATGTACGTAGTCAGCTTCAGTGATCCTTAAACTTGGACTTCAAGGTCTTGCTGCCACTCTCCTTATTTCCTACCTTTATTGTCCCGCCAAAATGCCTCATCTCACATTTATTAGGCTTAAATTTCATCCACCATTGCTCTGTCATCTTACCAACTGATAATATTGACTTTTTGGTTCAAACTGCTTTGATAAAAGTTTACTGGAACACCTGTGGACTTCAACTGTCCTAACCTCATCTGCAGATTTTGTTACCTCTTCAAAATATTCAATCACATTGTTCAATCAGAATCTTGCACTTGCAAACCCACGCTAACTTTCTTTAATTAATCCTGTCCCTCAGAATTTTATTTCCCCAGTAACATACTTACCACTGACATGAGACACATGGGACTGTAATTATCTCTTATCCACGCTGCCCTTGAATAAAGGGACTACATTTAATAACATTCAACTGGCACCTCATCTGTGGAATCTCAAGTATTTTTTTCCTTTATCAATTCCTAAATATCTCTTAACATCTTCCTGTTACTCAGATGTCCACTTACCTGCAAGTAGCTATTCCCAGTCTACTTCTGCAAGGTCCTATCTTCAGATACAAGATTGAACCTTCCACCAATTCAGTAATTAACTTTTGATGCATCCTTATCCCTTACCATAACTACCTTGAAAGATTAAGGTCACTATCTCCAAAATGCTTTCTCACTGACACTTTAACCACTTGCCTGGCAACATTCCTAAATATTTGGTAGATGGGTAACTAAACACCTTGGGTGTTAGGTGACTACAGTACATTTCCATCCTAATTATGGAAAGGTCCACCACATGACAACTTAAGGCCTGTTAAGGTCATTTGAAAGTGGATGATCCAGTTCATCTTCCTCCTGACATCCCCTATCATTAGTGAATACTTTTTCAGCCAATTCAATTAACCATGCAATACCAAGAAATACCAATACCATGGCTAAAGGACTAGGCAACATCACTAAAGCAACACTGAACATGTAGAACAGTGCTGCATCATTGGCCAAATAGCTTCTATAGGTTACTACACAAACCATGTGGAAAATTGCTAATATGATTTGAAAATAAAAGATAGGACAAATCTAATCTAACAAATAGCCACGAGAACCATTTGGTTCCATGGCTTGTTATAAACTTCGTCCAAACTAGTTGCTGCTTTACTGCGAATGCAGCGCCGGAGACTCAGGTTCGATCCTGACTACGGGTGCTGTACTGTAAGGAGTTTGTACGTTCTCCCCGTGACCTGCGTGGGTTTTCTCCGAGATCTTCGGTTTCCTCCCACACTCCAAAGACGTACAGGTATGTAGGTAAATTGGCTGGGTAAATGTAAAAATTGTCCCTAGTGTGTAGGATAGTGTTAATAGTGTTAGTGTGCGGGGATCGCTGGGCGGCGCGGACTTGGTGGGCCGAAAAGGCCTGTTTCCGCGCTGTATATATATGATATGATATATGATAAAAGCTGAATTCAAGAGAAGTGAGAGGGACTCCTCTTGAAGGAAAGCATTTACCTAAATGTGATGCCAAGGAAATCCAGTAAAACTTCAAGTTTCTAGGCACAAAGGGTAAAATTCTCCCCCGGATAGTCATACTGCACATAGAGTAAGATATTTGTCTGTCTGTCACAGATCAATCCCCTCAGTTCTGCGACATGACTGCATGTTTCCTATTGCTGTATCCAGCCAACCAACCTTGACTGTTGATCAATGACCTGACAAAGGTCAGAAGTAGTATATTCCATCAGAATTGCAATGTTCAATTCCTTCACACATCTTAAAATATAAAATGCCATGCCAACATGCATCCAAATCCAGGCAACATTCAAGCATGGGTTGAGTAGTGGCAAGTCACATTCATGCCACATGAGTGCTTCATTATCACCACCTCTAGGCAAGGAGTATCGAACCATGTCCCCTTTAGTTATTGCAATGCTGATGGAATTACCATCGACAATTCCACCAGCATTGACATCAATTAATGCACAATTTACCAGACATCAATTAATGCTCAATTTACCAAAGACATCAATTAATGCACAATTTACCAATGGATCAGCTGCATAAACATTGAGGCCTACAAGTAGAGGTTAAAGGTTAAATGTCCTCATCAGTTGTGGTTGTCCTGTTACAGGAAGGATGTGGAGGCTTTGGAGAGGGTGCAGAGGTGGTTTACCAGAATACTGTTTGGATTAGGTTTCTGCTACAGGGAGAGCTTGAATAGACTTGGATTGTTTTCTTTGGAATGTCGGAGGTTGCGGAAAGACGATAGAAATATATAAAATTATGAGAAGCATAGATAGGGTAGAGAGTCAGGACCTTTTTGCCAGGATGGAAATGTCCAGCACTAGAGGGCATAGCTGTAGTTTGAGAGTTCTAAAGTTTCATGGAGATTGGACTGCAAGTTTTTGTTAAAAAAACATAGTAGTGGGAATGCATTTCCAGGAATGGTGGTGGAGGCAGATACAATAGTGGCATTTAAGAGGCTTTTAGATGGGCACATGGAAGTGCAGGGAATATGGGTGTATTTGATCAGGTAGAAGCAGATGAGATCAGTTTGACTTGGCATCATATTCAAGGCAGACATTGTGGGCTAAAGGGCCCTTTCACGTTCTGTAATGCTCTATGATCTAAGTGATTTATCTCCTGACTCCGTTATCTACAAATGCAGATCAAGAAATAGAGAGAATATTCTCTTTGTGTCTGTTTGTTGCAGCTGCACAAATCCAATCAAAAAGCTCACATGATCCAGGACAAAACTGATCAAGTGACTGACACCTCACTCACTGCCTGGAACATCCACTCCTTTCTGCAAGTGCATTGTAGTTGCAATGTGCACCATTTACAAAATTCACTAATCACGAACCGTGTACTCAAACATGTGAACACAATGGACAGCAGTTGCATGGGAATTACATGCATGTTCTACTCCAAATCAAATACCATAATAACTTGGATTACCATTCTTTTACTTTCACTCAGACTAAATTCTAGACCTCCCGAAAAATAACAACACCTACAGAGTGTGCCTTCATTAGAACAACTATAGCAGTTCAAAGCAGTGGTTCAACCCATCTTTCTGGAAGGCAACAACAAAATCGGAAAAATCTGGTTAGCTTTGCTTAGCAACCCATGTCCCATAAAATCAAAATTAATCTAAAATGACATTGGAGGCTTGCTCCATCTTGCACCTAATGCAACAAACCACAAAATTACCTTTGAGGCCAAATAAATGCCAGGAAATAATTCAGTGCCTCTGGTATTATGTCATAACAAAGAATGCCATCAGAAGGAAAATAAAAACAAAAAGACGTACAGCCAGTGCTATAAATTGCACGAAAACAATCAGAAAAAGGCCAACAAACCACTTCTCCCATCTTTATGAAATAGAAATACAAAGGGGGTTGTTATTGGTATATTGTACCTTCATAACAAATAAATAATCACATATGTAATGGCGTGTAACAGTGCTTTGGAAATCTTAGCCAAGATTTTGAATTCTTTAAAAATTACTAATTTACATATGTTACATTAACATGTTTTAACTTTTAATACTCGTGTACTATCCTTTAATTAAATGCTCTTATCTCCATTTTTAGTTGATTGATACCAAATATATTTGTATATATTTGCATTTATTTACTTGGGTTAAGCAGAAGCAATTACAAACTTTACGATTTGTTATAGTCGTGGGCAAAGTAATTTTACACTAATTGGATGTACACATACTATTTCTTAGATGTTCACAATATTTTAGTATATTTTAGTAAATTCTGATAGGATAAATCGATATCACAATCTAATGAAATCTTAATTTAAAAGAGTAATTCTTAAATCTTATTATTCTTTGAATTAGCAGCACCAAACTACATTTCAATAAAGAACATAAATAGAAAATGGAGTAAGCGTGACAACCTATTAATCTGCTCTGCTATTCTTCAGTTAATGGATTTGTGAGGGCAAAGGGGCACATGGGACATTACAGAATGACAGCTCATCTCTTTAACCAATGAGGTTTAGGAGTTTGAATTTGAGTTAAATAAGACAAGACAAACAGAAAGGAAAAAATTGGAGAGCAGGAACATGAAAAATAAAATAAGAAAGTGTAAATAGTTGAAATGTTTAAAATGTAGGGATTAACCGTAGAAACAACTGCAAGCCAACAGTTTAAATTGTTTTCACTCTATCGCAGACATGTAAAAGCCCGAGCAGCCTTTTATGAACAAGATACATCCTAACATCTGGAGCGAGCAATGCAACATACATTTCTTCTATCCTTAATTTTAATAACATCTACTTATTATTATCTTTTCTCTGAAGATGATACTAATTATGGACATTGGGAAATGTGTAGCCAGGGTCTTTCTCAACTGCCTTCTGCCAATGCTAAAGACCTGATCCTTAAATCACCATGACAATTTCATCTATCTAGAGGCATAGTAGAAATGAACCATGACAACACCAAAAAAATTGGAGGTAACAAAACATCACCATTCATGATCTTTTTCAACCTCCCTGTCGCCTTTGACTTCATTAATTGGAAAAATAGTGGAACCATTATCACACAGAAATTAATATGTTCCATGATATTGATCAATGATACTAAGCACTGGTTAATAAGAGAACCAATCCTAGTGATGTCTAGTGTCAAACAAGGTTGCATCACTGCCTCAAAGCTTTCCCCAATTATCAACGGATGGCAGCACAATCAAAAGAAAAATAGTATGACGTGGATATTTTGAAACCTCGTCAAAAACCATAGGGAGCCTATTCTGCCATCAGGGCCACTCATTGATATAAAGAGTCAGTGGCTCTTAAGACGTTCCTTTCCAGGACCACTTATTGCATAGAAAAGAGAACACTACACCACAGGAACATGCCTTCTAGGCCACGATATCTGGGCCTAATTAACACCCTCTGCCTGCACATGGTCCATACCTCTCCATCTTCACGCACCTGTCTAAACATCTCTTAAATGGCACTATTGCGTCTGTCCCATCCCCACCCTACCCTGGGCAGTGTGGTCCAGGCACCTACCATTCTCTGTATAAAACAATATTGGCCCCACGTATCTCCTTTGAACTTTCTGATCCCTCCTTAAAGCTATGCCCTCTAGTAGTCAACATTTTGCCCTGAGAGAATGATTCTGATCAACTGTCCTGTTTATGCCTCTCGTAATCTTTTTATAAACTTTTATAAACTTTTATCAGGTCTCCCGTCAGCCTCAAGAGGAAACAATCCAAGTTTGGCCAATCTCGGCACACACAATCCAGGTAATATCCTTGCGAATCTCTTTTGCACCCTCTCCCAAACTTCACATCCTTTCTGTAATATTAAAACTGCACACCATAGTGCAAATTTAGCTTAACCAAAGTTTTCTACAACTGCATCATGACTCCCTGAGATGGAAACAAGCATGTTATACACCACCTTCACCATCCTATCCATTTGCATTGCTATTTGTAGAGAGAAATGGATTTAGACTCCAACATTCCTCTATATATAAATGTTCCAAATGATCCTGTGATTTACTGTATACTTTTCCCTTACATTTGACCTCAAAGTGCAACACCTTATGTCAGACTTAAACTTCATCTGCCTTTTCTCTGCCCATATCTGCAACTGGTGCATATTCTGCTGTGTTTTGAAAACCTTCCTCACTGTCCACTACTCCATCCATTTTTGTGTCATCTACAAGTTTGCGCATCGGTCCATCTACATTTTCATCCGTCATTTATATATATATATCATAAACAGAAGTCCCAGCACTGATGCCTGTTAATCACTAGTAGTCACAGACCTCGGAGAAAACACCCCTCCACCACTACCTTCCATCTTGCCTGGCTAAGCCATCTTGAAACCAATTACCAAGTCAAGATGGATGCTATGCATCTCATCCTTCTGGATCAGCCTACCATGGACCTTGTCAAATGCCTTACTAAAGTTCATGTGGACAACATCCATTACCTTATCTTCAATCATCTTTGCTTCCATGACACTTCTTCAAAAACACAAACAAGTTTTTAATACATGGCCAGAACAATGTCATAGTGGATTAAAAAACCCCAAGTAATACCAGGTTCTGGGTACAAAATAGTGAATGGCACACTCAAATGTGGCCATGGAGTGCTAGTGCTGAGAATCCTGGGCATACATCAACAGCCACCACTCATGTTCCCAGGATCAAAGCCTCTGCTCACTGTTAGCTCAAGAGTGATGAAAGTAGGTTCACCATTCTCCTTTCATCAAACATGTGTTTTAATAACAGTTTTTTTCTCTAGCTTTTTATTCAAATGGCCTGCATATGGCATCATTCCTTACAAATATGACTCGTACTCAATAAGACAATGAAAAGATTGAGAAAGGAAAAACCCACTTCTAAGAAAGAACATTTCCAATAAAATAAAAAAATAATGAACAAGAACAATGATTACTTTTCTGCTCATGGTAAAATCAAAACACAAAAAAACAACTGTTTTTACAAGCTATTCATACAAACCTAGTTCCAGGTAGGTAAACGGAATGCAACTGAAACGTCTATGACAAACAGTGGACAGAGTCCATACAAACTATGAACTTACCCGGTCAATGGCTTTCCCTACTCGTGAAACACTGCAATGAATGTCCTTGTGGTCCGAGGCCAGTTTTTGAACTGTGTCTTTTATTCTTTTGCAACACTGAGACAAAACAAGCGACAAGGTCCCTGACAACTCAACATCTTGACCTAATGTCATATAGAAAAGAAAAAAATACATACATTTTAATTTTTATAAATTGGTAACTCATATCCATTATTCCTACATACAGCTCTGCTCATAAAGAAGCAGATGCACAGCAAAAGCCCTTTCTAAACATTTCCAAAATATCTAAACTTTAAGCTCAAAATCTATGCATACATGTTGCTGAAATTTCTATTTCCTCGTGCAACAATCCTTGATGTCAATAATGGTCAAATTAAGACCAGCTGAAAACCCAAACATTTATTTCTAATGTAGAATATCTAAGAGAAAAGAAGCTTCAAACCTTTCAGTTGCAGGTGAAAGTATATGTTAATCCCTAACTTTCCTGGTCTTGCTTTATCTTAAAAGGTTCAACTTCTAAACATAAAGGTTAAAAAAATGATCCTAGACATTGTTAGATAACTAAAAATTGATACAATTTACTGATAACTGTGCTGATATATATTTGATTGTATTAATGTTTATGTGTTATATAAACATCCTGATAAGGCCAAGTTTCAAATTACATTCAAGATAATAGGGAACATTTATAATAATTGTGTAGGAAAGAACTGCAGATGCTGGTTTAAATCGAAGATAGACACAAAATGCTGGGGTAACTCAGCAGGACAGGCAGCATTTCTGGAGAGAAGGAATGGGTGACATTTCGGGTTGAGAGTCTGAAGGTCTTGACCCGAAACGTTACCCATTCCTTCTCGCCAGAGATGCTGCCTGTCCCGCTGAGTTACTCCAGCATTTTGTGTCTACCTTCGATTTATAATAATTGTTTTGACTACTTATTTAAATCAGTGCCTCCATTCCTTTCTAATATTTGGGAAAATGGAAGAAATAATGTTGTATTCTATTGGACTTTAACACAGTGATATGTAAATAACGTTATTAACTCTTTATGTAACATGACAATTGTGCCTATTTTGCCATTCATTAAGATCATGACTGAAATTTAATTTCAACATCATTTCCCTCCACTAACGCCCATTTCATCATATCATATATCATATATCATATATATACAGCCGGAAACAGGCCTTTTCGGCCCACCAAGTCCGTGCCGCCCAGCGATCCCCGCACATTAGCACTATCCTACTCCCACTAGGGACAATTTTTACATTTACCCAGCCAATTAACCTACATACCTGTACGTCTTTGGAGTGTGGGAGGAAACCGAAGATCTCGGAGAAAACCCACGCAGGTCACGGGGAGAACGTACAAACTCCTTACAGTGCAGCACCCGTAGTCAGGATCAAACCTGAGTCTCCGGCGCTGCATTCGCTGTAAAGCAGCAACTCTACCGCTGCGCTACCGTGCTTCCCTCAATTCTTTCATGAATATACAGCTGCCAAGCCTCCACAGCTCTTCCGATGGAGAAATCCAAAGATTTATTATTACCTGACTAAAGATTTTTTTTCTCATCTGTACTCATTTATCAACATCTTATTTTGAGACAATGACCCTTCATTTTTGGCATTGACACGCGTTTACTCATCGTACCCTACAAGAATTTTGTGTTTCAATGCTATTACCTTTCATTCTGCTAAACCCAAAAGAGAAGTAAAGGTCTTTGGATGCTGAAATGCCCAGAGGACCAAACAGCATCCAAAGGCAAAAGAAGCAAGTGTAGACATTCCATGTAAGGATCTTTCATCAGAACTAGAAAAGTGAGAAAACATGCTGCAGAGAGGCAGAATGGAGAAACCGCTTAAAAAAAAAAACAGCAGTGGGAAACACAAAAGAAAAGAAACTGAAACTGGAAGTTACAACAAACAGGAAATTGTTAAATTTAACATAACATTCCAAGAGCCTCAATGTACCCAGTGATGTTTTGTTATTGCTTATCGAATATTCGGCAGGTATTGTTGGAACACTGTAAGAGACCAAAAGACAGATGGCAGAGTGGGAATGGGTGCAGAATTAAAGTGTCAGATGACCAGAGTCTGCAAAGCAGTCATTCAATTTGCGTTTTGGTTTCTCCAAGTCAGATTATTGGCTTAGTCTGCTTAATGTCTTCTCATATCAACATGATAAACCTATTATCACCTTAATCAATCTGCAAGTAATCTCGTCTACAATCCTTTCATTGTAAGCATGTCCTTCCTTCGGAGTGAGAGCTTACTTGTAATTATATTTTAGGGCCATTCTTAGTCACGTGTGTGACCAAAAATGCGATAAATTGTGGAATACATCTCTTCTAATTCTGAAAGCATTACCATGGATGGTATGATCTATCTGGATAGCATGCAGAACAAAGATTTCCACCATAGAGTTGCCCACACCGACAACATGTCACCTTAATCAACACTTGTCCCACCTGCCTATGTTTGGTCCGTTTCCCTCCAAACCTGTCTGATCCAGATACCTGCCTAACTGCTTCTTAAACATTCGGATAGTCTCAGCCTCAAGTATCTCCTCAGACAGCTTGTTCCATACACCCACCACCCTTTGTGTGAAAACGTTACCCCTCAGATTCCCATTAAATCTTTTTCCCTTCACCTTAAACCTATGTCCTCTGGTCCTCGATTCACCTACTCTGGGCAAGAGACTCTGCATTTACCTGATCTATTCCTCTCATGATTTTATACACCTCTATTAGATCGCCCCTCATCCTCCTGCATTCCAAGGAATAGAGTCCCATCCTACTCAAGCACTCCCTATAGCTCAGACCCTCGAGTCCTGGCAACATCCTAGTAAATCGTCTCTGTACACTTTCCAGCTTGACATCTTTCTTATAACATGGTGCCCAGAACTGAACACAATACTCTAAGTGCAGTCTCACCAATACCTTATACAACTGCCAACATGACCTCCAATCTCTAGACTCAATACTTTGACTGAAGAAGGCCAATGTACCAAAAGCCTTTTTGACCACCTTAGCTACCTGCGACTCGACCTTCAAGGAACCTTGCACCTGCACTCCAAGATCCCTCTGCTCTACAACATTTCCCAAAACCATGACAATAATAAACGAATACCAATTTCATGTGATCAAATTTAGTTGAACACTTTGTATGGAATTTTATCAAAGATCTTCTGAAAGATAAAATACCTCACCTCCTCAACTGGTTTGCACTTAACAATTTTGTAAATTACCTCAGAAATTTACACCAGATTTGTTAAGACATAATTTTCTGCACATAAATCTACAAAAATCCTAAAAACTGGATCCTTTAAAATGGATACCAACATTTTCTAACTGATTTATAGTTTTGTATTCTTAAATAATGGCATTACATCTGGGAACAGTACCAGACTATGGAATTTTGGTGGGAATCATATATATTCCTTTATTCGTCCCACACCGTGGAAATTTACAGTGTTACAGCTGCAAAGTGTACAGCAAGAGAGCATTCATTTTAAATAAAAGATACATAAATTGTCATCAGTTTTCTGTGTGTTCTTAGCTGTTATTGTTGACTCGTCTGCTGGGAGCAGTGCTGGTTGTGCAGTCTCACAGCAGCGGGAAGGAAGGACCTCCTATACATCTCCTTCACGCACTTGGGGTGAAGGAGTCTGTCACTGAAGGAGCTACTCAGTGCAGTGACAGTGTCCTTCATGGGGTGGGAGTCGTTGTCCAGCAGCAATGTTAGCTTTGCCATTATCCTCCTCTCTCCCACCACCTGCACTGAGTCGAGGGGGCAACCCAGGACAGAGCTGGCCTTCCTGACCAGCTTGTCGAGTCTCTTCCCTCCGGCCGCTGAGATGCTGCTGCTCCAGCAGACCACTCCATAGAAGATGGCCGATGCAGCCACCATGTTGTAGAAGGTCCTTAGGAGTGCCCCCTGCACTCCAAAGGACCCGAGTCTCCTTAGCAGATAAAGTCTGCTCTGGCCCTTTCTGTATAGCGCATTGGTGTTTTCAGTCCAGTCCAGTTTATTGTTGAGGTAGACACCCAGGTACATAAGAATCCACCCTCTCAATGTCCATTCCCTCAATGTTCACCGGTGTTGGGTGGACCTGGCTGTGCCTGCGGAAATCTACCACCATCTCCCTGGTTTTCCCCACGTTGATCCGGAGGCAGTTCCGCTGGCACCAGTCCACAAACTCCTTGATCAGTTCTCTGTAAGCCCTATCCTAGTCGCCTGTGATGAGGCCGACGATGGCAGAGTCGTCGGAGAACTTCTGTAGATAGGAGTCTGCAGAGCTGTGCCTGAAGTCCACAGTGTACAGGGTGAACAAGAATAGCGCCAGCACTGTTCCCTGTGGAACCCCAGTGCTGCAGACCACCATGTCCAAGACCAGGTCCTTTGTCCTCACATACTGTGGTCGGTTGGTGAGGTAGTCCAGAATCCAGGATGTGAGGTGGTGATCCACTGCTGTGCGCTCCAGCTTGCCCCCCAGAAGCCCCGGCTGGATGGTGATGAATGCACTGGAGAAATCAAAGAACATGATTCGCACAGTGCTATCCGGCTTCTCCAGGTGTGAACGAGCTCTGTTCCGTAGGTAGATGATTGCGTCCTCCACCCCGATGCGAGTCTGGTAGGCGAACTGCAGCGGATCCATTGATGGTCTTACCAGGGGGCGGAGATTGGCGAGGACCAGACGCTCCAGTGTCTTCATCAGGTGTGATGTCATTGCCACCAGCCTGTAGCTGTTGAGTTCCTTCGGGTGCGGCGTCTTTGGTACCCGTACCACGCAGGATGTTTTCCACAGCTGTGGAACTCTCCCCAGTTGCAGGCTCAGATTGAAGACACGCTCAGCTATTCCGCACAAGACTTGAGGAGCCTCGAGCTGATGCCACCCAGACCAGCTGCCTTCCTCGCATTGATCTTCCAGAGTTCATTTCTCACCTGGTCTGTGGAGAAAGACATCTCTCTCTCATCTCCATTGTCGCCTCCTTCAAAACCTATTTCATTAGCTCCTGGAGAATTTCATTGTTCAGACCCAGTAATTTCTTTAACTCTGGTTTTTATAACCAATACTAATTTCTTTAAGTTTTTCCACCCTGAGATGTATCTGATAATTTTATATACTTCTATCTGGTCTCCCCTCAAACTCCAGCATTCAGAAAAGACAACCTAAGTTTATCCAACCTCCCTTGCAGCCAATACCCTCCAATTCATGCAGCATTCTGGTAAACCTCTTCTGCACCTTCTCCAAAGCCTCCACATCTTTCCTGTAATAGGTGACCAGAAAAGCACGCAAGACTCAAAATATGGCCTAACTGAAGTCCTATAGAGCTGCATCATGATTTCCCGACTCTTATACAATGCCCGAACCAATGAAGGCAAGCATATCATATGACTTATTTACCAATCTATCATCTTGCATTTCTGCGAGCTATGGACTAGGAGCCCAATATCCTTCTGTACATCATTGTTGCAAAAATAAATTCTACTACAAAAAACTTCAATAAAAATGGAATATACTGTCACAATCCTATTGTGATGTATGCAAAAATTGATTACGACAGTGATGACACTTCCAAAATGGTTCACCAGCTGCAAGGCTATTTCCCAAATTTCTCAAAGTTCCAGAAGCCAATGTTTAAGTGTTTACAAGTTTCTTTACACTTTATACACCCACATTATTCCTCCCATTTCACTATATGCAAAAGCGAAATTGTAACAGTCTAACCACAGAGTTTCATCATATTAGTAAATAAAATCTATTTATCATTGCTAATTGTGTTTGGTCAAAGTGCCTAATCTATACCCCGTAAGCACATTTTGCAATTTGTCATTCACATACAGATTGATGGAACATAGAAACAGTCCCTTCAGCCAGACTCATCCATGCCAAACATGGTCTATTTGCCTGGATTTGGTCCATCCCCTTTAAAACCTTCTTATCCACATACCTGTCTAATTTTCTTTTAATGTTGTAGTTGCCCCTACCATTTACCCCAGTAGCCAATTCCATATATGCAAAATCTTTCCTGTGTGATGAACCTGTTCCTTAGGTCCCCTTTAAATGTTTCCCCTCTCAAACCTTAGCACCCCACTTTTAGATTCCCTTACCCCGGGGAAAAGACTGCGGCCATTCATCTTATCTATGCCCCTCATGATTTTATATCTTTATTGCTTTGATGTGTTTATGCTTTATTCTTAATTGTTAACTGTATGTTTGTGTTGTCATTTGTGAGCGGAGCACCAAGGCACATTCCTTGTATATGCACATACTTGGCCAATAAACTTATTCATTCATTCATATACCTCTAAGGTTCCTAGCCTACTCCACTCCTGGGAAAAATATCCCAGGTTATTCATTCTATCCTAATAACATGCCCTCCAGTCCCTGTACGTTTCTTGCAAATCTTTTGTGCACCCTTTCTAGCTCAATCACATCCTTCCTACAGCTAGGCAACCAGAACTACACAATACTCTGAGTACAACTTCAACATCTTGAAGATGAGATAACAGTTTCACCCATTATTACTGTGGGAACATTACCCTGCATCACTCGAATTTTCTTGTGCATCCTAATGTACTGTGACTCATTGCCAACAAGTTGTGTTTTCTCGTCCACTTTTGTTAAATCAATATTCTGATCATCCCATTTCAGAACCTTTACTCCCATAATATTTGTCCTGTTACATAATAAAGTTAAGTAGAACCAAATTATAATCACAGGGTAGGGAGTTTAAAGCGAGAGAACATAGTTATAAGCTGAGAAAAATAACTGCACTTTCTAGATAATTCTATCTTGTCTTTTTGAAACGCATTGAAAGAGAGCTACATTATGGCTATACAATGCATTGAAACAATTTAAAGCTATGTTTTACATAAATACACCCTATTCTTTTCCCACCAACAACTTTGTATGAATTTAAATCAACCAAACAAGTTCAACTGCCCCCCTTAAACAGAACATTGTATCAGAACAAAGTCAACAGTTGAGATAAAAACACGAGAGATAAAAATGCCTATCCAAATAGCAATCAAAAGAACTAAAAAAAAGCAGCACAGTTGTCACTGGACAGATTTAAAGAAAAGAAAAGGCAGCCATTTGGCCCGTAAAGTCTGCACCGGTCCAATGTATGGCAACAAAACTCTAATTCTCCGTCTTACAGGGATACGAGTGGATGTATGGAAAGAAACTGCAGATTATGTAGGAAAGAACTGCAGATACTGGTTTAAATTGAAGGTAGACAATAGCTTATGGAAGGACTGCTAAGAAGCCTGATAACAGAGGGGTAGAATGGCCAACCAATTAAGGTTTTTGTTAGGCAGACACAATATGCTGGAGTAACTCAGCAAATCAGGCAGCAATCCCTGGAGAAAAAGGACGGGTGATGTTTCGAGTTGGGACACTATTTCAGACTTTGTGTCTATCTTTGGCATATCTGCATTTCGTTTCTGTACATCCACCCTGTCAGTTTAATCCATACCATATCCATTTGCTGCGTAAAAAAGTAATTTTTCGCTTGGCAGCTATTCTTTTTATACTGTCCAGTTCCTGCCCTCTTCATTGATGATAATAATTTATCTGTTTACTGCCTCTAAAGCCTTAGTGATATTTAAATAACTTTACCCGATTTGTTTCCAACCATCACCATTCCAAGGATAACAACCCATCTTCGTTAGTCATAGAATCATGGAGTCATAGAATGATACAGTGCGGAAACAAGTCCTTCGGCCTAACTTGCCCACACTGGCCAACATGTCCCAGCTACACTAGTCCCACCTGCCTGCGCTTGGTCCATATCCCTCCAAACCTGTCCTATCCATGTACCTGATTAACTGTTTCTTAAACATTGGGATAGTCCCAGCTTCAAGTACCTTATCTGGCAGCTTGTTCCATACATCCACCACCCTTTGTGTGAAAAAGTTACCCCTCAGATTCCTATTAAATCTTTTCCCCTTCACCTTGAACTTATGGTCCTTGATTCCCCTACTCTGGGCAAGAGATTCTGTGCATTTACCCGATCTATTCCTCTCATGATTTTATACACCTCTATAAGATCACCCCTCATCCTCCTGCGCTCCAAGGAATAGAGACCCAGCCTACTCAACTTCTCCCTATAGCTCATACGCTCTAGTCCCGGCAAGACCCTCGTAAATCTTCTCTGAACCCAGAACTGAACACAATATTCTAAATGCAGTCTCACCAACATCTTATACAACTCCAACATGACCTCCCAACTTCTATACTCAATATGTGACTGATGAAAGCCAATGGGCCAAAACCCTTTTTGACCACCTTATCTGCCTGCGACTCAACCTTCAAGGAGCCATGCACCTGTACTCCTAGATCCCGCTGCTCTACAACACTCCCCAGAGGCCTACCATTTACTGTGTAGGTCCTGCCCTTGTTAAACATCCCAAAATGCAACACCTCACACTTCTCTGTATTAAATTCCATCAACCATTCCTCAGCCCACGTGGCCAATCGATCCAGATCCTGCTGCAATCTTTCACAACCATCTTCACTACCCACTTTGGTATCATCCACCCACTTTGGAATCATCAGCAAACTTGCTAATCTTGCCCTGGATGTTCACATCCAAATCATTGAAAATCTCTTCTGTATTCCTCGCTAAAGCGTTCACAATATTCCTGAAGGGTTGCACCCGAACTGGTCACAGTTGTCCAGCTTTGGAGCAATTAGATCAGACCCTTTTATATCAAAGATTCATTCTGACTTCTTTGCTCTTGTACTCTATGCATCTATTTGTTAAGGCCACAGTTATGTGTCTTCTTTAAATATATTTCCCCAATCTGATCAGATGATTTTAGCATATACTTCAATTTTTTAAGAAATACCCTCTTATTGCCAAGGGAGGAGTGTCAGGTGGAAGAGAAACAAAGCTGGCAAAAGAAATTTGAAATAAGAAAAATAAATAGGCAGCAGAAACAAGGGCAAGCAGCCATAGAGCCAGAGTACAGAAAAATATTAAAATGCTAAGTTAAAAGGCAGTCTAAATGCCTTCTGCATCTGCGACAATGTGGATGTGGGATTACAGCACAAATAGTCATAAATAGGTTTAATGCAGAAAGTTGTGAATGCAACACAGTCCACCATACAAAAACAAGTCTCCTTCCCCCTCCACCCACACCCGAACTATACTTCATGCTCCCTCGAAAGAGACTAACGTAATCAAGGACCACTCACACCTTTGTCATTTTCTCTTCTCTCCATTGGGCAAATGATACAAAAGCTGATTGAAACCCCACTAGATTCAGAAACAGCTTCTTTCCTGCTGTTTGCAGCCTATTGAACAGACTTTGCATATGCTCTGTAAGAAAATAACTGCAGATGCTGGTACAAATCGAAGGTATTTATTTCACAAAATGCTGGAGTAACTCAGCAGGTCAAGCAGCATCTCAGGAGAGAAGGAATGGGTGACGTTTCGGGTCGAGACCCTTCTTCAGTCCTTCAGTCACCCATTCCTGCATCCTTACCTTCAGTGACTGATGTACAAGTACACCCATGTCTCGTTGCACCTCCTTTTCCTAATCTGACCCTATTCAGATAATAATCTGCCTTCCTATTCTTGCCACCAAAGTGGATAACCTCACATTTATCCCCCACAATATACTGCATCTGCCATGCTTCTGCCCACTCACCCAACCTGTCCAAGTCACCCTGCAGCCTCATAGCATCCTCCCCACAGCTCACACTGCCACCCAGTGTCATCTGCAAATTTAAGAGATGTTACACTTAATTTCCTCATCTAAATCGTTAATATATATTGTAAACAAGGTAATAACAAGTCAGATTACGGGGGGGGGGGGGAGGAGAGGGGGGGTATCTGTAGAGGAGAAAGATTGGTCTTCTGGCTGAGTGGTGCTCGAACAATAATCTTGCTCTTAGAGAGGATCTGATTGTTGACCAGGAAAGCTCAACATTTCACCTCCTCAGAGGAGTGAGAATAGACAAAAAAGTAGAGATGTAGATTTGAGATGTTGCGCAATATTCTATTGAACAAGTGCCCGATGGAGGATACACTGACTGGTTGCATCATGGAATGGTTAGGTAATTAGAACCCCAAGAATGAAGGTGGTTGCTGAAAGTAGCGGTCATTGTCTAGTCAATCACAGGTACTGAAGGCATCTGAAGAAGGGTCTCAACTTGAAACATCACCCATTCTTTTTCTCCAGAGATGCTGTCTGATCCGCTGAGTTACTCCAGATTTGTGTTTTTCTCCAGTTTAAACCACCATCTACATTTCCTTCCTACACAGGTACTGACCTCTCCACCATAGATTTGCAGAAAGTGCTGCCTTAGAGGCAACTAATATCAAAGACCCGACTACTCTGTCCACTTTTTCTTTTCTCTCCTCCCTTGCAATGGTTGCAAAGGAGGCTGAAAACCATAGCCTCCAAGCTCAAGAACAGCTTAGTCCCATCAACCATCTTGAAGCAGCCTGCACAATGCTAGCCCTAACCCACTTAGCACTGAAGCACTATGGATTTTTCATACCTTTTGCTCTAAACTCCAGGGAGTACAGGCCCAGAGCTCGTATTACTTTAACCCAATCATCCCTGGGATCATTCTCGTAAACATTCACTGGACCCTCCCCAATGCCAGCACATCCCTCCCTACCACTACTGTCCGATTTCTGAATCCTCTCCCCATTTAGAAAATGTACGCCTTTATTCCTACATAACAAAGACTTTGCTACACAATATTCCATCTGCCACTTCTTTGCCCACTCTCCCAATCGGTCTTAGTCCTTCTGCAGAGTCCCTGCTCCCTCTAAACTATCTGCCCCCTTCACCTATCTTTGCATCATCCACAAGCTTGGCCACAACTGAATCATTGATGTACAACGTGAAGAGTAGCGGCCCCAACACCGACCCCTGTGGAACTCTGCTAGTCACTGGCAACCAATCAGAAAAGGCCCCCTTTATTCCCACTCCTTGCCATATGCTATTCAGCCAACCTTCTGTCCATACTAGTATCTTCCCTTTAATACCATGGACTCTCATTTTGTTTAGCAGCCTCACGCGCAGCACCTTACCAAAGGCCTTTTGAAAAACTAGGTAAACATCCACTGACTGTGCTGTCTTTGTCTATGCTGCTATTTACTTCCTCAAAAAATTCCAAACAATTCGTCAGGCAAGATCTCCCTCTAAACAAAACCATGCTGGCTTCGGCCTATTTTATCATGTGCTTCTAAGCACTCAAACCTCATCCTTAATAATGCACTCTTAAATCTTACAGCCACTGAAGTCAGGCTAACCAGCCTATAGTTTTTCCTCTTTTGCTTCACTCCCTTCTTGAACAATGGGTAACATTTGCAATTTTCCAGTCCTCTGGGATCACTCCTGACCCTAGTGATTCTTGAAAGATCACCACTCATGCCTCCACAATCTCTAAAGCCTCCTCTTTCAGAACTCTGGGGTGCAGTCTATCTTTTGAAATTGCAGTTTATTTAGAATAATTGATAATTTATTACATATATAATTTGTTGGTGTGGCATTTAATGTGCCTGTACAGCTACAACAAGTAAGACTTTCATTGTTCTGGCCATATCCAGTACATATGACTAATGCATTCTTGCATCTAATATGTACATTATCAATTATCTATTTCACTGCATTCCAGCAGCATCTTCTTTCTTGATATAATGAACTTATTCAGAACCTCATTCACACTTGCTGAAGAAGGGTCTAGACCCAAAACATCACCTATCCATGTTCTCCAGAGATGCCGTCTGACCAGCTGAGTCACTCCAGCACTGCGTCTCTTTGTAAACCAGCATCTGGAGTTCCTTGAATCTAACTTGCATTTTTGATCCCTGATCAGCCTTATTTTTTGGTATAGTCATTTTCCCGTTTGCGTACGTATAATATAATACTGATCCTTTTGTATTTGGTGCCACTTTTCTTTTGTTCTCTCTTTGCCTCTTGCTTTCTTTTCTTATAAAATAGTTCATTGTGAACTGCTCATCTGTTTCCAAATTGTATCATCATACAATTATAAAATCGTAGCCCATTAAATCACTCAAGTTTGTTTCCAAAGTACAAAATTAAAAGTTAACCCCTTGAATATAATAAGTAATATTTCAAAAACATAACAGAAACGTTTTTGTAAAAAAAAAAAGCATATTCAACACGTTATCTCAAATTATGAAAATATCATGGCTTCAATTTTATGAACATTTCTAATATCATACTTTTTAAGATCTTAATTCTGTTACGATATAGGTTGCAATTCAAGTTTATACAATATGTAGACTAGTCTACACAATGGTACAGATTTGTCAGGCCCATAAAAGGCAACTGGTAATTAAAATATATTTGAGAGGGTGCTAACAATTAACATGCACACAGGACCTCCCCCCTCACCACAGAGTCACATTGGTAAAACTTTAGGTCAGATGATGAGCATGGCAGCATCCGCAAAGCTACAGTATCACTTCAACACAGTATGTAGTTAATGTAATAGGCTAGCTGTGTGTACTGTTCGATAGGCAGAAGGTACATACAGAACTTTATTTATCCCAGGAGGGAAATTGATCTAACTGAAAGTCAGAAAGTCACAGTGTAGTGCAAGTCTCACATGCTAGTTGAAAACCCAGTGAGAAGTACTGGTGTCAAGGAAACAAAGGATTCAGAATCGGGGCAAGATGACAAGCTTCAGCTTGGTTGAAGAGGTTAGGTCAGTCCCAGTAGGTTTATTATTGTCACGTGTACCGAAGTAGAAAAAAACTTCCATTTTGCATGCTATCCAATCAAATTATATAATGCATGAAAAAAATCCAAGCCAAACTCAACTACAGTAATTGGAGTAAAAAGAAAGACAGAGTGCAGAGTGTAGTTCTTGGCACTGTGGCACAACAGTTCCAGAGAAAAGGTCCAAAAGCCCACAATAAGGTGGATTGGAGAATCAGGACTGTACCCTAACTTATGGAAGGTCTGCTCAAATGTCTGATACCAGAGGGGAAGATGCTGTTCTTGAGTTTGGTGGTGCCCACTTTCAAGTTACTGTATCTTCTGCTCCATAGCAACAGGGAGGAGGGGAATGACCAGGATGAGACGTATTTGATTATGTGTCGGAAGAAACTACAGATGCTGGTTTAAAGCGAAGATAGACACAAAATGCTGGAGTAAATCAGCGGGACAAGACAACTGAGGAAGTCTGAAGAAGGGTCACGACCCGAAACGTCACCCATCCTTGCTCTCCAGAGATACTTCCTGTCCCGTTGAGTTACTTCATTATTTTGTGTCTATCAAGTATTTGATTATGTTGACTGGTTTTCCGAGGCAGCGTGAAATGTAGATGGAGTCAATGGTGGGAAGTCTGGCCTATGTGATGAACTGTGCTACATCCATAACTGTCTGCAATTTCTTGCGGTCTTGGACTGCTGAGCTGTTCCCAAACCAAGCCGTGATGTAACCTGACAGTAGGCAATACGATGTCCCGAAGCGTAGGCATAGACATACATACATATACAGGCCCAAGTTCGGCCAGGGCAGGCCATCGCCGTGGCGGCGTTCACTCACCACCGGTCTGGCTCAACTCCTGCCTCAGACCGCTCGTATACTCGATCAGCTCCTCCAGAGTCCGGTCGCAATGCTGTCCGTACGAGGTGAATTTCTGCAGAACTTTATCGAGCTCCCTCTCCACATTCAGGCATTGCTCCATTATAACGAAGGGGAGAAAGGAAGGGGAGGGGGAGGGGAAGGGTAGCGGAGGAATATCGAGAGGCGAACGACGTAGCGTAGGCCCGCTGACTGACTGAAGTGACCGGTGGGCCGGCTCGGCCTCGGCCCTCACTGGGCCTCCTCCCCCGGCCTGCCGCGCCGCTGCCGCGCTCCGGTCGGATCCGGTCTGGGCCGAGCCGAGCGCTCCGGTTGAAGCTGAGCCGAGCGCTCCGGTTAAAGCTGAGCCGAGCCGAGCGCCCTGGGTCTGGGCCGAGCCGAGCCCTCAGGTTAAAGCTGAGCCTGAGGTGAGCCTTGCCCGTGCGCGCCCTGATCTGATGACTAAGCCGCGGCGAGTGCACTCCTGTCCGGTCTGAGCTGAAACTGCGCCGCACCGAGCGCTCCTGTCCTGGCCTGTCCGGCCTTAACCGAACGGAGCCGAGCGCCCTTGTCTTGACCGGTCCGAGCCGAGCTGCGCTTCTGTCCGGTCCGGTCCAAGCTGTGCCGCCGCCGCGCGCTCCTTAACTCAGCTGAGATGTGCCGCCGCCGCGCGCTCCTTAACTCAGCTGAGATGAGCCTCACCGCGCGCGCGCCCGCCGCCGCTGCTGCTGCTGCGCTTGTCCGAGCCGAACCCTGCCGCGCGCTCGCGACTGTTTTTGTTTTTCTCGAAACAGCAGCAGCCGCCGACGCGAGCCGAGCGCGTCGCGTCAAGTCGCGCGACAGGTGGGGCCCACCAGCGCCGCGCGCACCGGGGGAGAGGGGGGGGGTAAATTCATGGTTAAATTTCAGCGCCATTTTAGTAAGCAGATTCTGTGTGCTTGACTGGGCAGTGTTCACAAACTCTCTGCGATTTCTTCGTATATAAAATGTTTGCAAACAATTATTTTTGTTCAACTTCTTGGATAAGTTGACATTGATAACTATTTCTTGAAGTGTTGCTGTGTAGCGACCATAGAGAATGGTCCAGGTCGTCGAACCCTCGGATTGGCCAGCGAGGTCACGTGTGAACACGACCATGGGGATTGGTCCAGGGAGCGACATCGCTGATTGGCCAGCGATGTCATGTGCGCGTTTGGCGCCCGAAATAGTTAGTTCGGCGAAGTCTTCGAAGAAGACAGTAAGTTTTTGATGGTTGTCCTTTACCTTGTTGTTTAACTCTGTATTCGAATATTGCGGCTGCAATAAACTTCTTCTACAACCAACAAGTTTCCGGACTCGCCATATTGGTGACCCCGACGTGATCTGGACGATCACCGACTATGCAGGGACCCGACGCCTCGTCGGCGATGGCCGCGCCGGGCACACCGGAGTCAAGCGCGGTAAGCGTTCACCTTCCGTGGTTTTGGACGCACGCACCGCAATCTTGGTTTATACACACCGAAGCTCAATTTCATATAAAGAAGATATCGGACGACTCCACGAGGTATTACTACCTCGTCAGCGCTCTATCATCGGAGACGACCACGTGCGTGATGCGGTTCATCGTTAATCCACCTGCGGAAAGCAAGTACGAGGCCCTGAAGAAAGTATTACTGCGAATCTTCGGGTTTAATAAGCATGGTGGTGCGGCAAGACTTCTGCACCTACCGGATCTTGGAGACCGACTGCCTTCCGTCCTCATGTCCGAAATGATGATGCTAGCCGGTGAGCATACGGATTGCCCTATGTTCGAACAGGCATTCCGCGAGAAGCTTCCTGAGGATGTCCGACTGCTGCTCACGGATTGTTCTTTTAAGGACCTCGAAGCATATGCAGCGAAAGCGGACGCGCTCATAGCGGCTAAAAACAAGGCAAAGGACCAGGCAAGCGGTTCGATCAACAAGGTCTCGACATCAGTGACCACGCCACAGCGACGGCAAGATGGCGCCACGTCTCCCGCCAATTCTCCGAAAGCCCGCCAAAAAGATCCGCACAAGCGCGGCTGGTGCTATTATCACCTACGATGGGGTAGCGAATCCCGCAACTGCCGCTCACCTTGTACCTTCGCGGGAAATGCCTCGGCCGATCGTACATAGGGGTAGTTACGATTGGCCAGAACCGGCGCCTCTATGTCCATGATCGATTCACGGACACAGAATTTTTGGTGGACACGGGAGCCATCGTCAGTATAGTGCCGCCGACCGACCTCGAAACCAGATCGGGTAAGACAGGTCCCACCCTCATCGCGGTTAATGGCAGCCCAATTCGCACTTTCGGTATACGGAAGATGTCCCTTGTGTTAGGCCTCCGCACGTACGAATGGCCATTCATCATAGCCGACGTCAAACAAGCGATCTTGGGAGCAGATTTTCTCTGGGCTTTTTCACTGGTCCCTGATGTCCGCGGTAACGACCTCCGACCCTCCGCCGAAGATGAGCACGTCGCTCCGACAATCGCCTCCTCGCCCAGCCCTACTGTCCAGGCCGTCGTCGCGGCCTCCGACTCGTATGCTGAGATTCTGGCGGAGTTTCCAGAGCTGCTCATTCAACGTTTCGACACGTCTTCGGCCAAGCACGGCGTGGTCCATCACATCCGCACCGAAGGCCCTCCTGTTTTCGCTCGGGCCAGGAGGCTACCGCCATACAAACTGGTGGTGGCACGGGCAGAGTTCAGGAAGATGGAGGAAATGGGAATTGTTCGTCAGTCTGACAGCCCGTGGGCCTCGCCGTTACATATGGTCTCCAAGGCATCTGGGGGGTGGAGACCATGTGGCGATTATCGGCATCTCAATGCTGTCACCACGGCTGATCGCTACCCCATACCGCACCTACAGGACTTTTCATCTGGGCTGGAAGGAGCGGTGGTGTTCTCCAAAATCGATTTGGTGCGAGGATACCACCAGATCCCGGTGCGACCGGAGGACATACAGAAAACTGCAATGATTACTCCGTTCGGGTTGTTTGAATGGTTGCGTATGCCTTTCGGTTTAAAGAACGCGGCACAGGCTTTCCAACGACTGATGGACCGCGTGGGCCGGGATTTACCCTTTTTGTTTATTTATTTAGACGACATCCTGGTTGCCAGCACCTCAGTACAGGAACACCAGGCCCACTTGCGGACCGTTTTCCAGCGGCTCCAAGACCACGGGCTCATAATCCAACCCTCCAAATGTCAATTCGGCCTTCCTGCTCTTGATTTTCTAGGGCACAGAATTACCCCTGCCGGCGCCTCCCCTTTGCCCGAAAAGGTGGAGGCTATCCGGGCATTTCCTAGGCCCACCACAGTAAAAGGGCTACAGGAGTTCGTAGGCATGGTTAATTTCTACCATAGGTTCGTCCCGGCAGCTGCGAGAGTCATGCGCCCGCTTTTCCAATGCCTTGCAGGGAATCCGGTAGAGTTGATATGGTCCCCGACCGCAGAGTCGGCTTTTACAGCAGCTAAGGCAGCTTTGGCAGACGCCACCATGTTGGTCCACCCGAGCCCCTCCGCCCCCACGGCCCTGACGGTTGACGCCTCTGACGTGGCGGTGGGCGGGGTTCTGGAGCAGCAGGTCGGTGGCCGTTGGCAGCCTTTGGCGTTTTTCAGCCGGCAACTAAATTCGGCTGAGCTGAAGTATAGCGCATTTGACCGAGAGCTTTTGGCCCTCTATTTAGCTGTTCGTCATTTCAGGTACTTCCTTGAGGGCCGCCCATTTGTGGCCTTTACGGACCATAAACCATTAACATTTGCTTTTGTCAAATTGTCTGACCCATGGTCGGCCCGCCAGCAGCGGCACCTGACTGCTATCTCCGAATTCACCACCGATGTCCGTCATGTCGCGGGTAAGCTTAATGCCGTTGCTGACGCCCTGTCTAGACCTGCTTTTCCCCCTATTTCGGCGGTGGACTGCGAAGTGGATCCCCAAGAGCTTGCGGAGGCACAGCTTCTAGCGGATACCGCTTCGGCATACCAGTCCACCACTTCGGGATTGAAGTTGGCCCAGGTAGCTTGTGGGTCAGAAGGCACAAAAGTCTGGTGTGATGTTTCTCTTCCCCGTCCCAGGCCGGTAGTACCGCCCTCCCTTCAGCGCCGGGTTTTCGATGCCATTCATGGGCTGGCGCACCCGTCCATCCGCTCCACCTCTGCTTTGGTAGCAGCTCGGTTTGTCTGGCATGGCCTACGGAAACAGGTAGCGGGTTGGGCGCGTGCCTGCGTTCCCTGTCAGACCGCTAAAGTCCAGCGCCATGTCCAGCCCCCCGTACAGGATTTCGAGGTCCCGGCTGTTCGTTTTTTCCACATCCACGTGGATTTGGTCGGTCCTTTGCCTTCCTCCCGGGGCTACACCCACCTCCTCACGGTGGTGGATCGGTTCACCCGGTGGCCAGAGGCTTTCCCATTGTCTGATATTTCGTCAGCGTCTTGTGCTAGGACTTTGGCCCTTCATTGGTAGCTCGTTTCGGGGTCCCGGCAGTTATTACCACTGACAGAGGCCCACAATTCACTTCGTCCCTCTGGGCCGCGCTCGCAGAACTGTACGGGTCCAAGTTACAACCCACAACTGCATATCACCCCCAGGCAAATGGACTCGTAGAAAGGTTCCACCGCCAACTTAAGGCGTCCCTCAGTGCAAGGCTTGAAGGCCCGGACTGGGTAGACCAGCTCCCTTGGGTTCTTTTGGGCATCCGGACTGCTCCTAAGCTAGATCTCGGTGCGTCGTCCGCAGAGCTAGTATATGGCTCGACACTTCGAGTACCCGGAGATCTGTTTCCGGACCCTTCAGACCAGCTGCCTACAGTCCCATCAGTGTTAGCATCTCTCCGGGAACGGGTGGGCTCCCTGGCTCCAGTTCCGACTTCACGTCATGGGTGTCCCATGGTACATGAACCGCCTTCCCTGAAGGACTGTGAGTTCGTTTTTCTGCGAAAAGATTCCCATCGCGCCCCGTTGCAGAGGGTCTATCAAGGGCCGTTCCGGGTTTTGCGTAAGGGAACGGCTACCTTCACCTTAGACATGTGCGGCAAGAGTGAGCTCGTCTCGGTGTCCCGGCTCAAACCTGCACATTTGGATCCGGATCAACCAGTCCTGGTCGGTCAAATCCCTAGGAGAGGCCGACCTCCGTTAGTTCCGCTCAGTCCAGGACCCCCCGTTCCGACAGTTCCTCCAGGACCCCCCGTTCCGGCAGTTCCTCCAGGACCCCCCGTTCCGGTAGTTCCTCCAGGACCTCCCGTTCCGGCTGTTCCGCCAAGTCCGGAACCCCCGGCTCCTGTGGTTCAGGCTGTCCCTCTCCGTACTCGTTATGGTCGCGAAATCCGGCTCCCTGCTAGGTTCCGCACCTCGGGTTCTGGGGGGGGTCATGTAGCGACCATAGAGAATGGTCCAGGTCGTCGAACCCTCGGATTGGCCAGCGAGGTCACGTGTGAACGCGACCATGGGGATTGGTCCAGGGAGCGACATCGCTGATTGGCCAGTGATGTCATGTGCGCGTTTGGCGCCCGAAATAGTTAGTTCGGCGAAGTCTTCGAAGAAGACAGTAAGTTTTTGATGGTTGTCCTTTACCTTGTTGTTTAACTCTGAATTCGAATATTGCGGCTGCAATAAACTTCTTCTACAACCAACAAGTTTCCGGACTCGCCATAGCTGCTTCGTGATCTTTAAACTTTGGATGTTACTGATTGAATATTTGCACTAGAGATCCACCCTGTATCAGGCCAATTGATCATATTTAATGAACTGTTCTTTGCTTTCTCTGTTAATTTTAATTTCACCTCCACGAGCTGTATCTCTTTTTGTTTTATTTCAAAAAGTCATGGAAGCAGAGATTATGAATTTGCCAACAATAGAGCTCTACTGTATCCATAATATAATTGAAAATACATTTAACTTTATATTTACAGCTAAGAAAATTTGAATTGGTGAATTGATTAGTTAAAAACCATTGACAGCCACTAAAATGATCAATGCTGCCTGACGTGGTACAGAAGCATGAAACCAATTCAAATAGACACAGTGGTGGAGTAAATCACCAGGTCAGGTAGCATCTCTGGAGAAAAGGGATGGGTGACATTTCAGGTTGGGACCCTTCTTCAGATAAGGGGGGGGGGGAGGAGGTGAAGAGCTGGTATAAATCAGGACCTGATCTTTTCATTTGTTAGCTGGTATGTAAACAGTGCACCCTTGTATATCTCGCACACTAAATGATGTAAATCTTACCATGAATGACAGAAATAAAAAGTGTTATCCTTGTTTATGAAGTTCATTTTTGCATGATGTAAAATTGAAGGGGGTTGGTGCAATATACTGCTAACCCACAAATGTGTCGTTATGAGATATTCACATTTGAAAAATCCTTAAATCACAAACAAAACAAGAAGATGCCTATGTTATTTGACTAACTTATCGGTTTAATTTAAACATGAAATTTTTACAGGTTGTAGGGTAGTGGGTAAGGATCGTGTTAATGCATGTAACTCATTTATCACAAAAGTGAGGGTTCGCACTATATTGCACTCAATGTAAGAAATAATAAAATCAGAGAAATTAAGCAGGGGGAAAACATTTAAAAATCAAAATAACAAAAAATTGGGAGTTGATAGATGAGATATATTCTGCATTTTAATGGTTTCATCACACACACTGTTCCCCCACAACACTGATTACACTGCGAGAGGCGGGCTTTGCCTACTAAAATGGCGGACATTCCGCTCCTTTGCGCACTACACTTCAGTATAGGCGATTTCGACGGAGTGGTCCATCTTGCTCCTCTAGTGTCTTTGGTGAAAACCCTGCGCCGGGGCCCTCCACCCCTTGGAGCAACAACACAACACAGTTTCAACTCTCCCACACCTGCCCGTGTCATTTGACAAAAGACTGCAACGTACTTGATCACGCACTTTAATTGATAACCGCACGTCGAATCTCCCCCATATATATATATATATAATTTAAATCCCAACTGCGTGAATCCTTGGTAGGAGAGGAGAGGGGAGGAGAGGGGAGGAGAGGAGGAGGGAGAGGGAGAGGGAGAGGGAGAGGAGAGGAAAAATAATAATAATAATAATGAATTATTAGCGTCTGACCGCCACTCAGCCGTTTGTGCCGTTGTATTTTGGAGGCCGGGATGGCACTCTGTGTGATTGCGTTTAGGCGGAGGGCTCATTCTTTGGCCTTTAACCCGGTCTGTGCCGAAGAGCTCGTTGTAAGATCAGGGTTCAGTGAACACCGCTGATGTTTTAATTTGTAAAATGTTCTGCCGGGGGGGGGGGGGGGTGTGAGGGAGTAGTGGTGGTAGTGGTGGAGTTATGGGTTGGGTTGGGGGGGGGGGGAGTAGTAGTAGTAGTAGTGGTGGGAGTTATGGGTTGGGGGGGAGTAGTGGTGGTGGGGGGAGTTATGGGTTGGGGGGGAGTAGTAGTGGTGGTGGTGGGGAGTTATGGGTTGGGGGGGAGTAGTAGTGGTGGTGGGAGGAGTTATGGGTTGGGGGGAGTAGTAGTAGTGGTGGTGGGGGGAGTTATGGGTTGGGGGGGGGAGTAGTAGTGGTGGTGGTGGTGGGGGGAGTTATGGGTTGGGGGGAGTAGTAGTGGTGGTGGTGGGGGGAGTTATGGGTTGGGGGGGAGTAGTAGTGGTGGTGGGGGGAGTTATGGGTTGGGGGGGGAGTAGTGGTGGTGGTGGTGGGAGTTATGGGTTGGGGGGGAGTAGTAGTGGTGGTGGGGGGAGTTATGGGTTGGGGGGGGAGTAGTAGTAGTGGTGGTGGGAGCTACGGGTTGGGGGGGGAGTAGTAGTAGTAGTGGTGGTGGTGGTGGGAGTTATGGGTTGGGGGGGGAGTAGTAGTGGTGGTGGTGGGAGTTATGGGTTAGGGGGGTGTGGGTGGGGAGGGAGGCCTCTCGTGGTGCCAGAACTGCCCCAGCGTTTAACAGTGAAACATCAATGGTTCGTATTGAGCAGAAACAAGAGCAGAACTCTCTTGTTTTGCTTCAGATCCCACCTCCCCAGGAAAGGTCAACGTAGAGGCAAAAAAGGTGTAAAGAGAACCAGGAAAGATTGCCACAATATATAGTAATTCAATGGTGGGGCTGTAGGATAGAGGCTGGTAATGGAGGGCGTGCAGCGTAGGTTCACTAGATTAATTCCCGGAATGGCGGGACTGTCGTATGTTGAAAGGCTGGAGCGATTGGGCTTGTATACACTGGAATTTAGAAGGATGAGGGGGGATCTTATTGAAACATATAAGATAATTAGGGGATTGGACACATTAGAGGCAGATAACATGTTCCCAATGTTGGGGGAGTCCAGAACAAGGGGCCACAGTTTGAGAATAAGGGGTAGGCCATTTAGAACGGAGATGAGGAAGAACTTTTTCAGTCAGAGGGTGGTGAAGGTGTGGAATTCTCTGCCTCAGAAGGCAGTGGAGGCCAGTTCGTTGGATGCTTTCAAGAGAGAGCTGGATAGAGCTCTTAAGGATAGTGGAGTGAGGGGGTATGGGGAGAAGGCAGGAACGGGGTACTGATTGATAGTGATCAGCCATGATCGCATTGAATGGCGGTGCTGGCTCGAAGGGCTGAATGGCCTACTCCTGCACCTATTGTCTATTGTCTATTGTCTATTGAGACCTATTGATGACATCTCGCATTTTCTGCCCTTTCTCTTTCCTGTACCCCCACATGGATTCGCACCTGTTTCTCGTCCCCCCACCCCTTACACTTGGGGAGGTTGGCTTCGCATGCTGGGTTGGCTTCACAATTTGCAACTCTTCAGTCCGTCTGGCTCACACCATCTGCTTTTATCTCTGGCATTTGTTTCAACCATCTGCCTCTCAAAACCCCCTTTGGCTGTGTCCACCTGTACCTGCCATGTTTTGTCCTGCCTCTCGTCTCTTCCAATTTTCTTTCCTTCCCCCCCCCCCCCCCCTGCAATGGGTCTGAAGAAGGGTCCTGACCCGAAATATCATCTATCCATGTTCTCCAGAGATGCTGCCTGATCCGCTGAGTTATTCCAGCACTTTCTCCTGTCCTGTGCTTTTTTTTGACCAGAATAGATGAAGGTGATATGTTTCTTTCCTTGCAGGACATTAGTAAACCAACAGCAGCAGTTTCATGTTGCAGCTGCTTGAAATGGTCCCTTTAAAATTACAGTTTGTTTCAAACTGATGTCTCCAAATCAGTAGTCCAACGCTGGTCCTTCATGCTCTCATACAATACAATACAATATATCTTTATTGTCATTGTACAGGGGTACAACGAGATTGGGAATGTGCCTCCCATACGATGCAATAATTTAGTTAATTTAAACAACAGCAACCCAACGAAACAAATTGTAACAGTTTTAAGACAGAATAAAGTGCAAGTAGATCTGTGCCGGATCACTGTGCGATGTGACCATCCGGCTCAGCAGGACCGGTTCATAGCAGCTATGGCCCTGGGGATGAAGCTGTTCCTGAGTCTGGAAGTGCGAGCTTAGAAGGCCTTGTATCGTCTGCCCGATGGAAGGAGTTCGAACAGACTGTTGCAGGGGTGTGAAGAGTCTTTGTGGATGCTGGTGGCTTTTCTGAGGCATCGTGTGTTGTAGATGCCCTCCAAGTCTGGTAGCTGTGTTCCGATGGTCCTCTGAGCTCTATGGACTACCCGCTGGAGAGCTTTCCTTTCTGCCTCCGTTCAGCTGAGGTACCTGCTTGTGATTTAAAATATAGATGAGAGCAATGGAAGCAAGACTCAAAACAGTGACTTAAAATGTATCTTTTTTGAAGATTTAAATTGGTTTAGATTTCTCTTGACAAGCTTGTATGAATATGACAGCAGCTTCATTTTCACTGTGAAATACCACATTTCTTTATGTGGCAAACATACAGGCAAGTCGTCAATTTAGATGTTTTGGCACCAGCAGAGATGCTACCTCATTGTACAGTAAAATTAAGCCAGATTTACAAAGACGCCAGATTTGTAATCATTTTTAGCAACATGATCAACTGTCTGAGCAGATGTATTTATGTTAGTGTTGGCTCAGTCAATGATAGAAACACGAGATTTCAGATGCTCGTCAATGATAATTCGATTCTCCTACCATATCCATTGTTTTTGTATTCTCTTCCTTATGAACAGTTGTCTTTATTCTGGTTTTGTACATTGTAATTTTAAATATGGTAGTTTATCAAAACCAGGCTTACTGCATTGTAAAGGGTTTGCTTATACTGTGTTAGTTATTTATTCTGCCCACCTGAGGTGAGTAGCTCAGGTGAATAACTGCGGCTTTGGTAGGTGGCACGGTAACGCAGCTGTAGAGTTGCTGCCTTGCAGCGCCAGAGACCCAGGTTTGATCCTGATAACGGGTGCTTGTCTGTACAGAGTTTGTACGTTCTCCCGTGATCTGTGTGGGTTTTCTCAGAGATCTTCGGTTTCATCCCACATTCCAAAGACGTACAGGTTTGTAGGTTCATTGGCTTGGTATAAATGTAAATTGTCTGTAGACTGTGTGTGGGATAGTGTTAATGTGCAGACTTGGTGGGCCAAAGGGTCTGTTTCCGCGCTGGATCTCTAAACCAAACTAAACTACATGCCATGCTACATCATAATGGAAACAAGATCACCAGTTAATTTGGCTGTGTTTATGCTGGTACTACACTGTAAAGTTTCCACTTTCTGTTGTTCTTTAATTCTGCTTCCCCTTACCCTTTTTCTTTAGAGACCTGCACAACTCTGGATAAATATTAATGCAACATCCTTTCCCAAAGGTTATTAATTTCAAGTTTCCAGAGTGGGGAAAGGACAGCCTTTTTATGCCTCTTATTAAGCATTCAGATGGTTCAATGGGTTAACGAGTTATTGTCTCCAGATCCTTCTTTTGCTTTGCTTTAGACCTAACTTTGCACTGTATTTGCACAGTTTAGTTTAGAGATACAGAGTAGAAACAGGCCCTTTGGCCCACAGAGTCTGCACCGACCAGCGATCACCCTGTATGCTAACACTATCCTCCACACTAGGGACAATTTACAATTTGGCGAGGACATGGAAATATTACATTTTAACTGTGATCTAATTAAATGGTAGCCAAGGAATGTTTCTTTGCACAAGTTGCTTTTATACCAGCGCGAAACTTGCAATCTAAATACAGTGTTAATAAAACAGTGGAAATAACAAGCCTTTCAGATTTTATGGATCTAATTTTATTACAGTAGTTGAAATACAGTTTTAACACATCATTGTGTCAAACTGGGTACTCTGACGAAACTCTCCAGGATGAAATTGGTTTGAATTGATTCTGTATTCTGAAGTCCATCGTTAGCTTATTATTTGATATCCATGAATAAAGTTTGTTGATATATTGTAATTGCGAATCTACAATGTAATGGTGGAAGTTAAACTCAAGAGCTCCAAAGATGTGCACAGAACTAGTTTGTTATTTAAACCTAACAACAGTGAGCATTTTGTTAAAGTAAAATATCTAGTGTGTTAAAAGTCTTAACTACTTATGAATATCAGAAGAATTTGATATCAATCCTCATCAAAAGAGATAACTTCTAAAGATGGTGAGGTTTGGGGGCTTTTAAGGAGTTAAATGTATTCTTGGCCTGGTCACCCGAAGGTTTCTGATGGCCCCACATGAAAACCTGCAAATTGATCCAGTAGGTGGTATACTAGTCACCTTTTGTGCAGAATTATCGTTTAGCGTTTATGATGTGTAATTATCAGGAGTTAGATGTGGCCCTGGAGTTAGACGTGGCCCTTGTGGCTAAAGGGATCAGGGGGTATGGAGAGAAGGCAGGTACAGGTTACTGAGCTGGATGATCAGCCATGATCATATTGAATGGCGGTGCAGGCTCGAAGGGCCGAATGGCCTACTCCTGCACCTATTTTCTATGTTTCTATCACCAGGGGGCATATTTGCCAAATATTGTCGGGTTTATTGTCCTATGCAATACGGTGAGGTACAGATCTTGCTTACAGCAACATCGCAGGCTCACAGACTCGCCCAACACATGAAAACATAAATTATGCACATAATCTACAATACAGTGAGGAAGGTTCCCAGGAGACATGTGTGTGGTCGGAGCCTTACTGTTTATCATAAATATTAACAATGTTCATGTAACTGCGGGCGATATTGTAAATAGATTTGCAGAATGCATGAAAAATGGTCATGTTAATAGGATGGTAGTTTTGGACAATGGGAATATTTAAAAGTTATTAAAATGGGCAGCTCAATGTGAGATAGAATAGTTACCCTGATAAGATGAGGGTAATGTGGTAGATGTTGGCTACATGGACTTTAGTGAGGCCTTTGACAACGTACCGCATGGTGGGCTGGTCTGGAGGTTAGATACATGGGATCCAAGGTGTGCTAGACAATTAGATATAAACTTGGTTTGAAGGAAGGAAACGAAGGGTGGTGGTGGAAGGTTGTTTTTCACATTGGAGGTCTGTAACAAATGGTGCCCCCCTGGGATTGGTTCTGAGTCCATTATTTTTTGTTATTTATATTAACTATTTAAATACGAATGTACGTGGCAGAGTTAGAACATTTGCAGATGATACCAAAATCAGTGGACAATGGTTAAGGACAATGGACAATGGTTAAGGGGATTATAATATTGTTATCAACTGGGCCATTGATCCATGGAAGGGCAGGTTTAACACTATCCTACACACACTAAGGACAGTTTACATTTATACCAAGCCAATTCTCCTACAAACCTGTACGTCTTTGGTGTGTGGGAGAAAACCGGAGCTTCTCGGGGAAAACCCTCGCAAGTTACGGGGAGAACGTACAGACAAACACCCATAATCAGGATCGAACCCAGGTCTCTGGCACTGAAAGGCAGCAACTCTACAGCTGCTCCACCGTGCCACTTAGCAGACATTAAAGTGAATAAAACTCCTAGGCCATGTTGGATGTATCCTAAGCTTTTGTGCGAAGCAATGCTGACTATATCTTGATAGACAATAGAAAATAGGTGTAGGAGTAGGCCATTCGGCCCTTCGAGCCAGCACCATCATTCAATGTGATCATGGCTGATCATTCTCAAGTACCCCGTTCCTGCCTTCTCCCCGACTCCGCTATCGTTAAGAGCTCTATCTAGCTCTCTCTTTAATGCATTCAGAGAATTGGCCTCCACTGCCGTCTGAGGCAGAGAATTCCACAGATTCACAACTCTGACTGAAAAAGTTTTTCCTCATCTCCGTTCTAAATGGCCTACCCCTTATTCTTAAACTGTGGCCCCTGGTTCTGGACTCACCCAACATTGGGAACATGTTTACTGCCTCGAACGTGTCCAACCCCTTAATAATCTTATATGTTTCGATAAGATCCCCTCTTATCCTTCTAAATTCCAGTGTATACAAGCCTAGTCGCTCCAGTCTTTCAACATACGGCAGTCCTGCCATTCCCGGAATTAACCTAGTAAACCTACGCTGCACGCCCTCAATAGCAAGAATATCCTTCGTCAAATTTGGAGACCAAAACTGCACACAGTACTCCAGGTGCAGTCTCACTAGGGCCCTGTACAACTGCAGAAGGACCTCTTTGCTCCTATACTCAACTCCTCTTGTTATGAAGGCCAACATTCCATTGGCTTTCTTCACTGCCTGCTGTACCTGCATGCTTCCTTTCAGTGACTGATGCACTAGGACACCCAGATCTCGTTGTACGGCCCCTTTTCCTAACTTGACACCAGTTATCGAACCTTGCTTTGCAAGAGGAGTATCAGCTGAACAACTGAAACGTGGACATAACTACTGTAGGGTTAATGAACAAGCAAGTGTTTGGGACATAATTCTTCTGTGCCAGTTCCTCATAGCTCTCAATTCCTTATCTTGTACATTTCAATAAGAACACCCTGCAATCTTCAAAACTATAAATAGTACAAATCCAATCCTGTTTGTAACAGGACAACCTTCTCATCCCAATAATTAGTCTTGTGAATCTCTTCTAGATTCCCTCCAATGATGGTATGTCCTCTTAAATAAGGAACTAAAATATCATTCAGCACTCCAGCACACCATGTGCGAGTGCAACAATACTTGCCTATTTCTAATCTCATAATGCTACTTATCTTCCTAACTAGTTGCTCACGCCTGCTGACTTTTAATGATTCGAGCACAGGATTCCTCTGTGCTCAAGATAGTCTAGATGCTTCTGTACTGCATTAATTTCTAATCTTTTATTTAAATAGCAGTCTGGCTTTGATTCCTCTGAAGTGCATGATGACACATTCCCATATTGGTAAAGTTTTAACCTAACTTATTATCTGATCATGCTGCAGAGTTAAAATATTCTCATTGTCTTTGGACATATTTTACTGTCAATGGCAAAATTGCGTACTTTACACTCGGGTCAGTAATATCTATATACTGAAACTCTCATTTGATTTTTTGTTCCTGAACTACAGCCAAAATGGTACACGATAGCGCGACAATTTTAGGTCCACCTTACTCACCGTCGTCCCTTTGGTGCTAATGGGTTTCATCGAAATCGGTCTTATATTTTTAAAGTTATTCACATTTTAAAGTTTAAATCTATCTCCTAGGGAGGGAGGGGGAGGATAAGGGGGTGGAGGAGATGGGGAAGGGGGAGGACAAGGGGGAGAGCGGAGGGAGGGGGAGGAAGGAGGGAGTGAAGGGGGGGGAGGGAGGGGGGGGAGGGGGGAGGGGGAGGAGGGGGAGGATGGGGAGGAGGAGAGAGTGTTGCACCAATGCAGGAGAGGTTTGGGTCCAACAGGTCCACTTGGTCTAGTAAATACATAATTTAGGACCAAGCCACCTGTTCATTATTGGAACATGTCTTTGTATTACTTACAAAATGACCTGAAAATGACCCATTTATTTTGACTATATCTTCTGAGTAATGACCAGTCTTTAATACATGCGAGTACACTTTTCCCACATTAGGGTGAGCTCTTGTGCACCAACCTTTTTGTTGCAACTTGTTAAATGCCTTTTAGAATTCTAAATACAATGGTTTTCCTCAATCAACACTTGAATCATAGTGTCATAAAGGGTGGAAACAGGCCCTTCGGCACAACTCGTACATGCTGACCAAGATACCACATCTAAGCTAGTCCCATTTGACCCAAATCCCTCTGAACCTTTCCTATCCACGTAATCCATTTAATAACGAATTGTTAAATCCTCGAAGAATTGTAGACAATTTGTGAAATGTGATTCAGTTTTCATAAAGCTATGTTGACTTGCTTTGATAACATTACATTTTTCCTAATCATTAGCTATTTCTTCCTTGATTACAGACTACAGCTCCTTGCCAGCAACTGACACTGAGATGGCTTGCCTACATTTTCCTGCTTCTTGAACAAGTGAGTCATAATCTGTGTTTTTCTTGTCCATTATTATCCTCATGGAACTATGAATTCTGAAAATCTTCAACTAATTTCCACAATCTTTGCAGTTTCTTCCTTTGAAACCGTTGGATGCAAGCCATCAGGTCTTGGTAAATTGGCTGTATGTGGTCCCAATCATTCATTTTTCCAATGCTTTGTCGCTCGTGATATCATATCATATCATATATATACAGCCGGAAACAGGCCTTTTCGGCCCTCCAAGTCCTTGCCGCCCAGTGATCCCCGTACATTAACACTATCCTACACCCACTAGGGACAATTTTTACATTTACCCAGCCAATTAACCTACATACCTGTACGTCTTTGGAGTGTGGGAGGAAACCGAAGATCTCGGAGAAAACCCACGCAGGTCACGGGGAGAACGTACAAACTCCTTACAGTGCAGCACCCGTAGTCAGGATCGAACCTGAGTCTCCGGCGCTGCATTCGCTGTAAAGCAGCAACTCTACCGCTGCGCTACCGTACCGATAGGGCTTACTACAAGTTCTAGAGTGCAAATTGTAAAATCCTATCTGTCATTATTGGAATATTTGTAGTGTCCTCCTTCATGTCACGTGCATCCACAGTTGCAGACCATACGAAGCAGGTGAATTTGTCAAGCAAGATTTGTCTTTTTTGAAATGTTCTAATTCAATACTTTTAACTATTTTCTCATCAACTAACACCTGATAAGTTTATTTTAATTGAAGTTACTGAAGTTTTCCCTACTATTAAGTATGAAATTGGGTTGGTTCTATTTTCCTTTTCAACTACACTGACAGTTGTCGAACAACCTTTCTCAATTGAACCTGGAAATGTAATTTCTAATACTATACTATCTTCGGTACATTTTGTGACCATCTGATGTGTTGCATCCAATCAATATTTTTCAGTACAACAGCAGTACTGCTACTCAGACAATTTTATCAATTACATTTACTCACATTATTTGATAACAGAGCCTATTTCCCTTGTAATATGCTTTTAAACTAAAATAAAGTACTTTTCTTCATCTCAGCAAATTTCCATTCATCCATCAACAATTTTCTGTTCTCTTTCAGGGATCTCCATAAACGTTTATCTTTTCCCTGTTATTTTACTTTTTTAGTAGTAAGCTTGATATGTCACCAAAGTCATATCATGCGTTCTTTAATCATTATTGCACTCCTTAATTTTTTACCTCATTTCCTAATTACTTCTACCAGCAACCATTTTGTACAGATTAAGTCTGCACAAATAATGCTGAGATAAACATACAGATAAATTGTTTGAGGCATAAATGTTGGTCAAGACCCTGGGATAAGTCCCTTACTCTTACTTGTATATTGTCATGGGAACTTTATATAGGACATCTTGAGGAGCACTGAGAACCCCAAAGACTGTCAAGAATGAGGTCTGTGAAGCCTGAAATGGCTTCTCGCTAATTAATTCAGAATTGAAAAATTAGTTGTTCCACAGTGACATTTGGTGGCAAGAGCTTGCAAGTGCACATAGGTTGAACCTTTGTTTTAATTAAATAATTTTAATTTATACATCACCTTGCAAAATGTTGGCACATTAAAAGAAATGAAGTGCATAAACATATAACCATATAACAATTATAGCACGGAAACAGGCCCGTTCGGCCCTACCAGTCGACGCCGACCACTTTCTCTGACCTAGTCTCATCTACCTGCTCTCAGACCATAACCCTCCAATCCCCTCCCATCCATATACCTATCCAATTTACTCTTAAATAATAAAATTGAGCCTGCCTCCACCACTTCCACCGGAAGCTCATTCCATACAGCCATTCCAAACAGGACAAAGATAACTCCTCACATTAATAATATTAAAAAAATTAAAGTATTGGAAACACTCACCATCTACCCACCCTCTACCTGGCCGATGTGTTTACAGCATTTTATATTTTGACTTCAGATTTTCAGCATTTATTTTTTCCACTTTCACTTACTCCACAGTGTCAAGGGTGTTTAAAGATAAGTGAGGACACAAGGTGAGACCGCACCTGGAGTATTGTGTGCAATTTTGGTCTCCTAATTATTGCTATTGAGGGAGTGAAGCATAGGTTCACCAGGTTAATTCTGGGATGGCGTGACTTACATATGATGAAAGAATGTTTCGACTGGGCTTGAATTCACTGGAATTTAGAAGGATGAGGGGATCTTATAAAAACATATAAAATTCTTAAAGGATTGGACAGGCTAGGTGCAGAAAAAATGTTCCTGATGTTAGGTGAGTCGAGAACCAGGGGTCACAGTTTAAGAATATGGGGTAGGCCATTTAGGACTGAGATGAGGAAAAACGTCTTCACCCAGAGAGTTGTGAATCTGGAATTCTCTGCCACAGAAGGCAGTGGAGGCCAATACACTGGATGTTTTCAAGAGAGGGTGAGATTTAGCTCTTAGGGCTAAAGGAATCAAGGGATATGGGGAAAAAGCAGGTTTGGGGTACTGATTTTAGATGGTCAGCCACGATCATATTGAATGGTGGTGCTGGCTCGAAGGGCCGAATGACCTACTCCTGCACCTATTTTTCTATGTTTCGACTGAGTATCACGTTGTTGACTGTTTGACTGAAAATATTTAAAGAGTTTTTTCACAGTTTTTGCTTTGTACCTATTTTTATTCCGAATAAAGTTTATTTTTGAGGGGAAAAAAATCACTTCATATATTCTCTCCTACTCCTTTTAATGTAGGAGACGTTTTGATAATTTGTAGATAATAAAATAGTAACCAAAGAACCATTTTATTTAATGATGTTTGCTGGGAATAAAAATGAACAGATCAGAGGTCACTGCTTTCAGATGAATGTAAAAGATCCCATTGGAAGAGGAGCATGGAAGTTTCTCTCATGTAATGACCAATCTTTATCTCTCAATTAACGTTGCTGAATCTTATTATTTAGTCACAACTTGTTGCTGTATGATCTTTCTAGGTGTACATTGATAAAAGTAAAATTCTGATAAGCCACAGTCTAATTGTTCAGCAGTCCTGATGGTGTGACATGTGACTCACTGGGTGCGGATGCTTGCACTCCCCTCAACACCCCCAGGGCTCCGGTTCTTGGATACTGTCTCCACATTTCCCTGCTCTATTGAAATGCGTCTATTTCTATTTCTTGTATTGCCTTCAAGCTTACCAGGGTTGTTTTACTGTGTAAAATGTATTGTCTAATACTTAATCAAAAAAGTGAATTAAATGTATGTTGGATTACTAATTGGAAAAACATTGAATGGTCCAGAAAATCGTCCAGTCTAGCTTTTCCAGGCATGCTACATAGTTTTTACCGCATTTCCATCTCCTTATTTAAAAAAGATCTTTCAGTTTTAAAACTTAGTTTTAAATACTACTAGACCAAGTGGACCCCGTTGGGCCCACAACTCATTGGGTTGCCATTGTAATGTGGGGAAAAATCGCACTTTTTTCTTTAAAATAAATGGCTTTTAAAAAATAAATAAATAAATAAATCTCAATGAAAATCGCGATTTTTCTTTAAAATTGTGGGGGGTTTTCTGCATTGGTCTAGCACCCTCCCCTCCCTCACTCCATCCCCTCTTCTTCCCCACCCACTGCTCCCATTCCCCTCCCACCTCCCGGTCACCCACTCCATCCCCCCTTATCTCCCCCCCCCTCCATTCTTAGGGGCTCTCCGGAGGCACAGCCATTCCCGCCCGTCGGGTTTCCATTGTGACGTGGAACATGGAGGTATTACTGCGCATGGGCGGCTGACGGGCACAGCAAGTGGAAAAAGGATTTATTAAAGTTTAAAATGTGAATAACAAAATATAACAATTTGAACGTTAATAGGATTTCTTGATGCAGGATTTTTCAACATCAGCATCATTTCCCCTTTTCACAACAGTTGTCGTAAATCACCACAACAAAAGGTAAGAATGCCGCCAAAAGGCCCATCGTTCCTTTTGCATAGATCTCGAAGAGTTCTGTCCACCACTTCAAAGCTCTCCCTGTTAATCACCGGGCACTCGTCCCAAACAATCAGTCGCACACTCCTGATCAAATTAACCATGTTGGAGTTCTTCTCAATGTTGCACATTGTATTATCGTTCACTTCGATGGGTATCTTGAATCGATAATTTGCAGTTCTTACACCAGGCATCAATGTAGCTGCTATACCAGAGGATGCTACAGCAAAAGCAACATCAACTTGACCTCGAACTTTGGAGAGGATCAAATTGGTGAGAATTGTTTTGCCCATTCCTGTTGGTGTATCAATGAAAAACATTGAAGGAACATTCCTTTCCAATCAGCTGCACACATGGTCATACATTGCTCTTTGCTCAGCATTCAGCAGAGGCTCCTTCTCTTCAACAAATCACTGTTGTTCAGGCCTATTGTACTGCAGTTCACTCAGCAATTCTGGATTGTCAGCATCAAGGTTCATCCTTCCATGTCATGGTAGTGGCACATGAAAGTATCCCAGTGTCTTGTTGTAATTCACAAGCTTGTTTTGAATATACAACAGAGCCTGATCATGATGCCTCTCATCAATCATGATATTTGGATCATCGATTGTTCTCCGTTCTCTTTGAAGGTAATCTTCAGACATTGAATTCCTGAAGCGATCCCATAATTGTCAAGAAGAGTTGATCTCAGCAATCGTCAGCAAAACAAACAAATTTCTCATTACTTCGGCGAGTCTTGTCCGCTCAGCATCTTCCATCGTCTGTTGCCAATGGTCGTCAGTTTGCAACAAACCTCTTTCCATGCAGACGTCTTTGAAGGAAGGAAGAATATGTCCATCATGCGTCCTCGATAAATCGAAGGATTCTGACCCTTTTACGTGATGGAGAAGCAGTCTCAAGTAGTAGAGGTCACATCTTGGAGAAACGGTATACACTCGTCCCAGAACGTTGGCTTCAAAAATACCTGGAAGATCTTCCACCATCTTCCCAACCTTCCTTCTTTGCCATTTCCTATTGTTCCATGCGTAAAGTCGGGGTACAGCAGTGTAATACAGTGTTCTTGCAAATTGATCTCGAGAACACAATTCCATGAATTCAGTTAAAGTTGTTCTCGTGATATCCTCATTTCTCACCAGTTCAAGATTCAAGATTCAAGATAGCTTTATTTGTCATCCAATATTGGACGAAATTCAGTCACCCACAGTCCAACAATAAAAGCATTAAATAGGCATTAAAATTACACAACCCCAAAACCCCCAAAAACACAGTCCAACAATAAAAGCATTAAATAGGCATTAAAATTACACAACCCCAAAAACACACAAAAAAAGAAACATCCATCAAAGAAACATCCATCACAGTGAGTCTCCTCCAGTCCTCTCCTCACTGTGATGGAAGGCCACAATGTCTTTCCCTTCTCCTGCTGTCCTCGCCCGCAGTCAGGTTGTTGTGGTTGCAGGCCGCGCCGGACGGTCCGCAGCGGGCCAAGCCCAAGGCGAGTCGCAGCCGCTCCCGCAGCCTCCGAAGACGGCCGGCTCCGCCGATGATAAGTCCGATCCGGGGCGGGCGAACACGCTGCCGCTGCCGCTGTTGCTGCACGTCGGGGCGGTCGTGGCTCCCGACATTGAAGCCCCCGCCCAGCAGAGAAATATCCCGCGGCCTATTTTAGGCCGCGCCGGACGGTGAAATGTCCGCGCCCCAAGCCCCGCGATCCGGGGCGGGCGAACCCGCTGCCGCTGCCGGAGCTCCCGATGTCGGCATCCACGCGGCCCGAACCTAAGGCGAGTCGCAGCCGCTCCCGCAGCCTTCGAAGACGGCCGGCTCCGCTGATGGTAAGTCCGATCCGCGGGCTCTGCGAACCAGAGCCCTGGAGGCCGACAGCTCCAGGAGTTGGGCCAATGGTAGGCCGCAGCAGGAACGGAGACACCACCCAGAAAACAAAGGTCGGGTCTCCGTTCGGAAGGGATACATATTTACAATGTTACAACAGTCGACCAGCATCGACTCTGATGACGACTTGTTGTTCTTGTGGTAGATGTACCTGGAGTCGAATGACAGCGGGGCGTCTCTCATGAGTTGGAAATCCAAGGATTGATCCCACTGCTTCCAACAGACCAATGTATCTGCCAGTAAACTACTGTGCAATTTCATCATCCCTGTTAACTCGAAAAACTGCTTGATCACTCCCCTTCAAGGTGTACTTGAACACGTATTTGACTGACTTTACAGAGGAGCATATCTCAACGTTGAGGGACATTTGAACAACTTCAAGAGTTGAGCATTACAGAGCACCACCCATTCAGAAGTAATAGGTTAATCCCGGTGTCCTTCTTGATGTCCCTGAAATCCTCCCATATCTGGAGATCGTCTCCTGTACAGAGGATGTGACTCATCTCCACACCTTGTGCTTTCGATAAACGGATTCGGGAATGCGGGAGGAGTTTGGGCCCAGCTGGTTCGCTTGGTCTAATTAGTCTGACCTTTAACTGCTCGGCGGTAGATCCGGGGCTGACCGGTGAAGGAGACGCCCGTGGCTGAGAGCGGCAGCAGCAGCAGCGATGCTGAGCGGAGCTGGAGGCTTATCGGCGACGGCAGCCATGGAGACGCCCGGGCTTAGGAGCGGGAGCGGCAGCTGCGGTGATGGCTGGGCAGGGGCTCCGAGGCACACTGGCGATGGCAGCGATGGAGAACCCCCCCCAGGTTTAGAGCGGCAACGGGAGCAGCGGCGGCCTTGATGGAGACGCCCGGGGTTTAGAGTGGGATATAGAAGCAGCGGCAGCCATGATGGAAACGCCCGGGGTTTAGAGCGGGAGCAGCGGCGGCCATGATGGATGCGCCCGGGGTTTAGAACGGCAGCGGGAGCAGCGGCTGCCATGATGGAGACGCCCCGGGTTTAGAGCAGCAGCGGGAGCAGCGGCGGCTGTGTGATGGCTCAGCGGGAACTGGAAAGCGGAGCGGCGGCCATGATGGAGACTTTGGGGTTTAGAGCGGGAAGAAGAACAGCAGCGGCGGCACAATGGATCAGGGGGGCTCCGGGGCTTAGCAGTGAAGGAGACGCCCGGGGTTTGGAGCGGCAGCAGCAGTGATGGCGGCGGTGATGGCGGCGCGGGGGCTCTGGAGCGGCGGCCATGGTGGAGATGCCCAGGGTTTGGAGCGGGAGCGGCGGCGGTGACGCTCCCCCCACTTGGGCCGCGGAACCAAAAGGGCGTTTGGCGGGAAGTGGGAACTGAATGAAAATGACGACCCTCCCCCCAACTGCGCAAGCGCAGTCACCTGACGGCCATCTTATGTAAGTGTAGGCGCTGGTCTGGCGGCCATCTTACGTGAGGACCGGCCCCAACTACGCATGCGCTGGTTTTTAAAAACTTTAAAATGTGAATAACTTTAAAAATATAACACCAATTTCAATAAAACTACCATTTTTACCATTAAAGCGACGACGGTGAATAAGTTGGGCCTAACAATGTCGTGCTATTGTGTACAGTTTTGGCTGAAGTTCAGTCACAAACAAACAAACAAACGAGAGTTATAGTATATAGATAGATAGATGGGGCATCTAGAACCTGCAAAAGATACTTAACTGAGATACAGAAAAACTGCATAAAATATTTTTGATATGATTGTACAGTTATATAAACTATTTCTTCCACTCTGCATCCTCTCAAGGACAATACTGCCTTCTCCAAATGTCCACTCCATTTGTTCAGGGTCCTTTTGTAACTGTCCTGTTGATAACACTTCCCACAACAACACTTCTGAGATTTCAGTTCAGTTTAGTTTATAGTCACATTGACCGTGGTACAGTGAAAAGCTTTTGTTACGTGCTAACCAGTCAGCAGAAAGACAATACATGATTACAATCATTGTGTATAGATACACGATAAGGGAATAATGTTGAGTACAAGGTAAACCCAGCAAAATCCGATCAAAGATAGTCCGAGGGTCATCAAAGAGGTAGATAGTAGTTCAGCGCTGCTCTCTGGTTGTGGTAGGATGATTCAGCTGCCTAATAACAGCTGGGAAGAAACTGTCCCTGAATCTGGTAGTGTGCATTTTCACACTTCAATACCTTTTGCCTTGTTTTTTTTCTTGTTTTCTTGTTTCTTGCCTTGTTCTTTTACATGGCTTTCCCTCTTCCAGATCTGCCAGGGTTCTCAACCACCTCTCTTCTGCTCTTGCTCCCTCCTCTCCCACTCAGAGCTAATATGGAATCCCCCTTCTCGTCACCTAGCAGCATTTACATTCAGTAAATTATCCTGTGTAAATTTCTACCACATTCAATGTAATGCTACCATCAGATACATTTTACCTTCCTCTCATATTTCAGCATTCCACGTCAAATACCATGTCTCTAGCACAATACAACAGATCCATGGTCCCTTCCTGGTCATCTTCCTGGTCCCACACTGGATCATATGGATAATTAAGACACCTGTGTAGATATCTATTTATAGATTAAAGCTCGCACCATAATTCCAACTAGAACATAGAACATAGAAAATAGATGCAGGAGGAGGCCATTCGACCCTACGAGCCAGCACCGCCATTCATTGTGATCATGGCTGATTATCCCCAATCAATAACTCGTGCCTGCCTTCTCCCCATATCCCTCGATTCCACTAGCCCCTAGAGCTCTATCTATCTCTCTCTTAAATCCATCCAGTGATTTGGCTTCCACTGCCCTCTGTGGCAGAGAATTCCACAAATTCATAACTCTGAGTGAAAATATTTTTTCTCACCTCAGTTTTAAAACTGATTTTCAAAACCCTAGACCCAGGAGGCAGCACCCCTTCTCGACAAATGGATCACTGACCTTTTGACCTATAAACTACAATGAGTGAGGAGAATGAAAACACCCCCTGCTTTAATTCTCAATACTGGTGCCCCACCAGGACGCGTTCTCAGCCACATACTATACTCCTTATAACTTCACACTATGCAGCCAAATTCAGTTCTAGCTCCTAGCTCCAAATTCAGTTCTCCATTTACAACTTTGCACCTGACACCACTGTAGTGGGCCAGATCTTGAACAATGACAAGTCAGAGTACAGGATGGACATGGGGAGCTTAGTAACACGGTGTCAGGACAACAACGTCTCCCTCAATGTCAGCAAGACAAAGGAACTGGTTATTAAATTCAACAAACAAGGTGGATTATACACCCTGGTCAGTATCAATGGTGTTGAAGTGCAGATGGTCGAGAGCTTCAGGTTCCAAGGTGTATACATCAACAATTTGTTCTGGCCAAAAAAGCACATCACTATTTCTACTTCTTCAGAAGACTAATGAAATTTGATATGTCTCCAATGACTCTTACCAATTTCTACAGATGTATCATGGAAAGCATTCTATCGAGATGCATCCCATCTTGATTTATGAACAGCTCCGTCCAAGATTACAAGAAATTGCAGAAACTGTGGATGTAGCCCAATCCATCAAACAAACCAACCTCTCCCTTTACCTCCCATCAGGCAGAAGATGATTTGACTGGATAGTATGTAAACAAAGCTTTTCCCTCTATCTTGGTACCATATGACAATAGTAAATCAATATTAAATGTAGATTGGGAGACTGCAGAGTACTGCCACATTCATTCTGCAGCAAACTAATAGTGAGAGAGTAACTCAGCAGGTCAGGCAGCATCAAGACCCGAAACATCACCTATCCACATTCTCCATAGTTGCTGCCTGACCTGCTGAGTTATTCCAGCACTTTGTATCTGGATATTAACCAGCGTCTGCAGTTCTTTGTTTCTACAATGAACATTTGATAGGCTGTGCTATTTGTGCTTTGGTTGCACCAGTGTGGTCTGGTTATCTAATATGACCAATAATTTAATACCTTATTGTTTAATGGTTTTTTTTGTGTTGTTGAATTAATTTGTCTGTAAAAGCTGAAGTAAGTAAGAATTTCATTTTTCTATTCCCAGTGCCTCTGGGAATTACTTAGGTCATACTCCTACAGCCCTGAAACATGCCCTTTGGGTCTCTCTTGCCAATGCCGACCAAGATGCCCCATCTACACTAGTCAATAGACAATAGGTGCAGGAGTAGGCCATTCGGCCCTTCGAGCCAGCACCACCATTCAATGTGATCATGGCTGATCATTCTCAATGAGTACCCCGTTCCTGCCTTCTCCCCATACCCCATAGTCACCCCTGCTTGCCATTGGCCCGCATCCCACAAAAGGTTTCCTATCCATGAACCTATCCAAATGTCTTTTAAATGTTGTTATAGTATTAAACCTTGACCTGACTCTTGGAAGGGACATCCTACGCTTAGTTCCCTGTCACTTTAATTTTCTATTCTGCTCCACTCTGACCCCTAACCTCTGATTTTTTGAGAAGGCATATTACAGTTCTCCAGACTTAATACTGAATTCAATGTCTGATAAGCAGCCTTACAGTTTGTATCAGAATAATGAAAGGTCATCTCATTTAATTGTATTTTTCTTTCTCCGCAGATGCTGCCTCAGCGGACAGGTAGTTCCAGAATTCATTTCACGTTTGCAGCAATTGCAATGTTCTGTATCTCACAGTTCCATCACAGCCTTTTTATTTATTTTTTACTTTCTTCTCTGTCCTCATCCCACAAACAGATCAGCCATTGTTAACAAACAGTAACCAGCTTCTCAGCTGTCATCACTGTCATATCCATTAAAATCTCTCTCTTGCTCTCTAAGCTATTAGGAGCAAAGAGGTCCTTCTGCAGTTGTACAGGACCGCACCTGGAGTACTGTGTGCAGTTTTGGTCTCCAAATTTGAGGAAGGATATTCTTGCTATTGAGGGCGTGCAGCGTAGGTTTACTAGTTTAATTCCCGGAATGGCGGGACTATCATATGTTGAAAGACTGGAGCGACTAGGCTTGTATACATTGGAATTTAGAAGGATGAGAGGAGATCTTATCGAAACGTATAAGATTATTAAGGGGTTGGACACGTTAGAGGCAGGAAACATGTTCCCAATGTTGGGGGAGTCCAGAACAAGGGGCCACAGTTTAAAAATAAGGGGTAGGCCATTTAGGACTGAGATGAGGAAAAACTTTTTCAGTCAGAGTTGTGAATCTGTGGAATTCTCCGCCTCAGAAGGCAGTGGAGGCCAATTCTCTGAATGCATTAAAGAGAGAGCTGGATAAAGCTCTTAAGGATAGCGGAGTCAGGGGGTATGGGGAGAAGGCAGGAACGGGGTACTGATTGAGAATGATCAGCCATGATCACATTGAATGGCGGTGCTGGCTCGAAGGGCCGAATGGCCTCCTCCTGCACCTATTGTCTATTGTCTAAATATTATTTTTCACCTTTGCATTCCTCTTTTTTAAAGACTTTTTGAGAAACAGCATGGAAAGAATCCCTTGGGCCCACCAGGTTCACGCCTACCTGTGGTCACACCATACACTAGCACTATCCAACACACTAGGGACATTATTAGAATTTACAGAAGCTAATTAATCTACAACCGGAGGAACCTGCAGACAGCACCCATAATCAGGATTGAACATGGGTCTCTGGCCCTGAAAGACAGCAACTCTACCACTGCACCACTTTGGTATTCCTTCTCTGAAATTAAAATCATGCTCTTTTATGTACTTTTGTTCTGGTTCTGCACTCTGTATTTTTCTCTTTGCTTTACCTATTGTACTTGAATTTGGCTTGATTATATTTATGTGCAATACCTGATTTGATTGGATGGCATGCAAAACAAAACCTGTCACCCTACCTTGGTAACATGACAATAATAATAAATCTAATGAACCTAACGTAAACCTTATGACATGTCATCAACTTGAAATGTTGTTTCTCATTCCACATATGCTGTCTGGTCCGCTGCGTGTTTTCGGGAATTTATGTTATTATTTCTTTACAATCATATTCAATTTTTAGTTCTCTTCTTTCACTTCTCAGAAATGTCACCTCTTAACCACTTTTCAACTACTTTACTCCAAACTTATTCTATGCTGCATGAGTTATATGAATTCCAGAATGCATCACTATTATTTTCAGCTGAATGTGGTGTTCAGCTGAACCAGACAAATCATACGAACAAAATACTGCTGGTGCTAGAAATCTGAAATAAAAACAAAATACACCAGATATACTCAGAAGGATAGACATTTGCACAGAAATGTAAATGGCCTCATAGATTAATAGTCTCTCGATGAATGCTGCCTAACTGCTGAACATTTCCAACATAGTCTGTTCTTTTATCTTCAGACAATTTCAAGAGCCAAAAGTGTTTAATTGTCATAATGTCCCAGTATCAAAATAATAAAATTCTTACTTGCTGCAGCTTTACAGGCACATTAAATTCAACAAAATAAATATGCCATAAATAATATGTCGGAAGGAACTGCAGATGCTGGCTTACACCGAAGATAGACACAAAATGCTGGAGTAATTCAGCGGGACAAGCAGCATCTTTGGAGAGAAGGAATGGTCAACGATTCGGGTCGAGACCCTTCTTCAGACTAGTCAGGGGAAAGGGAAACCAGAGATATAGACAGTGAAGTAGAGAGATATAGAACAAATTAATGAAAGATATGCAAAAAAGTAACAATGATAAAGGAAAGAGGCCATTGATAGCTGTTTGCTAGGTGGAACAGGAACCTGGTGCGACTTGGATAGGGGAGGGATGGAGAGAGAGGGAGTGCAGGGGTTACTTGAAGTTAGAGAAATCAAGATTCAGACCTCTGGTTTGTAAGCTGCCCAAGTGAAATATGAGATGCTGTTCCTCCAATTTGCAATTAGCCTCACTCTGACAATGGAGAAGGCCTAGGCCAGAAAGGTCAGTGTGGGAATGGGAAGGGGAATTAAAGTGTTTAGCAACCAGGAGATCAGGCAGGTCCAGGCAGACTGAGCGAAGGTGTTCCGCGAAACGATCTTATACAAAATGGCGGCGCTGCCATAGCAGCTGCGGCTTACCTGCGGTCCGTTTGTCTCTGTGTTTTGTTGTTTTTTTTGTCTTAATTGTAGATGTGATGTCGTGTTTTTGTGTTTGTGTACTATGTATGTGTGTGGGGGGGAGGGGGGGAACTGTAAAATTGTAAATGTGTCCCTTCCGAACGGAGACCCGACCATTGTTTTCTGGGTCGGGTCTCTGTTCCTGCTGCGGCCTACCATCGGCCCAACTCCTGGAGCTGGCGGCCTCCAGGGCTCCGGTTCGCAGAGCCCGCGGACCGGACTTACCATCTGCGGAGCCGACCGGACTCACCATCAGCGGAGCCGGCCGTCCTCGGAGGCTGCGGGAGCGACTGCGACTCGCCTTAGGCTCGGGCCGCGTGGATGCCGACATCGGGAGCTCCGGCAGCGGAAGCGTGTTCGCCCGCCCTGGATCGCGGGGCTTGGGTCGGCCCGCTGCGGACCTTTCACCGTCCGGCGCGGCCTGGAACGTGGCAACGACACCAGCCTGACCGCGGGAGAAGACGGCAGGGGAAGGGTGTTGTGATGGATGTTTCTTTTTTTTGTGTGTTGGTTGGGGTTGTGTAATTTGCTTGTTTTACTGCTTTTATTATTGGACTGTGGGTGACAAATAAAGATATCTTGAATCTTGAACAACGGATACAGTGGATGAAGTTGGCGGAGGTGCAAAGTGAAGGAAGGTGCAAGTGAGTCTCTTAGTCACCCTTTTTAGCATGGTGGAAATATCAAATACTAGAGAGCTTAGCTTTAAGGCGAGTGGAGATAAGTGTGAGGAGGAATGTGCTGCCACTTAAATGTAAATATCTCTAACAACAGAGATCCCAGCATAGATCCCTGCGGATCTCTGGCTGCAGATTTCCAGACAGAATGACACGCTTCCACCACAATCTAGAAAGATGGACTGCAGGTGCTGAATATGAAAAACACAAAGTGCTGGAGTAACTCAGCGGGTCAGGCAACATCTCTGGAGAACATGGATAGGTTACATTTTGGGTAGGAACCCAAGATGGGTCACCTATCCATAATCTCCAGAGATGCTGCCTGACCTGCTGAGTTGCTCCACCACTTTTTTTCCCCCACTACAACCTACCATCTTTTGCCTGGATTGCCTGTACAACGAAGTAGCACACATAAGGATAATAACCAAATATCAAGAAAAATGTTAATGATTACCATCTCCTAAATGTTCTTCTGGTATAATTGACCCACCTGAAACCTTAAAGCCAAATGTTATAAACTCTTCAGATAGAGACAAAATGCTGGAGTAACTCAGCGGGACAGGCAGCATCTCTGGAGAGAAGGAACGGGGGACGTTTCGGGTCGAGGCCCTTCTTCAGATTGACCCGAAACGTCAACCATTCCTTCTCTCCAAAGATGCTGCCTGTCCCGCTGAGTCAATCCAGCATTTTGTGTCTATCTTCGGTGTGAACCAGCATCTGCAGTTCTTTCCTACACATTTATAAACTCATAAGCCTCTCTGCCCTTCATGCTTTTGCTATTCCAGCTGCAACACTTTGCATTTCAGTCTAAGAACTAAACTACTGCATGCTTCCTCCAGTACACCTTTGTAGAGGGTGCAAACTGGGGTTGCCAACTGTCCTGTATTAGCCGGAACATCCCGTATTTTGGGCTAAATTGGTTTGTCCTGTACGGGACTGCCCTTGTCCCGTATTAAGCCCGGGGGGCGCTGTGAGCCCAGACACTGTAGGAAAAAACTGCAGATGCTGGTTAAAATCGAAGGTAGACACAAAATGCTGGAGTAACTCAGCGGGTCAGGCAGTATCTCGGGGGAGAAAGAATGGGTGACGTTTCGGGTCGAGACCCTTCTTCAGACTGAAGATTTTAATTTTTTTTGGAACTAAAATACTTTATTTCTGAGTATTGTTTTGCACAAGCCCTCCATACCCTTCCCTCCCCACCCTCTCCCCAGCCCGACGACAGTCCTGATTGAGATTAAACGGCCCTTGTAACGCACGGCTCAGTTTGGGCACGGCGATCTGCGGGTGCATCTCGGTCCCTGGCACTGTGCGTACCGCTCCGTCCCACTGGTCGCACCGCACACCGTCCCGCCTCAGTTACTCTTCCGGCACCGGCTTTTCCTGCGGCCACTCGTCCTCTTGCTCCTAGGGGACCCCCTAAAGAAGCCCCAGTCCACGCTGATGGGCTGCCCGGCCAGCTCCGACCCATTCAAACCCTCCATGGCCGTCTGTGGTCCCGCTGAGTTACTACATAGACCTCCTTGTAGGCCTCGTACTCCACCAGAGTACGTGAGGTAGCCGGTGCGCCAGTCCAGGTTGAGGTGCAAGTTCTTGATCTCAGCGTATTCGGTAAACTTGTCGCCGATGTCCTCCTCGGTGGCTTCCTCGTGGACCTCTGGTCACAAACAGGATCCACCCTTCCACTGAGCGTTGAGGGCCTGGCTCGTCGCCGTCTTGCTCCACGGAGTCGTAGTCTTCTTGCAGCCTGGATCGAGCTCCTTCCTCAGAGCAAAATCCTCGCCCCTTCCTTTTCTTCGCCTTCTCTTACTGTTTGTGGATAGTTTTGTCGCCCTCATCGTCCATGGCGGTCCTCGCCACAAGCCTCATGGAGGCCCAGCAGAAGATGGGTGATGTTTCGGGTCGAGACCCTTCTTCAGTCTGAGGAAGGGTCTCGACCTGAAATGTCACCCATTCCTTCCCTCCCGTGGTGCTGCCTGACCCGCTGAGTTACTCCAACATTTTGTGTCTACCTCTGGACAGTGTAGGCCCGGAGACCCGGGCACCGCCAAACGGAGGTTGCGTAGCAACCCGCCTCCCGGCCCGGGCAGCCACCATTGCTGGAGCGGGAGCTGGCTGGGTGAGGTCACGTGGGGCGGTGACGTCACCTTGTCCCGTATTTGGGAGTGAGGAAGTTGGCAATCCTCGTGCAAACCCTTCCCTACAGCCATTAGGCTATTAAACGCCACAACCTCCAAATAAGCTGAACTACATAGACTATTGTTATTATTGCACCATTATTGTTTGTTTTTATGTGTATGTGTGTGTATATAGACAATAGACAATAGGTGCAGGAGGAGGCCATTCGGCCCTTCGAGCCAGCACCGCCATTCAATGTGATCATGGCTGATCATTCTCAATCAGTACCCGATATACATATATATATCCATATATTATATATGTGGATATATGTATATAATATATATGTGTATATGTGGGGGAAGGAACTGCAGACGCTGGTTTAAACCGAAGATAGATTTGTGTCTATCTTAGGTATATGTGGGTATGTGTATATATACACACACTGAACTTTATTTTCTCGTTTACTATATTGTTTACAGTGTTACTATGTTTACATATTCTGTTGTGCTGCTGCAAGTAAGAATTTCATTATTCTATCTGGGACACATGACAATAAAACACTCTTGACTCTTGAACATCATTGCGGCATTGGAGCAGCGCCCCCTTTGCCAGCATCCCCCTGGCTGGGTCTGTCAACTTCGCCGTGCGTCATAAGGGAGCGTCAGAATTATAATTAGCATGTCATGTAAATGAGCTCCTCGCCCGTCGTCCGATGAGGTCATTTGTTTGGTGCGCATGCGCAGCTGGATCGGCGGCGGCAGCAGCACCACCTCCACCACCGTGTTGTTCACGGCCGCGGAAAATGGCGGTGGCGTCGGCTGGGCCTGAACTTTGAGGCGGTAAACACCAGGCTGACAACACCCTTAGGAGCGAGAAAGGTGGCCTCCGTCATCGATCGAGCGGAGAGAAAGAAAGAGAGGGACGTTAATTGGGATTTTGAAAGGGGTAATATCCCAGAGAAGGCGGATTGAGATGCCCGAGTGCCCCGTTTAACAGCACGCAATCCTCTCTCACTGACCATCTATCCCCAACCCCGCGGCCCAAGATGTGGCTCAAGCTGTTCTTCTTGCTCCTCTACTTCCTGGTTCTCTTCGTGCTGGCCCGCTTCTTCGAAGCCATCGTCTGGTACGAGACCGGCGTGTTCGCCACCAAGTTGGTGGACCCGGTGGCGCTGAGCTTCAAGAAGCTGCGGACCATCCTGGAGTGTAGAGGTATCTGCTACGCCGGCCTGCCCGAGAAGAAAGATGTCAGGGAGCTGGTGCAAAAATCAGGTATTAAATGCACCTGTTTTCAAGGAATGTTTATGCAATGCAATCCCCACCCACGTTTCTGGTTGTTTTTTTACAGGTGCTAGTTGATCTGTATTTCCAAATGTTATTTTTATTAATAATCGGTGTGTTCATTTTCTTCAATTTTTTTACGTTCTACTTTTTTCTACATTCTCTAAGGCATTCATCCATCAGGATTTGATATTACTCATTGGGTACTTTCTGTATAATGTCATTCTGTCCTCTCACTGTTGATTTGCTTTGCCTTCTTAAATTAATATATATAACGTCTTATGGCATAGACAGACACAAAAAAGCTGGAGTAACTCAGTGGGTCTTTAACGATCTCAAAACATCTTGACAATAGGTGACACAAGGTACTGGAGAAACTCAGCGGGTCAGGCAGCATCTCTGGGGTGACGTTTTGGGTCAAGAGTGTTTTATTGTCATATATGTCTCAGATAGAACAATGAAATTCTTACTTACAGCAGCACAACAGAATATCTTCAAACTGATGGCTCAATAGGCACTTTGCAAAATGTTCTCAAAGGATCTTCAACATTTGGCTCTTGTGTTTAAAAGGGGGGGAAAAATTGACATTGCCCATGATTGTTTGAATGCATCTATAATTTTCCCATAAATAGTTTTTCTTTAAATGTGTATATCAGATGTGTATATTAAATTTGTTACTATACTTCAAAAAATCAGGCTTAATATTTGAACTTGATAATGTTGCTCCTTAAATTATTGTGAATAATTTAAAATAATATTTTTTTTTAATGTGCAATAAAGAGAAAGTTGGTCTAATTTCTTTATTCTTTAAATCAGAAGTTTACGTTAATAATTAAATTATTCTCTAATTATAATTTTATAATTCCAGAATTCCTTTTATAATAATAATCAAATGGGGTTTCTTTCTATTCAGTGTATTTTCTTGGCCCTTATCCACACCTTCATTCCACCTCCACATGAATAATTTTAATACTTTGCTTGCACAAGCTTTACATACTGGATGGTGAAAACTAGTTCACAGGTTTTCCCACAGCAGCCAAGTTTCCCAGATTTTGGAGGAAACACATTTTATCATTTGGTTTCCATCTCCAAAGTGGAATATAGGAGGTGGAAAAAGGTAAATATTAAACTTAGGAAAATGCTGGAATAATAAGAAAAGGGAAAGCATCTTTGTTTTGTTGTCTCAGATGTTTAAGCATGAGAGGTTTAAGCACTTTCATTTGCGTTTTGCAGCAGTAATATATTTGGGAGGTTTTGTGTAGTGTCGTTTAAGGGCATGGAAAAATCATTCCTTTTGCAGCACAGTTTGAAGAGCAACTGGCTCCTCCCACCCCCACTTGTTAAAGTTTACAGCTTGTGGGATCTTGTAGCCCAATGACCGCACAACCTGTATGGTTTTCAAGACAAAGCAATCTTGCTTAATTTTGTAATTGAAGTGTTAACTTGTCAAAATAATTTTCAGAGACTTTGTTTGGCAGCATTTAAGACTTAAAACACAGTTAACTATTCACTTGCACAAGTATACAAATTCTAAATGAGTGTTAATTATTTCTGGCATGTTTAGTGTCTATTTGTAATATATCTACATTGCTATTTTTTGCCCTCTTGCATGTGTCAAACCTCTACAACAAATTCCTATGGGTGATATATCTTGTTACCATATTTAACTGCATATGTGCATTCACAGGTGGTATTATTCAAATTACTGTTTAATGTAGTGAAACTCAACAGAATCCTTGTCTGTATTTTCTATCAATATTTTACTTTTTAGTTTTCATATCAATATTTAGATTTCAATAAGACATTTCCATCCTATCAATGGTAACGTTGAGACTACAAACTACTAGTGATGAGGTGCTAATTACAGATGTTTCCATGTTATTTATGGATTTGGAGCAAGAACAGGAAATCATTAGTCTGTTGAACATGTCCCAGGCACATTTTTGGCATCATGAATCTTGCTGGAAGGTCTTGACCAAAACTGTTGACCATCTCTTTGCCTCCATGGATGCTTCTTGTCCTGCTGAGTTCTTCCAACACTTTTATTTTTGCTCCAGATTTCAGCATCTGCATTTGCTTGTGACTCAAATGGTCATGTAATCTCCTACAAGACAAAATTTTAAAGACAGGATTAAGAAAATCCTAAGCAATTTCAGAGATAAAAAAATAAATTTGGATCTGGAGACAAAGTTGAATGATATGATAGTTTTAATGCGAAAACAGAGAGGATGAGACGGAGTTTCTTCCCACAGGCCATCAGGACTGTTAACTCTTATATCACTAGGGACTAATTTACTGTATTGATTTATTTTTTGTGTTGTGTGTTTTGTTTTGTAGTTTTAGCACAATCCACAGGCATTGCCACTTTCATTTCACTGCACATCTTGTATGTGTATGTGACAAATAAAGTGGACGACTTGACTTTCCTAAAGATCATTAGTGAACAGGTGAATTTGCATGATAATCAGTTGGTATCTGTGATTTATTTTTTTAATGCCAGCTTTTTCCAGCATTAAATCATCATTGATGCACAACAGTATGTTGTAATATGCCCATAGCAAATTTATTATAACATTTGAATAATTCCATGTATGTTATGGGCATATTATACATAGTATTTAGCATTAGAATCATAGCGCTATATGGCATGAGAACAAGCCCTTCGACCCATCTTTTCCATACCGACCAGGTTGGCATTTTGGGTTGGTGTCATTTAACTGCATTTGGCCCATAGACGTCTAAATCCTTCCTACTTGCTTCTATAGCTTTCTCTGTCAGCTCATTCCAGAAATGGACCACTGAGTGAAAGAGCTGTCCCTGGGGTCTCTCTTAAGTATCTGCCCTCTCACCTTAAGCCAATGCCCTGCAGTTTTAGAAAGACTGACCTTTCACTTAGATAGACACAAAAAGCTGGAATAACTCAGGGGGACAGGCAGCATCTCTGGAGAGAAGGAATGGGTGATGTTTCTGATCGAGACCCTTCTTCAGACCTTTCACTTTATCATACCCTTTATTATCGAGTCGACCTCAACAAGGTCACTGCCTGTGACCTGTGCTGCAAAGGAAAAAGTTGCAGCCTATTCAATCACTCCCTAAAACTCAAGTCTGCAAGTCCAGGTAACATTCTGCACCCTTTCCAACTTAATGACCAGAAATGCACATTCTACTCCAACTGTGGTCTCACCAACAACTTTTACAGCTGCATCACGATGTTACAAATTTTAAATTCGATGCCCTTCCCAATATTGCATAATGGAACTTCATTCAATTATTGTATTCTATTAAATCTGTGCAAATTGCAATATTAAGTTTTTCATTGGTTTGGTAAATTGATTGATCATCGGGTGACATCTAATATAGGAAAATCAGGAATATATTTAAATAATGGAAGTTAATTTTTTCTGTTTTTAAACAAAAGTTGGAAGACAGGTTTTTAACTGCAGAAATCTTTAAAAGTCGCAAGAGCTTTGAGATTTCAGGTTTAATGAGAAAAGAAAAGTTGCAAATGATTTTGAATAATTAAAATATTGAGATGATATACATATGTAAAGCAGGATGGTTAACTGATGGAAGATCTTGTTATGGAATTTGAGTCTACTATTTCATTTAAGGACTTGCCTTTTTGGTAATTTTTTTAATAACAACGACAAAGGACTTTCAAGCAATTAAATTGATCAGACGAAGCTAATTTTTATACTTCAAAATATTTTACATAAGCAATAAAAATATGTTAGCTCTGTGGCCTCTCGGGCCAATTCCATGATTCAAAGTTAATGGTTGATCTTTCACCTTGGCACTACACTAATCTCGTATCCTTTTATCCACAATATTTAAGCTACTTTTTTGGTGTTTCTGTTCTATTTGTGGTATATTTATTCTCAGGTGATTTGATGGAAGGCGAGCTTTATTCTGCACTTCGCGAAGAGGAAGCATCGGAATCTACCACTAGCACTGACTTCAGTGGCGAGATGCATTTCTATGAACAGGTGGAAGACACTAAGGATGGGATATGGCTGGTCCAAGTAATTACTTCTGTGTTTTTTTTAAATGCTGTATTAAGGCTCACAAAATTTATCAACAACTCTAATAATGCTCAGAGTTCACAAAATTCAGAGTGGTAACCACATTCAGCTCTATGTGTTTCTTATACTATTTGAGTCTGAACAGCAAATAGTCATCACTCCCATGTTAAAAAGGGGCATGGAAGTTTAAGGTGAGGACCTTCAATAAAAGGAAACTACAGATATCTAGTGTCAGACACAAAATTCTGGAGTAACTCAGCGGGTCAGGCAGCATCGCTGGATAGAAGGAAGGGGTGACGTTTCGGGTTGAGACCCTTCTTCAGACAGTTCTAGTATCAGACAGTTCTTTTAAACAGTTCTAGTATCAGACAGTTCTTTCAAGGACCATTGATTGTTGGAGGTATGAAAGGGGAGGAAATGGAATGGTTATATTTGTAAACCAGTATCTACGGTTCCTTGTGATTCCTAATAATATTGGAGTAGGAAAGGGCAGACATGAAATTATATTTTTCAGCATGAACCAAATGACGGAAACTGGAATTCACAGGAGCCATTTCCAATTTGATTTTGGAGAGGGAAACATTTTGAGATAAATGTAGGAAGGAACTGCAGATGTTGGTTTAAACTGAAGATAGACACAAAATGCTGGAGTAACTCGGTGGAACAGGCAGCATCTCTGGAGAGAAGGAATGGGTGACTCAAGTCTAAAGAAGGGTCTCGACCCAAGACGTCACCCATTCCTTCTCTCCAGACATGCTGGCTGACCCGCTGAGTTACAATAATAGGGTTAGTAATCAAGTTGAAACTGTTTTTGGTTTCAAACTCCAAAAGCATCTAACGTTGTAAGATGTAAAGGTGCTTAAAAATAACCATAGGTCATCTCTAGTGATGCACAGTCAAGTCTTTGAATTAAGTATTTGAAATTTACTTTTATTTGCAATAAAAGTAAAATATTACATAGAGCTGAAGCTGGAAAGTGTCTTTGTTTTCATATTTTAATGAGTAGTGCCTACCTTGTTTTACCAATTTTCCTTTGGAAACAAAGTCAGTCTTTTGGAAGCTCTCTGTTTAGTGTTTGCTCAATTAGCGCCTAAAGATCTTTCATGCTGTACTTCTACATAGAAAATGAATCTTGAATCAATTAGCTGCTTTGTTATTCAAATATTGTACCCAAGTACAGAGTGCATTTTAATGATAAATTTATTTTTAAATCCTCTGCAGTAGAGGTAAATGTCATCAACAGCAGTTTTTTCATGAATCTACTTGGTGTAAACAATTCAGATGAAAAGTAGAATTATAATGAATTATGGTCTCATTTAGAGGGATATAGGCCAAACGCAGGCAGATTGGACAAGTGTAGATGGGGCATATGGATTGGTGTGAACAAGTTGGGCCAAAGGGCCTGTGTCCATGCTATATGACTCATAGTGCCCAATGCTTTGCTGAGTCCTTGGTGAAAGGAATTGCTAACAAGCTTTTCATAAATTTAGCAGATTGGTCAATTCAGTAAAATCCCATGATATCCATGGGAGAGTTTCAGGACAGATCAAAAATGGTTCCATGGAACTCCGTATCTTCATTTTTGTAGTTTACATTATTGAAGATGGGACCCATATTTACAAATTTTGTAGCTGATGCAAAAAATAGCCATGCGATTAATAGCCAGAGGGAAATCCTTGAGTTGCAGGGAAATATTTATGGTCTAGTTATTTAGGTAGAAAAGCAGCAAATGGAATTTATTCCAGAATGAGAGATTTATAAAAAAAACATAGAACATAGAAAAATAGGTGCAGGAGTTGGCCATTCAGCTCTTCGAGCCAGCATCGCCATTCAATATGATCATGGCTGATCATCTAAAATCAGTACCGCGTTCCTACTTTTTCCCATATCCCTTGATTCCTTTAGTCCTAAGAGCTAAATCTAACTCTCTCTTGAAAACATCCAGGGAATTGGCCTCCACTGTCTTCTGTGGCAGAGAATTCCACAGATTCACAGCTTTTGGGTGAAGAAGATTTTCCGCATCTCAGTCCTAAATGGCCTACCCCATATTCTTAAACTGACCCCTGGTTCTGGACTCTCCCAACATTGGGAACATTTTCCCTGCATCTAGCCTGTCTAATCCTTTAAGAATTTTATATGTTTCTATAAGATCCCGTCTCACCCTTCTAAACTCAGTGAATACATGCCCATTCGTCCCATTCTTTCACCATATGTCATTTGGAGAGGTGGATAAGGCAATTGGAATGTGCTGTGAATGGGACAATAGTGGTATACTTCGAGAATGCAGAACTATAGACAATGTTGGAAATTGGGATTAGGTTAGATAGCTTATTTTCAACTTGCAGACACAGTGGACATTGTCTGTAAATTTAAGTCATAAATTGTTTGGCTTCTAAATCTAACTTCTAGAACTGGTGTTTGAGGTCAAGCTATTGATCTGGATTAAAAAACAGTAATGGAAATACTTAGCAGGTCAGGCAGCTTTTGTGGCAAGAGAAGTATTAATATTTCAGATATTTACTTTCCTCAGAAGTAGGATAAAATATTATTGTAAAATAATATTACTGTCGTTTTTAAATTACCACGTTATTTCACAGGTTGTGGCTAAGGATAAAGATCCTTTATTGGGCAAGGAACAGTGGCACAAGATGGTGAAGAAAGTGTCCCAGTTTGGTATACGTACAGGAGCTTTCATTTGTTCCAATGATCCCAGGTAAGCTTTTTAGTGTCTTTATATTACTCTGAAACCCCACACAACGTATTTGGTTATATTGCAGAAATCTTATTGCCTGTTGTTCAGACTTGCCATTTTTGAGTTTTCTGAAGGATGTGGCAAAAGCAAATGTTGTTAATGTAGTTATGGAGGTCATATTGCAGTTGTATAAGACGTCGGTGAGACCACATTTAGAATATTGTGTTCAGTTCTGGGCACCAGGTTATAGGAAAGATATTGTCAAGCTTGAATGTGTTCAGAAAAGATTTACGAGGATGTTGCCAGGACGAGAGGGTGTGAGCTACACGGAGTGGTTGAGTAGGCTGTGTCTCTATTCCATGGAGTGCAGGAGGATGAGGGGAGATCTTATTGCGGGATAAAAAATCATGAGAGGAATAGATTGGGTAGATGCACCGTCTTTTGCCCAGAGAAGGGGAATCGTGGACCAGAGGACAAAGGATCAAGGTGAAGAGGAAAAGATTGAATAGGAATCCGAGGGGTAACTTTTTCAATCAAACGGTGGTGGGTGTATGGAACAAGCTGCCAGAGGAGGTAGTTGAGGCTGGGACTATCCCATCGTTTAAGAAACAGTTAGACAGGTGCATGGATAGGACAGGTTTGGAGGGATATGGACCAAGCGCAGGCAAGTGGGACCAGTGTAGCTGGGACATTGTTGGCCGGTGTGGGCGAGTTGGGCCGAAGGGCCTGTTTCCACACTATCACTCTATGACTCTATGACTATTATGTTTGTACAATGACTAAGACACTGTTTGATACTCGGGGGAGGGAAAATACACACACACACACACACACACACACACACACAGGTAGGGAATATTAAAATAACCTTCCTGGCATGTATAAGCAATAGAGAGGCCAGCTGTCATATGAATTTTTTAAATGGTGGAAATACAATGCTGGCAACGCCTGTGATTTTTTTTTACCCCACAGGAAGAATTGTGGCAGCAAATAAATCCCTTTTCACCTCAGCATTGCTTATTAAATCAGAGTTGTGTCCAATTAAAATAAATGTTACATTAGATTGCATAATATCTGCTCACTGCTATGAGTCATTTAGTGTGCGAACAATAGGAAGTTTAAAAAAAAGAATTTTCAATACCACTGAGGTATAAGCAATTGTAGATTGCAAGCCAGAATATGGCTTCCGGCAAGTTTAAAACGCAGTACTTTTCTGTAAAAAATAAGCCACGAGTTTCTGACTCCAATTAGTTGAATCTAGCAAGCTCATCTCCTGCAGTAGCTTCCTTGCCTCCGAAGAATTAACCCCGGAGTCAGCACATCTATATGCTGACTTGACATTATCCATAACCACATATTGGAGTTTTGCCATTCAGTTACAAACACCGCGACTATCTTCATTCTTTTTTTGGATCATTGTTATACAGCACAGAAACAGACCCTTTGGCCCAACTTGTTCATGCTGACCAAGATACCCTATAAAGCTAGTCTAATATAGCCCATATCCATCAACCAACCTTTCCTATCTGTATACGATGTATCCAATTGTCTTTTAAATGTTGTTATGCCTTAACTACCTCCTTTGGCAGCTCATTCCAATATTTAAGATTTTTTTTATAAAGAAACTTCCATCATTCCAGTGCCCAAGATAAATTCAGAGACCGATCTCAATAATTACCACCCCGTACCTCTAACACTGACCATAATGAAGTACTTTGAAACAGGGCTGTGGTGTCGATACCCAAAACACCCGACTCCGACTCCTTGATTTCTTGTGTATCTGACTCTGACACCAGCAGCACCAAAATTGCTCCGACTCCAATTCCACGTCTCCTACTCTGACTCCACAGCCCTGTTTGAAAGATTGATAATGGCTCACATTTGCATCTGCCTTCTAGAAATTCTAGCCCCTTTGCAATTGGCTTACAATAAAATAGGTCTATGGAGGACACTCTCTCTTGCACTACATTCAGGTCTGGATCACCTCAACAATAAGAAATATCTATGCAAGGATGCTATTCATTACTTGCACTTCAGTCTTCAATGCCATAATTCAGATAAAATTAATCTCTCATCTTCTGGACCATGGCATTGAGACCTCCATTTGGAACTGGCTTCTGGGTTTCCTGACTGGCAGACATCAGTCGGTTAGAATTGGTCATATAATTGCCTCAACTCTAATGCTCAACATTGTCACTTCTCAGAGTTGTGTGCTCAGCCGCCTGCTCTAATCCCTGTAAACTATGGCCAAGTACAATGCCAAATGGTCTTTTATGTTTGACGCTGATCATATAATGTTGTTGGCCAGATCAACAATGTACAGGAAAGCGATTAAGAACTTTGTGTCATAGTGTTAGCACAACAACCTTGCCCTTAACACCAGCAAGACAAAGGATGGTTGTTGACCAAAGGAAGGAATAGATAGTCATAGAGTGATACAATGTGGAAACAGGCCTTTCAGCCCAACTTGCCCACACCAGCCAACATATCCCACCTGCCTGCGTTTGGTCCATATCCCTCCAAACCTGTCTTATCCATGTACCTGTCTAACTGTTTCTTAAACATTGTCCCAGCCTCAACTACCTCCTCTGGCAGCTTGTTCCATACACTCACCACCCTTTGAGTGAAACACAACCCTGACCTCATCAACAGCTGCTGTAGAGATGGTTGACGGCTTCAGGTTCCCAGGTATCCGTATCACCAACTACCTAACCTGGTCCCTGATTTGACGATCAAGAAAGCTCATCAGTATATTTGCTTACGTAGGCCTCTGAGAAGATATGGCATGTGCACAAGCATTCTCTTGAAATTCTGCGGATGTGCTATTGAAGGTATTCTGATGGGATATACCTCAGCCTGGTATGGCAAGCACTCTGTTCTTGACTGCCTGAACCTTCAGAGAGTGGTGAATGAACCCAGTCCGTCACATACTCATTAATTCCTTCTATTTAGTCCATCTTCATGGTGGCATTAGGAAGGCCTGAAGTATCATCAAGCTAGCTTTCCTCCTTGGCCGTTCTCTTCTCCCTTTTCTACCTTCATGGAGAGGATACAGGAGCTTGAAAGTCCAGACCTCCAGACTTAAGAATAGCTTCAGACTCTTGAATCAATCAACTTTTTCACATGTCCTTGGAGCTCATTTGGTTACCTCATTTGGTTATTCCAGTATTGTACTTTAACATTTTTTGTACTACTGCAAAATACACTACAATTTCATGTCATTCTTCTGCTCTGTACTTGTGTATTATTGTGTTTATGATTACTCTGTGTATTCTGTTTACCTGTAAACTTCACGTGAACAAGGAATTTCATTGCATCCAAGGAATCACCATTGCACAATGAACAATCTGATCCAAACAGTAACGTTTGAATAGCTTCACCACAGGGACTGCAATATTTCAGGAAAACATCCAATACCACTTTGTGCTGCTGTAGTTAGATTATAATCTTCATCATGGGCTAACAGCCATCTTCTGAGCAACGATTTTTACACATGGACATTTTTCTTAGTGTTATCTGACAGTTTTCTCCAGTTCTTTGCTGCTAGTTTTAACCACATGATCTCCCCTGCAGTCAGAGAAATTGTGAATTAACTAAACAATTTTTGCCCAAATTCAACTATAGGAAAGTTGCCGCATTCAGAACCTGCCTAAACTCCACACCCTCATGACCAACTTCCCCATACCAAACAGCATTACAATAAACATTGTCCTCTTCTTTGATTCAGAACAAATAATTCTCACATTCAACCTATAATCAAGACTACTACTGCATCTACTCGTATTTCAACCCACCTGACTGTGATATTTTTAGCCATGTTTTTCTTAATCTCTTTTAACATCTGCATTTTGGCCCTAACATTTTCATTATAAATTCCAATTTGTTCAAAGAACAGTATTATATGCTGTCGCCAAATTTAAAGTTCCAAAGCACTTAACAGGATTATTGTCAAGTAATTTGTCAATGGGGTTCGCAGCCCATCAGTGCAAAATAGAAAGCTGAAGCATTCGCAAGAATCTTCAACAAGAAGTGACGAGTGAATAATCCCTCTCGGCCCCTTCCCGTGGTCTCCTGCATGGTAGATGCCAGTCTTCACTGGCTAAAGGCATTGAACAAAACAAAGCATCTGGTTTCTGACAACATTTTGACAAAAGTACTGAATACTTCTCCAGAATCTGCAATGCTCTTGGGTGTTTGAGTGCAGCTGCAACACTGGCATCTACCCAAGAAAGTGGAAAATTGTCCATGTATGCACTGTCCACATGAAGCAAGAAAAATCCAACCTGGCCATTTTCCGCACCACTAGTTTACTCTAATCACCAGCAACATGATGGAAGGATTAATTGCTAGTGCTGTGAAGTGACACTTGGTAACAATCTACTTGCAGAAGCTCAGTCAGTGTTCCATCAGTCACCCAGCTCCTGACTTTGTTACAGCCTTGGTTTAAATTTAGTCAAAAGAGCTGAACTCGGGTGAAACATAGAAAATAGGTGCAGGAGTAGGCCATTCGGCCCTTCGAGCCTGCACCGCCATTCAATATGATCATGGCTGATCCTCCAACTCAGTATCCCGTACCTGCCTTTTCTCCATACCCCCTGATCCCTTTAGCCACATCTAACTCCCTCTTAAATATAGCCAATGAACTGGCCTCAACTACCTTCTGTGGCAGAGAATTCCACAGATTCACCACTCTATGTGAAAAAAAACTTTCTCATCTCGTCATAAAAGACTTCCCCCTTATCCTTAAACTGTGACCCCTTGTTCTGGACTTCCCCAACACCAGGAACAATCCTGCATCTAGCCTGTCCAACCCCTTAAGAATTTTGTAAGTTTCTATAAGATCCCCCCTCAATCTTCTAAATTCCAGCGAGTAAGAGTAACTGCCCGTGATTTCAAGGCAGGATTCTATTGAGCATTGCATTGAGGCTAAACTGGACATGGATTCCACAACCTCTACCAACTAGTAGAACAAGGGCAGCAAAAGTACGGGAACACCACGTAGAAGTTGCCCGCTATACCACACACTATCCTGACTTGGAAATATGTCACTATTCCTTCACCTTCACTAAGTCATTAACCTGGAACTCTCTCCCTAACAGCATTGAGGCTGTATCCACATCTCAAGGATTGTGATGGATCAAGAAGACAGCTCACCACCACCTTCTCATGGGCAGTTAGGGATAGGCAATTATATATCACCTGACCCTGTGAAGCCCACACCCCTTAAATTAAAAAATAATTATATTTTATTGGTTAAGAAAGATATCTGGAAAGTGATCAGATATCGGGTTAGAATGAACTCTAAATGAAGTTTGAAGATGTGTGTGAAGGTAGTGTTTAGACTGTTAATCAAATCGGCTGAGAGAGCACAGTTGCCAAAAATGGGGAGATTCGCTTCAGGAGTGTACAAGTGGTCGGAATTGGACGAGTATAGAGATCTGTAGGGCTATTTCAGAAAAAGGAACTAAAATAGTGACGTGGAGAGTGCCTTCAAGGGTAAGAATCAAGAAAGAATGTTTTAAAATTTCATGGTATGGAAGTAACTCCAACATTTTGCCCTTTTTTGTAAACCAGAATATTTAGTTCCACAGTTAAGTTAAGTTTTAAAATTTGGTCTCAGATGGAGTCTGTTTAGGTTGGAAGCACAAGTGTTGAAAGGAGATCAAAACTTGGAATAAACGGGATAACGGGAGAATGTAGGGAGAATAAAATGTTGGATTAGGGTAGATGGGTGATGGATGGTCGACATGGACACTGTTTGGCGCCGCTGAGAATAAATGGGGACCCAGCGTGGAGGGGGGGGGGCAACGTGGGTGGGGGTGCTGAGAATAATGGGGGGCGCCGCCAAGAACCAAAAGGGACCCGGGGGTGGGGGGTGGAGAAGAGTGGGTGAGTACTTCTTGTAAACTTTCAGTGCCTTTGTGGGGACTCTTTTGTGCACTTTGTATGCAAAACAAAGAATTTCACTGTCCTGGGTATTAGTGACAATAAAGTATCATCAGTTAAAGGGCCTGTTTCTGTGTTGTATGGCTCTAACTTGAACTCTAAAAGTCAGCCATTTCCTTTTGGCTCTGACATCATGAATTAGCTATTCTGTATCAGCTTTCCATCAAACTATCTTGCCTTTACTTCTCCAATGCTTGCTCAAATTCTACCTTTTGAAAAGAGCCTTTCATCATCTCCTTTGCTTTTCTACTATCTAGTTCCATCAATGTGATATTCTCACTGCTAAAGCAACTGTATAAATGCACAAATTGTTTCCAGGCAGTGAGCAATATTTACAAACGATTTAACAGATAACTCAGCCTATTTTTTGTATGATATCTGCAAATAATTACAAAACTTATTTGTGTTTTATTTGCATTTTTTCTCTATAGGTACTGTAGCAAAAGAGATTGGTTGAAATCCACACTCATAATGTCCATTCCACAAACGAACACGTCAAAAGGGAAAGTAATGCTTAAAGAGTACAGTGGACGTAGAATTGAAGTTGAGCATATTTTCAAATGGATAAACACCCATGTGGCATCTCGAATTAAAACAATCAGAAGTCCCAATCAGCTAATGGAAGAATGGAATAAAAATGATCGATACCTGGTAAAGATGTATTTGTTTGCAAGCCTGGACCAGCCACCTGCGTTCTTTTCTGTCCTCAGTGTAAAATTTACAGGTCGTGTGGAATTCATATTTGTTGATGTACAGAACTGGAACAGTGACAGCCACATGAAGGAGATTGGCATTGACCAGTTCCCAGCATATATTGTGAAAACTCCTGAAGGTATCTATAAATATGGAAACACCACAGGGGAGTTTATATCACATCATGCAATGGATGCATTTCTCCGATCGTTACAACCTGAAGTAAATGATCTCTTTGTCTTGAGTCTAGTTTTGGTTAATTTAATGGCATGGATGGACTTATTTATAACACAAGGCGCAACAATAAAACGATTTGTGGTTCTTATAAGCACATTAGGAACTTATAACTCTTTATTAATAATGTCCTGGCTTCCCATAATTGGTTTTTTGCAGTTGCCATATTTGGAAAGCTTTTATGAATATAGTTTAAAATTTTTGAGATACGCCAACACAACCACTTTAGCATCTTGGGTTCGAGCTGATTGGACTTTCTACTCTTCTCACCCTGCTCTGTTTCTCAGCACATACCTGGGTCATGGTTTGCTAATAGATTACTTTGAGAAGAAACGAAGACGTAATAATAACGACGATGAAGTGAATGTGAATAATCTTGAATGGCTGTCAAGCCTGTGGGACTGGTATACAAGCTACCTGTTCCATCCAATTGCGTCATTTCAGCACTATCCTCATAATTTAGATTGGGACGAAGATCCTAATTTGTTACTGGAAAGACTTGCATTCCCAGATCTTTGGTTGCATCCATTGATACCAACGGATTACATAAAGAACCTACCAACCTGGCTATTTAAAAGTATTATGGGGCATTCTGAAGATGAAGTGATTGAAAACTGGCAGGAGACTGAAAGTGATTCTGAAACTGAAAACCATGAAGTGTGCAATAAATCAGGAAAATGTGATAATGAAGAAGCTAGCGGATGCCTGGCACCTGCACAAGGAAAAGTGCAAGCTAATGAAGACTTGAATACCAGTGAAGTAAACTCCGTCAATGTTTGTCAAAGCACGCCAAAATTGCACAGAAACACGAACGTCACTGAAGATGATGAGCCAGACTGGTCTGCTTGGCCCAGTAACATGCTGCATTGCTCGGAATGTGTGGTATGCTTGGAGAATTTCAGAAATGGCTGCTTAATAATGGGACTACCCTGTGGTCACGTGTTCCATCAGCAATGTATTGTGGTCTGGCTGGCAGGAGGAAGACACTGCTGCCCTGTGTGCCGATGGGCTTCCTACAAAAAGAAGCATTGTTTTGTCAGATAAGAACTATCATTCAACAATGTTTTAAGACAATATTTCAGGCTCTTAAATATCTAATACTTAATATGCATTGTGGTGTTTGTTCATGTTTGTGCTTTTATGTGGTTTCAATTTAGTTTTTATGTAGAATTTATTTTGAGCTGATCCATGGTATAACTACACTGTTTACTGATGAGTCTAATGCCAGTCTTGTTTATTTCTGGATGCTTTACAACAATAGCACAACAAATCTTGTTAACTCTGTTTTGGTATGTTCAACCATTAAAATATGATCAACCAGAGAATGAAAAAGACCTTTCAATTTGGCATTTGTTAGAGAAATATTAAATTAATTAAATATTCAAAGAATCAATTTACAGTCTTATTTAAAAGAATTTCCTTTTCTGGTTACAGAATATTGGGCGGTATTTCTTTACCTAGATCTGGGAACAGTTCATGATTATTTTGAGGTGCAAATCTTATTGTAACAGGGGTCAATAAAAAATTAATGTACATCATTCATTTTGAGGCATTTTTTTGCAGACAATTTCAAGAAACACACGACATTCAGACGTTATTTGAAATTGGAATAAAAACTTGGTTCAGTGAAAGATTTCAACTATCATTACTAAGATGCTTATATTGCACTTTAACCCCAATTCTACTGGATAATAAGCTGAATTTATTAAAAATATACGCTTGCACAATTATCTATATTCTTTACTCAAATCATTACTTTAAAAATTAAATATTTTTAAGGTGGCCAATGTCCCATAATATAGATGGCACTAAGATTAAAAATACGTAAGTTCGTGTAGCAATTATGTTAGCCATAGATAAAGCAAAGATTGTCAAAGTTTATATATCATAAGTGAAATTAAGAACTTAAAGTAAAATATATAAAAAGATAGGGGCTCTTTAGAAATTTGAGTCTGACTGAGATGCCTTTTCACATTTGGCAAAAAAATACTAACTTCCATGAATGGATCCTTTGGACCTTGCAATTTGTAAGTACTTTTATTGCATTTTATCTTGTTAAACAATAGCAACATCTCCGGTACTGGATTTGGCGATGTCATGTGCAGTAATATATGCTTCTATCCTTTGGATGTTGAAGTTATGCTCTAGGGTCACAGGGAGAATTTACAAGACAATAATACGGAATACAAGTAGCAAATAATTTTCACGGTAAACTGTATTTATTTTCTACATTTCCTTGTAACAACTGAACAATAAACACTTTCCTTTGATAAGGGTGTACCTTTTTTATTACAAGTTGGCACTGATTTTTGTAGAAGGTGAGACATGTTTTGGGGCCAAACCTTTCCAAAGAGAGATAAATGTTAGACTAATAGACTTCCAGTAGGAATCTTAAGTTTCCAAATAAGTGACTTTATTAAAATTAAAATAAACATAAATTGAAGCAAATTATTGTCCTAATGAGATTAGGTTAAGCAGTACAAAACAAGGAGTCGGAATTATATGGGGTTTTTTTGTTGTTTTTTTTATAATTCTATTTTTATTTTGATTTTCCAGTTCCATACATTCCACAATGATACACATTCTCATTCACCTTAAACCCTCCGTAGTTAACAAATACTGCATATCCCAAAATAATTCATACCACAGGTATTGGAAGCACTACAAGGATGGGTAATGACTTACTGGACATTTGATCATATCCAAAACTTAACTACATACAAAAACAAAAACAACCAAAACCAACATTTGGGGTATACCTCTATAATATTTCATCACTACTTCTGGAGCGGTATGAAATCAAGGAAAATGAGATAGGACACGGAAGTAGGATACAAAGATCCGCTTTAAACAAATGATGGCCGTACGGGCATAATGTACAACATCCATTTTTCCCACCTTTTCAAAAATATTCCCTGTTGCAATCTTAAAGCAAAAGTTATCCTTTCCATTATAAAAATATCATATACAATGATAATCCAGTCATCCACATTAGGTTTTCCAGGTTTCAACCACTTCCTAGTAATAGCTTTCCTGCTGGCAGCACTTAAGATCTGGAAAAGATACTTATCCTTAATAGAAGCATTTTGCACTGGTAAAGCACCAAAATATAAAAACTCAAATTTAAATGGAATATCCATATAAAAAACTTTTTATAAAACTTTATGAATCTCCTGCCAAAATGGGTTCTCTGATACACAAGACCAAAATATGTGAAAATGGTTTGCCTCAAGGCACCCACATTGTCGCCAGCATGAAGAAGAATTTGTGTAATGCCTTTTTTGAACTGGTGTAATAAAAAACCTAATAAGGGTTTTCCAGCAAAACACCCGCCAAACATTTGAACTTGAAGTTTTCCATTGTATCTCACATAAGCTCTCCCAGGTTTCTTCCTTTAGAACCAGATTACCTTCCCTTTCCCATTTCTGTTTTACATACAGTGAGTTGCCTTTTCTCTGCTGTAAACCCTTGTATAATTTTGAGATGGTTTTCTGTTTTGAGCCTCCATGGTAAGCATCAATAAATACATTTAACAAAATATTATCCCATTTTACTTCTGCACATTCCTTTTGTATTTGATCTATATAATGGTGAATTTGAAGGTATCTATAGAAATCATCATTATTCAAACCAAATTGCCTCTTCAGATTATCAAAGCTGTTCATAGACCCCTTATGTAAAAATGTGCAATATGATGTCAAACCTTGAGAACTCCATCTTTTAAAACTAGTCCTGTCTTTTTGGTACAAAATCTGGATCAAACGTGCACCATCTCAAAACCTTCACAGCATCCCTCAGATGATTTTGGGTAACGACCTTATTCCATACGTTAAGTGATAATCGAATCCATGAGTTTCCCAAATTAATTAACTTATTTGTTAACTCCTTATCTCCGATTGCAGCCTGAATCGGAAATTCCTCTGTTATAGCAATCTCAATCTCCTTCCATCTAGCACAATAGTCGGGGTTGCACCAATAAATTAATGTTCTCAGCTGAGCAGCTGCATAATAGTCTTTCAAGCACGGGAGTGCAACCCCACCTTTATTTTTGGTCAGTTGCAACCCCTGGTATCTGATTCTTGGTCTTTGTCCCTGCCAAATATACCTCGAGATTTGTTTATCCCATTCTTGGTCTGATATATCTAGTGGAAGTGATTGAAAGAGATACAACAGCCTCGGTAACATAACCATTTTGCCCGATTCAATACGAGATCCAAAATTAAGATAAGGTATTAGGTCCCACCTCCTAATGTCTTCCCTGATCTTATTGTTCAATGGGAGGTAGTTAAGCAAGTGCAGTTTAGTCAGATCTATTGGAATGTTTATTCCCAGATATCTCATGGATTCAGCATCCCACCTCAAATTAAACTTTTCCCTTACTTTTACTGAGGGGCTATATTTGAAACTAAGAATTTGTGTTTTTATAACATTTAACTTATAGCCAGAGAAGGATCCATATCGTTCCAAAACATAAAATAACTGTAACAAAGACTGTTCAGGGTCTGACAAATACACCAATACGTCATTGGCAAATAAAGAAATCTTTTGTTCCCCTCCTTTCATTACTATTCCTTTGATATTATTATTCTGGATAATCCATTGACTCAAAGGTTCGATAAAAACCGCAAATAAAAGGGGGCTGATTGGACATCCCGTCTTGTTCCTCTTTCTAGCAAAAATGGTTTTGAAACTACTCCGTTAATTTTAATTCTTGCACTTGGGCTATCATAGAGAGCCTGTATTGTTTTAATAAAAGTATTGTGAAATCCAAATCTATCTAAAACTCTAAGCAAAAAAGACCAATTTACACAATCAAAAGCTTTTTCAGCATCTAACCCAACTAGGACTGCTTCTAAGTTAAATTTTGTTATGTGGTCAATTATGTGCAATGTCCTAATGTTGTCTTGGGTTTGTCTCCCTCGAACAAACCCTGTCTGATCCAGGCTAATAATTTGTGGTAGCAAACACTCTAATCGTTTGGCTAGTATGTGAGTAAAAATTTTGTAATCCTGATTGAGTACGCTCACTGGCCTAAAATTACTGCATACAGATTTATCTTTTCCCTCTTTCGGAATCAATGAGATTACTGCCTCCTTCCAGGAGGGGGGTATTACGTTCTCTTTGAGAACCCAATTGAAAGTGCGTTGTAACGGGACCAATGAGTCCACCATTACCCGGTACCATTCTGAAGGGAACCCGTCTGGGCCCGGGGCCTTATTTGGTTTAAGATGTACTATAGCAGACCTAACTTCTTTCTCTGTTATTTCAGCTACAAGGGACTTACTCTGTTCACTGGTCAATTTTGGCAAATGAATCTCATTAAAGAAATCCTCCATTTTCTCCCCACTGATTTGAGGTTGTAAATATAATCTTTTGAAATATATATCAAAACAATTTTGTATTTCCTTCAATTTATAGTGTGTAAAATTAGTTACAGGGTGTTTTATTTTATGAATTGTATTCTCTGCCTGTTGTTTTTTTAGTTTATAGGCTAATAATTTACTGGCTTTTCCTCCCCCATCATAATATTTCTGTTTTACAAAAATCAACTTTTTTTCTATATCTTTTGTATAAATATCATTTATTTCATTCTTCTTCTTCACAAGTAGTTCTCGGATTTTTTGATCATTTGTATCCTTATGGTTTTGTTCCAGTTGTTTCAGTTCCACTTGCAGCCGATCTAACTGTTCATGTCTAGCTTTCTTTATGTGAGCACTGTATCCTATTATCTTGCCCCGAAGCACCGCTTTACATGCATCCCACAGTATCAGAGGTGAAACTTCGTCATTGTCATTTAGTTCCAGATACTCTGTAATATCGTTCTTAATCTGTTCTTTCATATGAGTCAGTACATATGTATTTAATCTCCATAAAGTGTCTCTTTGATACCGATCAAGAAGTAGTTTTAAATACACAGGACTATGATCTGAAAGGTCCATGCTCCCCACCTCGCAGCTTACAACCCTATGAAGGTCTTTTCCAAAGGTAAGAAAATAATCAATCCGAGAATATGCCAAATGTGGATTAGAAAAATATGTGTAGTCTCGTTTTGACAGATTTAGTTCTCTCCATACATCAATTAATCCAATATCCTTCATTGCCAAATTAATTTTTTTATTTATCAATTTCGGCTGAGCTATATGAACATTTTTGAAGAGTCCAGTTTAGGATTTAATCTAACATTAAGATCCCCCCACAGATTAATACTCCCTGGGTTTCAGATATTATCAAATCAAACACTTGTTTAAAACATTTCCAATCCGAGTTGGGAGGAGCGTAAATATTTAACAGAGTAACCAATGAGCCGCCTAAATTACCTCTCATGAAGATATATCTCCCCTCTGGATCTCTCTTTTCAAAGGTGGGATCAAAACTTATATTGCTAGAGATTAATATTGCCACCCCCCTCCTATGACCAGCACTATATGATGAGGAGTACTGATGTTTAAAGCCCAGTCGTTTTAGTTTAGCATGCTCTGTTTCAGACAGGTGTTTCTTGTAGAAAGGCCACCTCGACTCTATCTCTCTTTATTTTGCTTAATATCTTGCTTCTCTTAATAGGATTGATAAGGCCATTCACATTATAAGTTACTATTTTAACTGCTTGCATTTAGTGTCCAATAAGTAGAAGAAATAAAAGTATATAAACCATACCAGCTCCAGTATCCATGCACGAAACAGCCCCCAAAAAACAACTACAGAACAAAAACACAATAATAACACTAAAGTAAATAAACGGACTTCCAACTGTGGGGTCCTGATTTTGACCCTATTAAAGCCCTGATGGTGAGAGGGCTTTGAGGTGTTGCCTCTCCCCCTGACAGGTGGGAGAGGGCCGTCTTCTAACGGTGGCTCTTCCGTTCCAAAGCTGTCGATCTATCCGGCTACCCGGTTAGAAGAGTCCACCCGACATATACGTAATATCCGTGTTCATAGCCTATACCATGCTCGTTTAATGTAACGAGTAAAAACAAGGCCTTAAAGTCTGTCCTCCGATGGGAGACGGGTCCTGAAACTCCCCAACATCAAAATTCGACTCACCCGCTTCCTTTGGTCACCATTGCCGTTCGAACCTTTCGGTTCAATCATTATCCCGAGTCCTGGCGTCTAAAAGCCTGTAACTTTTCCTTGAAATCCACTTTCCTGACCGTTCTCTCCCGGTTCCCCGGTCTCCCGGCACTACGCCACGTGAGATGCTGGATCCGCTCCAAAAGGGCCTCCGGGTGTTTGATGACCGACACCGGGAGCCCCCTCTTCGCCATATCCTTCGTCGCCTCCTCCGCCGATCCATATACCACTGTTCCCTCCTGGTAGAAAACTCTTAACTTGTCTGGAAATGGAGTTTGAAATCTGATTTTCTTCTTCTTCAGGATTCTTTTCGCTTCGGTGTATTCCCTCCGTTTTTTTTAACACATCTGGCGCATAATCAGAGCATCGAGTATAGAAGTTGGGATGTAATGTTGAAATTGTACAGGGCATTGGTGAGGCCGAATCTGGAGTATGGTGTGCAGTTCTGGTCGCCAAATTATAGGAAGGATGTCGACAAAATGGAGAGGGTACAGAGGAGATTTACTAGAATGTTGCCTGGGTTTCAGCACTTAGGCTACAGAGAGAGGTTGAACAGGTTGGGTCTTTATTCTTTGGAGCGTAGAAGGTTGAGGGGGGACTTGATAGAGGTTTTTTAAATTTTGAGAGGGACGGACAGAGTTGACGTGGGTAGGCTTTTCCCTTTGAGAGTGGGGAAGATTCCAACAAGGGGACATAGCTTCAGAATTGAGGGACAAAGGTTTAGGGGTAACATGAGGGGGAACTTCTTTACTCAGAGGGTTGTGGCTGTATGGAATGGGCTTCCGGTGGAAGTGGTGGAGGCTGGCTCGATTTTATTATTTAAGAGTAAATTGGATAGGTATATGGATAGGAGGGGATTGGAGGGTTATGGTCTGAGTGCAGGTAGATGAGACTAGGTCAGGGAGAATGGTCGGCGTGGACTGGTAGGGCCGGACAGGCCTGTTTCCATGCTGTAGTTGTTATATGTTATATTGTTATATAATCGTGATCCAGGTTAACTCTCTTCTCGAGGTATTGAAATCCTCTATTCTGCCAGGCCAGTCTAAGCAGCTCCTCTTTCATCCTGTAACTTGACAACTTGGCCACCATGGACCTCGGTCGGGCATCCCCGGGCGGCTTCGACATCAGAGCTCGGTGCGCTCTCTCTACCCGTATTTTAAAGGCGGCCGGAAGCCCCAGTCCTTCCCTCAACAAACTTTCCACAAAATCCACCATTGACGGGGAGTTCTCCTCTGTTCCCTCTTTAACTCCATGAATTTGGATATTTTCACGTCTGGAGCGGCTCTCTATATCCGTCAATTTGGCATCTAGGAACTCCAAATCTCCGTCAATTTGGAGTTGCAGCAGCTCCGTCACCACGTCCTCTGCCACCTGTAGCCTGTTTTCAGCCGCGTCAATCCTCTCTTTCGCCTCCCCGATTCTGGTGTTCGTCTTTGTAATTTCATCCCGAATTCCGTTCAGCTGCTCACTATTGTCCTTTCTAAACTCTCTCAACTCTTTCAATATGAGGCTGAGGTCCGCTCTCTCTCGTTCCTTATCTGGGTGCATTTGCTTATCATCGTCCTCCCTTGCACTGCTAGCTGAGGAGGCTCGGCTAGCCCCTTCACCATCGGAAAACTCCATCTGCGTCGACTTTTTACTCTTTCCTCTAGGCATAATCCTGACCCACAATATTTACGAAACTGCCACAAAAGTTTGGGAAATATTCGAGTTGTAGTGGGTAAATATTAACTCAAAATGTCGGGAGCTCTTACCCTAATCTGCCATCTCGTGGCTCGTTCAACCGGAAGTCCCGGAATTATATGTTCAAATGAGAAGTAACTACTGTTTTCAATTATTCAGAATATTTACGAATAACATTAAGTTTTATCTAATGTTGCTGATGACACGGGTTAGTAACATAATGTGGTATTGCAGAAAGCACTTTTCCAACAAATGGGCAAGTCTTGGGACATTTTCAGACACAAAAAGTAAATGTAAGCTCAATTTTAAGTCTGAATATTGGACATTCCCTTTGTGCACTCCACTCGGTCCCTTATCATCATGTTTCGTGTCTAATGATTCGCAGTCTGATTTTTTTTTAAGTAATCAAACTGAAAATATTAATTTGGCTTCTCTCTTCACAAATTCGATCCGACCTATTTGGTTTCCAGCATTTGTTGTTTTAAAATTTCAATCTCTTCTTTGGCTCCACTTTTTGGCTGCCAATTTCTCCTCCCTTTATTGTCTCCACCTTCTCACAGAATATCTACCTATCTGTTTGAACCAAACATTTTGCATACCTACAAATTAGGGAGAACATGACTCCTTGACATTTGAGGGCATTTCGTCAATGGTGGATGATTAAAATCAAGGATCAAGGCCCCAGACATGGAGGAGCACAGATCTTTCAGGGTTGTAGCAATGAGGAAATTAGTGTTATAGATTAGGAAGGTCATGAAGAGAACATAGAACAGTACAACACAGAAACAAACCCTTTATCCACAATGTTCGTGCCGAACATGATGCCAAGTTAAACAGATCTCATCTGCCTTTACATGTTCCATATCCATCTATTCCATTGCACTTCCATGTGCCATGTTAAAAGCCTCTTCCATGTGCCTATTGTACCTGCCTCCAACACCACCCCTGGCAATGTGTTCCGGGCCCCCACTACTGTGTAAAAAGACTTCCCCACCACATCTCCATTAAACTTTTCCCTTCTCATGTCCTCTTGTGTTGGACATTTCCTCCCCAGTGAAAAAGTTTTGATGGTCTCCCCTATCTATGCCAAAAGTTATGATACTCAATACATATTTAAAAACGCAGGCATTGCAGACACTGTAGATTAGCAAGCACAGAGATGGTTGAGTCGGATTAAATGCAAGTTAGAGCACGAGCTGTAGATAAGTTTGAGTAGGTTGGGAATGAGAGCTGTTGGAATGGACGTCTAGAGGCAAGGTTGAGGATTTCAAGGTTGTGCTACGGATACTCTGATGATGAGGACAAGTTGTTCCAAGCTCCTTGAGTCACACAGCACAGAAACAGGCCCTTCAGCCCAACCTAAGATGCCCCATCTATGCTAGTCTCACCTGCCTGCGTTTGGCCGATATCTCTCTAAACCCTCCCTATCCATGTACCTGTCCAAATGTATTTTAAATGTCATAATACCTGCCTCAACTACCTCATCTGGCAGCTTGTTCCATACCCATCACCCACTGTGTGAAAAAGTTGCCCCTCAGGTTTGTATAAGATTTTGCCCCTTTCGTCTTAAACTTGTCCTCTGGTTCTTGATTTCCCCTACTCTAGGTAAAAGACTCTGTGCATTCACCCTATCTATCATGTTCTGGTTGTATGTGAAATCGAGGCAGCAAACCAACTGATTTTTCTTTCAGGATCAGGGATGTAGTTAGAAAAAAGATAATGGCGGGTTCTTGAAATAATGGCCTTGGTCTTTCTCTTGTTGAAATAAATTACTGGAATATTCGTGACTCATTTGAGATAATGTGAAAGAGAGGGTGATGAGATAAAGTTAGATGTGGTAAGCATTGCATATGGATATTGACGGTATGTATTTTTGAATGGCAATATGTGAAAGAAATAGTTTGTGTGGAGATTTGCTAACTGGAGGTAATGATGCACAAGATGTTATTGCAGGTCATTCTTGAGGCATTGAAAGGGGGTAGTTGCTCAATGATGGAAGATATCTCAGAATGTAGGAAACTAGTGTACTTTTATCACTCTCATTTGTGATTTGATAAAAGCAGTTTTGGTTCTGTGGTAGAGGTTAAAATCCAATTGGAGCATAGCACCTGAAAAGAAACCTGAATGATTTTTGCAAGATGTCATTGAGAGTCAGAATGAAATGGAGTGGAATAACATTGAAGACTATATCCCAAAGCACTCTACATCTAAGTACTTTTTAAAGAGTTGTCATCAGTATAACAGAGAAATTCAACAATTCTCTCGTCACTTGTACAGTGCTCTCCATAACGTTTGGGACAAAGACCCATCATTTATCTATTTGCCTCTCCATTCCACAATTTGAGATTTGTAATAGAAAAAATCACATGTGGTTAAAGTGCACATTGTCAGATTTTATTAAAGGAAGACCTTCACAGCTGATGACTGAAGAATTCTCTCTAATAAAGAAAAATCCCCAAACACCTATCCGACAGATCAGAAACACTCTTCAGAAGTCAGGTGTGCATTTGTCAATGACCACTGTCCGCAGAAGACTTCATGAACAGAAATACAGAGGTTACACTGCAAGATACAAACCACTGGTTCGCTGCAAAAATAGGATGGCCAGGTTACAGTTTGCCAAGAAGTACTTAAAAGAGCCAAAGATCCAAAGTACCCAAGATCCAAAGCATAGCACCTCATCTGTGAAACACGGTGGTGGGGGTGTTATGGCCTGGGCATGTATGGCTGCTGAAGGTACTGGCTCACTTATCTACATTGATGATACAACTGCTGATGGTAGAAGTATAATGAATTCTGAAGTGTATAGACTATCTGCTTAAGTTCAAACGAATGCCTCAAAACTCATTGGCCGGCAGTCCATTCTACAGCAAGACAATGATCCCAAACATACTTCTAAAGCAACAAAGAAGTTTTTTAAAGCTAAAAAATGGTAAATTATTGAGTGGCCAAGTCAATCACCCGATCTGAACCCAATTGAGTATGCCTTTTATATGCTGAAGGGAAAACTGAAGGACTAGCCTCCAAAACAAGCATAAGCTCAAGATGGCTGCAATACAGGCCTGGCAGAGCATCACCAGAGAAGACACCCAGCAACTGGTGATGTCCATGAATCGCAGACTTCAAGCAGTCATTGCATGCAAAGGATATGCAACAAAATACTAAACATGACTACTTTCATTTACATGACATTGCTGTGTCCCAAACATTATGGTGCCCTGAAATGGGGGGACTATGCATAAACACTTTCTACATGGTGAAACCAAAATGTATAAAAATGGCCTTAATTAAAATCTGACAATGTGCACTTTAACCACATGTGATTTTTTTCTATTACAAATCTCAAATTGTGGAGTACACTGTACAGTGAAATTAGTTTTGCATACAATGCACAAAATTACAAAGTACTCATTATGGTCCTGATGTTCTCGGCCTCCCCTCCCACTTTGTTAATACAGAGGCAGTATGCACACGACAAGGTATCGTTTACAAAGAGATCCATAACTGGACTATTGCTGGAAATAAGTTTGGCCACAATAGCTCCCCCGTTCATTTTTGAATAAGGCAATGGGCTTAATTGAGCACTTAAATGTTTTTTTATTGTCTTGTGTGCAGAGATACGACAAGATGCTGGTTCTGCGAGCTACCCATCGAATCATATCGTGCATAAGTACAATAGATCCATAGATCCCAAACAGCACATGGAGAGTCACCACTTTCCGGAGCTATTTTGCAACTTGTTTTAGTAGCTCATAAAAACGATCGTACTTACAGCAGTATACCAGCTACCAGGGATCATGTCCTCATGTCCTCAAGTCCCCAATCTTTAATCTTTTGAGGCTGACTCAAGACTGTCAGAGGCAAGAGTGTTGCCTCTGAATCCTGGATGATAAGAAACTGAGAGTTCTTTGCCTGATGTGTAAATCACTCACCTACCCATATGTGTCTCTTGTCATTTATTTGGACAGAATGCAAGAAAAAAGCTTTTAACTACACCTTCACGATAAACTGAACTCAACTGGTCATTCAAATCAAGGGCATCTTCAGAACTACAGCTGTAATTGTAATGTATGATTACATATTAAACTATCGACATAAAGTGCTGGAATAATACAAAGTGGGAGACAAAAGGATTGAGGAGTTGTGAATTATGAAGCCAGAGGAAGGAAACATGGGTGGAGGGGGAGAGGGATGGGAGAAATAGGTGCACGTCCAGTTGGGGCACAGGGTGGGAGGGGTTGTTAGAGGTTACCTCAAATTGGAGAGAATTCAATGTTGGGTAAATTATTGACATTCCTGAAAAAAAGTTCTATCGTATCGTATCATGATCGGTAAATTTCAACACAAGAATCATTTTCAGACCTCGTATAAATGTGTTCATCATGACTTCCTATTTCCATCTCTGTCTCATTATCAGATTCCTTTCAATAGACAATAGACAATAGGTGCAGGAGTAGGCCATTCAGCCCTTCGAGCCAGCACCGCCATTCAATGCGATCATGGCTGATCACTCTCAATCAGTACCCCGTTCCTGCCTTCTCCCCATACCCCCTCACTCCGCTATCCTTAAGAGCTCTATCCAGCTCTCTCTTGAAAGCATCCAACGAACTGGCCTCCACTGCCTTCTGAGGCAGAGAATTCCACACCTTCACCGTACTCTGACTGAAAAAGTTCTTCCTCATCTCCGTTCTAAATGGCCTACCCCTTATTCTTAAACTGTGGCCCCTTGTTCTGGACTCCCCCAACATTGGGAACATGTTTCCTGCCTCTAATGTGTCCAATCCCCTAATTATCTTATATGTTTCAATAAGATCCCCCCTCATCCTTCTAAATTCCAGTGTACACAAGCCTAATTGCTCCAGCCTTTCAACATACGACAGTCCCGCCATTCCGGGAATTAACCTAGTGAACCTACGCTGCACGCCCTCAATAGCAAGAATATCCTTCCTCAAATTTGGAGACCAAAACTGCACACAGTACTCCAGGTGCGGTCTCACCAGGGCCCAGTACAACTGTAGAAGGACTTCTTTGCTCCTATACTCAACTCCTCTTGTTATGAAAGCCAACATTCCATTGGCTTTCTTCACTGCCTGCTGTACCTGCATGCTTCCTTTCAGTGACTGATGCACTAGGACACCCAGATCTCGTTGAACATCCCCTCTTCCTAACTTGACACCATTCAGATAATAATCTGCCTTTCTATTCTTACTTCCAAAGTGAATAACCTCACACTTATCTACATTAAACTGCATCTGCCATGTATCCGCCCATTCACACAACCTGTCCAAGTCACCCTGCAGCCTTATTGCATCTTCCTCACAATTCACACTACCCCCCAGCTTAGTATCATCTGCAAATTTGCTAATGGTACTTTTAATCCCTTCATCTAAGTCATTAATGTATATCGTAAATAGCTGGGGTCCCAGCACCGAACCTTGAGGTACCCCACTGGTCACTGCCTGCCATTCCGAAAGGGACCCATTTATCCCCACTCTTTGCTTTCTGTCTGCCAACCAATTTTCTATCCATGTCAGTACCCTACCCCCAATACCATGTGCTCTAATTTTGCCCACTAATCTCCTATGTGGGACCTTGTCGAAGGCTTTCTGAAAGTCGAGGTACACCACATCCTCGTTATTATTTGCTGCTAATAGTCATCCATACCTTTAGCTGTACAGGTATGTCTTGACAATTTGAACATACTTGTCTCCTCAATATCCCTTCAGGATCAAGGATGACTTGCTTTACCATTGTTCAATGGGTTCTGCAGTGGGTTATGGGGGTAGTTTGGGAGCAACAAACACTGCCACAGGTTGAGAAGGAGATGCCTGACAAGCCTGACCAATGATGGAAGACCATGCTGGCACACTAAAGTAGATGATGAATTTGATCATTGAAGTCAGCCTTCGCCTGAGAGATGGCTGCCAAAGTCTGGGTGGGGAATGTTCTATAAGGTCTTTTTGTGAACTTTTATTGTTGGAGAGTGGTGTTTTGCAGTTTGGTAAAGAAACTTTGTCTTATTAACACAAGTTCATAATTTCTAGGAGAAGATGTTTACAAGAATGACCTCAGGAATGATTGGATTAATATATGATGAGCATTTGATGGCACTGGGCCTGTACTCACTGAAGTTTAAGAGGATGAGAGGGACCTCTTGAAACTTACCGAATAATGAAAGGCCTGGCTAGCGTGAATGCGGAGAAGTTGTTTCCACTAGTAGGAAAGTCTAGGACCGGAGGCCTCAGAATAAAAGGACGTGCCTTTAGAAAGGAGGATGGTGGGAGATCTATGGAATTCATTGCTACAAACAGCTGTGGAATTAGGCCAGTCGGCCCATCCAATCATGGCCGATCTCTGCATCTTAATCCCATTTTCCTGCCTTCTCCCCATAATCCTTGACACCTGTTCTAATCAAGAATTTATCTATCTCTGCCTTAAAAATATCCACTGACTTGGCCTCCACAGCCCTCTGTGGCAATGAGTGGTATCAGAGGTTATGGGGAGAAGACAGGAGAATCGGGTTGAGAGGTAAAGATAGATCAGCCATGATTGAATGACAGAGTAGACGTAATGGGCCGAATGGGCTAATTCTGCTCCTAGAATTTATGAAGTTATGTTGGAAAGACAAAGTGTCTTTACCAAACAAACCACACTGCTAAATACATTATTAAGTTATGAAAGTGGCATCAGTGGGCTGCAGCTTGATGGTTTGAATTGGAGTAATCTTAATTCTGGTGTGAAGGCGACATAGAATGAATATTTCCCTTTTTTCTTGTAATTTTGTTCTACTCCAGTGGGAACTTGCAGAGGTGAAGCATTGCAGCATGAAAGATGGAAATCTTTCATAGGAGATTAGTGGGCAAAATTAGAGCACATGGTATTGGAGGTAGGGTACTGACATGGATAGAAAATTGGTTGGCAGACAGAAAGCAAAGAGTGGGGATAAATGGGTCCCTTTCAGAATGGCAGGCAGTAACTAGTGGGGTACCGCAAGGCTCGGTGCTGGGATTGCAGCTATTTACAATATATATTAATGACTTGGATGAAGGGATTAAAAGTACCATTAGCAAATTTGCAGATGATACAAAACTGGGTGATATTGTGAACTGTGAGGAAGATGCTATGAGGTTGCAGGGTGACTTGGACAGGTTGTGTGAGTGGGCGGATGCATGACAGATGCAGTTTAATGTGGATAAGTGTGAGGTTATCCACTTTGGTGGTAAGAATAGGAAGGTAGATTATTATCTGAATGGTGTCAAGTTAGGAAAAGGGGACGTACAACAAGATCTGGGTGTCCTAGTGCATCAGTCACTGAAAGGAAGCATGCAGGTACAGCAGGCAGTGAAGAAAGCCAATGGAATGTTGGCCTTCAATACAAGAGCAGTTGAGTATAGGAGCAAAGAGGTCCTTCTGCAGTTGTTCAGTGAGACCACACCTGGAGTACTGTGTGCAGTTTTGGTCTCCAAATTTGAGGAAGGATATTCTTGCTATTGAGGGCGTGCAGCGTCGGTTTACTAGGTTAATTCCCGGAATGGCGGGACTGTCATATGTTGAAAGACTGGAGCGACTAGGCTTGTATACACTGGAATTTAGAAGGATGAGAGGGGATCTTATCGAAACGTATAAGATTATTAAGGGGTTGGACACGTTAGAGGCAGGAAACATGTTCCCAATGTTGGGGGAGTCCAGAACCAGGGGCCACAGTTTAAGAATAAGGGGTAGGCCATTTAGAACTGAGATGAGGAAAATCTTTTTCAGTCAGAGAGTTGTGAATCTGTGGAATTCTTTGCCTCAGAAGGCAGTGGAGGCCAATTCTCTGAATGCATTCAAGAGAGAGCTAGATAGAGCTCTTAAAGATAGCGGAGTCAGGAGGTATGGGGAGAAGGCAGGAACGGGGTACTGATTGAGAATGATCAGCCATGATCACATTGAATGGCGGTGCTGGCTCGAAGGGCCGAATGGCCTCCTCCTGCACCTATTGCCTATTGTCTATTGAAAGTGCCTTGGGGCAATGGTACAATTTTTGTTGACACTAGAATGCAATGAGATTAGATTTTTTTGAATATCTATTGGTTCAGATCACTGCACGGAAACTATTATGAAGCACAGTGGTGCAACTACACCACACTGCCTTGGGAAAGCAGCCAACATATCAAGGACCATTCAACCCCTAGTCAGGCATAAGATCAAAAACTTGTACCACCATTTGAAGAATGGTTTCATCCCTGCAGTTATCAGACTCTTCAACAAACTTCTCATATGCTAAAGATGAATTCCCAATTTTCCAATATGCCTCATAGTGGCTCAGACACAAAATGCTGGAGTAACTCAACGGGACAGGCAGCATCTCAGGAGAGAAGGAATGGGTGACGTTTCGGGTCGAGACCCTTTTTCAGACTGATGTCAGGGGAGAGGGCAGGACAAGGATAGGGTGTAGTAGGAGACAGGAAAACAGTCGGGGAGCTGGGAATGGGGAGGGGAAAGAGAGGGATAGAGGAACTATCTGAAGTTGGAGAACATCTTTGGTAAAGCACACCTTCCCATCTCCACCCGTTACTGCTTTCCGCAGAGACCGTTCCCCCCGTAACTCCCTGGTCCACTTGTCCTTTCCCACCTATACCACCCCCTCCCCTGGTACTTTCCCCTGGAACCGCAGGAGATGCAACACCTGTCCCTTTACCTCCCTCCTCGACTCCATCCGAGGATCCAAACAGTCTTTCTAGGTGAGGCAGAGGTTCGCCAGCACCTCCTCCAACCTCATCTATTGTATCCACTGTTCCAGATGTCAACTTCTCTACATCGGCGTGACCAAACGCAGGCTCGGTGATCTTTTCGCTCAACACCTTCGCTCAATCCGCCATAACCAACCTGATCTCTCGGTGGCTCAGCACTTCAACTCCCACTCCCGGTCTGACCTTTCTGTCATGGGCCTCCTCCATTGTCACAGTGAGGCCCAGCGCAAATTGGAGGAACAGCATCTCATATTTCACTTGGGCAGTTTACACCTGAGCGGTATGAACATTGACTTCTCCAACTTCAGATAGTTCCTCTGTCCCTCTCTTTCCCCTTCCCCTTCCCAGCTCTCCCACTGTCTTCCTGTCTCCTACTACATCCTATCTATGTCCCCCCCCCCCCCCCCTTCCCTGACATCAGTCTGAAGAAGGGTCTCGACCTGAAATGCCACCCATTTCTTCTCTCCTGAGATGCTGCCTGAGAGGGACAGAGGAACTATCTGAAGTTGGAGAACATCTTTGGTAATGCTTGAGTTACTCCAGCATTTTGTGTCTACCTTCAATTTGAACCAGCATCTGCAGTTATTTTCCTACTCATCGTGGCTCAGGCACTTTTTTATTTGCACTTTCTATTTAGTTATATCAATATTATGCATTCTGTTTATTTTCTCTGCACTACCTGATGGATACTTGATTTGGCTGGGAAAAAAATGTTTTTTAACTGATATGTCGATACACAGTATCGAACACCAATCGTGCACAGTACTGCTGGAGGGATGGGATCCACACTGCTATTGGAGGAGAGCTGTCCTGCCCCTGGGAGGAAATACGTGGAAGGATCTGATTGGACATACTGCTCCTCCCAGAGACTGATTTGTCCTGGTTTTTCACGGTCATACAGCATTGAAACAGGCCCATCCGACACTGACCAACATGTCCCATTTACACTAGTCCTACCTGTCTGCGTTTGGCCCATCTCCTCCTAATCCTATCCTATATCTACGTACCTCTCTTGTTGGTTTCTTAGAAGTTGCGTTAGTCCCTGCCTCAACTACCTCCTCTGGCAGCTCGTTCCATACACCCACTATCCTTTGTGTGGAAAATGTTACCCCTCAAATTCCTATTAAATCTTTCCCTCTTCCCTTAAACCAATATCCTCTGGTTCTCGATTCCCCTATTGCGTGCAAGAGTGTGTGTCTACCTGATCTATTCCTCTCATGATTTTATACACCTCTATAAGATCACCTCTCATCCTCCAAGGAATAGAGACCCAGCCTACTCAACCTCTCCCTATAGCACAGATCCTTGAGTCCTGGCAAAATCCTTGTAAATCTTCTTGCCCTGAAACGTCACCCATTCCTTCTGTCCCTTTGACTTTCTCCAGCATTTTGTGCCTATCTTCTCTGTACTTTTTCCAGCTTGGACATAGTAGTGTTATCACATCAGCTTTATGCATAGTCATTGCCACTCAGTAGTCCCTTGGGTGACAATCCTTGTATTGTTTATGAGAGAGGAGCTGGCCAAGGTCGCCTGGAAAATGATCCAAGCAGGAATGATGGTGAAACAGCAATGGCAGGAATTTCTGGGCATAATCCAGAAGATGCGGGATCATTTCATTCCAAAGAGGAAGAAAGATTCTAAGGGGAGTAAGAGGCAACCGTGGCTGACAAGGGACGTCAGGGATGGAATAAAACTCAAAGAAAAGATGTATAACATAGCAAAGAGTAACGGGAAGCCAGAGGATTGGGCAACTTTCAAAGGACAACAGAAGGTAACAAAAAGGACAATACGGGGTGAAAAGATGAAGTACGAGGGTAAGCTGGCCAGGAATATAAAGAAGGGAATGCAGCGCCGGAGACTCAGGTTCGATCCTGACTACGGGTGCTGTACTGTAAGGAGTTTGTACGTTCTCCCCGTGACCTGCGTGGGTGTTCTCCGAGATCTTCGGTTTCCTCCCACACTCCAAAGACGTACAGGTATGTAGGTTAATTGGCTGGGTAAAATGTAAAAATTGTCCCTAGTGGGTGTAGGATAGTGTTAATGTACGGGGATCGCTGGGCGGCACAGACTTGGAGGGCCGAAAAGGCCTGTTTCCGGCTGTATATATATGATATGATATGATATGATAGTAAAAGCTTCTTTAGGTATGTTAAGAGAAAAAGATTAGTAAAGACAATCGTGGGTGCCTTGAAGGCAGAAGCAGGTGAAATTATTATGGGGAACAAGGAAATGGTGGAAGAGTTAAAAAGGTACTTTGTTTGTGTCTTCCTTAGTGAAGACAGAACCATTCTCCCAGATGTACTAGAGGACAGAGGATCTAGGGAGACAGAGGAACTGAAAGAAATTTGCATTAGGCGAGAAGTAGTATTGGGTAGACTGATGGGACTGAAGGCTGATAAATCCCCAGGGCCTGATGGTCTGCATCCCAGGGTAGTCAAGGAGGTGGCTCTAGAAATTGTGGACGCATTGGTGATCATTTTCCATTGTTCTATAGATTCAGGATCAGATCCTGTGGATTGGAGGGTAGCTAATGTTATCCCACTTTTCAAGAAAGGAGCGAGAGAGAAAACAAGGGATTACAGACCAGTTAGCCTGACATTGGTAGTGGGGAAGATGCTGGAGTCAATTATTAAAGAAGTAATAACGGTGTATTTGGATAGCAGTAAAAGGATTGGTCCAAGTCAGCATGGATTTATGAAGGGGAAATCCTGCTTGACTAATCTTCTGGAATTCTTTGAGGATGTGACAAGTAAAATGGATGAAGGAGAGCCAGTGGATGTAATGTATCTGGACTTTCAGAAAGCCTTTAATAAGGTTCCACACAGGAGATTAGTGGACAAAGTAGAGCACATGGTATTGGGGGTAGGGTATTGACATGGATAAAGAATTAGTTGGCAGACATGAAGCGAAGAGTAGGAATAAACGGGTCCTTTTCAGAATGGCAGGCAGTGGCGAGTGGAGTGCCGCAAGGCTCGGTGCTGGGACTGCAACCATTTACAATATACATTAATGATTTGGATTATGGAATTAAAAGTAATACTAGCAAATTTGCAGATGACACAAAGCTGGGTGGCAGTGTGAACTGCAAAGAGGATGTTAGGAGTTCGCAGGGTGACCTGGACAGGTTGAGTGAGTGGGCAGATGCATGGCAGATGCAGTATAATGTAGATAAATGTGAGGTTATCCACTTTGGCGGCAAAAACAAGGAGGCAGATTATTATCTCAATGGTGTCAGATTAGGTAAAAGGGAAGTGCAACGAGACCTGGGTGTCCTTGTACACCAGTCACTGAAAGTAAACATGCAGGTACCGCAGGCAGTGAAGAAAGCTCATGGCATGTTGGCCTTCATAACGAGAGGATTTGCATATAGGAGCAAAGAGGTCCTTCTGCAGTTGTATAGGGCCCTGGTGAGACCACACCTGGAGTATTGTGTGCAGTTTTGGTCTCCTAATTTGAGGAAGGACATCCTTGCTATTAAGGCAGTGCAGCGTAGGCTCACGAGGTTAATCCCCAGGATGGCGGGACTGTCATATGAAGAAAGATTTGTATTCATTAGAATTTAGAAGGATGAGAGGGGATCTTATGGAAACGTATAAAATTATAAAAGGACTGGACAAGCTAGATGCAGGAAAAATGTTCTCAATGTTGGGGGAGTCCAGAACCAGGGGCCACAGTCTAAGAATAAAGGGGAGGCCATTTAAAACTGAGTTGAGAAAAAACTTTTTCACCCAGAGAGTTGTGAATTTGTGGAATTCTCTGCCACAGAAGTTAGTGGAGGCCAATGCATTGGATGAATTTAAAAGAGAGTTAGAGCTCTAGGGGCGAGCGGAATCAAGGGATATGGGGAGAAGGCAGGCATGGGTTACTGATTGTGGATGATCAGCCATGATCACAATGAATGGTGGTGCTGGCTCGAAGGGTCAAATGGCCTCCTCCTGCACCTATGTTCTATGTTTGACTTTCCCTCTTAACCTTAAACCTATGTCCTCCGGTTCTTGATTCCTACACTGGGCAAGAGAGACACACCTCTTTCCTGTTGTGACCCATTCCTCTTTTTGTGACCCAATCCTTCTCTCCAGAGATGCTGCCTATCCCGCTGAGTTACTCCAGCTTTTTGTGTCTATCTTCTGTTTGAACCAGCATCTGCTGTTCCTTTCTACACACCTCTTTCCTTCTCTCCTCTTCCACCTCCTTACTTTCAGCCTGAAGAAGGGTACCAACCCATCCTTTTATCTCCAGAGATGTGCCTGACCCACTGAGGTAATCCAGCACTTTGCATCTCTTCTCTCAGCACGTTGCCCTCTCTTCCCAGCACTTTGTCCTCTCCTCCCAGCACTTTGTCCTCTCCTCCCAGCACGTTGCACCTTTCCTCCCAGCACTTTGTCCTCTCCTCCCAGCACTTTGTCCTCTCCTCCCAGCACTTTGTCCTCTCCTCCCAGCACTTTGTCCTCTCCTCTCAGCACTTTGTCCTCTCCTCCCAGCACTTTGCACCTCTCCTCCCAGCACTCTGTATTTTTCCCCAGCACGTTGCTCTCTCTTCCCAGCACTTTGCACCTCTCCTCCCAACACTTTGTATCTCTCCTCCCAGAGCTTTGCCTGCACCAAAGATACTAGAAGATCCTCTTCAACAGCCTGACCGCGGGAGAAGACGGCAGGGGAAGAGAAAATACATTCTGGCCTTCCATCACAGTGACTGGAGGAGACTCACTTTGATAGAAACATAGAAAATAGGTGCAGGAGTAGGCTATTCGGCCCTTCGAGCCTGCTGATCATGGCTGATCATCCAGCTCAGTAACCTGTACCTGCCTTCTCTCCATACCCCCTGATCCCTTTAGCCACAAGGGCCACATCTAACTCCCTCTTAAATATAGCCAATGAACTGGCCTCAACTACCTTCTGTGGCAGTGAATTCCACAGACTGTGGGAAGAAATGTTTTGTCATCTCGGTCCTAAAAGACTTCCCCCTTATCCTTAAGCTGTGACCCCTGGTTCTGGACTCCCCCAACATCGGGAACAATCTTCCCACATCTAGCCTCTCCAACCCCTTAAGAATTTTATATGTTTCAATAAGATCCCCCCTGTCTTCTAAATTCCAGCGAGTACAAGCCCAGTCTATCCAGTCTTTCTTCATATGAAAGTCCTGGATGTTTCTTTTTTGTTTTGTGTTGGTTGTGATTGTGTGTGAAATTGTTTATTTTTATTGCTCTAATGCTGGACTGTGGGCGACCTTTCATTTCACTGCACATCTTGTATGTGTATGTGACAAATAAACTTGACTTGACTTGGCCTGGACCCACCACATCTCCACCGCAGGGCCCCCGTGCGGCGGCCGGGAGGAGGTGGGGGGAGGGGGAAGTGGCGTCACGGGGCCGGAAGCGGAAGTCGGGCCGGGCCGGGCGACGCCAGTCCGTCATGGGGCTGTTCGGCAAATCCCAGGAGCGGCCGCCCAAGGATCTGGTGAGGAGCCTCTTACTCCCAATGTCCCGCTGGGAAGTGCGGGCTGAACCGAGCGCCACAGCTGGTGACGGTCGCCATCCTCGGCCGGGCGGGCTGTTGTGCGTTGGACGGAGCACGGCCTCCTCCCCTCACTCCTTTACACCTTCCCTCCCTCCATTCCTTCTCCCCCTCCCTCCCTCCCCCTCCCCTCCCTCCCTCCCCTCCCCTCCCCTCCCCTCCCTCTTTTATTCTTTCTCCCTCTATTCCTTCTCCCCCTCCCTCCCCTCCCTCTTTTACTCTTTCTCCCTCTATTCCTTCTCTCCTTCCCTCCTTCTCTCCCTCCCTCCATTCATCCTCTTTCTTCCTCCCTCCTTCTCTCCCTCCATCTCTTTCTTCCTCCCTCCATTCATCCTCTTTCTTCCTCCCTCCTTCTCTTCCCCCATTCCTTCTCTTCCTCCCTCCTTCTCTTCCCCCCTCCTTCTCTTCCTCCCTCCTTCTCTTCCTCCCTCCTTCTCTCCCTCCCTCCTTCTCTTCCTCCCTCCTTCTCTTCCCCCGTTCCTCCCTCTTTTACTCTGTCCCTCCTTTCTCCCTCTATTTCTCCTCACCCTCCCTCCCTTCCTTCTCTTTCTCCCTCCATTCCTCCCTCCCTCCTTCTCTTCCTCCCTCCCTCCTTCTCTCCCTCCCTCCTTCTCTCCCTCCCTCCTTCTCTTCCTCTCTCCTTCCCTCCCTCTCTCCTTCTCTTCCTCCCTCTCCTTCGCTTCCTCCCTCCTTTCCTTGCTCGCTGTTGTCGCTCTTGGCCCCGGGTTCTTGTTGTCATCCTTGAACGGAAGGACAGGGCCCGCCTACTGCCCCTGCCTAATGGCCGGTTCCAGCCACATCTCCTTAATGATTGGGCCAATTACCTGTTACACCACCTGGGGAATGGCGGCTGCCAGACCATCTCTTTCACGAGCCTGTAATGTGACTCAATGTATGCCCCCTCTCCCTCCGCACACTGGCATGCTCCCAACTACAGGAATATGTGCTGAGGAATGCACTGGTGCAAGAGTTTAAGGCCAACGTGTCCTGTAAGGGTAACCCAGGCGTAACAGTTTAGGGAATCTGTATGTGCAGTCCCGGTTATTCCATCTTCTCACTCTTGTTGGGCAGAAAGAGAAGCTTGAAAGCATGCATCACCAGACTCATAAGCAGTTTTTTCCCCTGTTATCAGGCTTCTGAACAGTCCTTCCATTAGCTAGGGTACTGTCCGATTCACCTCAACCCCATTGTGGACATTGAGGTTTGTCTAAGGAACTGATGCGCAACAACACTGAGAACTATATTCTGCACTCTGTATCTTCCCCTTTGCTCTACCTATTTTACTTGAATTTGGACAAAAAGTGCTGGAGTTGATTGTATGTTTGTCTAGTATTATCTGACCTGATTGAATAGTATGCAAAAAAATTTTTATTACTGTACCTCGTTACACGTGACAGTAATAAACCTAAAACATCAAAGGATATTGAAAGTTCGATAAAGAGAAAAAAGGAAGCAAATGGCAGGATTAGGAAACTATTGACGAAGAGAGCTATCAAAAATATAAAAAGTGCGGGAAGCTGCTTTTAATGGAAATTAGGAAGGTGATGAGGGACAAATCATTGGCAGATAGGATTAAAGGGTGATATCGAAGGTGTTCTTTGATTATAGGTAAAGGTATAACCAGAGAAAACATAAAGCCCAATTGGGACTACAGGGTCAATCTGCGTGGAGCCAGAAGGTGTAAGGTCTTAAATGGATCTTTTTCATTGGTATTCACAAAGGAAACAGACTTTGTAGTTCATGAAGGGATGGCTGAAAGTCTAATACAGATCTCCATTAATAGAGGAGGTACTTAAACCAGTCATGATGCTATATATACTCCCATGTCAATACTCCTGGTTATCGGTGATGCTGAGGTTGAAAAGGTCAGCAGCTTTAAGTTCCTCGGTGTGCACATCACTGAGGACCTTTCCTGGACACTGCACACGGACACAATAACAAAGAAGGCCTACCAGCGGCTCTTTTTCCTGAGAAGACTGAGGAAGTTTGGCATGAACGCCAGCATCCTCACAAACTTCTACAAATGCACCATCGAGAGCCTGCTGACGGGCTGCATTACAGTCTGGTACGGGAACTGTTCTGCCCACAGCCACAAATCACTACAGAGAGTGGTGAAGACGGCACAGCACATCACTGGCAACTGTCTCCCGGCCATTCAGGACATTTTCTACCAGCGGTGCCTGCGGAAGGCACGCAGCATCATCAAGGACCACAGCCACCCAGCACGCAGGCTGTTCTCCTTGTTACCGTCAGGCAGACGATACAGGAGTATGGCTGCACGTACCACCAGACTTAAGAACAGTTTCTACCATCAGGCCATCAGGCTTCTGAACTCATAAACACATTTCAAATCATATATGTTGATTATTTTAAATATTGTCTTTTTACCTATTTTTACCTTACTAATGTCATTTTAAAATTTTTATTGATCCTTGGAATATTACTGCTGAGGTGACCCGTTGTCGTGTCAAATACATTTCATTGTACGGTTGACCCTGTGCCAACCTACATATAACAAATAAAATTATTAATTATTATTATTATTACAGTGACAGGGGTGCCTGCAGCAATCCACTCAGCCTGTTCAGATGTCACTAGCTATCTGAACTCAACATCGATAGAAATTGTAAAATAACAGACCAGACCTCAGTGTCACCATACCATCATAAACCTTACATACAAATAGCATGTATAACTGGGGTACTTTGACTTCTTTCTCAAATCTGTTGTTAAATAGAAGCCCTGCAACTAATGCCCGAGCAAAAACAATCAATCAACACCACACGGTACATTAAAATGCCAAACACTTACAAAAATAGATTAAGCATCAATGCATGACAAACCTGCAACAGCATGTTAAAACCTTTTGATTACTTTTTACTTTAAAAGTAAACTTCATGAAAAATATACAAAAGAAAACTGAGCAATAAATTCTTGGTATTGCTCAGTACATTCGGTGTTGCTAGTTTTAAAGTGGTGTTAATACATTGGCTTTATGCATTACACCATTACCAATCTGGTCCCTTGTGTGATAATCCTACTTTTTGATTCAGCCTCTCAGTGTGCAATGGTGGAAAGACCCTAGGCTGTGATCCTTCCCCACAGAGCCTTACCTTTAGCTGATTTAAGGACAGTTCCCAGGAACAAATCCAGAGATCAACATCAAGTGCTGCTGAAAGACCTTGAGTTGGTGTTCTTCCTATGTTCTTGCCAATATTGCTCAATTGACATAACATTTAAAAAAATAATGATTTGGTTGATATGTCATTATTTGTGGGACCTTGCAATGTACAAATTGAAAAGCCATGTTTCCTATAAGAGAACTGGATGTATAGTTCAAAAACAATACTAGGTCGACAATTGTGCAAAACAAATGCACAATTCTGGTTGCTTAATTTGCTTAATGACTATAAGTAAAGACAAAGTGGATCATACAAATAATGAAGGCTGCAGCATTTTTAGTTTAGAGATGCAGTGTGGCAACAGGCCCTTCGGCCCACCGAGTCTATGCCGACCATCGATCACCCATACACACTATCACTCCAAGACCCAGGGGGCATTTTACAGAAACCAATTAACCTGCACGTCTTTGGAATGTGGGGGGAAACCGGAATACCCATAGAAAAGCCAATGAGAACGGACAAACCACACAGATACTTCAGCATCGAACATAGGTCTCTGGTGCTGTGAGGCTGCAACTCTGCCACTGTGCCTCCCTTGTTAATTGGTGTCATTCCGCGCGTTAGAAAGGCTCTACACTGGGCTTCAGGCGCTGATAGAAGAGGCTGTAGAATTAGACAAGGAACAGGACAAACTCCTCAATAAGGATCAGACAGATTGTAGACCTGTACTTCAACCAGGGAAAGTTCATTAGGTTGAAGGGATTAATTTCAGAAAAGATTGAGCAAGTTTGGAGGAGTTAGATGAGATCTTAGTGATCATGTGATTTTTGAGGGGTTTGACCAAGGTAGAAACTGGGAGAATGTTTCCCCTCATGGGAAAATCTTAAACTGAAGGTATGGTATCTGAATAAGATTAAGACCGAGAATAAAGAGGAATTTCTTCCTTGAGAATAATGAATCTCTGCAAATCATTATTGCAGAGAACGATGGAGACTGAGTCAAAATGAATAGATTGAACATCGATGCGCAGAGATTATTGGTTGATGGGGGAATCGAGGATTACGGGCGACTGTCATTAAGGTCAAAGTCAGATCATTCACGACCTTATTGAATGACAAGGGGCCAGTGAGTTACTTCACATATACGTTTTGAATGGAGATATGTACACAGTAATAATAATGATTGTGGAGTAAGCAGACATGTGGCAGATATCATTTTCAGCTGTCATGGCAAAAAAATTCTATTCGTGGCAAACTGGTGCTTTAATGTCTGCAAATTCATATCAGTGAACTATGATGTCTGGTAGACACCCGCAGTTGTGTATCAGGAGGATTTTGATTTCTAGTGCAGACTGCCCTCTAACCTTCATAGATGCCCTTTGTTGGGGTGGGGGGTGGTGGCTAAGATGTTCAACACACATTGGCCTCTGAACATGTTGACAGAAAGCACTTGACAAAGTGTTGATGTACTGCTCCATAAAATCTTTATTAATGCGTACAAGACATAGCACCTGAAATAGAGAACTTCATGACTTCATGAAATGTGATCCCAAATGTACAGTATTTCTCCCTTTTTGATAAAATGTTAGAATGAATTATTAACAAATTAAAAGTAATACATTTGGAAAATCTTTATTAATTAAGCAGAATGACTATGGCTTAATGAAGGTGGAATTGTGTCCAACAAATTCATTCATTTTCTAGCATGCTGCTTGACCTGAATGCTAAGTTACTCCAGCATTTTGTATCTTTCCTTGGTAACCCAGCATCTGCAGTTCCTTAATTCTAAATTTAGTCGTTTTTTTTAGTTTAGTTTACTTTAGAGATACAGCTCAAAAGTAGGCCCTTCGGCCCACTGAGTCTGTGCCATCCAGCGATCCCCGCACACTAAGCTATCCTACACACACTAGGGATAATTTAGAATTATACCAAGCCAATTAACCTACTAACCTGTACGTTTTTTGAGTGTGAGGAAACTGGAGCACCGATAGAAAACCCATGCAGGTCACGGGCAGACAGCAGTCGTAGTCAGGATTGAACCCGGGTCTCTGGCGCTGTAAGGCAGCAACTCTACCGCTGCTCCACCTTGCCGCTGGGGCAGTCGTGACCAGAATAGATAGATAGGTGGGAATCAGTACATGCAGTTGGACTTTGTGAATATGTATGATGAGATGTCTCGTAGAAGGTCAAGTCACAATATTTCAGCCCATAGTCTTGGAGATGGTGGATTGGTTAACAGGCAGGAATCAGCGAGTCGGTATAAGGGAGTCACTTCAGGTTGACCAGTTGAGTGCCACAGAGAGCAGTGCCACAACAGTTTATAATATATTTTGGTTATTTGGAAGGAGGAAGCGGTGGCACATAAACTCATATGAAAGCCGGTGTGGGCAAGTTGGACAAACGGCCTGTTTCCACGCTGTAAGACTCTATGACTCTAAAGGGTAGTAAAGTGAGCTGTTGTGATAGCTGATCTGACATTCCTCAACTGAATTATGCATCTGCCTGAAAGGACTTAATGGCCAATTTTCTTATAGTCTTCACTCATCCATCTACAAAAACATTAAGATTAGGTAATTGGAATATGAAAATATTGTGCAAAACGTCCTTAAAATTATCAAATTTTCTCTGATTAAACGGGAAGACCAATTGACAGGCCAAAAAGTTAACCGAGTTACTGGAATTTGAAGGCAAGCCTAATAGCCTATACTACTGTATTGGAAGGAGCTTATTAGCTGGAATATCTTAAAACAGGCTTGTGGTAAAGTTGAAAATTTCAATTAGTTTCCTCATGCAGGGCATATATTTCACATAAAGAAGAGTTGTTACTGAAATGTAATGAAACAAGAAATCCATTATTTTGGGGAGTTTTCTGGCTCATCTTCCCAAGAGATTTATTGTCATATATGTCCCAGACAGAACAATGACATTCGTACTTGCTGCAGCACAGCATAATATGTAAACACAGTACAGAGAAGGTTCACCAGATTGATTCCTGGGATGGCAGGACTTTCATATGAAGAAAGACTGGATAGACTCGGCTTGTACTCGCTGGAATTTAGAAGATTGAGGGGGGATCTTATAGAAACGTACAAAATTCTTAAGGGGTTGGACAGGCTAGATGCAGGAAGATTATTCCCGATGTTGGGGAAGTCCAGAACAAGGGGTCACAGTTTAAGGATAAGGGGGAAGTCTTTTAGGACCGAGATGAGAACGTTTTTTTTCACACAGAGAGTGGTGAATCTGTGGAATTCTCTGCCATAGAAGGTAGTTGAGGCCAGTTCATTGGCTATATTTAAGAGGGAGTTAGATGTGGCCCTTGTGGCTAAAGGGATCAGGGGGTATGGAGAGAAGGCAGGTACGGGATACTGAGTTGGATGATCAGCCATGATCATATTGAATGGCGGTGCAGGCTCGAAGGGCCGAATGGCCTACTCCTGCACCTATTTTCTTTGTTTCTACTCTGTAAACAATATAATAAACAAAAAAAAGTTCACTGTGTATTTATATACACATAAACAAAAATGTATACACATAAAAACAAACAAACAATAATAGTGCAAAAAGACATAACCAATGCCCCAGGACTATGTAGTTCCGAGCTTATTTAGAGGCTGTGGTGTTTCATAACCTGACAGCTGTTGGGAATAAGCTGTTCCTGAACCTGCTGACGTTGCTGTTTTCAGGCTCCTCTATCTTCTTCCCGATGGCAGGAGTGAAATCAGTGTATGGCCAGGGCGGCGTGCCAAACATACCCAAACACAGAATAACATTTCATTTCTTTGTCATTTCCTTATTCCCAAGTATATTTTCTCTTGTCTCAGTTTATTACAGACATGCTTTAACTTTTGCTCATCTTTGCAGATTAGTATTTTCAGAGTATACATACATAGTTTCAGCACTGGACATCAGTTGTGTTATTTAGAGACCAGTTGCATTCCCATTGGGAGGGAAGTTGATACGAAAACCATTCTGACTCACTTGCTAATATTGGCTAAAAGCAGGCTCGTGTGTTTGAGGCCTTTGGAATAGCAATAAAATAAATATGGCTTACGGCTAAATACGACTATCCTTTGCTGGCTTTACCTTGGACTAAACGTTATTCATGTATCATGCGTCTATACACTGTAAATGGCTCGATTGTAATCATGTTTTGTCTTTCTGCTGACTGGTTAGCAAGCTTTTCACTCTACTAAACTAAACTAAACTAAATATGGGGAAAATTAAACTTAAATGGGAAGAAAGCAGCAGCAATAGCCCTGGGTTTCATCAATGGAAGCCTGAATATTGTTCTTAATTTTCCATGATCATTGAGCCTTCTGAAAGGTTTCAGTTTATTGGCATTTGCATGTTAAAATTAGTACAGTGCCCTCCATAATCAAGGGATATGGGGAGAAAGCAGGCACGGGTTACTGATTGTGGATGATCAGCCATGATCACATTGAGTGGCGGTGCTGGCTCGAAGGGCCAAATGGCCTACTCCTGCACCTATTTTCTATGTTTCCATCAGTTTTTCAATGCCTGATCACCATTGTGATGAAACTTCCATTATCAGATTTTGAATTCTATCTTCCTTGTCCTTCTGCGTTGTTATAATTATATTTGGCCCTTCAGATCTGTGCAGCTGACTAGGAGAGCAATCCCATTCTTTCCCCCCTCTTCTTATTGCCCTGTATTCCTGCAAAATATTTTAGTTGAGTTTAGGGATACAGTGCAGAAACAGGCCCTTCAGTCCACCGTCCGCGCCGACCAGCGATCCCCGCAAACTAACACTAACCTACAACACTCAGGACAATTTACTATTTTACCAAGCCAATTAACCTACAAACCTGTACAGTGTCCTCCATAATGTGTTTGGGACAAAGACCCATCATTTATTTATTTACCTCTGTACTCCACAATTTGAGATTTGTAATAGAAAAATTCACATGTGGTTAAAGTGCACATAGTCAGATTTTATTAAAGGCCATTTTTATACATTTTGGTTTCATCATGACGAAATTACAGCTGTGTTTATACATAGTCCCGCACCATTTCAGGGCACCATAATGTTTGGGACACATGGCTTCACAGGCGTTTGTAATTGCTCTGGTGTGTTTAATTGCCTCCTTAATGCAGGTATAAGAGAGCTCTCGGCACCTAGTCTTTCCTCCAGTCTTTCCATCACCTTTGGAAACTTTTATTGCTGTTTATCAACATGAGGACCAAAGTTGTGCCAACGAAAGTCAAAGAAACCGTTATGAGACTGAGAAACAAGAATAAAAGTCAGAGACACCAGCCAAATCTTAGACTTACCAAAATCAACTGTTTGGAACATCATTAAGAAGAAAGAGAGCACTGGTGAGCTTACTAATCTCTAAAGGACTGACAGGCCAAGGGAGACCTCCACAGCTGATGACAGAAGAATTCTCTCTATAATAAAGAAAAATCGCTAAACACCTGTCCGACAGATCGGAAACACTCTTCAGGAGTCGGGTGTGGATTTGTCAATGACCACTGTCCGCAAAAGACTTCATGAACAGAAATACAGAGGCTACACTGCAAGATGCAAACCACTGGTTAGCTGCAAAACTAGTATGGCCAGGTTACAGTTTGCCAAGAAGTACTTAAAAGAGCAACCATAGTTCTGAAAAAAGGTTTTGTGGACAGATGAGACGAAGCTTAACCTATATCAGAGTGATGGCAAGAGCAAAGTAAGGAGGAGAGAAGGAACTGCCCAAGATCCAAAGCATACCACCTCATCTGTGAAGCATGGTGGTGGGGGTGTTATGTCCTGGGCGTGTATGGCTGCTGAAGGAACTGGCTCACTTATCTTCATTGATGATGCAACTGCTGATGGTAGTAGCATAATGAATTCTGAAGTGTATAGACATATCCTATCTGCTCAAGTTCAAACAAATGCCTCAAAGCACATTGGCCAGCAGTTCATTCTACAGCAAGACAATGATCCCAAACATACTGCTAAAGCAACAAAGGAGTTTTTCAAAGCTAAAAAATGGTCAATTCTTGAGTGGCCAAGTCAATCACCCGATCTGAACCCAATTAAGCATGCCTTTTATATGCTGAAGAGAAAACTGAAGGGGACTAACCCCCAAAACAAGCATAAGCTAAAGATGGCTGTAATACAGGCCTGGCAGAGCATCACCAGAGAAGACACCCAGCAACTGGTGATGTCCATGAATCGCAGACTTCAAGCAGTCATTGCATGCAAAGGATATGCAACAAAACTCTAAACATGACTACTTTCATTTACATGACATTGCTGTGTCCCAAACATTATGGTGCCCTGAAATGGGGGGACTATGTATAAACACTGCTGTAATTTCTACATGGTGAAACCAAAATGTATAAAAAATACCCTATATTAAAATCTGACAATGTGCACTTTAACCACATGTAATTTTTTTTCTATTACAATTCTCAAATTGTGGAGTGCAGAGGCAAATAAATAAATGATGGGTCTTTGTCCCAAACATTATGGAGGGCACTGTATTTCTGCATCTCATTAATGCAATATCTGAAACAAATGTTATTTCGTGTTTATAAAATTACAACTTGTTTTTTGATTAGGTTTCAGAATGGTCAGGAAAAATAAGAAAGGAAATGAGAGTGATTGACAGACAAATTCGAGGTGAGTAAAAAAAATATTCGAATTCTCTGTCGTGCAGTAAACCCTTGTTATAATATACCGTGGTGGGGGGGAGAATGGTGTCCATTATTACCGATTGTCTGCTGTAACCCAGTAAGGATTGATCATTGTATGTAGTTGAAAGAAAGTACTGCAGGTGGTGGTTAATACACAAAAAGACAAAGTGCTAGAGTAACTCAGCAGCTCAGGCAGCATCTCGGGAGAACATGGATATGTGACATTGGGACCCTTCTACGGACGGATTCAGTCTGCCGAGTTACTCCAGCACTTTGTGTCATTTCACATTGTAGTCTCGAAAGGACACGCTTTCTTTAGGCTGCCACTACCAACAGGACATGCTTTCTTTAGGTCGCCGCTACCGACAGGATGCTCTCAGTCACCTTGGGGCTCCCTCCCCTCTCACCAATCACTGGTGGAGTACGTTGGGGACTCCAGGGAAGAAGGAGAAGGAAGAGGTGGTGGCAGTGGAGGAGGGGAGGAAAGTGAGCAGGGGGGGGGGGAAGGGAAGGTGGAGGGGGAAGGAAGGGAAGGTGGAGGGGGAAGATGCTGAATGGACAAAGTGATGGGAGGAATAGGAGGAGGTGGTGGAGGGGGGGGGGGGGTGAGGCAGGGGGATGGGGAAGAGGCCGAGTGGACAAAGCGATGGGCCAACGGGAAGAAGCAGCAGCAGGTGGGAGAAGAAGGAGACCCACGGTGACCTAGCGTGTCCTGCCGGTGGCAGCGGCCTATAGAAAATGCTCTTCCTGGGTGCTACGATGTGAGTCACAACAGCAGCCGCGTCAACTGGACCGTGCCTCAGAAGGCAGTGGAGGCCAATTCTCTGGATGCTTTCAAGAGAGAGTTAGATAGAGCTTTTAAAGATAGCAGAGTCAAGGGATATGGGGAGAAGGCAGGAACCGATTGTGGATGATCAGCTATGATCACAGTGAATGGCGGTGGTGGCTCGAAGGGTCGAATGGCCTACTCCTGCACCTATTGTAAATTGTCTATTGTGCCATAGGTGGAGAAGGGTTTGCTGGTGCATCTTGCAAGCCAGGGTGGCGTTGGGAGCCCGGGCTGGGAAAGCAGTGCGAGCCAAGGTGGCGTTGGGAGCCCGGGCTGGGAAAGCAGTGCGAGCCAGGGTGGCGTTGGGAGCCCGGGCTGGGAAAGCAGTGCGAGCCAAGGTGGCGTTGGGAGCCCGGGCTGGGAAAGCAGTGCGAGCCAGGGTGGCGTTGGGAGCCCGGGCTGGGAAAGCAGTGCGAGCCAGGGTGGTGTTGGGAGCCCGGGCTGGGAAAGCAGTGCGAGCCAGGGTGGCGTTGGGAGCCCTGGCTGGGAAAGTAGTGCGAGCCAGGGTGGCGTCAGCAGGTCCATCCGCTTTAACCAACATCTGTTATAATGGGGTGTGTTAAACCAAGGGTTTACTGTAGTGTGTTTCACTTTGTATATTACAGTAACCCAGAATGGCAATGTGGAAATCTAGGTATACTTAAGCTATTTTTCAGTGACAGGGCTTGTGTTTAGGTTCTTGGGTAATTGAGAAAGCTGACAAAATATTAAGTATTTATAGCTGGGGAAACATTGTAAAAGTAGTGAGTGGGGGATATACTTAATTTATATGTGCACATCTTGAGTACTGTGTGTAGTATTGGTCTCCTTATTCATGAAAGTCATTTACAAGTCAGCTGTTGGTTTTTACCTGACTCGGGCAAGCATACCCAGCCTTTAGTTAGTACAGGTGGGGATGTTTAATTTCCAATCTCATCCAGCACTCTAGCATAGCACGGAAGGAGTCAACCCATCAAGTCTGCTCCGCCATTCAATCGGGGCTGATCTATTTCTCCCTCTCAACCCCATTCTCTGGCCTTCTCCTTGTAACTCTTGTCACCCCTACTGATCAAGAACCTATCAATCTCCGCTTTAAAAATACCCAGACGGCTTCCACAGCCGTCTATGGCAATGAATTCTGCAGATTCACCACCTAAAGAAATTCATCCTCACCTCCTTTCCAAAGGTACGTCCTTTTATTCTAAGGCTGTGCCCTCTGGTCCGAGGCTCTCCCACTAGTAGAATTATCCACTTCACATCCACTCTATCAACACCTTTCATTATATAGTAAGTTTCTATGAGATCCTCATCCTTCTAAATTTCAGCGAGTACAGGCCCAGAGCTGTCAAACGCTCATTATACGTTCACCCCATCATCCCTGTTGATCATGGAATCTTGGATATAAAGGGTATGAAATGCTTGCCATATTCACTTGGCTATGATAATTATGCCTCATTGTGAATTACATTTCTTTGAGGCACTTGGAAAGATTTTTCTTTAGAGTCGTAGAGTCATACAGCACAGAAACTGGCACTTTGGCATAACTTGTCCATGCTAATCCTGGTGTCCCATTTAAGCTGGAAACCATTTGCTTGCCTTTGTCCCGTATCCTTCTAATGTTTCCTTAACCCTATTTATAACTACACTTTTTGTTTGTTAGATATTCAGAGAGAAGAGGAGAAAGTAAAGAGGTCTGTGAAAGATGCTGCAAAGAAGGGTCAAAAGGACGTTTGCATCATTTTAGCAAAAGAAATTGTTCGATCAAAGAAGGCTGTGAGCAAATTGTACGCTTCAAAAGCACAAATGAATTCTGTCCTCATGAGTATGAAGAACCAACTAGGTAAGCTGTTTGTATTGCACCAGAAAGATCAGTAATATACCAACCTGGCAAATAATATATTGTTTTCTGCTATGGGCCAGTTACATTTGGGCAATGTTGACATTCACTTTCTCTATGATCTCTTCTTCATTCGCACTTAACTATAACATTTCCAAGTAATTTGATTTTTCCTGCTTATTTTCACATTTTATAAATTAGCTGTACAGGTAAAATAATGTGGCTGATGAAGTTATGGTCATCTTAAAATACCAGATTACATTATATTATTGCTGTTTTTCTAGTTTTCAATGTTTCAAGGTCAGCTTAATGTCATGTTTAGTTTAGTTTAAATGAGTTCTCATTGTTCCTTGAGAGATTTTCGCCCTGGTGCTGGTCCCTTTGATTGTCCTGTGGAACGCACTATTGTGAATCGATGTTGCTGATTGTACAATAGATAGGACGTTGTTATTCATTCCTTGACTAGGGCACCTAAGTTATTTAGGGGACTTGAGAGATTGCAGTAGTTGGAATCTGCAGCAAAAAAGCTGCTGGCCAGGCAGCATCTGTGGAGGATGGAAATGGTCAATGTTTGGAATCGTGGAAGAGACCAAGTATAAAGAGGTGAGGGGGTAAGGGTAGGGCAAGATCTGGCAAGCAGCAGGTGGATCCAATGGAGGCATTGATTTGCTGATGGACTTAGGTGGGGGAATATAAGAGAAAGCAACGAAGGCTGAGAGGGGATAAGTGGAGTGAACACAGGGCTGCAGATCATGGAATCTGATAAGCAAGGTGAGGGGGGGGATGGTGGGCAGATGGTAACAGTGCATGCAGAACAGTATTTATTCAAGAGAGAGTTAGATATAGCTCTTAGGGCTAATGGAATCAAGGGATACGGGGAGAAAGCAGGAACAGGGTATTGATTCTGGATGATCAGCCACGATCATATTGAATGGCGGTGCTGGCTCGAAGGGCCTGCTCCTGCACCTATTTTCTATGTTTCTAATTTTAATAATTGGTAGGAAAGTTATCAAGTGTAACGACAGTGCCCAATTACCTGCCTCTGTTCCCTCAAGGTTTTGCCTGACCTCATAGTTCTCCTGACTCAGGAGTGGGAAAGCACCAGGTTACCTGCCCTCAGTATTCAGGATTATTACTCATGCCTCCATCTTGGTGCAATTCCCAACACTTCTGGAATTGTACTGCATGAGTAACCCGGTTGGTTCCATTTTCAGCTTTCAGACCTTGCTGATCAATTTATTTTGAGCTGCCACCGACTTGAGGCTTGATCCTCTAATTTAACAGAAGCACTGAAGACTAAAGTGCTGTGCAAGTCAAAATGAAATGGTCATAAATAGTGTTTATTACTGTCTTTTATTACTGTTTTTAATTTGATTTCTTGCCTTCCTCTCATAGCTGTAGCGAGAGTCACTGGTGCCTTAGACAAGAGTACCGAAGTGATGAAAGCCATGCAGAATTTAGTAAAGATTCCCGAAATTCAAGCCACCATGAGAGATCTATCCAAAGAAATGATGAAGGTGAGAGATAAAACACTAGTTCTATTGGTTGGGGCCTACTTTAACTTGAATATGTAATAGACTGCAAAAGTGGTGAACACTGTCCAGTCCATCACGGGTTCTGACCTCCCCACCATCAAAGGGATTTACAGGAATAAATCCCTTTACAGGATTCATCGGAGACCCACATCACCCTGGCCACACACTAATTTCGCTCCGACCATTGGGAAGATTCTAGAAGCCTAAAAACTGTAACGTCCTGATTCAGGAACAGCTTCTTCCCTACAGTTATTAAATACTCCAACCTCCAAATAAGCTCTCAACTACATTGACTTTGGGGCACTATTATTGTGTTTGTTTGTTTTAACTTGTGGTTCTATATATGCAAATAGAACTTATACAGAACTTATTTTTCTCGTTTATTATATAGTTCACAGAGTACCGTTTACATATTGTGTTGTGCTGCTGCAAGTACGAATTCCATTGTTCCATCTGGGACACATGACAATATAACACTCTTGACGTTACATGTTCAAGGGGGTGGCACAGCTGGTAGAACTGCTGCCTCACAGCCTGGGTTTGATCCTGACTCGCTACGGTCTCTGTGTGGTTTGCATGTTCTCTCTGACCGTGGGTTTCCTCTGGGTGCTTTGGTCTCCTCCCACATTCCCAAAGACGAGTGGGTTTTTAGGTGACCTAGATGCTCCATCTAAGCTAGACCCATTTTCCTGCTTTTGGTCTGTCTCCCTCTAAATCTTTCCTGTCCATGTGCCTATATTTTAACCATGGTACCTGCCTCAACTATTTCCTCTGGTCGCTCTTTCCATATGCCACCGTCGTCTGTGTGGGGAAAAAGCTGCTCCTCGTATTCCTATGAGATAATTTCCCTCTCACCATAACCCTATGCCCGCTAGTTCTTGATCCCCCTCTACCTTGGGGGGAAAGAAGACTGAGCATTCACTCTATTGCCCAGACAGTATCTCCTGAACACTACCGTTGAGGGAGTGCAGCGTAGGTTTACTAGGTTAATTCCCGGTATGGCGGGACTGTCATATGTTGAAAGACTGGAGCGACTAGGCTTGTATACACTGGAGTTTAGAAGGATGAGAGGGGATCTTATCGAAACGTACAAGATTATTAAGGGGTTGGACACATTAGAGGCAGGAAACATGTTCCCAATGTTGGGGGAGTCCAGAACCAGGGGCCACAGTTTAAGAATAAGGGGTAGGCCATTTAGAACTGAGATGAGGAAAAACTTTTTCAGTCAGAGAGTTGTGAATCTGTGGAATTCTCTGCCTCAGAGGGCAGTGGAGGCCAATTCTCTGAATACATTCAAGAGAGAGCTGGATAGAGCTCTTAAGGATAGCGGAGTCAGGGGGTATGGGGTGAAAGCAGGAATGGGGTACTGACTGAGAATGATCAACCATGATCACATTGAATGGCGGTGCTGGCTCGAAGGGCCGAATGGCCTCCTCCTGCACCTATTGTCTATTGTTAAACCAACAGCAGCAGGTGGATGCGTCCTGACTTGAAAACATATCACTGCTTGGATCTTTGCTGGATCGAAATCCTGGAGCTTCTTGCCCAACAGGGAGCCAGCTTTTCACCACTTTTAAGTGTATTGATGGGTGGGCAATAAGCAGTGGCCTTGCTAGCAAAGCGTACCTCGCAAACATGAAAATAACTGCAGATCTGAATCTGATGGTTGGAGATAAGTCAACATCTTTAGTGAAACCCTGACAATGTTTCAGATACATGTTTTATTGGAACTGGAAGACATTAGGGCATTGCAATCTGAAGAAATAGTTTCTTAAACCCGAGGTGTCGATGCTTCAAATGTTGAATAATTTGTGCCTGTGCCTTTATTGTCTGCAGGCAGGGATTATTGATGAGATGCTGGAGGATACTTTTGAGAGTATGGAAGATGAAGATATGGAAGAGGCAGCAGAGATGGAAATTGACAAAATACTTTTTGAGGTTACTGCAGGTAAATTAAACCCAGTGTGTATCTTTAATAGTATGGAAATCTCCGTTAGATTTTCATGTCATTCTCAGAAATGTTTTAAAATATCCACTGATTGCATCCTTCAAATAGGATAGTAGAAATTATTTGAGCAGTTCATGGCCTGGGGGGGAACAATTTAATGAAAATACTGTTGTCATTTAGCTGATGTTATCGACCATTAGAAATTCTAGCTAGTTTGCTCTTGCATTGCATCTAATGATTACATACTGGTTTATGGACTGATTTGCCAAAATCAGTGGCAATCTGAGAGAGGGTCCAGACCAAAATGTTTTCCGTCCATTTCCCACACATCTCTCCTGTCCCATTGAGTTACTCTTATCACATTTTTTTTCCCTGTTCAGTCATAGTCTTGGTAGCTTACATTCTGCATCTGCTCCAGGGAAAGGTCGTGAAAGGTCTGGTTACTGAGAGCAGAAATGCAATCTGAGCAGTATTGGATGGATAGAGCCTCAATTTAACAGCCATCTGCTGTAACATTGAGTATTGACAACTCATGACAGACATTAAACATTCCCTTTATTTTTATTTTCAGGTGCTCTTGGGAAAGCTCCCAGCAAAGTCACGGATGCTCTCCCAGAGCCAGAGCCAGAGCCGGAGCCGGTGCCAATAGGGGCCACGGCTGCATCAGATGAAGGCGAGGCAGAGGGGGATATTGAACAAATGCAGTCGCGGCTGGCAGCACTCCGGAGTTGAATTGTGTAAAATATCTTGGCTGTATAGTCCCCACTCGAGTTTACAACAGAATTATGTTGCTGTGGAGTAGTAGATGGTTCCCATAACCCTCTTTCACTCTTCATGCCAAAGTCTGGATTTTCTGCGTAAAACATAGATACTGTTAAATTCGTACAAAGTAAGTTCCCCAAGAACAATAATACTACACATGCAACTCATTTCTCCCATTACGCTAAACCATTTCTCGGTGGTAGCTGTCAAAACCTTTGACTACTTTATTATTTAGTATAATTTCAGCACTTTACAATGTCTTTACAATTCCCAGACTTAACTGTGGGGGGAAACGGGGGTTACTGTTTATGGTTTGTTTTTGTTTAAATGAAAGTGTTGAACAATGTAAAACTTTTTTTTCTAAGTGGCCTTATGATAGTGAAAGAACACTCCATAAACTTTACAAAGATTATCCTGTTATAAACAACCCTTGGTGGGAAAATATTCAAACTATCCTTTATATTAACTAACAATTGTATATTTGAGTTTTAAAAGAATGTTTTGGTTTATGCAGTGAAAACTCAAGTCTAATATTTACTGCCTCTAGTTTTTAATATTGCCATTTTTGGCTTCAAATGGCACCCTTGAGTATTTGGAGTCCTCCAGCGTCAGAGATAAAATTGTTGGAACTTTAAAACAACCCCATTCTAGTGCAGGATTTGAAATTGGAGATGGGCACTGCCGTGTTTCTGTCTTTGGCAAGTCAGTTACAGCTATCCAGTTACATATTTTATAAATGTTTGTTCCCTTCTAAAGATAAGCGTCCTTCTAAAGTACTAGTAATCCCGACTAGTACTTTTTTGTACATATGGATAATAACCAAGTCCCCCAAAACATTCAAGTACAGTTGTGAATTTCAGTAATTCTTCAGTAATAAAAGTGAACAAAAAGATTATGATGTGGGTTGACCAGGACTACTTTATAACCATTAAATATGATTTTGCAGTCTTTAATGTAGGGATAAGGGTCTCTCAACATTTTGGTACATGTTCCTGTAAATGGATTGACTGTGGACAATTCTCACTGGAACAGGCAATTCAAATCAGCCTGGAATTAGCTTTAGGTGCAACTTTGATCATACGCTACTTTAATTACAGTGCCACAGTCAGTTTATGTTCTTCATCTTAAAATAAAATGAGATGGATTTATTGGAGTGATTTGTTTGAGATATTTAAGTATGAATTTATCGTACTAGACTTCTGTGGAACTGCAATTCAACGTAAATAATAACATTCTAATTATACAAAAACTTGGTCCACCTTAATAATTAAATAGGGATGCAACGAAAAGGAATAAACTCTGCTTTGGTTTATCTCTGCCGACATGGTTTTACTGAAATTACAGTTTGCAGAAGACGAGTTATAAATGTTTAGTGCAACTTCAAAGATGTCCTTTATACACTTAGATTGTGAAATGCAGTAGTGGTTCAAGTTTGTGTAGCTTTCACTTTCATACAAAGCTCCTTGCTGCTTCCCGCTTACCAAACAAGACAGTAAATATGGCCGAATGGATAAGCTGGGATTCAAAATGGATCCACGAGGACATGGTAAAAGGAAGCAAGATGGGAGGCACGGTGGCGTAGTGGTAGAGTTGCTGGCTTACAGCACCAGACCTCGGTTTGATCCCGACTGTGGGTGCTTGTCTATACAGTTTGTACATTCTCCCCGTGCTCCGATTTCCTCCCACACTCCAAAGAGACGTTTGTTGGCTAATCGGCTTCAGTAAAATTGTAAATTGTCCCTGGTGTGTGCAGGACAGGTTAGTGTGCGGGGATCGCTGGTCGGCGCAGACTCGGTGGACTGAACCAAACCAAGTATCTAAACTAATCCAAGTAGAAATAATGAACTGCAGATGCTGGATCACAAAAAAAGTGTTGGAGTAACTCATCAGCTCTGCAGAATGTGGATAGGTGATGTTTTGGGTCAGAACCACTCTGCAGACTGACGAGGGAAAGGCAGATGGTTTGACAAACGTCAGAGATGAAAAAACAAAAAGGTGAGACACAACGATTAAAGAGTTGTGAATTGCATAAATCAAAGGAATGGAGGGGGAGGGGAGAAAAGGGTCTGTGTCCGTGTGGCTGGCATGAGAGGGAGGAGGAAAGAAGGAAGGCAGGCCAGGGGGAGTGGTTGGAGAATTCATTTGGGTTGTTATCTACTCAAGTGGAATGAGGTGCTGTTCAGCTGCCCAGGTGTATCTAACAAGGGAACAAACCGTGAGTTAACCTGCGACCCCCACCCGTGGCATGTATTCACCATCCCCTCCGACTGCCCCCTTTCTGATACGGAACGGTCTGTCCTCAGCAGAGGCCTCACCTTTGTTCCCCTCCGCCCCCACCTCAACGAGTTCCTGGTTCGCCATGACATAGAGCTCTTCTTCCATCGCCTCCGCCTTCATGCCTTTTTCTATGGGAAGGAGTCCTCACCACCCAGTGATGACCCCTTCTCCCATCTTCACCGGACGCCCTCCTCTTGGACTCCCCCGGACGGCCATCTTCCTTCTTTAGACATCGTCATTTCCAATTGCCAGCGGGACATCAACCGCCTCAACTTTTCCACTCCCTTTACTCTAACGTCCTCCCCCCCCTGAACGTACAGCTTCCACTCACTGTGCAGCAACCCCGACAATAATCAAACCTGCCGACAAGGGAGGTGCCGCGGTAGACTGGCGTGCTGACCTCTACCAGGCTGAGGCCAGGCAACAACTCTCAGACACCTCCTCCCACTAATCCTTGCACCATGACCCCACACATGAGCGCCAGACCTTAATATCACACGCCATTTCTGATTTCATTACTTCCGGCTCTCTGCCATCTAAAGACTCCAACCTTATCGTTCCCCAACCCGGCAAGGACCGATTTGATCCTCTCCCCAAAATCCACAAACAACTGTCCTGGCAGACCCATTGTTTCTGCTTGTTCATGTCCCACCGAATTAATTTCCACCTACCTGGACTCCATCCTAACCCCCCCTGATCTAATCCCTCCCTACCGATGTCCCTACCAGGTCTTAGAATAAAGGGGAGGCCATTTAACACTGAGGTGAAAAAAAACACGTTTTCAACCAGAGTTGTGAATTTGTGGAATTCTCTGCCACAGAGGGCAGTGGAAGCCAAATCACTGGATGAATTTAAGAGAGAGTTAGATAGATCTCTAGGGGCTAGTGGAATCAAGGGATATGGGGAGAAGGCAGGCATGGGGTATTGATTGGGGACGATCAGCCATGATCACAATGAATGGCGGTGCTGGCTCAAAAGGGCCGAATGGCCTCCTCCTGCACCTATTTTCTATGTTTCTAAGGCACCTTGCAAGCTCTTTGTCTTTTCAATGACTTCCGTTTTCCAGGCCCCCACTCCCTCGTCTTTACTATGGATGTCCAGTCACTCTACACCTCCATCCCCCACCAGGAGGGTCTTAAAGCCCAGTTTCTTCCTCGACTGCAGAACCAGCCAATTTCTGTCTACTAACACTCTCCTCTGCCAAGCAGAGCTGCTACTTACCCTCAACAGCTTCTCCCACTTCATCCAAATCCAAGGTGTAGCAATGGGCACTCGCATGGGCCAGTTATGCCTGTCTCTTTGTAGAGTACTTCGAACAATCGCTGTTCCAGGTGTACACTGGCCCTATCCCCGAACTCTACCTCCGCTACATTGACGACTGCATTGGTGTAACCTCCGGCACCCACGCAGAACTCGCCAACTTCACGACTAATTTCCACCCTGCACTCAAATTCACTTGGACCATCTCCCTAACGTTTCTAGATCTCACAGTCGCCATCACAGGAGACAGACTATTGACTCCCATAGCTATCTAGACTACACTTCTTCCCACCCTGCTTCCAATTCCTCAGTCTACGCCACATCTGTGCCCAAGATGAGGTTTTCTATACCAGGTCTGGCTCGAAGGGCTGCACCTATTGCCATCGGTGATGTCCTCGATCTTTAGGGAGTGGAGGGTTCCCCTCTTCCATTATAGATGAGGCTCTCACTAGGGTCTCCTCGATATCCCGCAGCTCCGCTCTTACTCCCCCTCTCCCCATTCGTAACAAGGACAGAGCCCCCCTTGTCCTCACCTTCCACCCCATCCGCCGTCGCATACAACATATAATCCTCCAACATTTTTGCCACCTCTAACGGGATCTCACTACTGGCCACATCTTCCCATCTCCACCCCTTTCTACTTTCCACAGAGACCGTTCCCTCCGCAACTTGTCCCTTCCCACCCAAACCACCCCGTCCCCAGGTACTTTCCCCTGCAACCGCAGGAGATGCAATACCTGTCCCTTTATCTCACCCCTCGACTCCATCCGAGAAACCCGATAGTCTTTTCAGGTGAGGCAGAGGTTCACTTGCACCTCCTCCAACCTCATCTACTGTAACCGCTGTTCCAGGTGTCAACTCCTGTAGATCAGCGAGACAAAACGCAGGCTCGGCGATAGTTTCACTGAACACCCCCGCCTTAACCTATCTGATCTCCCGGTTGCTCAGCACTTTAACTTCCTCTCCCATTCCCAATCTGACCTCTCTGTCCTGGGCCTCTTCCATTGTCAGAGTGAGGCCAGCACAAATTGAAGGAACAGCACCTCATATTTCACTCGGGTAGCTTACACCCCAGTGGTATGAACATTGACTTCTCTAACTACAACTAGCCCTTGCTTTCCCTCTCTCCATCCCCTCCCCCTTCCCAGTTCTCCCACCAGTCTCACTGTCTCTGACCACATTCTGTGTCTGTCCCGCCCACTCCCCTGACATCAGTCTGAAGAAGGGTCTCGACCTGAAACGTCACCCAGGTGTGCAGGTTTGTAGGTTAATTGGCATTGGTAAAAAATTGTAAGTTGTCATTAGTGCTAGTGCACGGGCTGGTTGGTGCAGACTCGGGCCGAAGGGCCTGTTTCCGTGCTGTATCTCCAAAGTCTAAAGTAAAGTCTAAATCCAACATAGGAGTTTTAACTGATGTGTCTGCTGCATGTTTGTTCCTGAGCAGGAATGGTAAGTGTACTCAAAATGCCAAAATGCAGGCAGCATCTCCGGAGAGAAGGAAAGGATGATGTTTCGGGCCGAGACCCTTCTTCAGACTGAATGTAATAATGTAATTTGTTTGCCTAGTGTGATGCCTACATTGTTAAAGAAACCCGCACATCAGTAGAATCTGCAAGTATGTAGTGCGGTGAATATTGTCACATTTTAGAATTCTTATCTATATGCACGCGTATTTCACAATAAACTCTGGAACAGTTGTAATAAAAGCACATTGTGTAAAAATCACATTGTTGTACAAATATTGCCTAACCATCTAAACAATTCTATTTTTTAACTTGTCATTTTCAGACCAACTTCGATGCTGTGCATTTAAACCACAAAACATAGCAAAATGAACAAAGAAAACAAAACCTACACAAACATTCCTGAGTATGTCCTGAGTAATCAAAGTTATTGAAATACCAATGACTGGGATTTCATTTACTTTGAAAGTTTTATAGTAGTTTTTAAAAATAGTTGAATTAGAACCATCTTCAAATTTTAGAGAAAGAAACAAGGCCTTTTGTTCATTGGTACACGGACTGTAAAACGTGCTCTCAATTTCAGCAACAAGTATGTTTCAAAACAAAGTGGATGAAAATTACTGCCAAGTTGGACTAAACAACTCAGAATGGGAATAGGTTTGGAGTCACAATTACTGTGCAGTAATTTAGAAAACAAATGTCTCCAATAATGGTATTTGTTTGCCTAGGTAGAATCTGCAAGTATATAGTGCAGTGAATATTGTCACAATTTAGAATTCTTATCTATATGCACTTGTGTATTTCACAATAAACTCTGAACCGTTGTAACAAAAGCACAAAATCAGTTAGGAAGTACTTCAAAACTCTCAGGAGTCCTAGGATTTGAAATGTGTTGGACAAGTTACTATATTCCCCTAACTAAACAAGAGAAATCCAAGAATGGAAAATGTGCACTCGATGCCTAAGCTTATACTGGATGTAAATAATTCCAATTCTGTGAATCCAAATCTTAGGTGATTTCACTTACCTGCTTTTCAAAAAATTAACTCTTGCTAAACATAACATTCTTGCCAAAGTTAAGCAACAAACCAATGTGATTCCCACATTAATAGAAAGATACAAGATATTATGAACCAACTAACATCTTCCATTTAGAACTCACTGTGTGTGTGGATACGAGTACAGAACAAGCTGGAAATTGTGCAGAACTGCATCCACTACAACAAAGACGATTAACTCTCGGTTCTCGGGTAGAACGTAACCTTGCTGAAGCACTAATAACATCTGGAAATTTGTTTTGCAACTAGACAAGAAACACACAGATAGGATGTTGCCAACTACACCAGGCACAACAAGGAAGACTGGGACAAGCCTTCTACTGCTTCACCTGGTCGTACGTGGGAAAGCCCCAGAGAACTATTTCCCAAACAATTCCAAGATAGATCACGTAGCCAAGGGAATAAATACAGGATGGGCAGAACAAAACAAATTTGGAATTGTTTTAACTGGTTTAGCTGAAACTTAGAAATTGCTTGTGAGCAAAATTACGTTGAATTATAGAGAACATCCTTGCTGCTCAGTTTTACAAAGTATCACGGATAAGGTTCAAGCTTTCTCGATCTGCCGGTGTAACCCAAGGATGCTGTGTTGCCTCCTTGAACATGTCAGTCTTTGAAAGATGGTGTTAAGAGTTAGTCCAGAGATGAGTCCAGATTTGTTTAGTCAGAATTTTAGACATCACCCCTGGTTCTTCAGAAGACTGAACTCATGAGCTCTCAACATCGCAACAGCATCTTTCACTGCGTGGTAGATTATATTCTTCACCTGCACGCAAACAAAGGGCACAGGGTTATGATTAGCACCAAATATATTGCCCCCAAAGACAAAATTAGTTTTAACTTTAAGGGAGGTGGGTATACGGAATGAACTGCCTGCCATAGGAGGTAGTTGAGGCAGATACCAATAACAACATTTAAAAGATATTTGGATGGGTGCATGGACAGGGAAGGTATAGAAGGATGTGGGCAGGTGGTACTAGTGTAGAAGGGGAAGCTTGGTTAGCATGTGTTGGGTCGAATGGCCTGTTTCTGTGCTGTATCAGTACAACTTGTTACTAATCAATGGGTTTACATCAAACCATATCATTTGTAGAAATTGCTTAAATAAATGAAGCCTTAATAAAATATTGGTGACCAGAACTTAGAGTCATACAGCGTAGAAACAGGCCCTTCTGCCCAACTTGACCGCACCGAACAACATGGCCCATCTAAACTGGTCCCACCTGCCTGCATTTGGCCTATATCCCTCTAAAGCTATCCCATACACATACCCGCCTAAATGTTTCTTAAACGTTGCGATAGTACCTCCTCAACTACCTACTCCGTACTTCCAACTTGATATGTTGAAAAACTGCACTGGCTGAATCACCACACTCCCTCGAGTACCAGGCTTTATATAGCTGGCATTTTTAACATAGGAAATAGGTGTAAGACGTACAGGTATGTAGGTTAATTGGCTGGGTAAATGTAAAAATTGTCCCTAGTGGGTGTAGGATAGTGTTAATGTACGGGGATCACTGGGCGGCACGGACTTGGAGGGCCGAAAAGGCCTGTTTCCGGCTGTAGATATATGATGATATGATATGAGGTGCAGGAGTAGGCCTTTAGAGCCAGCACCGCCATTCAATATGACCATCCAGAATCAGTACCCTGTTCCTGCTTTCTCCCCATATCCCTTAATTCCATTAGCCCTAATATGGGATTGTCGCCCACTGCTTCAACTGAGTGACCGGAGAGAAGGGAATTGCAATTGCTCTCAACAACAGCAAGACCAAGAAGCTGATTTTTTGACCAGGAAAGGAAAGCTGAGGGACCTGCCTTTATCGGTGAGACGATAGTGGACAGAGAATGAACAGCTTCATATTCCTGGGCGTACACATTTCAGATGATGTGTCCTGGGCCCAGCACATTGTTGCAGTTAGAAACTTAGAAAATAGGTGCAGGAGTAGGTCATTCAGCCCTTCGAGCCAGCAGCGCCATTCAATATGATCATGGCTGATTATCCAGAATCAATACCCTGTTCCTGCGTTTTCCCCATATCCTTTGCTTCAGTTAGTCCTAAGAGCTATATCAAACTCTCTTTTGAAGACATCATGAACTGACCTCCACTGCCTTCTGTGGCATAGAATTTCACAGATTCACAACACTCTGTCTGAAAAAGTTTTTCCGCATCTCAGTCCTAAATGGCCAACCCCTTATTCTTAAACTGTGACCTCTGGTTCTGGACTCCCCCAACATCGGGAACATTTTTCCTACATCTAGCCTGTCCTATAACATTCTATTCAACAGCCGTTACTATTGTCTGATTGCCCCTGTAAATTCTTGATTATAATGGGTGTCAAAGGGTTATGGGGAAAAGGCAGGAAAATGGGATTAGGAAGCAGAGATCAGCCAAGATTGAATGGCAGAATAGACTCGATGGGCCGAATGGCCTAATTCTACTCCTATAACTTGTAACCTATGAACTTGTATCTGGGGATTTGGGACATGGTGGACAGTTGGATGTCTCCACGGAGAAGTGTTTGGGGCCATTGTTTACGTTTGCATCCAGCACAACTGTAAAATAATTTCCCCGTTAGTTGTGTGGAGGTCAGTGGATCACCAGGAACTTAGACAATAGACAATAGGTGCAGGAGGAGGCCATTCGGCTCTTCGAGCCAGCACCGCCATTCAATGTGATCATGGCTGATCATTCTCAATCAGTACCCCGTTCCTGCCTTCTCCCCATACCCCCTGACTCCGCTATCCTTAAGAGCTCTATCTAGCTCTCTCTTGAATGCATTCAGAGAATTGGCCTCCACTGCCTTCTGAGACAGAGAATTCCCCAGATTCACAACTCTCTGACTGAAAAAGTTTTTCCTCATTTCAGTTCTAAATGGCCTACCCCTTATTCTTAAACTGTGGCCCCTTGTTCTGGACTCCCCCAACATTGGGAACATGTTTCCTGCCTCTAACGTACGTGTCCAACCCCTTAATAATCTTATACGTTTCGATAAGATCTCCTCTCATCCGTCTAAATTCCAGTGTATACAAGCCTAGTCGCTCCAGTCTTTCAACATATGACAGTCCCGCCATTCCGGGAATTAACCTAGTAAACCTACGCTGCACGCCCTCAACAGCAAGAATATCCTTCCTCAAATTTGGAGACCAAAACTGCACACAGTACTCCAGGTGCGGTCTCACTAGTTTCTCTAATAGTTTTTGCTGATTGAGAAGACATCACACTTACGGTTGACTGACTGTCTTCCCATCCCCAATTATCTTCCCCACTCTAAGTTTATTTCTGGAAATGACGGAGCTTTAAAGCAATCACTGCTTTGACCTTCAGCTGCTGCTATTTTCATTTTGTCATCTTTCAGTAACGACACAGAGCCAAGTCCTTGTGCCAGGTTCTTTCCCATCTGGTCACCAAACATCACGGGTTGGGCAGCATCTCTGAAGAACATTGATAGGTGACGTTCTCTAGGGATGCTGCTTGACCTGCTGACTTACTTCAGCATTTTGTGTCTATCACTTGAAAGCACACTCTGTATTTTCCTCTTTGTTCTATTTATTGCATTTAGTGTAGTTTAGAGATACAGCGTGGAAACAGGGCTCAGTCCGCGTTAACCTACCCGATCTCCCAGTTGCTCTGCACTTTAACTCCCCCTCCCATTCCCAAACTGACCCTTCACTCCTGATTTGAGTATAAGAGTAAAGAGGCCCTTCTGCAGTTGTCCAGGGCCACGGTGAGACCACACCTGGAGTATTGTGTGCAGTTTTGGTCTCCTAATTTGAGGAAGAACGTCCTTGCTATTGAGGCAGTGCAGCGTAGGTTCACGAGACTAATCCCCGGGATGGCGGGACTGTCATATGAGGAAAGATTGGAAAGACTGGGCTTGTATTTACTGGAATTTAAAAGGATGAGAGGGAATCTTATAGAAACATATAACATTATAAAAAGACTGCACAAGCTAGATGCAGGAAAAACATTCCCAATGTTGGGGGAATCCAGAACCTGGGGCCACAGTCTAAGAATAAAGGGGAGGCCATTTAAAACTGAGATGAGAATAAACTTTTTCACCCAGAGAGTTGTGAATTTGTGGAATTCTCTGCCACAGAAGGCAGTAGAGGCCAATTCACTGGATTAATTTAAAAGAGAGTTAGATAGAGCTCTAGGGGTTAGCGGAATCAAGGGATATGGGGAGAATGCAGGCACGGGTTACTGATTGTGGATGATCAGCCACGATCACAATGAATGGCAGTGCTGGCTCGTAGGACCAAATGGCCTCCTCCTGCACCTATTTTCTATGTTTCTATGTCCTGGGCCTCCTTCATTGTCAGAGTGAGGCCCAGTGCAAATTGGAGGAACAGCACCTCGTATTTCGCTTGGGCACCTAACACCCCAGCGGTAAGAACATGACTTCTCTTAACTTCCAATCACCCTTGCTTTCCCTCTCTCTCCATTCCCTCCCCCTTCCCAGTTCTCCCACCAGTCTCACTGTCTCCGACTACATTCAATCTCTGAAACGCTCACTCCACTGACTTCAGTCTGAAGAAGTCTCGACCCGAAACGTCACCCATTCCTTCTCCCCAGAGAAGCTGCCTGTTCCGCTGAGTTACTCCAGCATTTTGTGTCTAACTTCAGCCCACCGACCCCTGCACACCACACTATCCTACACACACTAGGGATAATTTACATTAATAGCAAGCCAATTAACCTACAAACCTTTATGTCTTTGGAATGTGGGAGGAAACCGAAGATTTCGGAAAAAAACACACGCAGGTCATGGGGAGAATGTACAAACTCTGTACAGTCAGCACTTTTGGTCAGATTCAAACCCAGATCCCTGGCGCTGTAAGGCAGTAGCTCTACCGTTGCCACCGTGCTGCCCCTGATTTGAGTTTAACTTTATTGTATTTATCTCTAGTATTATCTGGTCTGTTTGGTTAGCTTGCAAAACAAAGCCTTTCAATGTACTTCGGTACACGTGACTATAATAAATCTAAACTTAATTGCAGAAATTAGTATAAGTGTGATTGCCGCAAGTCCTCAACCTGTTCACTGAAATCAATCCTGTTGGGAGAGAATGAGTTCAGATACCTGGAGTTTATCTTCATGGTTGGTGTGCGTGTTGGACAAGTGTCTAAACTCCTGTGTCAGCCGGAAGCAGTGTTTGACGTGTTCAGTGGAAACAAAATCCTCCGCTACTTTGATACAACTGTACAAGTTGTGAACCTGCAGCAAGCAACAATAGTTAAAACATTTACTCGTCATTGAGCTAGGACAGTATCCCAGATCTTTCTCCACTCTCCTGTACTCCCTCCCACCCTACTCATCCCAAATGCAGCAATTCTGTTGGATCTGTTTTCAATGGACGGGAAATCGAGAACCAGAGGAGAGAGGTTTAAGACGAGCGAGGCAAAGATTTAATAGGAGGAACCTGAGGGGCAACGTTTGCACACAGAGGGTAGTGGGTATATGAAATGAGCTACTAGAGGAAATAGTTGAGGCAGAGGATGTAACAAGTAAAATAGATATGGGAGAGCCAGTGGATGTAGTATATCTGGACTTTCAGAAAGCCTTTGATAAGGTCTTACACAGGAGATTAGTGGGCAATTTTGACAAGGTCCCACACAGGAGATTATAGACAATAGGTGCAGGAGGAGGCCATTCGGCCCTTCGAGCCAGCACCGCCATTCAATGTGATCATGGCTGATCATTCTCAATCAGTACCCCGTTCCTGCCTTCTCCCCATACCCCCTGACTCCGCTATCCTTAAGAGCTCTATCTAGCTCTTTCTTGAATGCATTCAGAGAATTGGCCTCAGTGGGCAAAATTAGAGCTCATGGTGTTGGGGGTAGGGTATTGACATGGATAGAGAATTGGTTGGCAGACAGGAAGCAAAGAGTAGGAATTAACGAGTCCCTTTCAGAATGGCAGGCAGTGACTAGTGGGGTGCCTAGCTTGTCCAGTCCTTTTATAAGCTCGATGCAGGAAAAATGTTCCTAATGTTGGGGGAGTCCAGAACCAGGGGCCGCAGTCTTAGTTAAAGGGTAGGCCATTTAAAACTGAGGTGAGAAGGGACGTTTTCACCCAGAGAGTTGTGAATTTGTGGAATTCTCTGCCACAGAGGGCAGTGGAGGCCAAGTCACTGGAAGAATTTAAGAGAGAGTTAGATAAGAGCTCTGGGGGCTAGTGGAATCAGGGGATATGGGGAGAAGTTGGGCACAGGTTACTGATTGTGGAAAAGAACATGCAACAGACACATCAGTTAAAAGATCCATGTTGGTTTTGGACTTTACTTTAGACATTGGAGATACAGCACGGAAACAGGCCCTTCGGCCCGAGTCTGCACCAACCAGCCCGTGCACTAGCACTAGTGACAGTGCACAATTTTTTACCAAAGCCTATTAACCTACACATCTTTAGAGTGTGGGAGGAAACCGGAGCACCTGGAGAAAACCAACGTGGTCACAGTGAGAACGTACAAAGTCCGTACAGACAGCACCCGTAGTTAGGACCAAACCTGGGTCTCTGGGATTATCCTTGATCGGACTTTGCTGGCTTTACCTTACACTAAAACGTCATTCCCTTATCATGTATCTATACACTGTAAATGGCTCGATTGTAATCATGTTTTGCCTTTCTGCCGACTGGATTGCAGGCAACAAAAGCTTTCCTCTGTACCTCAGTACACGTGATAATAAACTAAACTGAACTGAGGCAGCAACTCTACCGCTGCGTCACTGTGCCCGCCCGGTTAGGGGGAAAATTGGAAAGGCAGTCATGTTTTGTGCACATCCTGATGCTACGATCCACAGGATCGACATACTGGTTTGGTGTCCACCACCGTCCCAGGAATAACCTCCCACCCTCTGGCATCACTGCGTCAGTGGAGCAACATGCAAATGCGTTTAGCTGCAGAACAAATGAGCTGCTGGAACACCGACCTGGTGCGGAGCTCCGGCTGGTATGAAGACCACGTCACCGAGGTACTGCACGATGGCCCAGCCCTGCACCCCATACTCCTGATGCAGCCTCTTGCGTAGAGTCCTGTCCAGGTACCAGCTTTGGTCATGAATCGGGTCGTGGTCGGGAGGATTTTCTTGACCTTGCTCTTCCGCTACCTGAAAACGGACACAGTTCAGTGGGTGTCAAGTTAACAGCTTGGATTATTCAGTGTGAAGATCGCCAACCAGCGTAGGTTTACTAGGCTAATTCCCGGAATGGCGGGACTGTCATATGTTGAAAGACTGGAGCGACTAGGCTTGTATACACTGGAATTTAGAAGGATGAGAGGAGATCTTATCGAAACGTATAAGATTATTAAGGGGTTGGACACGTTAGAGGCAGGAAACATGTTCCCAATGTTGGGGGAGTCCAGAACAAGGGGCCACAGTTTAAGAATAAGGGGTAGGATTTAGAACTGAGATGAGGAAAAACTTTTTCAGTCAGAGAGTGGTGAATCTGTGGAATTCTCTGCCTCAGAGGGCAGTGGAGGCCAATTCTCTGAATGCATTCAAGAGAGAGCTGGATAGAGCTCTTAAGGATAGCGGAGTCAGGGGGTATGGGGAGAAGGCAGGAACGGGGTACTGATTGAGAATGATCAGCCATGATCACATTGAATGGCGGTGCTGGCTCGAAGGGCCGAATGGCCTCCTCCTGCACCTATTGTCTATTTGTACAGGTGTCAGGGGTGATGGGGAGAAGGCAGGAGAATGGGGTTATAGACAATAGGTGCAGAAGTAGGCCATTCAGCCTTTCGAGCCAGAACCGCCATTCTCTGGAAGAATGGCAGATTAGACTTGATGGGCCGAATTCTGCTTCTATCACTTATGAACATATGAAGAAGGGCCCCGAGCTGAAACATCACCTATCCACTCTCTGCAGATGCTGCCTGACTTGCTGAGATACTCCAGCACTTTTATGTTTTATCTTTTATTGTCACAAGGTATATTTGTTAAAAGCAGTGGGTGTAAATAATCATATTATTTACAATCTCCAGGCACATCTAATCAACTCTACTTATTTTATCTATTCAATATTTTTACATTTGGTTTATTTGTCCTGTTCAATTGATTAGCAAATTTGCAGATGATACTAAGTTGGGGGGTAGTGTGAATTGTGAGGAAGATGCAATAAGGCTGCAGGGTGACTTGGACAGGTTGTGTGAGTGGGCGGATACATGGCAGATGCAGTTTAATGTAGATAAGTGTGAGGTTATTCACTTTGGAAGTAAGAATAGAAAGGCAGATTATTATCTGAATGGTGTCAAGTTAGGAGGAGGGGGAGTTCAACGAGATCTGGGTGTCCTAGTGCATCAGTCAATGAAAGGAAGCATGCAGGTTCAGCAGGCAGTGAAGAAAGCCAATGGAATGTTGGCCTTCGTAACAAGAGGAGTTGAGTATAGGAGCAAAGAGGTCCTTCTACAGTTGTACCGGGCCCTGGTGAGACCGCACCTGGAGTACTGTGTGCAGTTTTGGTCTCCAAATTTGAGGAAGGATATTCTTGCTATGGAGGGCGTGCAGCGTAGGTTCACTAGGTTAATTCCCGGAATGGCGGGACTGTCGTATGTTGAAAGGCTGGAGCGATTGGGCTTGTATACACTGGAATTTAGAAGGATGAGGGGGGATCTTATTGAAACATATAAGATAATTAGGGGATTGGACACATTAGAGGCAGATAACATGTTCCTCTATTCCCTGCATTTCCATGGGCCCATCTAAAAGCCACTTAAACGCCACTATTGTATTGGTCTCCACCACCATCCCAGGAATACGTTCCAGGCCCCCAACAACCTCTGTGTTAAAAAAAACGCCGCAAACATCTTCATTAGATGTTCCCGAGGGGCAGGAGCACGTGACAGCACCATCAACATTGAGCTCCAATTTTAGGTAACCTCTAACCCCCCCCCCTCCCCAACCCTCCTCCTCTGGCGAATCTGTGGAATTCTTTGCCACCGAAGGCTGTGGAGGACAAGTCAATGGATATTTTTAAGGCAGAGATAGATTTTTGATTAGTACAGGTGTCAGGGGTTATGGGGAGAAGGCAGGAGAATGGGGTTAGGAGGGAGAGATAGATCAGCCATGATTGAATGGCAGAGCGGGCCGAATGGCCTAATTCTGCTCCGATCACTTATGACCTCCCCTGTGCTCCACCTGAACGTGCACCTACTTCTCCCTTCTCCCCACATTCCTCCACAATTCAAAACTCTTCAAATCTTTTGTCTCACACTTGTTTTCCCAATTCTGGTCTTTGTCCAAGCATCTGACTATCTACACCCCCCCCCCCCCCCTCGCCTGTGTTCAACTATTGTCTCCCATGTTTTGTCCTTCCCATCCTATCTGGTTACAGAAAATCTTCATGGTACAATAAACTAAACTCAAAAAGGTAATCTGTGACAAAAAAAGAGTGGAAAGGATGTTAATGAAAGGCATTCTTTGGGCTAAGGTGGAGTTGAAGGCAGGAGGTAGGAAGATATGAATAGTGAAGGATACAAAGGTTGGTCAGAGATGACTGCTTGGACCATCCTGACTCAGTTGCCACTAGTGACCATGGTGAACACGACACAAAACACTGGGCATCGTGATCCCAAAAGTAGCAGGTGGTCCTTTGCTGCCAATTACCTTCTTCAGCAGATCTCGGATCTTTTCTGCTTCTTTGGCTGAGTAAATGTGCCACAAAGCACCAGGCCTTTCATTGGATTCAGTGAAACGTTTAATCGTCAATTCATCTGTGTCCCCATCCTCCATCGTCTTCAGGATTTCTATGAAAAGATAATTCATCAACATGGAGTCAGAGAACAATGACTGCAGCCATTTTACATGAAATGCATTTGCCTGCATTTTAGTTTTATTCAAGAGATATTGTACCAAGATGCTGGTGTACAAAAGGACACGAAGTGGTGGAGTAACGCAGCTGGTCGCGTAGCACCTACTGTTTGTCTGAAGAAGGGTCTCGACCCGAAATGTCACCCATTCCTTCTCTCCCGAGATGCTGCCTGACCCGCTGAGTTACTTCAGCACTTTGTGTCTACCTTCGATTTAAACCAGCATCTGCAGTTGTTTTTCCTAGGGTACCAGTTTAAGAATATGGGGTAGGCCATTTAGAACGGAGACGAGGAAAAACGTTTTCAGTCAGAGAGTTGTGAATCTGTGGAATTCTCTGCCTCAGAAGGCAGTGGAGGCCAATTCTCTGAATGCATTCAAGAGAGAGCTAGATAGAGCTCTTAAGGATAGCGTAGTCAGGGGGTATGGGGAGAAGGCAGGAACGAGGTACTGTTTGAGAATGATCAGCCATGATCACATTGAATGGTGGTGCTGGCTCGAAGGGCCTCCTCCTGCACCTAGTATAAGAAAATAACTGCAGATGCTGGTACAAATCGATTTATTCACAAAATGCTGGAGTAACTCAGCAGGTCAGGCAGCATCTCGGGAGAGAAGGAATGGGTGACGTTTTAGGTCGAGACCCTTCTTCAGACTCCTGCACCTATTGTCTATCCATGTTCTCCGGAGATGCTGCCCAGCCCGCTGAGTTACTTCAGCACTTTGCGTCCTCTACGGAAACATTGTTTCTTCTTGAATCGTTAAATTGAGAACAAAACTGCAAAGCTGCACTTAAAAACAAATAGTAGCTGAAGTGTACTTCCTGTTTATGTGTAAGAAGGAACTGCAGAGGCCGGTTTAAATCGAAGATATTAGACACAAAAAGCTGGAGTAACTCAGGGGTACAGGCAGCATCTCTGGAGAGAAGGAATGAGTGATGTTTTGGGCCAGTCTGAAGGGTCTCGACCCGAAACGTCACCCATTCCTTCTCTCCAGAGATGCTGCCTGTCCCGCTGAGTTACTCCAGCTTTTTGTGTCTACTTCCTGTTTATTCTGGGCGTACTATGTTTACATATTGTGTTGTGCTGCTGCAAGTAAGGACTTTGTTGTTCTGTTTGGGACCACAGGACAATAAAACACTCTTGACTCTTTGAGTGCGGGTGCTACAATTAATTACTGAATTAAGGCGAATGTCAAAAGAAAAAGGAATGCGACCCCGCAAAAGTTAGATATCCTGAGTTAGATATAGCTCTTAGGGCTAACAGAATCAAGGGATATGGGGAGAAGGCAGGAACCGGGTACTGATTTTGGATGATCAGCCATGATCACATTGAATGGTGGTGCAGGCTCGAAGGGCTGAATGGCCTACTCCTGCACCTATTTTTTATATATTTCTAAAACAAACACAGCAACGTGTCTGTACGGAGTTTGTACGTTCTCCCAATGACCTGCGTGGGTTTTCTCCGGGTGCTCCGGTTTCCTCCCACACCCCAAAAACAGCACCGCCATTCAATGCGATCATGGCGATCATGATTGAGAGTGATCAGCCATGATTGCATTGAATGGCGGTGCTGGCTCGAAGGGCTGAATGGCCTACTCCTGCACCTATTGTCTATTGTCTATTGTAAGTTAATTTGGATTTGATAAAAATTGTAAATTGTCCCTAATACGAGTAGGATGGTGTTAGTGTGCGGGGATTGCGGGTCGGCGCGGACTCGGTGGGCCGAAGGGCCTGTTTCCGCGCTGTACCTCTAAACTAAACCAAACCAAACGTAGAGGAGTGGGCCAGTCGAGACCTTCAGTATGAACCTTCATCAGGGTCAATAGACAATAGGTGCAGGTGGAGGCCATTCGAGCCAGCACCGCCATTCAATGTGATCATGGCTGATCATTCTCAATCAGTACCCCATTCCTGCTTTCTCCCCATACCCTCTGACTCCGCTATCCTTAAGAGCTCTATCTAGCTCTCTCTTGAATGTATTCAGAGAATTGGCCTCCACTGCCTTCTGAGGCAGAGAATTCCACAGATTCACAACTCTCTGACTGAAAAAGCTTTTCCTCATCTCAGTTCTAAATGGCCTACCCCTTATTCTTAAACTGTGGCCCCTGGTACTGGACATGTTTCCTGCCTCTAACGTGTCCAACCGCTTAATAATCTTATACATTTCGATAAGATCCCCTCTCATCCTTCTAAATTCCAGTGTACACAAGCCTAGTCGCTCCAGTCTTTCAACATATGACAGTCCCGCCATTCCGGGAATTAACGTGGTGAACCTACGCTGCACGTCCTCAATAGCAAGAATATCCTTCCTCAAATTTGGAGACCAAAACTGCACACAGTACTCCAGGTGCGGTCTCACTAGGGCCCTGTACAACTGCAGAAGGACCTCTTTGCTCCTATACTCAACTCCTCTTGTTATGAAGGCCAACTGGCTTTCTTCACAGGCCGACACCTGGTCAACCAACACTCACCCTCCTCGTGATTGGGTTGGCCGCTGGGGATCCCCACGTACACCATCACGTTAGCAGCATCCGACACGTCCAGGTGAAGGTTCGTCGTTCCAACATTCCTGTCCTCCGCCGACAACAAGCCTGAGCAACGGAGGCAGAAGATGACCATTCATAGCAAGAGCCTCCACTTCTACAAGGCCGTAAAAATGTGAAGCACAAAGTTTGGAAAGGAATGGCACGGCTCACTCACCATAGGCGTTGTACATCTTTGGTCCCAAATCAGGTCTCACAAAAAAGTCTGGCAGCCTGGAAGCCAGGTTCAGCTTGCCGTCTCTCTTGGTATATTCAGGCAGAGGCAGGTTGTTCATCAGGTCTTCAAATCTGAAGGAACAGTGAAAGGTAGGCCTGAAGAAGGGTCCCGACGAACAAAACATCTTTCTATGTTTACTCACTGTTCCATCGCTCAGTTATTTCAGGGGCTGGGAGCAGGGTGCAGGGAGGCTAAAAGATATGTCCGAAGTATTTTTTTTATTTTATTTTTTTAAAGCATATGTACAAATAATAATAAACGACAAACTGGTTATAAAATTCTTACATAGCTTCAATTTTTTATTTTTTTTAAAGAAAAAATAACGATGAAAAGAGACTGAAAAAAAAGACTATAAACTAATAGAGAGAAAGCAAAGAAAAAAGAAAATTACAAATATAAAGATTATGGGGATAGATCCGGGAGTTAGTGAGTATAGTTGTACATCCAACCCTAAACTCAGGTTTTAACTTTAGTTTTAAATTTTAGTTTTGTGGCAAACCCATTTACTTTTTTAAAAATTCAATAAATGGAGACCATATTTAAAAAAATAGATGGTTTGTCAATTAAGGCAAACCTTATTTTTTCCAAATGCAAGGTCTCGGTCATTTCCGTAATCCACAATTTAATTGTGGGGGTGTCCTAAGTATTTAATATAAAAAAAATTTAAAATCTCAGCAGTGGTTAATGCGGGTGTCCGGGTTTATGGGGAAAAGGCAGGAGAATGGGGTTGAGAGGGAAAGATAGATCAGCCCTGATTGAATGGTGGGGTAGACTTGATGGGCCAAATGGCCTAATTTTCTGTTCCTACAACTTATGAAAATCATCTATCCTTTTTCTCCAGAGATGTTGCCTGACCCGCTGAGTTTCTCCAGCAATTTGTGTCTATCTTCAGTGTAGAGAAGACCATTTGTTGATTTGGACGTATTCTAGGGATCCTTGGAGCTCTCTAACAATTGACACCAGTGCAGTGGTTGCAGCATTTCAATGTTGCAACTTGCTACGTCCAATGTCAAGACCTCAACATGAATGCACCTACAGTACAAGTATAAACACAAACACAACCACCAGCTTAAAGAGCTGGAGTCACAGAGTTGTACACAGGGAAAGGGGCCCTTCGGCCAATCCTGTCCATGCCGACCAAACTGTCCATTGGGCTAGTCCCCTTTGCCTGAATCTGGTCCGCACCTTCTGAACCCTTCCCTTCCATGCGTATGTCAATATGTTTAGGAAAGAACTACAGATGCTGGTTTTAATCAAAGGTAGACACAAAATGCTGGACTGAAGAAGGGTCTCGACAAGAAACGTCACCCATTCCTTCTCTCCAGAGATGCCGCCTGACCCGCTGAGTTACTCTAGCATTTTGTGGCTGTATGTTTAGTTTAGTTTAGAGATACAATGCGGAAACAGATCCTTCGGCCTACCGGGATCACGCCATCGAACAATAACCCGTACACAAGTTCTATCCCACTCACCAGGGACAATTTACAAAAGCCAATTAACTTACAATCCGGCACGTTTTTGGAATGTGTGGGGGGGGGGGGGGGGGAGAGGGAAACCAGAACACTCGGGGAATGTACAATCTCAGTACAGGCAGCACCTAACATCAGGATCTAACCTGGGTCTCTGGTGCTGCAAGGCAGCAATTCTACCGCCACGCCAGAGTCTTTTAAACGTCACAACTGCATCAGTTCAGCAACTCTAGGTTAATTCCCGGAATGGCGGGACTGTCATATGTTGAAAGACTGGAGCGACTAGGCTTGTATACACTGGAATTTAGAAGGATCAGAGGGGATCTTATCGAAACGTATAAGATTATTAAGGGGTTGGACACGTTAGAGGCAGGAAACAGGTTCCCAATGTTGTGGGAGTCTAGAACAAGGGGCCACAGTTTAAGAATAAGGGGTAGGCCATTTAGAACTGAGATGAGGAAAAACTTTTTCAGTCAGAGAGTTGTGAATCTGTGGAATTCTCTGCCTCAGAAGGCAGTGGAGGCCAATTCTCTGAATGCATTCAAGAGAGAGCTAGATAGAGTTCTTAAGGATAGCGGAGTCAGGGGGTATGGGGAGAAGGCAGGAACGGGGTACTGATTAAGAATGATCAGCCATGATCACATTGAATGGCGGTGCTGGCTCGAAGGGCCGGATGGCCTCCTCCTGCACCTATTATCTATTGTCACTCTCCAAGGCTCCACCATTTACTGTGCAAGTCCTGGCCTGGTTTGACATTCCAAAGTGCAACACCTCACACTTGTCAGAGTCAAATTCCATTTGCCATTCCTTGGTCCACCATCCCAACTGATCGAGGTCTGGTTGTAACATTAAGATATCCCTGATAACCAAGTCTTCGGCAAGCATATCTTTAGCTGATTACGTCGCTTACCTGGACAGCATCATGTCTCTGAAGTCCTCTCCAGGAGGCCAGTCTTTCAGTTTCAGAGCCATCGGTTCCTTCTCCTTTGTTTCGAGGCGCCCTTAGAATCACAGAAAGGGTTCAGTTAAACATCTTGAAACAATGGCCTCAAACACAGGGCATTGCACTGCACGCGCCAACAATCTTCATTCAGTCGCGGGTTATTAATTAGACTGCGGACTTTTCCGATACGGCGCGGAAACGGGCCCTTCGGCTCACCGAGTCCGCGCCGACCAGCGATCACCGTACACTAACAAGCACTATCCTGCACACACTAGGGACAAATTACTATTTCACCGAAGCCAATTAACCTACACACCTGTATGTCTTTGGAGTGCGAGAGGACATTGGAGCACTGGAGAAAACTCTCGCGGTCACAAGGAGAACATAGACTCCGTACGGACAAGGAGAACATAGACTCGGGAGTCAGGATTGAACCCGGGTCTCTGGCGCTGCAAGGCGGTAACTCTACCGCTGTGCCGTCCTAAGTTAGATGCTTTATTATGCCTGGATTGCTGAGAGGCACGAGGTGGCGTGAATGGATGTCAAAGCAGTCAGGACTAGTCCACTTCAGGCAGCAGGTCCCCCCAGGCATCCACATGCCTTTCCAAAGCACAATACTGCAGAGCCAGAAAATCTGAGACAAAGCGGAAATTGCTAAAATATACTTTACATTTGCAAAGATGTACTTGCCCCCACCCACCTCCCAAGGGATCGGTGCATTCAGCTGTGGGTCAATGTTACTACGCCTGCCTCAAAAGGTACAGGTCTTTGGCCTTACCTTGCAGATATGTCCAATCAAATACCCAGACCAGCTCATGGTTTAGGACGATCTGCATTGCAGAGCCCACACCTTCCCTGGCATCATAAAGCCATACAGCGTGGAAAGAGGCCCTTCGGCCCAACTTGCCCACACTGACCAACATGTCGCTTCCACACTAGTCCCACCTGCCTGCGTTTGGCCCATATCCCTCTGAACCTCTTCTATCCATGTACATGTACCTGTCTAAATGTTTCTTAAACGTAGCGATATTACCTGCCTCAACTACCTCCTCCAGCAGCTCGTCCAGAAGCAGGGGAATTTATTATGGGGAACAAAGAAATGGCAGACGAGTTAAACCGTTACTTTGGATCTGTCTTCACTGAGGAAGATACACACAATCTCCCAAATGTTCTAGGGGCCGGAGAACCTAGGGTGATGGAGGAACTGAAGGAAATCCACATTAGGCAGGAAATGGTTTTGGGTAGACTGATGGGACTGAAGGCTGATAAATCCCCAGGGCCTGATGGTCTGCATCCCAGAGTACTTAAGGAGGTGGCTCTAGAAATAGTGGAAGCATTGGAGATCATTTTTCAATGTTCTATAGATTCAGGATCAGTTCCTGTGGATTGGAGGATAGCAAATGTTATCCCACTTTTTAAGAAAGGAGGGAGAGAGAAAACGGGTAATTATAGACCAGTTAGTCTGACATCAGTGGTGGGGAAGATGCTGGAGTCAATTATAAAAGACGAAATTGCTGAGCATTTGGATAGCAGTAACGGGATCATTCCGAGTCAGCATGGATTTACGAAGGGGAAATCATGCTTGACAAATCTACTGGAATTTTTTGAGGATGTAACTAGGAAAATTGACAAGGGAGAGTCAGTGGATGTGGTGTACCTCGACTTTCAGAAAGCCTTCGACAAGGTCCCACATAGGAGATTAGTGGGCAAAATTAGGGCACATGGTATTGGGGGTAGGGTACTGACATGGATAGAAAATTGGTTGACAGACAGAAAGCAAAGAGTGGGGATAAATGGGTCCCTTTCCGAATGGCAGGCAGTGACCAGTGGGGTACCGCAAGGTTCGGTGCTGGGACCCCAGCTATTTACGATATACATTAATGACTTAGACGAAGGGATTAAAAGTACCATTAGCAAATTTGCAGATGATACTAAGTTGGGGGGTAGTGTGAATTGTGAGGAAGATGCAATAACGCTGCAGGGTGACTTGGACAGGTTGTGTGAGTGGGCGGATACATGGCAGATGCAGTTTAATGTAGGTAAGTGTGAGGTTATTCACTTTGGAAGTAAGAATAGAAAGGCAGATTATTATCTGAATGGTGTCAAGTTAGGAGGAGGGGGAGTTCAACGAGATCTGGGTGTCCTAGTGCATCAGTCAATGAAAGGAAGCATGCAGGTTCAGCAGGCAGTGAAGAAAGCCAATGGAATGTTGGCCTTCGTAACAAGAGGAGTTGAGTATAGGAGCAAAGAGGTCCTTCTACAGTTGTACCGGGCCCTGGTGAGACCGCACCTGGAGTACTGTGTGCAGTTTTGGTCTCCAAATTTGAGGAAGGATATTCTTGCTATGGAGGGCGTGCAGCGTAGGTTCACTAGGTTAATTCCCGGAATGGCGGGACTGTCGTATGTTGAAAGGCTGGAGCGATTGGGCTTGTATACACTGGAATTTAGAAGGATGAGGGGGGATCTTATTGAAACATATAAGATAATTAGGGGATTGGACACATTAGAGGCAGATAACATGTTCCCAATGTTGGGGGAGTCCAGAACAAGGGGCCACAGTTTGAGAATAAGGGGTAGGCCATTTAGAACAGAGATGAGGAAGAACTTTTTCAGTCAGAGGGTGGTGAAGGTGTGGAATTCTCTGCCTCAGAAGGCAGTGGAGGCCAGTTCGTTGGATGCTTTCAAGAGAGAGCTGGATAGAGCTCTTAAGGATAGCGGAGTGAGGGGGTATGGGGAGAAGGCAGGAACGGGGTACTGATTGAGAGTGATCAGCCATGATCGCATTGAATGGCGGTGCTGGCTCGAAGGGCTGAATGGCCTACTCCTGCACCTATTGTCTATTGTCTATTGTCTATTGTTCCATACACCCACCACCCTTTGGGTTTAAAGAAAAGTCAACCCTCAGGTTCCCATTAAATCATTCCCTCTTCATCTTAAACCTACGTCCTCGGGTTCTAGATTCCCTTACGCTGGGCAAGAGATTCTGTGCGTCTACCCGATCGATTCCTCTCACAATTTTGTACACTTCCATAAGATCACCGCTCATCCTCCTGCACTCCAAGGAATAGAGTCCTAGTCTGCACAACTGCTCCCTGTAGTACAGGCGCTTGAGTCCTGGCGACATCCTATAACCATATAACCATATAACAATTACAGCACGGAAACAGGCCCGTTAGGCCCTACCAGTCCACGCCGACCACTTTCTCTGACCTAGTATCATCTACCTGCTCTCAGACCATAACCCTCCAATCCCCTCCCATCCATATACCTATCCAATTTACTCTTAAATAATAAAATCGAGCCTGCCTCCACCGCTTATTCCACACAGCCACCACCCTCTGAGTAAAGAAGTTACCCCTCATGTTACCCCTAAACTTTTGTCCCTTAATTCTGAAGTTATGTCCCCTTGTTGGAATCTTCCCCACTCTCAAAGGGAAAAGCCTACCCATGTCAACTCTGTCCGTCCCTCTTAAAATTTAAAAAACCTCTATCAAGTTCCCCCCTTAACCTTCTACGCTCCAAAGAATAAAGACCCAACCTGTTCAACCTCTCTCTGTAGCTTAAGTGCTGAAACCCAGGCAACATTCTAGTAAATCTCCTCTGTACCTTCTCCATTTTGTCGACATCCTTACTCGACATCCTCGTAAATCTCTCTGTAAATAATCTTAATGCCATTATTTTTAAAGGCTGCCACACAGCATCAGGGGCCAGTCGACCCTGTTGTCATTTGATTGCTGTCCATAAGTTGGCCGACCATTCCTTTCACAACCCCGAGACTGAATCTCAACCACCAACTTTGTTGGCTGGAAAGGCCTTTTAGAAAATGCAAGGTGGACACAAAATGCTGGAGTAACTCAGCGGGCCAGGCAGCATTTCTGGAGAGAGGGAATGGATGACGTTTCGGGTCAAGACCCATCTTTAGAAAATGCAAGATTAAAAAAAAACACTGCTTTACCAGGGACCCGGTTTGATCCCGACTACGTTTGCTTGTCTGTACAGAGTTTGTACGTTCTCCCCGTGATCTGTGCGGGTTTTCTCCGAGATCGTTGGATTCCTCCCACACTCCAAAGACGTTCAGGTTTGTAGGCTAATTGGCTTGGTATAAATGTATATTGTCCCTAGCGCGTGTAGGATAGTGTTAGTGTGTGGGTATCGCTAGTCGGTGCGGACTCGGTAGGCTGAAGGGCCTGTTTCCGTGTCGTATCTCTAAACTAAACACTTACGTGAAAGGTCTTCAAATCCATCCCAAAAGTCTCGGATTTTTGCACCAGCGATAATGGTGTTTGTTCTACAGTCAACAAGGTCGGCATCCTGCTCCCCAAACTCTTTCCCAAATGCTTCAGGCTTCCATAGTTCCTCACGGAGCTTCGTGTGGACACCGGATACAATTACTGGCTGAATAAGGGCAAAAACAAACTCAATCACACCACCGCTCACAGTAATAAACTCAATGGAGCAGAGGACTTCTTTTTAACAACTGAACTTGAAGGGTACAAGATGGTGCCGTAAAAGATGGCGGCACGTCACAGCGTCAGTGACCCCGGTTCGATCCTGACTACGGGTGCTGTCTGTACGGAGTTTGTACGTTCTCCCCGTGGCTGCGTAGGTTTTCTCCGGTTTCCTCCCACTCTCCAAAGACGTACAGGCTTGTAGGTTAATTGGTTTCAGTAAAATTGTAAATTGTCCCTAGTGTGTAGGATAGTGCTAGTGTAGGGTGTGCTCGCTGAGTGCTAGAAATGATGAGGTATGTAAAAGACAGCTAATGTTCCCCAAAATATAGACAATAGGTGCAGGAGGAGGCCCTTCGAGCCAGCACCACCATTCAATGTGATCATGGCTGATCATTCTCAATCAGTACCCCGTTCCTGCCTTCTCCCCATACCCCCTGACTCCGCTATCCTTAAGAGCTCTATCCAGTTCTCTCTTGAATGCATTCAGAGTGATGTGCTTGTGTGTTTTTAGAATTTTAAAGGGATCGACAAGGTATGTAAAAACATTATCCACTGGTGAGAGAATAGATAGAGGACAATAAAATCAAAAGGGTGCATTAATATTTCTATGCCCAAAGACATTAGGTTCTCTGCAGAAGGGAGAGGTTTCTCTTATGAAGGCAGACTGCTGTATCCACCCCAGCAGAGGCAGTCCTAGGGCAAGTGTGTGTTCACAGTGATGCAAATAGAATTGCTCACCACAGACCATTTCTTCTCTTTGCAAGAACTGATTGGGGAAAGGTGCTGAAATTGTGCAAGAACAAGCAGGCAATGCTCAGGGGAGTGGGTGATAATTAAATGGATTCATACACAATTCAAGGTATGCATCCAAGCGCACCTCTGCACCCAGACAGCAAACTGCGAATGGAAGGCAGAATATGAAATAGGAGACGGGGTCAAGTTTATGGCTGAGGTAAGGGGGGGAAAACACCAGAGAGGCTTGGGTTGAGACTCCACACAGAGAGGCTGCCAATGCCAATGTTCCCGATGTTGGGGGAGTCCACAACCAGGGGCCACAGTTTAAGAATATGGGGTAGGCCATTTCGGACTGAGATGAGGAAAAACATTTTCAGTCAGAGAGTTGTGAATCCGTGGAATTCTCTGCCACAGAGGGCAGTGGAGGCCAATTCACTGGATGTTTTCAAAAGACAATAGACAATAGGTGCAGGAGTAGGCCATTCGACCCTTCGAGCCAGCACCACCATTCAATGTGATCATGGCTGATCATTCTCAATCAGTACCCCATTCCTGCCTTCTCCCCATACCGCCTGACTCAGAAGGCAGTGGAGGCCAATTCTCTGAATACATTCAAGAGAGAGCTAGATAGAGCTCTTAAGGATAGCGGAGTCAGGGGGTATGGGGAGAAGGCAGGAACGGGGTGCTGATTGAGAATGATCAGCCATGATCACATTGAATGGCGGTGCTGGCTCGAAGGGCTGAATGGCCTCCACCTGCAACTATTGTCTGTTGTCTATTGACTCCGCTATCCTTAAGATCTTCAAGACAGAGTTAGATTTAGCTCTTAGGGCTAAAGGAATCAAGGGACATGGGGGAAAAGAGCAGGAACGGGGGTATTGATTTTGGATGATCAGCCAAATGGCCTCCTCCTGCACCTATTGTCTATGTTTCTAACCTCGTTACACCTCTGCATAACTTTTAGTTTTACAGGTACAGCACGGATACACAAACATTGATGACACACACGGGCGGCATACTCCAGATCATACCACTTAAGAGAAGCTTTTTCCCCCCCTCACAACCCTCGTTCAACTGCAATACACGCCCCTTGCAACTCCAGGGCCTGTGAATACCCACTTGTTTGAACCTCACAATGCCGCGTTTCTTCCCTAATGGCCTTGGGTTACACTCCCCCCCCCCCAAACTCGGTTATAGAGGCCAATCAGCAATATCGGACACCACCAGCCCCTCTGTGGCCCGTTATTGCGAGGGTTTACGGTATTCATTATTTTCTCCGAGCCTCTCTCAGACCTTCGTTGAAATCCATTTACTCGCTTGGCGTTCATCCGCACGAAATTGCTGCGAATTGTGAACGCAGCCCAGACCATCACGCAAACCAACCTCCCTTCTATTGACGCCATTTATACCTCACGCTGCCTCGGCGAGGCAAGCAGCATAACCAAGGACGAGTCACACCCTGGCCACTCCCTCTTCTCCCCTCTCCCATCAGGCAAAAGAGATAAAAGTGTGAAAACGCACACCTCCAGATTGAGGGACAGTTTCTTCCCTTCTGTTATCGAGCAACCAAACCATCCTCCAGCAAGAGAGCAGTGCTGAACTACTATCTACCTCATCAGGGACCCTTGGACTATCTTTGATTAGACTTTGCTGGCTTTACCTTGCACTAATGTTGGGGGAGTCCAGAACAAGGGGCCACAGTTTAAGAATAAGGGGTAGGCCATTTAGAACTGAGACGAGGAAAAACTTTTTCAGTCAGAGAGTTGTGAATCTTTGGAATTCTCTGCCTCAGAAGGCAGTGGAGACCAATTCTCTGAATGCATTCAAGAGAGAGCTGGATAGAGCTCTTAAGGATAGTGGAGTCAGGGGGTATGGGGAGAAGGCAGGAATGGGGTACTGATTGAGAATGATCAGCCATGATCACATTAAATGGCGGTGCTGGCTCGAAGGGCCGAATGGCCTCCTCCTGCACCTATTGTCTATTAGACAATAGACAATAGGTGCAGGAGTAGGCCATTCGGCCCTAAGAGCCGGCACCGCCATTCAATGTGATCATGGCTGATCATCACTGACAATATATTGTCTAAACATTATTCCTTTATCATGTATCATGTACACTGTAAATGGCTCGATTGTAATCATGTATCGTCTTTCGGTTGACTGGTTAGCACGCAACAAAAGCATTTCACTGTACCTCGGTACACGTGACAATAAACTAAACTAGACTTCACCTGGCCATCTCCCTCCAGTGCCTGCACACGTCTCCTGTTGCTGACCCTCCCTGCAAGATGTTCAGATGACCGCCCCACTTACATGTCCTTGCTTCCAGCACTCTCGGAAAATATTCCAGTTGTTCTTGTTGCTGGGGTCCTGCAGGCAGAGCACGCGGCCACCGCAGTACCAGGTGTGAGGGGTGTCCGAGCCCAAGGTGGTCACCTTCCCCGGCACGGATCTCAGCGGCTCGCGGGAATCGCAGGCGTTGCCCGCGGTCTTGGCGCCGTCACCGGGCGGCTTGCTCTGCACCAGCGAGGCAAAGATGTCATCCAGCAGGTTAGACGTGCTCTTTGGCCCAGATTCAGACTGCGAGAGAAATGGGAAGACACATTAAAACCCAACTCGGCCGAACGATCGCTGCAGCTTGGGGGCGGCACGGTGGAGGAGCAGTAGAGTTGCTGCCTCACGGAGCCAGAGGCCCGGGTTCGACCCCGACTGCGGGCGCCGTCTGTACGTACGGAGTTTGTGTGTTCCCCCCGTGGGTTTCCTCCGGGTGCTCCGGTTTCCTCCCACACCCCAAAGACGCACAGGTTAGTAGGTTAATAGGCCTCAGTAACAAAAATTGTACAATTGTCCCGAGTGTGTAGGATAGTGCTATCGTACAGGATGATCTGTAGTCGGCACGGACTGGGTGGGCCAAAGGGCCTGTTTACGATACGATACAACTTTATTTATCCCAGGAGGGAAATTTAACTGCCAAGAGTCATAAAATCACAAAATACATGAAATTAAAGTGAATAGTAGAAAGGCTTGGGGGAATGTACAAAGATTGGGGTGGGGGGGGGGAAGGGGAGGAGTCAGTCTCAGTCTACCCTAAGGCAGGGGGGGGAATGTAAAGTTTGATAGCTACAGGGAAGAACGATCTCCTGTGGGGTTCTGCACTGCATCCTGGTGGAACCAGTCTGTTGCTGAACGTACTCCTCAGGTTGACCAGTGCGTCATGGAGGGGGGTGAGCTGTATTGTCCAGGATGCTCCTCAAACAGCGGAGCATCCTAGACAATACAGTTTGAGGAGCATCCTCCCCTCCAAGACCACCTCCCATGAATCCAACTCGGCCCCCAGGAGGGAGCCAGCCTCCCTGGTGAGCTTGTTAATCCCGTTGGCGTCCGCGGCCTTCGCCCTGCTGCCCCAGCACACGGCAGCGAAGTAAGATGGCACTGGCTACCACCGATTGGTAGAACATCTGCAGCATCTTACTGCAGACGTTGAAGGAGCGGAGCATTCTCAAAAAGCACAGCCGGCTCTGTCCCTTCTTGTAGTTAGGCCATTTAGAACGGAGATGAGGAAAAACCTTTTTCAGTCACAGTTGCGAATCTGTGGAATTCTCTGCCTCAGAAGGCAGTGGAGGCCAATTCTCTGAATGCATTCAAGAGAGAGCTGGATAGAGCTCTTAAGGATAGCGGAGTCAGGGGGTATGGGGAGAAGGTAGGAACGGGGTACTGATTGAGAATGATCAGCCATGATTACATTGAATGGCGGTGCTGGCTTAAAGGGCCGAATGGCCTCCTCCTGCACCTATTGTCTATTGTCTACCGGGCCTCAGCGTTCCTGGACCAGTCCAGTTTACTGTCCAGGTACACTCCAAGGTATTTGTACTCCCTGGTAAACTGCACATCCGCGCCACTGATGGAGACGGGGGACAGGGGTGTTCCGCGCTGTATCTCTCTAAAGTGTAAAGTCAGCAGCGTTTGAAAGGTCTCACCTTCCCCGAGCTGGTGGTCAGAAGGTTCCTCAGCGAGCTGGGGGCACTGCAGCTGCTCGGCCCCAGCGTTAACAGGCTGTTGAAAGTCTGCAGTGACGACGAAGGCTTCGACAAGGTGCTCAAGGAGTTAAACAATCCGGGCGGCTTCGTCTCTTTACACAAGGGCGGCGACTGCGAGCTTCCTGGTGGAAAGATTCAGGGGGAGGGGGTGGGTGGAGAAAGTTAAGGCAAGCGTGGGACAAAACAAAAAAGCAAGTAAAGATTTATCGTACAACAAAATACTCAGTGAATGGGATTTTTTTTACTTTTGAGACGTGGAAATGAAGCATCAATGTATCCCCAAAAAATGCAGATACGGCACGGCAAAGCCAAAACAGAAACAGAAAATGCTCAAAATATTCAGGTCAGGCTGCATTTGTGGAAAGTCGTGTCTACAATAGATCTGTTGATGTTTATCCAGGATTTTGCAAATGAGAGAAACACACACACACACACACACACACACAAAACATCTCCCTGACAAGACTACCACAAACAAAATGCTGTAGGAAGATGGTGGGTCACCATATATAGAAACATATAAAATTCTTAAGGGGTTGGAGAGGCTAGATGCGGGAAGATTGTTCCCGATGTTGGGGGAGTCCAGAACCAGGGGTCACAGCTTAAGGATAAGGGGGAAGTCTTTTAGGACCGAGATGAGAAAACATTTCTTCACACAGAGAGTGGTGAGTCTGTGGAATTCTCCGCCACAGAAGGTAGTTGAGGCCAGTTCATTGGCTATATTTAAGAGGGAGTTAGATGTGGCTCTTTTTGCTAAAGGGATCAGGGGGTATGGAGAGAAGGCAGGTACAGGTTACTGGGCTGGATGATCAGCCATGATCATATTGAATGGCGGTGCAGGCTCGAAGGGCCGAATGGCCTACTCCTGCACCTATTTTCTATGTTTCTATCTCTGGAGAACATGGATGGTGTCGTTTTGGGTCGGGACTCTTCTTCAGATTGATTGTGGAGGGAGGAAAGAAAGCTGGGATCTCCCTCCGCTTTCACCCCCCTCCTCCCAATCGGTCTGAAGCAGGGTCCCTTTAGGAGCCATTTTGCGTTTATCAGTTATCTTTGCATTTTATTATATTACTTTGTATTTTGGACACTAAGTGGTTATTGCTATGCTTACGTATGGGCTGGGCGGAGTCAGAGAGCGTCCAGCTTTGACGTTTTTTTGGCAGTTCGAGCCAAGAAGCGGCTGATAGAGGTTCAGCTAAAAGAAGTAGCCGGTGTGTAATCGGTTGAAGAACCTACTGACAAGAAGTTCCGTAAGAAATTTCTGCCGAAGATAGATCTGGCAGTTCGTATTAATTACGTAGATTACGGTAGGTTGCATATAGATTTTTACCAAGTGAATCAATAAGAAGTCGATGACAAGCGATATGCCAGTGTGTTATATTGCAACTTCAAATAAAACGACTAATTTAAACGTCGTGGAGGTGTCTGTTATTGTGATTGCTTGCGACAGAAACTATCGTTCCACCTAATCTATGGCAACGGCAGCTTGGAGCTAATGTGATAGACGAGTAGCTGGCCCTAATAGTCACCACCTGAAACATTGTGAAAGTTGCCTAGACCTATCTATCAAATCATTCAAAGAACACAAGACTCAGTTAACAAAACGTTTTACTTTAACACCGGTGGGAGAAGACACAGAGACCTGAGTGCATAGTTGTTCACCCAAGCACCTGCGTCTGTCCTCTCGAAGAATACCCCGAATACAGGCACTATTTATACAGCTCAAAGCAGCACAAAAAGCACATACAGTAATTTTCCACAGTTCAGTAATTTTCCACAGTTACATGACGTCACCTAGTCTTAACAATAACATAGTAGAGTTCCCATAATATAGCTCCTTTAATTGTTAGGGAGTCAAACAGGAGTAAAGAGGAGTTGCAGAGCTAAAATGATTAGAGAGGCACCGTTGTGCGATAAGGAGGCACCATAGCATCTAGTTCAGAACACTGGAATGTCCAGTCCTCTAAACCTTGGGAAGCAACTTCTTATCTGCAGGTGTCTGGTACCGTGAAGGTCGACTTCCCACGGGCCTGTCTTTAGTATAATAGCATATTCAGCTTAAAATGTCTGCCATAATTAGCACAAAATGGTTTCCACAGAATTAACTCTTACAACATCACCTATCCATGTTCTCCAGAGACAGACACAAAAAGCTAGAGTAACTCAGTGGGTCAGACAGCATCTCCGGAGAAAAGGAATAGGCGACATTTCAGGTCAAGACCCTTCTTCAGAGATGCTGCCTGACCCACTGAGTGACTCCAGCACTTTGTGCCCTTTCCGCTAAACCAGCATCAACAGTTCCTAGTTTCCACATAGATTTTCCTTGTGCAGGAGGAATACTGGTTTACACCGTAGACACAAAATGCTGGAGTAACTCAGTGGGACAGGCAGCATCTCTGAAGAAGGGTCTCGACCTGAAATGTCACCTATTCCTTTTCTCCAGAGATGCTGTCTGACCCGCTGAGTTACTCCAGCTTTCCCTGGAGAAAATGATATGCAGAGAATAGAGATATATTATATATATATCACTTGCAGTCAGAGGAGATTAGTTTAACCTGGTTTCATGTTTGGCACAGACAAGGAAAGGCCCATCCCTGTGTTGTACAGGAATCCCATCTTCTAGATTTGACGTATTTTCTATGGGCAGCAAATTTAAAACCTGATCTGTTTTGGATGTGACATTTAGTTAAAGTTACGTGGCCATAAATCAAATCTTCCCAAAACTATCTTCGTAGTAACCGAGAGGGATGGTGCCGTGGCTAATAAATCCGCTATCTGGCAGCTCCAGCAACAGGGGTTCAATCCTGACCTCCGGTGCTGGCTGCGAGGAGTTTGCACGTTCTCCCTGCGAGAGAAAGGGTTTCCTCCAGGTGCTCCAGTTTCCCTCCACTTCCCAAAGACCTGCGGGCTGGTCAGTTAGTTGGCCTCTGTAAATTGCCTCAGATTTGTTAGGGGGCTGGTAGATTCTGATGATGATGATATTTTATTGCCACATGTACCTAGCAAGGTACATGTTTTTGTATACAAAGTGCACAAAAGAGGTATTTTGGGGGAGTTAATGTGAATGCAGGGAGGATAGAAAGGGTTTTAGTGTAAATGGTTGATTCAGTAGGCCAAACGACCCTGTTACTGTAATAAAAAAGGAACTGCAGATGCTGGTTCAGGGGGTCAGGCAGCATCTCAGGAAAAAAATGGGAAACATTGGCACGCTGGAGTAGGGAAAAAAAGTGAGGAGATGTAAACATGCCCCAGGAAAGACCCAGGGTTTCAATGGACATGGTGAACCTTGCGATATCACAACCGCCACCAGAGAGTGCCAATGAGCCACTAAATCCCACACCAGGGGTTAACCTTCCAAAGTTGCAATGTCAACATTTCACAATTACAATTAAAAGAAAATTAATCAAGCTATTTATACATCTGAATTATTAATAAAGAGCAAAGCTCAGGCATATCGCAGAAGTCTTCTGGCTATCACTCCAGGACTTTGGGATGCATTGTAACATTTATGGGGCGATTTATTATTTGTGCAGTCAGCTGCCAGCATTGTCTAGATCGCCGGAGCAGGGCAAAGTTCCAAACGGCTTATTCATTTGAGACAGAAGGTTGTTGTGGAAGGGCGTTACTCTGGCTGGAGGGCTGTGGCCAATGGCGCTCTGCAGGGACCTGTGCTGGGAGCTGGTGGTGAATCTGTGGAACTCATTATCACAGATGGCTGTGGAGGTCAAGTCAATGGATATTTGTAAGGAGTAGATGGACAGATTCGTGACCAGTACGGGTGTCAGGGGTTATGGGGAGAAGGTTGGGGAACGTGATCGAGAGATAGATCCGCCATGATTGAACGGCGGAGTAGACTTGATGGGCCGAATGGTCTAATTCTGCTCCTGTAATACTCGCTGGAATTTAGAAGACTGAGGGGGGATCTTATTGAAACATATAAAATTCTTAAGGGGTTGGAGAGGCTAGATGCGGGAAGATTGTTCCCGATGTTGGGGGAGTCCAGAACCAGGGGTCACAGCTTAAGGATAAGGGGGAAGTCTTTTAGGACCGAGATGAGAAAACATTTCTTCACACAGAGAGTGGTGAGTCTGTGGAATTCTCTGCCACAGAAGGTAGTTGAGGCCAGTTCATTGGCTATATTTAAGAGGGAGTTAGATGTGGCCCTTGTGGCTAAAGGGATCAGGGGGTATGGAGAGAAGGCAGGTACAGGTTACTGAGCTGGATGATCAGCCATGATCACATTGAATGGCGGGGCAGGCTCGAAGGGCCGAATGGCCTACTCCTGCACCTATTTTCTATGTTTCTATGTAACTTATGAACCTCTGTCGTTTGCGATATAACTGCGGGTGGATCGGTTACTACGTTTGCAGGTGACACCAAAATCGGTGGAGCTGCGGACGGAAAGGAACACTGTTGAAGTATACAGCGGAGTATAGATCAGCTCCAGAAAGGAGCGCAGCACTGGCAGATGGAGTTTAATTCAAGCTAGTGAGAGGTGTTGCACTTTGGAACGTCAAACATAAGGGGAGGGTATACAGTTAATGGCAAGACCCTTAACAACGTTGATGTTCAGAGGGATCTTGGGGTCCAAGTCCATAGCTTTCTGAAAGTGACAACGCAACGAGATAAGAAAGATGAAAAGGGCAGATGGAATGCTTGCCTTCATTGATCGGGGCATTGAGCGTAAGAGTCAGGAAGTCACGATGCAACTGTACAGGACTTTGGTCAGGCTGCATTAGGAGTATTGCATGCAGTTCTGGTCACCCCATTATAGGAAGGATGTGGTGGCTTTGGAGAGAGTTCAGAAGACCATTATGATGCCTGGATTATATGGGAGTATATATTTTGTATAGTGCATGAAATTCAGACATTCAAGTGTAACTGTGCAGCATACACATTGTAACTATTCAGATATTCAAGTGTTAACTGTGTAGCATGTGTACTCTTAGGCATTCCTCAGTTAGCCTGGCATTATTCCTCAGTTAGCAGTCCTTAGATCCCTTATTCCTTAGACTTAATCCTTAGGCATTCCTACTTTGGTAACCTTTTACTTAGGGATTGCCTGTACACCATTATCTCTTTGCCTTGTCACATTTGGGTGAAAGGTAATAGTGGTAAGAGAAGAGGTAAGGAAAGACATAGGCCTTGGGGTGATGGATGGATGTGAGGGATGGACTAGCAGGGAAACAAGGGAGGCGAAGTATGAAGGGATGTGAGCATTGAGATACAGATAAATCACTGAATGGGATTTAATGGTGGCGGGACAGACGGGTGACTGCAAAGAAATGAATGACTGAAGAAAGGAGTGTGGGTATGAGGTAATGTAAAGAAGATAAGGGTTGGAATAATCCTATAAACATAGACTGCCCAATGTACTAAGTGGACAGTCAGGGCAGTCAGATGGTTGACATCCTGATTGTTCCAGCCGTTGTTTGCAAATAAAGGCTTTTAACTTCTTGAAGAATTCTCCGTGTCATCTGCTTCATTTTGAACACCGGTAACCATGACAATTACAGTGTATTACTTGGGGAGGTTGGAGTGCAGAGTGTATGGAGAGGTTGGAGTGCAGAGGGTGAGAGATGAACTGATAGAAGGATATAAAATTATGAGAGGCAGATAGGGCAGATAGTCCGAAGCTTCTTCCCAGGGTGGACATGTCATAAAGGTTGTAGCTTCAAGGTAAAAGATGGATGTTTAAAATAGATTGATGAAGACTTGTCTGTATCATTATTATCACCAATTTCAAAATACATACATTTATATATAAAGTTGACCTAAAGTTATATAAAGTACACCTAAAGTTGATATGCTTTAGTTTAGAGTTACAGTGCAGAAACCTGCCTTTCAGCCCATGCTGACCAGCTGGAATTTAGAAGGATGAGAGGGGATCTTATTGAAACATATTGAAGGGATTGGACACGCTGGAAGCAGGAAACATGTTCCCAATGTTGGGGGAGTCCAGAACCAGGGGCCACAGTATAAGAATAAGGGGTGGGCCATTTAGAACGGAGATGAAGAAAAACGTTTTCACTCAGAGTTGTAAACCTGTGGAATTCTCTGCCTGAGAGGGCAGTGGAGGCCAGTTCTTTGGATGCTTTCAAGAGAGAGCTAGATAGAGCTCTTAATGATAGCGGAGTCAGGGGGTACGGGGAGAAGGCAGGAACGGGGTACTGATTGAGAGTGATCAGCCATGATCACATTGAATGGCGGTGCTGGCTCGAAGGGCCGAATAGCCTCCTCCTGCACCTATTGTCTATTGTCTATCACCCTACATACTAGCACCATCCTACACCAGGGACAATTTACAATCTTTAGCAAAGCCAATTAACCTGCAAACCTGCACATCTTTGGAGTTTGGGAGGAAACCAAAGCACCCATGGAAAACCCATGCGGTCACGGGGAGAACGTACACCACAGACTGCACCGGTAGTCAGAATAGGACCTGGGTTTTTGCCGCTGGATCGATCCAGACTGCGGGCGCTGTCTGTACAGATTTTGTACGTTCTCCCTGTGACCGTGCGGGTTTTCTCCGGGTGCTCCGGTTTCCTCCCTCACTCCAAAGGCGTACACGATTGTAGGTCAATTGGCTTGATTAAAAAAAAGAAATATTGCAAATTGTCCCCTTGTGCGTCGGATAGTCCCGGTGACCGCTGGTCGGCATGGACCTAGTGGGCCGAAGGGCCTGTTTCCGTGCCGTACTTCTCCAAAAAACAAAAAAAAAACTCAAAGGAAGAGCATGTGAAAGTGGAACGCTCACCTTGACTCTCGTCCTTGCCTTTGGTCAGGCCCATCATCCAGCTGAAGGGAGAATCCTCTTTCTTCCAGGCTGTCGCCGTGGCATGGGAGGGAGCTGCACCGCTCCCGGCAGCAGGCACGCATGGGGTGGAACTGCATTCAGAGGCTGCTGCTCCGTCGCCGCTCTGCGCTGGGGCCGAGGCTGCACTGTTGCTTGGCTGCTGCAACGCAAGCAAGTGATGATGACGATGATGATGATACTTTATCACCACTTGCACCGAGCTAGGCGCAATGACATTCCTTGTTTTTTGCAAAGTGCACGAAAGAGATGCCGCAAAGGTGCCGACGAAGTTACAAAGCACTCATCGGTTCTTCGTCCCCGCCATGCTGGTCCCCCTTGGTTCTCAGCACCCCCTCCTCCCCCACCCCATGCTGGCCCCCCTTTTGTTCTTGGTGGCCCCCCAATGTTGGCCCCCCCCTTTGTTCTTGCTGCGCCCCTCCCCTAATGCCGGCCCCCCCTTTGTTCTTGGCAGCCCCTCCCCCAATGTTGGGCCCCCCTTTGTTCTTGCTGCCCCCCCCCCCCCCCCCCCCCGTTCTCAGCGATGCGGCCCATCCACCTCGAGATCCCGACCTCGGTCCTCACCACACAACCAACCAGTTTCAGCGGACGTCCGAAGCAACTCAAAGGAGGGAGAGGAGACGTCAGCACCGGAGCTGAGGGGGCACGTTTAACAATGCAGAGTAACTCAGCATGCGCCATGAGCTGCAGACGTTGGGATTAAACAGTCTTGTCTCTCTCAAACCTGCAACCCTCTGAATCTGCACCAACTGCTCCATAATGGCCCATTCCTGGTCAGCACCAGGAAAGGGATTGGGCAGAGAGTGCAGGAACCCCTGGGGGTCATTCCCCTCTAAGGGGTGGCACAGTGGCGCAGCGGTAGAGTTGCTACCCTACGGCGCCAGACACCCGGGTTCAATCCTGACTACGGGTGCTGTCTGTACAGAGTTTGTACGTTCTCCGCGTAGGTTTTTCCCCCGAGATATTCAGTTCCCCCCCACGCTCCAAAGGCATACAGGTTCGTAGATTAATTGGCTTGGTATAAATGTAAAATTGTCCCGAGAGTTTGTGTTGGGCAGTGTTAATGTGCAGGGATCGCTGGTCAGTGTCGGACCCGGTGGGCCGAAAGGCCTGTTTCCGCGCTGTTACTCTAAACTAAACCAAACAGATATTCCGCTTTCTATATTGTTTAGATGAAAGTACAACCCCGTGAAAGGCCTGGATAGAGTGGATGTGGAGAGGATGTTTCCACTGGTGGAAGAGTCTAGGACCAGAGGGTGCAGCCTCAGAATAAAAGGACGTTCCTTTAGAAAGGAGACGAGGGGAAATATCTTTAGTCAGACGGTGTGGGAAAGAACTGCAGATGTTGATTTAAGAGCACATAGTGCTGGTTTAAGAGCACATAGTGCTGGTTTAAGAGCACATAGTGCTGGTTTACGAGCAAAGCACACAGTGCTGGTCAGGCAGCACCTGTCAAGGGTGTAGAAAGGAACTGCAGGTGCTGGTTAACACCGAAGGTAGACACAGAATGCTGGAGTAACTCAGTGGGGCAGGCAGCATCTCTGGAGAGAAGGAATGGGTGACGTTTCGGGTTGAGGCCCTTTCTCAGACTGACTTCGCGCTGCTGACTTCAAGCGCAGTAAGTATGGGGAACGACAATCGTGGCATACAAGAGGCTTTTAGACGGGCGCATGGATGTGCAGGGAATAGAGGGGTGCGGATCACGTGCAGGCTGAGATTAGTTTAACTTGACATCATGTTCTGTACTGACATCGTGGGCCAAAGCACCTGTTCATAAGTGATAGGAGCAGAATTAGGCCATTCGGCTCATCAGGTCTACTCCGCCATTCAACCATGGCTGGTCTATCTCTCCCTCTCAGCCCCATTCCCCTGTTGGGGGAACATTGCCCGCTGGTCCCGTGCTGCACTGTGCTAGGTTCAGACTGATGCAGCAGTCTGTCCATTCCCTTGACAGATGCTGAAGGTAGACACAAAATGCTGGAGTAACTCCACGGGTCAGGCAGCACCTCGGGAGAGAAGTTTCGGGTGGAGACGACCCTTCTTCAGACTCTTATTTTGCCGGCAGTTAGAAATGAAGAAGTCTAAAGAGAGTAGAAGGCCGTCTGGGGGAGTCCAAGAGGAGGGGACCGGTGGAGACGGGTGAAGGAGTCATCACTGGGAGAAAGCCTCTACGTAATGGCGGAGCTGGAAGTGGCTGAGCTGGGGGTGGGCGAACAAACGCGAGGCCTCTGTCGAGGACAGACTGCTCCGTATCGGGCCGTTCCCTCTCCCCAGAGATGCTGCCCGTCCCGCTGAGTTAGTCCAGCATTTTGTGTCTATCTTCGGTGTAAACCAGCACCTGCAGTTCCTTCCCACACCCTTGACAGAACAGAACAAGGGGCCACAGTTTAAGAATAAGGGGTAGGCCATTTAGGACTGAGATGAGGAAAAACTTTTTCAGTCAGAGAGTTGTGAATCTGTGGAATTCTCTGCCTCAGAAGGCAGTGGAGGCCAATTCTCTGAATGCATTCAAGAGAGAGCTGGATAGAGCTCTTAAGGATAGCGGAGTCAGGGGGTATGGTGAGAAGGCAGGAACGGGGTACTGATTGAGAATGATCAGCCATGATCACATTGAATGGTGGTGCTGGCCCGATGGGCCGAATGGCCTCCTACTGCACCTATTGTCTATTGACTATTGACAGGTGCTGCCTGACCAGCACTGTGTGCTTTGCTCAAGATTCCTGCACCCGCAGTCCGCTGCGTCTCCATACACGATGCCACTTTGGCTGAACGCTGTATCCAAAAAGGAATAAACGTAATGACACTGGACTATCCATGTGATCAGCAGCCATGTCCCGAGTGGGTATCGAACTCTCGACCTTCCGACCCACAGTGAATCGTGCTTTCGCGGAAGTATCACAGAATCAAACTGAAACACCAGCGCTAAGTTAAAAATAAAAAGCCATGCCTGAATGCACCGAATTAGTGAATATGTTAAACTTAATTGGCGCATCACATACCTGTGCTGCCTCGGTGGTGAAGGGCACCTTGGCCAAGGGCTTGTTCTTTCTGGCTGTACAAGGACAGTTGGCTTTTATACCCCATTTTCCTCTCACAGAATGTACGATATTTCCAATCTGATACAGAGCTGGACCGAAAGGAACAAAAAAAAAAAGCACAGGAGCAGTGATTTAAAGCGATTGCAATCGTACAAGGACTGAATTAATGAACTGTCTCCCTACCCCATCCCCTCAAATACAACATGGCAGCAGAGTATTTGCTACCCGCAGGAGCGGACAGGAAAGATGGCAGCAGTCCAAAGCACGCTTTCTAGTTTCAGTCATTTAGTTTTAGAGATACAGCTTGGAAACAGGCCCTGCAGACCATCGAGGTCATGCCGACGATACAGCTTGGAAACAGGCCCTGCAGACCATCGAGGTCATGCCGACTGTTGTTCACCCATTCACACACCTTCTACGTTAGCCCACTTTTGCATCCACTCCCTGCACACGAGGGACTATTTTTACAGAGGACAATTAACCCACAAATCCAGATGACTTTGAGATGTCCCTCGTGTGAAGGGTAGTGTATCGATCGCTCGTCGGCGCGGACTCGCTGGGCCGAAGGGCCTGTTTCCGCGCTGTATCTCGAATCTAAAAATTAGAGGTCCCCATCAGAATAAATCAAACTTCAAAATAACGTCAAGCTAATGAACGAACAGCTGCTTACCTGAACCAGGGATAATCTGTGTGGGCATCAGCTTGTCTGGATCATGCACTTGCCCGTTGGCACATTTAAACCAAAAGATCTCCTCTCTGCTATCTGTGCATCAAAGATAGAATCAGTTGCACAGCACAAAAACAGATCATTTAGCTCAACATATCCATGCCAACTGTTCAGTCCATCCATATAAATCCCATTTGCCCCCCCCCCCGTTAGTTCTCTATCCAGTTCTTGCCCATTTAAGTGCCAGTCTAAATGTCTGAAACTTAGTGAGCACATCTGATTCCACCTCCTCCTTTGGCAGTGCGGTCCAGATATAGAGTCATCGAGATACATAGCACAAAAACACGGTTTTCAGTCCAACCTGCCCATGCCCACCAAGATGCCCCCTTTTACACTAGTCCTTTATCCTTCTAAACTTGTCCTACCCATATACCGGTCCAAATGTCTTTTAAATGTTATAGTGCCACCTCAAGCACCTCCTCTGTCAAGTCGTTCCATATACCCACCAGCCTCTGTGTGAAAAAGATGTTAACCAACATCTCCAGTTCCTTGCATACTGGGGTAAGGCCTCCTGATCCAGTGGGTGGGAACTCTACATGCAGCAACCTTTGACCAATATCCGCCATGGTAAAGGATCCTGCACTGGCACCTCAAGGAAGAGGGGGGGGGGGGGGGGGGGGGGGGGAGAATCTCATTGAAGCGCACCGAATAGTGAAAGGCCTGGATAGAGTGGATGTGGAGAGGATGCTTCCATTAGTGGGAGTCTTGACCAGAGATCACAGCGTCAGAAAGGAGATGAGGAGGAATGTCTTTCATGAGCGGGTGGTGAATCGGTGGAATTCATTGGCACAGACGGCTCTGGAGGCCAAGTCATTAGGTATTTTTAAAGCGGAGATTGATTAGTAAGTGCGTCCAAGGTTACGGGGAGAAGGCAAGAGAACGGGGTTGCGAGGGATAGATCAGCCATGATTGAATGGCGGCATTGACTCGATGGACCGAATGGCTTAATTTTGCTCCCATGACATGAACTTGGAAGCTTTCGTGGGTTCAACGACTAAAATCTGTTTTGTTTTCCCCAGCTTACCTTGGGGAGGGTTGGTTTTTTTCATCCTGTAGCAGTCGAGACACACCCCGAAGCCACACTTGGGGCAAACCCAGTGGAAGTTGAAGAGAGTCGTCTCACAGGCATCGCACATTTCCCGAATGCCTCGAACCGCACGCTTCCAGGCTATTTTTTCTGAGGAGTCAGTTATTAAGAGTCACGCAGCTTGTAAACGGGCCATTCAGCCCATCACACCCACACTGACCAGGTTATTAATCCCACCATCCAGCAACAATCCAGTCTGAAGAAAGGTCTCGACACGAAACATCACCCATTCCTTTACTCAAGATGCTGTCTGACCCACTCCTGCTTTTTGTGTCTATCCTGCACCAATCCGTATTTATCCCACCAACCCGCATTTGGCCCATAGTCATCTATGTCTGGACAATTCACATGCATGTCTAGACATTTAAACTTTCTCAGTGACTCTGCTTCCAGCAGAATATTGCAGTTACTCACCACTCTTTGCGTGAACCCCCCCCTCCCTATTTTTTCTCTCGAGGAGCCACAGCAATTGAGAGTCATACGGCGTGGAAACAGGCCACTCGATCCATCATGTCCACACTGACCAGTGAATACCAAACCGTATTGATGCCATCAACCTGCACTTGGCCCATAGACATCTATGTCTGGGCGATCCGGGTACGTCTAGACACTTCTTAAACGCTCTCAGTGACTTTGTTTCCACCACAATCCCACTGGGCCATTCTTAGTCACGTGCGTGACCAAAAAAACGTGAAAAATTGTGGAATACATCTCTTGTAATTCTGAAAGCATTTCAGGTATATTGCTTTGTACTGTATATATGACTTGTATATGTCGAAGTTTATCAAGTGAAATTTTTATATGTTACGCTGACAATGTTTGTTTAGAGTCAGAGGCCAAATATGACTCACCAGTGTGACCTCACACGGAAGCATTTTTCTTATCTCAGTTTTATCTTACAAACTCTGTGAATTTTAAAAAGCTATCTCTTATCAGGCATGCATTATAGCTCTGTAGGTAGGAAAATAGCAACGAATATGATTAATATCATACGAATTTCTTAATGTATCACTTTATGTGATGACGCCTGGTCACGTGTGTGACATTTTGGTTCACTTTCCAAAGAAGGCCCCATAGCATATATTGCAGGTATTAATTTATCTGGGTGAAAAAGGTCCCCATCTAAACTTCTTACGTCGTATCCCGTCTATATCCTCAGGAGCTTCACTGGGGCGGCACAGTGGTAGAGTTGCTGCCTTACGGCGCCAGAGACCCGAGTTTGATCCTGACTAGGGGTGCTGTCTGTATGGAGTTTGTACGTTTTCCATGTGACCTCATGGGTTTTCTCCGGGTGCTCCGTAATTGGCCTCTGTAATTTGTAAATTATCCCTAGTGTGCAGGAGAGCACGAGGGAAGCACAGGGTGATCTCCGGTCGGCACGGACTCGGTAGGCCGTAGGGCCTGTTTCAATAGACAATAGGTGCAGGAGTAGGCCATTCGGCCCTTCGAGCCAGCACCACCATTCTCAATCAGTCTCAATCAGTACCCCGTTCCTGCCTTCTCCCCATACCCCCTGACTCCGCTATCCGCAAGAGCTCTATCTAGCTCTCTCTTGAATGCATTCAGAGAATTGGCCTCCACTGCCTTCCGAGGCAGAGAATTCCTCAGATTTACAACTCTGACTGATTTTTTTTTTCCTCATCTCCGTTCTAAATGGCCTACCCCATATTCTTAAACTGTGGCCGGTTCTGGACTCCCCCAACATTGGGAACATTTTTCTTGCCTCTAACGTGTCCAACCCCTTAATAATCTTATATTCACAAAATGCTTATAAGATCCCCTCTCATCCTTCTAAATTCCAATGTATACAAGTCTAGTCGCTCCAGTCTTTCAACATATGACAGTCCCGCCATTCCGGGAATTAACCTAGTAAACCTACACTGCACGCCCTCAATAGCAAGAACATCTTTCGTCAAATCTGGAGAGCAAAACTGCACACAGTACACCAGGTGCGGTCTCACTAGGGCCCTGTACAACTGCAGAATGACCTCTTTGCTCCTAAACTCAACTTCTCTTGTTATGAAGGCCAACACTCCATTGGCTTTCTTCACTGCCTGCTGTACCTGCATGCTTCCTTTCAGTGACTGATGCACTAGGACACCCAGATCTCTTTGTACGTCCCCTTTTCATAACTTGACACCATTCAGATAATAATCTGCCTTCCTATTCTTACCACCAAAGTGGATAACCTCACACTTATCCACTTTAAACTGCATCTGCCATGCATCCGCCCACTCACACAGCCTGTCCAAGTCACCCTGCAACCTCATAGCATCTTCCTCACAGTTCACACTACCACCCAGCTTTGTATCATCTGCAAATTTGCTAATGGTACTTTTAATCCTTTCATCCAGGTCATTAATGTATATTGTAAATAGCTGCGGTCCCAGCACCGAGCCTTGCGGTACCCCACTAGTCACTGCCTGCCATTCTGAAAGGGACCCATTTATCCCCACTCTTTGCTTTCTGTCTGCCAACCAATTTTCTATCCATGTCAGTACCCTACCCCCAAAACCATGTGCTCTAATTTTCCCCACTAATCTCCTATGTGGGACCTTGTCGAAGGATTTCTGAAAGTCGAGGTACACCACATCCACCGGCTCACCCCTGTCAATATTCCTAGTTACATCCTCAAAAAATTCCAGAAGATTAGTCAAGAATGATTTCCCCTTCGTAAATCCATGCTGACTCGGAACGATCCTGTTACTGCGATCCAAATGTTCCGCAATTTCGTCTTTTATAATTGACTTCAGCATCTTCCCCACCGCCGATGTCAGACTAACTGGTCTATAATTTCCCGTTTTCTCTCTCCCTCCTTTCTTAAAAAGTGGGATAACATTAGCTACCCTCCAATCCACTCGGAAGTGTAACCTCCACCTCAGCCTCCTCGCCGAAGACGCGCAGCCAAAGACTCGCACTTTTCTCACAGGGCACTTCCCTCGACAGGACCGCACCCCTTGTGCAAGCCTTGTTTATATCAGTCACTAAATTGACTAACTGGCCAATTTACCAGACTTCTAATTTAATTAATCAGCCAATCCACGTGCTCACTCCTATCCTGCCTTCCTCTGACGAGCTTGGAGGTACGCGCTTCACTGACTGACTGCTAGCACCCCTTTGGCGCTCTTTTTAAACGGACTTTTACCTTCAATTAACACTTACTTTCTTTCAGCCAACGGTCGTCCTTGCTCCTGCTCTCACGACCTTTACTGACGCTGTATCTCTAAAGTCTAAAGGAGCAAGGGCAAAATGGAAAGCAAAGGTTCGAGATACGTACTGCAATGGCCCACCAACTTCAGCGCCTCTTTCTCGGACATGACCAGCTGGCAAAAGTGGTCTCCAATGTTGGCTAAGATGTACTTGGAGGTGTCCAAATCCAAGCCATCCACTTCAGTATCAGAGGGCATCCACAGCCTCATGGCCTCGGGATCGTACTGGTTCGGAGAGAGGAATCCTTCTGCACGCAGCACTCCGTGCTTGTTAAAATACAGCCTGGAACGACAAAGCATCAAACGTCACCGACCTGCAGAGCTATAATGGGCATCAACCTCTTCAGTGCATCCTGAGCTAGTATCCCCTTTGTCATGTATCTATACACTCTGGATGGCTCGATCGTAACCACGTGTAGTCTTTCCGCCACCTGTTGGCCTTCATAACAAGAGGAGTTGAGTATAGGAGCAAAGAGGTCCTTCTGCAGTTGTACAGGGGCCCTAGTGAGACCGCACCTGGAGTACTGTGTGCAGTTTTGGTCTCCAAATTTGAGGAAGGATATTCTTGCTATTGAGGGCGTGCAGTGTAGGTTTACTAGGTTAATTCCCGGAATGGCGGGACTGTCATATGTTGAAAGACTGGAGCGACTCGGCTTGTATACACTGGAATTTAGAAGGATGAGAGGAGATCTTATCGAAACGTATAAGATTATTAAGGGGTTGGACACGTTAGAGGCAGGAAACATGTTCCCAATGTTGGGGGAGTCCAGAACAAGGGGCCACAGTTTAAGAATAAGGGGTAGGCCATTTAGAACTGAGATGAGGAAAAAAAAATTCAGCCAGAGAGTTGTGAATCTGTGGAATTCTCTGCCTCAGAAGGCAGTGGAGGCCAATTCTCGGAATGCATTCAAGAGAGAGCTGGATAGAGCTCTTAAGGATAGCGGAGTCAGGGGGTATGGGGAGAAGGCAGGAACGGGGTACTGATTGAGAATGATCAGCCATGATCACATTGAATGGCGGTGCTGCCTCGAAGGGCCGAATGGCCTACTCCTGCACCTATTGTCTATTGTTCGTACACAAAAGCTTTTCACTATACACCGGTACACGTGGCAACAAACTAAACACAACTCAACTATTCAACGTCCGACACCATCTTTTCAGATCATGATTTGCCCACTGTTCACACATTTATTCCCAATCTATTCCAAAAGGTCCACATGGTCCATCGACTCCATCTACACTTCACATTACTTCGGCAAGGCCTCCTCCAGTGTAATCAAGCTCCAGCTTCATCCAGGGTCACTCCCTCTTTTACCCTCTCCCATCAGTCAAGAGGTATCGAAGTGTGAAAACACACACCTTCAGATTCAGGGACAGTTTCCTCCCAGCTGTTATCCAGGCAACTGGACCATCTTATCAGCAACTTAAGGGTGGTCCTGAGTGGAGAAAGTTAGCAGCTTCAAATCCTGGGTGTTAACACCTCAGGCGACCCATCCTAGGCCCAGCATGAAGGCAGCACACAAGCCTCCCTGTGTTCTTAGAAGTTTAAAGAGATTCGGCAAGTCAATAGGTGCAGGAGGAGGCCATTCGGCCCTTCGAGCCAGCACCGCCATTCAATGTGATCATGGCTGCCACAGAAGGTAGTTGAGGCCAGTTCATTGGCTATATTTAAGAGGGAGTTAGATGTGGCCCTTGTGGCTAAAGGGATCAGGGGGTATGGAGAGAAGGCAGGTACAGGTTACTGAGCTGGATGATCAGCCATGATCATATTGAATGGCGGTGCAGGCTCGAAGGGCCGAATGGCCTACTCCTGCACCTATTTTCTATGTTTCGGTGTAAACCAGCATCTGCAGTTCCTTCCCACACAGTGAGGAAAGTAACCTGGACTGGGTTAATGAAAGGTGCATCACAGCAACAAATAAAGGAACAATTGCACGGCAGCTTCGGGTAAAGGCGCTGCTCACTTTCTGAAGTGGTAGAACCTGCAGGAGACAGAGGAGTCGCTGTCGTCTCTGTCGTCTCTGTCGTCTCTGTAGCGGTGGTAGCTGGCCAGGCGACACTCCCTGCACTTGCGCAGGTGTGGAGCCACGACGAGACACGAGCCGTCCTGCAGAAAGGACTCGCCGGTCTGCTGCAGGGCACGGACTTTGTGAACGTCGCTCAGCACCGACTGCGAGGCGCTGGCTGCAAAACACAACAAGATACACTAACACAACTGGCATTGCTTCGGTCCTTTTGCATCATAATTGTCCGTTTCTTTATGCGTACGTATGTGTGCACATAAACATATAAATATACTAAACAAAAAAGTTGCATACATATAACATGACACTGAACAGTATAATAAATGAAAAATGTGCAGTGTGTGTGTGTGTATATGTAAAAAATATATACACACATATATAAACAATATAATAAACATAGAAAACAAGATTTTTTTTAAAAGTCCAGTGTGTATATATATATACACACACATAAATATAATAAACATTGAAAACAATAAATTAAAATAAAATTCAGGGTATATACACACATACACACACATATGAACAACATAACAAACATTGAAAACAATAATTTTTTTAAAAAGACACAGACACAGACATTTTTTTTCCATTTATTATATTGTTTACAGTGTTACTGTGTTGACATATTCTGTTGTGCCGCTGCAAGTAAGAATTTCGTTGTTCTATCTGGGACACATGACAATAAAACACTCTTGACTCATGAGTCACTCTGGGGTACAGACAGCGCATGAAGAACTATCCAGCGACCGCAACAGAGGGCCCAGAGGAGGTTTATGAGATTGACTCCAGGGGATGAATGGGTTAACGTACAAGGAGCATTTCAAGGTTCTGTACCTGGGCAGCCCAGTGGCGCAGCACCAGAGACCTGGGTTCAATCCTGACTATGGGTGCCGTCTGTGTGTGGAGTTTGTACGTTCTCCCTGTTGCCACCTGCATTTTCTCCGGGTGCTCTGGTGTCCTCCCACATCTCAAAGATGTGCAGGTTAATTGGTAGCTGTAAATTGCCCCTTCTGTATAGAACTAGTATACAGAATGGTCGGCGTGGGCTCGGTGAGCCAAAGGGCCCATTTCCACGCTGTATCTCTAAATTACCTTCTGGAGTTCAGAAGGATAATAGACAATAGGTGAAGGAGGAGGCCATTCGGCCCTTCGAGCCAGCACCGCCATTCAATGTGATCGTGGCTGATCATTCTCAATCAGTACCCTGTTCCTGCCTTCTCCCCATACCCCCTGACTCCGCTATCCTTAAGAGCTCTATCTAGCTCTCTCTTGAATGCATTCAGAGAATTGGCCTCCACTGCCTTGTGAGGCAGAGAATTCCACAGATTTACAACTCTCTGACTGAAAAGGTTTTTCCTCATCTCCGTTCTAAATGGCCCACCCCTTATTCTTAAACTGTGGCCCCTGGTTCTGGACTCCCCCAACATTGAGAACATGTGTCCAACCCCTTAATAATCTTATTAGGATGAGGGAGGGTCTCATTGAATCCTACTGGATAATCAAAGAATAGAGTGGAAAAAATGTTTCCAATAGTGGAAGAGTCTAGGACCAGATGCCGTAGCCTCACAATAAAAGGACATACCTTTAGAAAGGAGATGAGGAGGAATTTCTTTCGTCAGAGGGTGGTGAATCTGTGGAATTCATTGCCACAGACGGCTGTGGAGGCCAAGTCAATGGTTATTTTTAAGGTAGAGATTGATAGATTCTTGATTAGTACGGGTGTCAAGCGTTTTAGGGAGAAGGCAGGAGAATGGGGTTGAGATAGATCAGCCATGATTGAATGGCCTAATCCTACGATTTATAAACAAACATGGGCAAATGAGACGAGCTTGGATGGGGTGACTTAGTTGGCATGGGCGAGTTGGGCCGAAGGCCTCTTTCCGTGCTGTATGACCGTACGACTTGCCCAGAGTAAACAGTGCGCTCACCTCTGCCTCTGCTTGCTTTAAACAGGGTGTTCCTTTGTCGATCTCCTCCTTCCCCCTTACTAGGGGTCCAGGTCTTGGGGCTGGGGGGGTCAGACCCCAGCTCGGAGCTGACTCCAGACGAGCAGCTCAGTTCGCTGGTCGTACTCTCCGCGTCGCTCTCGTACTCCTCGGCCCCCATTGGCGAAGCCTGGCCGCGGCTTCCCTCGGCGTGGTCGGGCCCGGCAAGTCGCTGGCTCTCGGCGTCACCCAGGAGGTCACCGGAGGGGTTGAACGCTGGGGGCTCGCACAACGGAGCCGCACCCGTCCCACCCGACCCGCCGCTGGCACCGGGGAGCGCCGGGCCTCCGTCCGCAGGCCCGGTCGTCACGACAACGGAGGTCTCCTCTGGGGCAGGCCTCTTTTCCTCACCCTTCCCCAACAGCCTTGAAGCCTGGAACGGCGCTGGCGGCTGCAAAGGCATCGCATGGCGTGCGGGGCAGTTGGAGGCAAACCCAGACAAGGACTGTCGTGTGGTGCAATCACCCGCTCCTGAGAAACCCCCCTCACAGGCGGCTTCGTGTGGGGACCCCAGAGGCAGATTTGACGAGCTGGAGTCTGGCCGGGTGGTGTCCGCGCCGCCGCTCGCTGAAACATTGCCACCGTCGCTCAGGGACTCCCCCATCCTCGTCTGCTTCACAGCCCTAAACATCAAAACAGAAGGTGAAGCAAACAGCCCATCGGCATGGAACCCGTGACCAAAATATCAACCCTCACACAAGGCCCTCAAATGGATCTCACTCTCCCTGCTTCAACTCTTCCCAAAAAGAACGGCAGAAGGAAGGAAGAGAAGAAAAGAAGAGAAACAGTGCTGGCACCAAGTGTTGAATTGGAGATGTGCTGCAGGTGGAGCCCAAGATCCAGGCTCAATCCTGACCTCGGAAGCTGTCTACTTGGAGCTTGCATGTTCTCACGGTGATCAAGAGAGAGCTAGATAGAGCTCTTAAGGATAGCGGAGTCAGGGGGTATGGGGAGAAGGCAGGAACGGGGTACTGATTGAGAATGATCAGCCATGATCACATTGAATGGCGATGCTGGCTCGAAGGGCCGAATGGCCTCCTCCTGCACCTATTGTCTATTGTATGTTTCCCCCCAACGGTTCCAGTTTCCTCCCACATCCCAAAGACCTGCAGGTAGGTTAATTGGCCAATGACCTCTTAGTGTAGACAAGTGACACAAGAGGAGCTGATGGACAAGTTGGAGGAACTCGGGAAAAAGGACAAAAAAAGATCTCCCTCCCTAGGCCAAGCTCGGACTTTTCACAGACTTAGAAGTTGCAAGTTAGTACTGGATTGTAGAAATCTTCTGTGTGCTATTTCAGGAGATGTTGTATTTGTGTATGGTAGGATTGGACTGGATAGCATGCAGAACAAGCCTTTTACTGCACACACACATGGGCGGCACGGTCGCGCAGCGGTAGAGTTGCTGCTTTACAGCGAATGCAGCGCCGGAGACTCAGGTTCGATCCTGACTACGGGTGCTGCACTGTAAGGAGTTTGTACGTTCTCCCCGTGACCTGCGTGGGTTTTCTCCGAGATCTTCGGTTTCCTCCCACACTCCAAAGACGTACAGGTATGTGGGTTAATTGGCTGGGTAAATGTAAAAATTGTCCCTAGTGGGTGTAGGATAGTGTTAATGTACGGGGATCACTGGGCGGCACGGACTTGGTGGGCCGAAAAGGCCTGTTTCCGGCTGTATATATATGATATGATATGATATGATGATATGATACACAAGTACTAAAATAAACTACACTAAACTTTACTGGATTTATCTGACCCTAAACATTAATCACGATATTCCCGTTATCATGTATCTGTGCACAATGGATAGCTCAATTGTAATCATGTATTGTCTTTCCCCAGACTGGTCAGCACACAAAAGCTTTTCACTGCACCATGATAAACGTGACAATTAAAAAAACTCAAACTCCATTACATTAACCTAGGAAGGACACAGTTTAGTACAGTTAAGTACAGGGTGGCAGTGTGAGCTGTGAGGAGGATGCTATGAGGTTGCAGGGTGACTTGGACAGGTTGTGTGAGTGGGCAGATGCATGGCAGATACAGTTTAATGTGGATAAACGTGAGGTTATCCACTTTGGTGGAAAGAACAGGAAGGCAGATTATTATCTGAATGGTGTCAAGTTAGGAAATGGTGAAGTACAAAGAGATCTGGGTGTCCTTGTTCATCAGTCACTTAAAGTTAGCATGCAGGTACAGCAGGCAGTGAAGAAAGCGAATGGCATGTTGGCCTTTATGACAAGAAGAGTTGCGTATAGGAGCAAAGAGGTCCTTCTGCAGTTATACAGGGCCCTAGTGAGACCGCACCTGGAGTACTGTGCGCAATTTTGGTCTCCAAATTTGTGGAAGGATATTTTAGCTATTGAGGGCGTGCTAGGTTTTATTCCCTGAATGGCGGGACTATCGTATGTTGAAAGACTGGAGCGACTAGGCTTGTATACGCTTGAATTTAGAAGGATGAGAGGGGATCTTATTGAAACATATAGGTTTTTTAAGAGATTGGATACATTAGAGGCAAGAAACATGTTCCCAATGTTGGGGAGTCCAGAACCAGGGGCCACAGTTTAAGAATAAGGGGTAGGCCATTTAGAACAGAGATGAAGAAAAACTTTTTCAGTCAGAGAGTTGTAAATCTGTGGAATTCTCTGCCTCAGAAGGCAGTGGAGGCCAATTCTCTGGATGCTTTCATGAGAGAGCTAGATAGAGTTCTTAAAGATAGCGGAGTCAGTGGGTATGGGGAGAAGGCAGGAATGGAGTACTGATTGTGAATGATCAGCCATGATCACATTGAATGGTGGTGCTGGCTTAAAGGGCCGAATGGCCTACTCCTGCACCTATTGTCTATTGTTAACTAAGTCCTTACATCCAAGCTTAGTTTCCTACAATAGAAATAATTTATAAATATTTATTCAGGAATTATATTTATAATATAATAAAAATATTTACAATAATTAACACATAGAAATTGTAACTCAGCGGGACAGGCAGCATCTTTAGAGAGAAGGAATGGGTGATGTTTCGGGTCGAGACCCTTCTTCAGACCGACCTCAGACTGAAGAAGGGTCTCGACCCGAAACGTCACCCATCCCTTCTCTCCAGAGCTGCTGCCCGTCCCGCTGAGTTACTCCAACATTTTGTGTCTACCTTCGATTTAAAACAGCATCTGCAGTTCTATCTAAGACACACGTAGAAATTGTATTTGGTAGGAAAAGTGGCAGCCCAATATGCAATTGGTGGAGGATCACTCTGAAATTAAATATTAATCTTCAGTGTGAAACAAGTACATTTTTTAATCTCCAGAAGGCGGCAGAGGATGACTCACCCAGGGGGTGCCGCTGTGGTGATGGTAGGCGGCGAGTTGGCAGGCGGAGGTGTGGTACGTCTCAGCTCCTTGCTCCCGGGAGTGGTCGCAGCGCTGCCGAACAACATGCCTCCCAGGGCCGAGTGAACAAACTGAGCCTGCAGCGGGGGACAAGGAGGTGGGGCAGTGTTAGCTTGGCGGCTCCACGTCTCTCGCCACCCGAGGGATACGCCACGTGAACGCACCGTCACAATCTGGAGGGCTTCCGTTCACCCGCAGGGCAACCCAAAGGGATATCACCTTCCCCACCCTGGAAAGGTATTCTAGATGTCAACTTATTTACATCGGCGAAACCAAGCGCAGGCTCGGCGATCGCTTCGCTGAGCACCTGCGCTCGGTCCGCATTAACCAAACTGATCTCCCGGTGGCCGAGCACTTCAACTCCCCCTCCCATTCCCAGTCTGACCTTTCTGTCATGGGCCTCCTCCAGTGCCATAGTGAGGCCCACCGGAAATTGGAGGAACAGCACCTCATATTTCGCCTGGGCAGCTTGCAGCCCAGTGGTATGAACATCGACTTCTCCCTCCTCCTTCCCAGATCTCCCTCTATCTTCCTGTCTCCACCTATATCCTTCCTTTGTCCCGCCCCCCTGACATCAGTCTGAAGAAGGGTCTCGACCCGAAACGTCACCCATTCCTTCTCTCCCAAGATGCTGCCTGACCTGTTGAGTTACTCCAGCATTTTGTGAATAAATACCTTCGATTTGTAACAGCACCTGCAGTTATCTTCTGATACAAGGTATTCTCCACTCTGGTCAGCTTTACTGACGGCTTTTAGCAGTGATGGTATTTCTTTAAAACCCTCATCTCAGGAAAACAATATTGCATCCTCCAATTTTAGGTAACTAACCACGCCTCGTATTCCGCTTGCGTAGCTTAGGAACGTACGGTACAAAGAATCGGATGAAGATTGAATTATGTTTATGTTTATAGATACAGCGCGGAAACAGGCCCTTCGGCCCACCGGGTCCGCGCCGACCAGCGATCCCCGCACATTAACACCATCCTACACCCACTCGGGACAATTTTTACGTTTACCCAGCCAATTAACGTACAAACCTGTACGTCTTTGGAGTGTGGGAGGAAACCGAAGATCTCGGAGTAATCCCACGCAGATCACGGGGAGAACGTACAAACTCCGTACAGACGGCGCCCGTAGACGTGATCGAACCCGGGTTTCCGGCGCTGCATTCGCTGTAAGGCAGCAACTCTGCCGCTGCACCACCGTGAACGCCCAAATTCACCAATTTTAGTTAATTACTACAAAACCTCCTCTCCCTTCTCCCCCCTTAAACCCTTTAACACCCCGCTCTCTCCTGTGCCCCACCTGGACTCCCATCTATTTCTCCCCTCCCCCTCCATTCCTTCCTCTGGCTTCACAATTTGCATTCTTCATTATTTTCTTTCACACCTTCCGTCTTCTCATCTCCCATCACCTACGTCAACCTATCACCTGCATCAACCTATCACCTGCATCAACCTATTACTTGCGAGGCTTTGTCCTGCCCCTCCTCTCTTCCAGCTTTCTTCCCCCGGTCCCACCCGACAATCAGTCCGAAGGGTCCCGACCCAAATCGTCACCTCCCCATGTTCTCCAGAGATGCTGCCTGACCCACCGACCCAGCATGTTGTGTCAATTTTGTCAACCAACAAAGCACATATCGAAGGGCCAAATGGCCTACTCCTGCACCCATTTTCTATGTTCTTAGAATCTAAAAGGGACCAAAGGTGCTCCAAGCCTCAACGCTACTCAAAGTATTTTATACCATTTTCCAATTATTTCAACAATATGCAGTTCTGATGTGCATTGGGTGTGAATAGTTAGAAACACCAAAAACTTATCATTCATTGCCTAGGAAACTGAATGCAAAAGTAGGGAAATTATATAGGGCATATATATGCCACATCTGGAGTACATGAACAGAGTGGATTAAGCGGAAAGGTTTAGAGGGATAAGGTCCAAAAGGGACTAGGTCAGATGCGGCAGGCATGGATGAGGTGGGTGAAGTTTGAAATCCTGCGGGGAAAATAACTATTATCGCTGAAGGACACAATGTGCTGGAGTAACTCAGCAGGTCAGGGCGGCACAGCGGGAGAGTTGTTGCCTTACAGCGCCAGAGATCCTGGTTCAATCCTGATTACAGGAGCTATCAGTTGGCTATGGTAAAAATTATAAATTGTCCCCAGTGTGTGGGATCGCGCTGGTGTACGGGAACCGCAAGTTCCCGCTGACTCGAAGGGCCTGTTTCCACGCTTCATCTGTAAACTAAACTGAAAACATTTTCCACTGTATCTCGGTAGAGGTGATGTTTTAGGCCAAGACCCTTCTTCAGTCAGAACTGCGACTTCGATGCATGGAATCTCTTGCCCAGAGTTGGGGAATCGAGGACCAGAGGACATAGGTTCAAGGTGAAGGGGATTTTTTTTTTAACAGGAATATCATATCATATACATACAGCCGGAAACAGGCCTTTTCGGCCCACCAAGTCCGTGCCGCCCAGCGATCCCCGTACACTAACACTATCCTACACCCACTAGGGACAATTTTTACATTTACCCAGCCAATTAACCTACATACCTGTACATCTTTGGAGTGTGGGAGGAAACCGAAGATCTCGGAGGAAACCCACGCAAGTCACGGGGAGAACGTACAAACTCCTTACAGTGCAGCACCCGTAGTCAGGATCGAACCTGAGTCTCCGGCGCTGCATTCGCTGTAAAGCAGCAACTCTACCGCTGCGCTACCGTGCCGCCCTACCTCTAAGGGGTAACTTTTTCACACAGAGGGTGGTGGGTGCAAGGAACAAGCTGCCAGAGGAGGCAGTTGAGGCTGGGACTATCCCAACGTTTAAGAAACAGTTAGACAGGTACATAGATAGGACAGGTTTGGAGGGATACGGACCAAGCGCAGGCAGGTGGGACTAGTGTAGCTGGGACATGTTAGCTGGTGTGGGCAAGTTGTGCCTGTTTCCACAGTGTGTCACTCTATGACTCTATAACTGCGTGCAAATAAATTGTGAGCATTAAAGACCAGCCGAGGCGGGATCAGAAGTAAAACAAGGCTTACTTCAAAGGGAGAACAAATGGTTGTATCTTTGCTTGAGAAGGTGAAGTCAGGCCGAGGCTTGTAAAGTTTGGAGACAGCGGGCGCGGGGCTGGCTGACGGGGCGGCCTGTAGTCGGGCAGCGGGCTGCACTTTGTCCTCCACCACCACTGTGCGCCCGTTATCCAATGGGCGGGTGGAGAAAGCCAGGTTAAAGCTGTTCCAGCTGGTGTTAAACCCAAACACAGGCTTCGGCTTCTGGGGAGCCATAGCGTTGGTACTTTTGGCCCCCCTGGCAGTCCCTGCGGGGCCTTGCTCCTTGCCACGGCTCCCGGCCTCGTCCACGCGTACGCTCCTCGCTCTTTTGGCTCCGTTATCGTCCTGGACCTCGGCAGACTTTCTCTTCGTCAACTGGGCTTTTGTGGAGTCACCTGCATTCAACACACCGGCAGTCAGTGCGCGGAGCCGAACAAAAGCGATCACTGGCAGCACTGACAAAATGTGCATCTCTCAACAGTCAAAAGTGACAGGAGCAGATTTAGGCCATTCGGCCCATCCAGTCTACTCCGCCGTTCAATCGTGGCTGATCTAACTCTCTCTCCTAATCCCTTTACAAACTTTGTACAAGCATCCCCTTCAAACTTTGACCCTCTCACCTTTAAAGCAAATACCAGAAGGCATCGACAGTGGAGCACAAGTCAATGGATATTTTTTTACGGTGGAGAGTGACAGATTCTTGAGTAGTAAAGGAGTCGGGGATATGGGGAGAAGGCAGGAGAATGGGGTTGAGGTGGATCAGCCATAATTGAATAGGAAAGAACTGCAGATGCTGGTTTACATCGAAGGTAGACATAAAATGCTGGAGTAACTCAGTGGGACAGGCAGCATCTCTGGAGAGAAGGAATGGGTGATGGAGTCTGGAGAAGGGTCTTGACCCGAAACGTCACCTACTCCTTCTCTCCAGAGATGCTGCCTGTCCCGCTGAGTTACTACAGCATTTAGTATCGACCTAGCCATAATTGAATAACGGAATAGACTTGATGCGGCGAAGCAATTCTAGAACTTCTAGAGCTAAATCTAACACTCTCTTGAAAACATCCAGTGAATTGGCCTCCACTGCCTTCTGTTTAAACGTAACCAATGAAAACTGAGACGGACAGGACAGATTAATTGTTAATGGAAATTAAAATGATTTTTTCCAGACTCAGGTGCTGGAAACCCGAGATAAAATGAAAATGCTGGGAACACTCCACTGGAGGAGAAGCGATTCAGTAAGCCCTCGCAATAATAAGCCTCGGTGTAATGGATTTTGATATAACGGGCCGATGCCCCCGTTGCAACTCCACCAGTTTCCTAATGATCCAGCGTCACGTGGCGTGCTCCCGGTTGCAGGAGTGGAGAGAGCGAGCAACACGAAGGCAGCGTGAGTACCGGGCCCATCTCCAGCACACCACGGGTGGGACCAGGATGTCCGTGGTTCCCCGCCCGTGAAATCCTGCTTGTCCACCCCCCCCCCCCCCCAAAAAGCCGCATTTCTTCCCTTCGGGCCTTGGGTTAAACATTGCAACCCATCACTCTGTTATAGCGGACAATCTGCAATAACGGACACCATCCGCCCCTCCCCGGTGGTAAGTTATTGCGAGGATTTACTGTTTTATTGTTTCAGGTCCACGATATTTTTTTTAGCTCGCTGTTAACTTTCACCAAGGTGGTGCAGCGGTAGAGTTGCTGCCTTACAGCAGCCAGAGACCCGGGTTCCATCCTGAATTCGGGTTCTGTCTGTACGTTCTCTCTGTGACCTCGTGGGTTTTCTCAGGGTGCTCCGGTTCCCGCACAACCTTCCAAAGACGTGTATGTAGGTTTGTAGGCTGATTGGCGTCTGTAAATTGCCCCTAGTGTGCAGGATAGAACTAGTTTACGGGGTGATCGCTGGTTGGCGCTGATTCGGTGGGCCGAATGGCCTGTTTCCACGCTGTGTCTCTAATCTAAACTATACTCTCCCCAAGCCCCAAAATAATCCAGCCCCCTGAAGGTTAGTCGACAACAAAATATCGTAGCTCAGTTACTCACCGGTTTCAATCCCGTCCTTGGTCAGTGTGGATTCAATCCCGGCCTTGGTCAGTGTGGATTCAATCCCATCCTTGGCCAGTGCCTCAACATCCTCGTCATGAAGGAAAGCCATGTGAATCAGGGCAGGGTCAACAATTTGCTTCTCAGACACCTGCAACATACAAAGACATTTATTCACAAAATGCTGGAGTAACTCAACAGGTCAGGCAGCATCTCGGGAGAGAAGGAATGGGTGACGTTTCGGGTCGAGACCCTTCTTCAGACTGATATCAGGGGGGCGAGACAAAGGAAGGATATAGGTGGAGACAGGAAGATAGAGGGATATGTGGCTGTGGTAGCGAGTCTGGGTCAAGATGTGGTGGTAGAGTAGGAGGGCAGGAGGAATCACAGAGGGGGAGCAACGAGAGAGCATGTTGCTAAACTCTCATCGAAGAGAGGAGGAGAACTTCTTCAAAGTGGACATACCTCGAAGAGAAATCGCAGTGGAGCAACAAGTAGTATAAGAAAATAACTGCAGATGCTGGTACAAATCGATTTATTCACAAAATGCTGGAGTAACTCAGCATAACTCAGAACATACAAAGACATGTTCTGCTGCTTAAATACCTCAGGGCAAAGCTGAAAAAGGATTTATACACTGGGTCCATTGTTGCCAATAGAACAGAAACAAAAGAACAAAATACTTCAATTTTACTTGCCAAGCTTAATCCCGCCTCTCTTCCAGCTTTATGCTCATAGGTTACAGGAGCAGAATAAGGCCATTCCGTCCACTCTGCCATTGAATCATGGCTAATCTACCTTTCCCTCTCAACCCCATTCTCCTGCCTTCACCCCATATAACCCCCGACATCCTTACTAATCAAGCAATCTGCCAATCTCCACCTTAAGAACGTCCATTGACGAACTCCACAGCCGTCTGTGGAGCTTTCCCTCTCCACCCCCCCCCCCCCCCCCATGCTTGAAGCGTTCCGACCGAGAACGTCACCTATCCATTTTCTTCAGAGATGCTGCCTGACCCACTGAGTTACTCCAGGACTTTGTATCTTTTCTTTTGGTGATGAACCAGCATCTGCAGTTCCTCTACTTCAATATTAGAACCTGCCACGGGCTCAGCAAGACAGAATCCATAACCGGGTTCAATAAATTCAGGGTCGCTAGGCTGTGAAGCTTCAGATGGTTGGTTTAATGACGGCACCAGTACAGTTAGGAGGTTCAGCACAGGAATGCGTTTCTGCGCTCAACCCACGGGGTGCTCTGTACTTCACCTTAGCCTGTAACAAGTGTAGGAAAATAACTGCAGATGCTGGTACAAATCGAAGGTATTTATTCACAAAACGCTGGAGTAACTCAGCAGGTCAGGCAGCATCTCAGGGGAGGAGGAATGGGTGACGTTTCGGGTGTAGCCTGTAACAATGCAAATTGGCCTCTAACTCAAAGAATCCAAATAAAAAAACATTCCACTCCTGCAAAGCCAATTACCAAACTGGATGAAATTTCAACACCTGGGTGTTTAAACGTTTCTTGGATTAAACGTGCAACTTTAGGAATTCAGCGTCCAGGATTTTACTGTGACTGTAAGATGGACAGGTACATGGATTGGACCGATTCAGAGGGATATGGGCCAAATACAGGCAGGTGAGACGAGTGTAGATGGGACATGTTGGTCTACGTGGGCAAGTTGGGCCAAAGGGCCTGTTTCCATGCCGTATGGCTCCATGTAACCCATGAGATTATGTGCTTAGTGCTAACTGGCTCGCCATCAACTTGCTCCCAAGAATTATAAATGAATTTATTATAATTTATTTAACAATTATTTCTACAAGATTTATTATTTTGGGGCAGCAGTGGTGCGGCTGGTAGAGCTGCTGCCTCACAGCACCAGAGACTCGGGTTCTACCCTGATCTCGGCTGCTGTATGCGTGGAGTTTGCGTTTATCGTTATAACTCATGTACTTCCATGCGAGTTATTCTCTTTCTCTATCCGCTTACCCACCCCTATTTTCCTTTCACTCGGTTACACTGGAATAATTTTTTACCACAGCCATTTAAGTGAGCCACTGTCTCAAGGGGGGACACTACAGGAAACCACAGCACCCGGGGGGAAAATCCATGTGGTCAGAGAATGTGCAAAATTCAGCACTACGGCACTCGACGACAGGGTTGAACTGGAGATGTGCAGCAACAGTATTAACTGCAAGTCACTGTGCCTTCGTAAGCACCAATTAAAGGTTACATTTTGAATTCCTCCATTCTCAGGGCACGGATAAAACTGCTGCTCAAAGTGGAGAGAATTTCATTTGGCGTCGAATAATTTTTATTACCTGTTCACTTCTGATTTGCACCAAGCGCGTTAATAAGTTGTGATGGGTCACCACGGCCACACACCACTGGGTGGAAGATTTCAAGTCGTACACCTTGACTTTATAGCCAGTCAGGTTGCTTGTACCTGATAAACAGAGGAACACAGGTCAAAATTGCAGGTACAAGTTCCTACCTAAGTTCCAGGGGCAGAATTAGGCCATTTTGGCCCATCAAGTCTATTCCGCCATTCAATCACGGCTGATCTACCTTTCCTTCTCAACCCCATCTCCTGCCTTTTCCCCCATAACCCCCTGACACACGCACTGATCAAGAATTTGTCAATCTCTGCCATAAACATATCCAATGTCTGAAGGGTCTCGACCAGAAACGTCACCCATTCCTTCTCTCCCGAGATGTTGCCTGACCTGTTGTGTTACTCCAGCACTTTGTGAATAAATACCTCCAATGACTTAGCCTCCACAGTCTTCTGTGGTAATGAATTCCACAGATTCGCCACCCTCTGACTAAATAAATTCTTCCTCATCTCGTCCCTAAAGGTACATCCTCTTGTTCTGCGGCTATGGCCTCTGGTTCCTAGACTCTCCAACCAGTGGAAACATCCTCTCCACATACACTCTATCCAGGCACTGCAGAATAAGAGGGCTATGGCTACCAATGAGCGGCTGACTTTGCCAAGCCACCCACAAGGTCATGTTTACGCATCCACCTTCTGAAAATCCACTGGCTTTTTCTATTTGGAAGACAGAAGCCAATGTCTGCTTTTATAAAATTACTTCAAAGCCTTCAGCTAAATGAATCCACAGAACTCAAATCCAACAGCCACTAGCTAGACTAAGTTAACAGAACTTAAAATTGAACACAGGACAGCACAGGAACAGGCACCTTGGGCCACAATGTCCACGATGAACATCATGCCAAGTTAAACAAATTTCCTCTGTCTACAAAGGATTCACGTCACTCCTACAAATGCGCCTTAAAAAGCATTTTATCAGGACGCATCAAAGCATGGTTTGGGAACAGCTCCACCCAAGACCGCAAGAAATAGCAGAGAATTGTGGACGCAACCCAGACCATCACGCAAAGCCAGCCCCCCCCCCTTCCATTGACTCCATTTACACTCCACGCTGCCTCGGCGAGGCCAGTAGCGTAATCAAGGACGAGACGCACCCCGGCCACTCCCTCTTCTCCCCTCTCCCATCGGGCAAGAGGTACAGAAGTGTGAAAAACGCGCACCTGCAGATTCACGGACAGTTTCTTCCCAGCTGTTATTAGGCAATTGAACCGTCCTACCAACAACCCGAGGGCAGTCCTGAGTTACTACCTACCCAATTGGAGACCCTCGAATATCTTTGATCGGACTTTACCGGACTTAATCCTGCATTAAACATTATTCACGCTGTTCCCTTTATCATGTATTTGTACACTGTTGATGGATCGGTTAGCACACACCTTTTCACTGTACCTCGGTACACGTGACAATAATAAACTAACCTAAATATTGTAGACCAGTTCCCATCAGTTTACAGATCTACCCTGCACAGCTTGAGATTTTGAATGATTGCGACTCACTAATACTTTCCTATTTCTGGCCTTGGATTGTGCAGTTTCTATTTCAGATTTCCACCATTAAGGATTTCCTTTCAGTGGTGCCCTTTGCAACATATTCCTCGTGGCACCAGTAATGGCCACACCCACTTCATGGAAAGCTTTAATTACCAACGAACAGACAGCGTGGAAGACAAATGACACAATATAACACACACAACCCATATTACAACACGAGAAATTTTAATTCATCCCCGGAGGGAAATTGGTCTGCCGACAGTCACAACCCACAAGGTACACGAAAACCTGACATTAAAAGTGAAATCAAAAAGAGACAAGCGACTGTTGTCTGGCTGCCGGGGGCACAGCACCTTCACCGGAACAAATGCAGACTTATCCCCCGGGCAGAGGATTCTAAACTAGAGTGCCACCCCCCCCCCCCCCCACCAGGTCCCCCTTTGTTCTCCTACCGCCCCCCACGCCGGGTCCCCATTGTCATCGTCCCCTCCACCGCCCCTCATGGCGTCCCCTATCATCCCCCCCCACCCCCCCCTCCACTGCCCCTCATGGTGGTCCCCCATCACCCCCCCCCCCTCCACCGCCCCTCATGGTGGTCCCCCATCACCCCCCCTCCCCTCATGGTGGTCCCCTATCACCCCCCCCCCCTCCACCGCCCCTCATGGTGGTCCCCCATCACCCCCCCTCCCCTCATGGTGGTCCCCCATCACACCCCCCCCTCCACCGCCCCTCATGGCGGTCCCCCCACGCTGGGTCCCCATCTCCCCCCCCCCCTCCACCGCCCCTCATGGCGGTCCCCCCACGCTGGGTCCCCATCATCCCCCCACGCTGGGTCCCCATCGTCCCCTCATGGCGGTCCCCCATCGTCCCCTCCCCCCTATGGCGATCTCCCCACGCCGGGTCCCCATCGTCCGTCTCCCCCCCCCCCCCCTCCACCGAGGTATAATTAGGTAAAAAAGATTTTAAAATTAACTTAACAGAAGGAGGTAACCACAACCTCCGAAAAACTCACCATGCAGAAAGAGTTCTTGTGACAATTGCTTAATGAACCAGCTCTTAATTTTGGCACAAATTTCCTTGTTATCCCGAAGAGGTTGGTCCCAACAATCCATATTCATCTATATGGAATTTGATAAGGAAATCAAAACACTATGCATTTCAATATATAGATTGAACGAGCTATATAGCAGAGAAACATGGCCGACTGCACATGCCGACCAAGATACCCCCATCTAAGCTTCCGTAACATATTCCTCTAAACCATTTCTATCCATGTACCTGCGCAAATGTCTTTTAAACGTTATTTTTGTGCCTGCCTCAACTACCTCCTCTGGCAGTTCATTCCATTTACCCTCTACCCTGTGTGAAAAAGCTGCCCTTCACAGTCTCCGATTAAATCTTTCCCCTCTCACCTTAAATCTGCACCTTTTAGTTCCTGAACATTAAACAGCAGGATTTTCTACTGATACGGAGTGGGGCAGGGGTTCTGTGAAAAGCTCGTCACTCTATGATTGCAAATGAATGACGAATAATTTTATTTATTTGCAATGTGGGAGGTAGATGCCACAACCTCTTAAACTATGCTTTTGTCCACCATTTCAGAGAAGGGTTAAGACCGTAGGATGTAGGAGCAGAAATAGGACTCCTCCACCACCACCACCACCACCCCTGGCTGCACATTTCAGGCACTTACCACTTAAACTCAGCAAGCACTTCTCCTTTAAACTTTGCCTCTCTCAGCTTAAAGCTACCCCCTCTAGTCTTTGACATTTCTACCTTGGGGAGGCGGAGAAGAGGTTTGTTAAACCTTTGGACAGGACATCATTCTATGATTGCAAATGAATGATGAATAACTTTAAGGTGAGAGAGGCAAAGTTTAAAGGAGAAGTGCTTGCTAAGTTTAAGTGGTAAGTGCCTGAAATCGGCTGCTAGGGGTGATGGTGGAGGCTTAATTCTGCTCCTACATCCTATGGTCTTAACCCTTCTCCGAAATGGCTGATCATCCACAATCAGTAACCCATTCCTGCCCTCTCCCTATACCCCCTGACTCCGCTATCATTAAGAGCTCTATCTAACTCTCTCTTGAATGCATCCAGAGAATTGGCCTCCACTGCCTTCTGAGGCAGAGAATTCCACAGATTTACAACTCTCTGAATGAAAAAGGTTTTTCCTCATCTCCGTTCTAAATGGCCTACCTCTTATTCGTAAACTGTGGCCCCTGGTTCTAGACTCCCCCCACATTGGGAACAAGTTTCCTGCCTCGAACGTGTCCAATCCCTTAATAATCTTATATGTTTCAATAAGATCCCTTCTCATCCTTCTAAATTCCAGTGTAGGAGAGTGGGGTTAAGAGCGAAAGATAGGTCAGCCATGATTGAATGGCAGAGTAGACGATGGGCTGAATGGCCTAATCCTGCTCCTATCACTTATCCCTGCCTCTCATAATCTTATACACTGCTATCAGGTTGCCCCTCAACTTCTAACGTGCTGAATAAAACAATCCAAGTTTGTCCAGCCTCTCCTTGTAGCTAATACTCAATTCAGGTAGTATACGGTTAATCTCTTTTGCACCCTCTCCAAAGCCACCACATCTTTCCCGTGAAGGGTCAACAATACTCCAAATGCGACCTAACCAAAGTCCTGCAACATGATTTCCTGACATACTCATTGGATATTGTCCACACAGTTGCCTGCTTTTAATGCTGCCTGTCCCGCAGAGTTACTCCAGCTTTTTGTGTCAATCTTCCTGCTTTCAAAGGTGTGTGGAATCACTTACCTTCAAGGACTGAAGATGGACATCTTTTTGCAGAAACATTCGGTGCCGGTCAGCAAGAAATTCCACTGCCGTTATCGGCCCAATCCCAACCTTATCCGTCAAGCATTTGAATGTCTGGAATAACAACACAAGAAATATGATTTCGTAAATATGCTTAGAAAGCTTAAAACGTATTCAACGAGAGACAAATGCATTTCTGAAGAGGGAAATAAAACAAGAACGGCACGGTGGCGCAGCGGTAGAGTTGTTGTCTGTCAACGCCAGAGACACAGGTTCGATCCTGACTATGGGCGTCGTCTGTACGGAGTTTGCAAGTTCTCCCCTGACCGCGTGGGTTTACGCCGGTTTCCTCCCACATTCCAAAGACGTACATGTTTGTAGATTAATTGGCTTCGGTAAAGCCAAATACCGGTAAAGTAAATGGTAGATGGGCTATTTATTGCATGCTAGCCAATTGTAGTGCTTGTTAGTAGTAGTCCCGCCTAGTACGTGCTTTATAATACGTCAGGCAGTAGATGTAGCAGCTCGGAGCTACAATGTACTGCAGGTCCTGAGATGAGGAAAAACTTTTTAGAACTGAGATGAGGAAAAACTTTTTCAGTCAGAGTTGTGAATCTGTGGAATTCTCTGAGTGCATTCAAGAGAGAGCTAGATAGAGCTCTTAAGGGTAGCGGAGTGAGGGGGCATGGGGAGAAGGCAGGAACGGGGTACTGATTGAGAATGATCAGCCATGATCACATTGAATGGCGGTGCTGGCTCGAAGGGTCGAATGGCCTCCTCCTGCACCTATTGTCTATTGTCCTATGCTGTAAGTGCTTCAATAAAATGATGCGTTGTACCTTAGCGTGCACTCAAGTACTTTATTACATAGTGTCAGAGTCAACACGGACCTACTCCTCTGCGTTTATCGGGTTTTATTTTCTTTATTTAGTTTGCACCTGTTATCTCCATTATGGCTAATTCGTGTCGTCGCCCAGACACTCTGATCTTTGATTTAGACATTGCTGAACGTTGGCGTCTTTTCGAGTGCGACTACACTCATTATGCTCGCATCGTTCATCGCAATGACCCTCTTGATGTGCGTGCGTCTGTTTTGCTCAAACTTGCGGGTCCTGAGGCTATGGACCGAGCTGACAACTTCGTTTTTGCTCCAGCTGTTTTGGGTAACGACGGCCAGGTCCTCGTTCCTGCCGAGACTATAGACGACCCTGCGGTTCTACTCAAGAAATTCAGAGAACCAACTGTGTGATATGCCTTCCAACCATATAATTGAAAGAACAAAGTTCTATGCTCGTTTGCAGCAGGCTGATGAACCGATTGAACAATGTATTAGTGACCCCAGGCACATGGCTGCGCGCTGTCGAGTTGGTGAGTTGCGGGACGAACTTGTCCGAGATAAGCTGGTAGGGAGCATGATTGATAGCAAACTGAGAGCTGAGGTGCTTCGCAACACTGAGTTGACTTAGACGAAGGGATTAAAAGTACCATTAGCAAATTTGCAGATGATACTAAGCTGGGGGGTAGTGTGAATTGTGAGGAAGATGCAATAAGGCTGCAGGGTGACTTGGACAGGTTGTGTGAGTGGGCGGATATATGGCAGATGCAGTTTAATGTAGATAAGTGTGAGGTTATTCACTTTGGAAGTAAGAATAGAAAGGCAGATTATTATCTGAATGGTGTCAAGTTAGGAGGAGGGGGAGTTCAACGAGATCTGGGTGTCCTAGTGCATCAGTCAATGAAAGGAAGCATGCAGGTACAGCAGGCAGTGAAGAAAGCCAATGGAATGTTGGCCTTCATAACAAGAGGAGTTGAGTATAGGAGCAAAGAGGTCCTTCTACAGTTGTACCGGGCCCTGGTGAGACCGCACCTGGAGTACTGTGTGCAGTTTTGGTCTCCAAATTTGAGGAAGGATATTCTTGCTATGGAGGGCGTGCAGCGTAGGTTCATTAGGTTAATTCCCGGAATGGCGGGACTGTCGTATGTTGAAAGGTTGGAGCGATTGGGCTTGTATACACTGGAATTTAGAAGGATGAGGGGGGATCTTATTGAAACGTATAAGATTATTAGGGGATTGGACACATTAGAGGCAGGAAACATGTTCCCAATGTTGGGGGAGTCCAGAACAAGGGGCCACAGTTTAAGAATAAGGGGTAGGCCATTTAGAACGAGATGAGGAAGAACTTTTTCAGTCAGAGTGGTGAAGGTGTGGAATTCTCTGCCTCAAAGGCAGTGGAGGCCAGTTCGTTGGATGCTTTCAAGAAAGAGCTGGATAGAACTCTTAAGGATAGCGGAGTGAGGGGGTACTGATTGAGAGTGATCAGCCATGATCGCATTGAATGGCGGTGCTGGCTCGAAGGGCTGAATGGCCTACTCCTGCACCTATTGTCTATTGTCTATTGACCCTAGACAAGGCCATACACTCCTGCCATATTTCAGAGATGGCTGCTTCCCATGCCGTTCCTGTCCCCTGCAGCCCACGCCAGCAACATAACGTTAATCTCACAGACTTCTCCTCCCGCAGAACCTCTAACGCGCCTGCTACTCGCTGTCTGAATTGTAACTATTTAGACAATAGACAATAGGTGCAGGAGTAGGCCATTCGGCCCTTCGAGCCAGCACCACCATTCAATGTGACCATGGCTGATCATTCTCAATTATTTTCAAGCGAAGGGTCGTCAGTTCTGTGTTGCCCACGGAAAGGCTTGCAATTTCTGTAAAAAGTTGAACCATTTCGCTAGATGCCGTCATTCCCGTGTGACTGCTAATGTTCCAAGGACAAGTTTGCTCCTGCTTCAACAGGAATTCGCTGATACCGGCGCCCAGGAGCCTGAATTGTCGTCCCCCGCGCTCTGCTCAATCAGTGCAGATAACAGCTCCGCTATTCACTCCCTCCTCCCTTCGTCTAACAAGCTACTTGACCCTGAGGTAACTGTGTTCGTAAATAACAGGCCTCTACTGGCCAAGGTAGACACGGGCACAACGGTCAACGTCATATCATTAACGGAGTTCAACAAAATTCGCAATGCCGAACGCATAGATAAAGCCTCAATGCTTCGGGCTTCTGGGGGAGAGATCCTGCACCCACTTGGAAAAGCTCATTTAAAGTGCACTGCTGATGAGCAGACCCGCACAGCTGGTGAGCGCACCAATACTTTCATATTTTGATCTGGAGCTACCGGTTACCATCACCTGCGATGCGTCCCAGTACGGGCTAGGCGCTGCGTGCCTGCAGACCACGACTGATGGCGGCTTCAAGGCCGTCTCATATGCATCCCGTACTCTGACTGACACCGAGCAGCGCTATGCACAGATCGAAAAGGAACTGCTCGCAGTGGTTTTCGCCTGCACCAAATTCAATGACTTCATCTTTGGCAAGAACGTTACCATTGGGACTGACCATCAGCCGCTGGTCACTATTTTGAACAAGCCGATTCACGCTGCCCCAGCACGATTGCAACGGATGATAATGCAGCTGCAGCGCTTTGATTTCCAGATCGTCTACAAGAAAGGTAAAGACATGCACATAGCAGACAGGCTACCCAGAGCCCCGCGCAAAACCAATCAACAGCACCTCTCCGAACAGGACGCATTCTCAGTCATGAAGGTCTCGTTTGTGCTGACTGATCGTTTACGCCGCCTAGCCGAACACACAGCTGCTGATGAGACTTTACAATTGCTGTCCAGTCATACGGGCCGGTTGGCCCCACAGACAGTCAAACACCCCGCCTGAGATACACCCCTACTTCCTGGTTCGCGACGAACTAGTGCTCCAGGACGGAATCATAGTCAAGGGCCACAAGGCGGTGGTCTCAGCCGCACTCCGGGATGAATACTACAACGACGTCCACAGGGGTCACCCCGGCGCTGAGGCAACCCTTCAACGGGCGCAAAGCATGTTTTACTGGCCCGGGATGACTAAATACATACGTAGAAGACCGAAACGTGCGCTGTCTGCAACAGCCTGGCACCACATCAGCAGAAGCAGCCCCTACTGCCCCAACCTGTCCCGCCTCTTCCATGGTCCTCGTTGGCTACCGACATCTTCGAATGGCACGGGAAACACTACCTGGTTTTGGTTTACTCTTACTCGGGCTGGTTCGAGACAGACCTTCTGCAGACCATTTCCTCAGAGGCTGTGACCGAGAAGCTGCAACGGCACCTCTCCATACATGGATCCCCTGCACATATTCAGTCTGACATAGAAACATAGAAAATAGGTGCAGGAGTAGGCCATTCGGTCCTTTGAGCCTGCACCGCCATTCAATATGATCATGGCTGATCATCCAACTCAGTAACCTGTACCTGCCTTCTCTCCATACCCCCTGATCCCTTTAGCCACAAGGGCCACATCTAACTCCCTCTTAAATATAGCCAATGAACTGGCCTCAACTACCTTCTGTGGCAGGGAATTCCACAGATTCACCACTCTCTGTGTGAAAAAAACTTTCTCATCTCGGTCCTAAAAGACTTCCCCCTTATCCTTAAACTGCGACCCCTTGTTCTGGACTTCCCCAACATCGGGAACAATCTTCCTGCATCTAGCCTGTCCAACCCCTTAAGAATTTTGTGCGTTTCTATAAGATCCCCCCTCAATCTTCTAAATTCCAGCGAGTACAAGCCGAGTCTATCCAGTCTTTCTTCATATGAAAGTCCTGCTATCCCAGGAATCAATCTGGTGAACCTTCTCTGTACTCCCTCTATGGCAAGAATGTCTTTCCTCAGATTAGGAGATCAAAACTGTACGCAATACTCCAGGTGTGGTCTCACCAATGCCCTGTACAACTGCAGCAGAACCTCCCTGCTCCTATACTCAAATCCCCTCGCTATGAATGCCAACATACCATTCGCTTTCTTCACTGCCTGCTGCACCTGCATGCCTACTACACCAGCAGGCAATTCACCAGCCAAGCATTTAAGAACTTTGCTAAACGATGGGACTTCCAACACATTATCAGCAGCCCCGAATTCCTGCAGTCCAACGGGCTCGCCGAACGCGCCGTCCGGAGTGCGAACAACTCATGGAACGAGCTTAGCTTGCCAAATCCGACGTATACCTGGACTTACTCAATCTACGGAACATTGCATGGGATCCTGTCCTAGGCTCGCCAGCCCAGCGACTAATGTCTCGCCAAACCCGTGCTCCCCTGCCTGTCTCCCAGCAGCTACTCCAGCCGCACGTTCGGTCCCCGCCCGTGGTGCAGAAGCAACTACAACGTCAACGGGACACACAGAAGCGGTTCTTCGACAAGTCCAGCAAGCCACTCACACCTCTTGCACGTGGACAAGTGGTTCGTCTGCAAACCGACAAGGGCCACGCATGACTGGGACACATTTACGGCCCTTCCAAGGAGCCACGTTCATACCTGGTCGAAGTGGACGGGGTCATCTACAGCCCCAACCGTCAAAACATTCTTCCTGCTGAGTATTGCTTAGAGTAGATCAACGGACAATGGCGAGGGGCAGCATGGTGGAGCAGCAGTAGAGTTGATGCCTTACAGCGCCAGAGACCCTGGTTCGATCCTGACTACAGGTGACATCTGTACAGAGTTTCTACATTCTCCCCGTGACCTGTGTGTGTTGTCTCTGGGATTTCCAGATTACTCCCGCACTCCAAACACACAGTGTCCTCCATAATGTTTGGGACAAAGACCCATCATTTATTTACCTCTGTACTCCACAATTTGAGATTTGTAATAGAAACAAAATCTCATGTGATTAAAGTGCACATTGTCAGATTTTATTACAGGGTATTTTTATCCATTTTGGTTTCACCATGTAGAAATTACAGCAGTGTTTATACATATTCCCCCCATTTCAGGGCACCATAATGTTTGGGACATATGGCTTCACAGGTGTTTGTAATTGCTTAGGCGTGTTTAATTGCCTCCTTGATGCAGGTATAAGAGAGCTCTCAGCACCTCGTCTTTCCTCCAGTCTTTCCATCACCTTTGGAAATTCTTATTGCTGCTTATCAACATGACGACCAAAGTTGTGCCAATGAAAGTCAAAGATGCCATTATGAGACTGAGAAGTAAGAATAAAACTGTTAGAGACATCAGCCAAACCTTGGTTTTACCAAAATCAACTGTATGGAACATCATTAAGAAGAAAGAGAGCACTGGTGAGCTTACTAATCACAAAGGGACTGGCAGGCCAAGGAAGACCTCCACAGCTGATGACAGAAGAATTCTCTCTATAATAAAGAAAAATCCCCAAACACCTGTCCGACAGATCAGAAACACTCTTCAGGAGTTAGGTGTGGATTTGTCAATGACCACTGTCCGCAGAAGACTTCATGAACAGAAATGCAGAGGCTACACCACTGGTTAGCCACAAAAATAGGATGGCCATGTTACAGTTTGCCAAGAAGTACTTAAAAGAGCTACCACAGTTCTGGAAAAAGGTCTTGTGGACAGATGAGAGGAAGGTTAACTTATATCAGAGTGATGGCAAGATCAAAGTATGGAGGATAGAAGGAACTGCTCAAGAACCAAACCAACCCTCATCTGTGAAACACAGTGGTGGGGGTGTTATGGCCTGGGCCTGTATGGCTGCTGAAGGTACTGGCTCACTTATCTTCATTGATGATACAACTGCTGATGGTAGTGGCATAATGAATTCTGAAGTGTATAGACACATCCTATCTGCTCAAGTTCAAACAAATGCCTCAAAACTCATTGGCCGGCAGTTCATTCTACAGCAAGACAATGTTCCCAAACATACTGCTAAAGCAACAAAGGAGTTTTTCAAAGCTAAAAAATGGTCAATTCTTGAGTGGCCAAATCAATCACCCGATCTGAACCCAATTGAGCATGCCTTTTATATGCTGAAGAGAAAACTGAAGGGGACTAGCCCCCAAAACAAGCATAAGCTAAAGATGGCTGCAATACAGGCCTGGCAGAGCATCACCAGAGAAGACACCCAACAACTGGTGATGTCCATGAATCACAGACTTCAAGCAGTCATTGCACACAAAGGATATGCAACAAAATACTAAACATGACTACTTTCATTTACATGACATTGTGGAGTACAGAAGTAAATAAATAAATGATGGGTCTTTGTCCCAAACACATTATGGAGGGTACTGTACAGGTTTGTAGGTTAATTGGCTTGGTAAAATTGTAAATTGTCCTGAGTGTTGTAGGTTAGTGTTAGTTTGCGGGGATCGCTGGTCGGCGCGGACGGTGGACTGAAGGGCCTGTTTCTGCACTGTATCCCTAAACTCAACTAAAATATTTTGCAGGAATACAGGGCAATACAAAGAGGGGGAAAGAATGGGATTGCTCTCCTAGTCAACTGCACAGATATGAAGGGCCAAATATAATTATAACACAGAAGGACAAGGAAGATAGAATTAAAACCTGATAATGGAAGTTTCATCATAATGTGATCAGGCATACCGATCCTGTGAAGAACTGATGGAACTGATAGGTGCAGGAGGAGGCCATTTGGCCCTTCAATCCAGCACCGCCACTCAATGTGATCATGGCTGATCATCCACAATCAGTAACCCGTGCCTGCCTTCTCCCCATATCCCTTGATTCCACTAGCCCCAAGAGCTACATCTAACTCTCTTTTAAATTCATCCAGTGAATAGGCCTCTGCTGCCTTCTGTGGCAGAGAATTCCACAAATGTGCTGATGTTGAAAAGCTAGTTTCACAGTCTCCGGATAATTCGAGCTCTAGAGGTTTGTTCGGGAAAGGAGGAGTTTAGCTACTTAGGAATAAGATGAACAATTTCTTTAATAATAAAAGCAGCAAAATACAGGCACCAGAGAGAGGCAGAGTTAACATTTCTAGCCGAAGACTATCGATTCTGCAGTTCCTGCCTGACCCACTGAGTGTTTCCAGTGTAGAACAAAGTGCTGGAGTAACTCAGGGGTCAGGCAGCATCTGTGGAGGACATGGATAGGTGAAATTCTGGTTCAGGGCGCTTCCTCAGACTGACATAAATAGGTGACTTTTCGGGTCAGGACTCCCTTCTTCAGACGCGAGAAATTGTGAAACATTTTAGACCTGCACCAACTGCAGCTCTTTTCTAATTTTTATTAGCTGAGTAATTCCTTTACTTTAAAGACTTTAGCTTAAAGACTAGACCAAGTGGACCCGTTGGGTCCAAACCTCTCCTGCATTGGCGCTGCACCCTCTCCTCCCCTCTTCCCTCCCCCTACGCACTCCCCCTCCCCTCGCCCCAACTGTGGAGCCGTTGCCGGGTGGGCTCCCGGGGCCGTGGGTGGGCGAGAGTAGACAGGGAGAAGGCACTGACCTCGGCCCCATTTCTCCTGCGGGCCGAAGCCTGTCCTGCATTAGGGGACAGCCATCTTGTTAGACCGTCTGCCGCGCGCTGCACCATGGGAGGAAGGTCAGGCGCGGGGCACACCGGGACGGGCAGAGGTCCTCCAGCTGGTCCTCCGGGGGGCGCATTTATTAAAGTTTATTAGGTAAATGTTTTTAAAAAGTAACAAAAGTGGGTTTATTCCATCCACGGGGGAATGGTGAGTAAGGTGGGCCTAAAATTGTCGCGCTATCGTGTACCGTTTTGGCTGTGTCAAGCCCCAAACTATATAATGCACAAACAGAGAGTTTTAGTAACATATAGATTAACCGAGTAATTTATTTACTTTAAAGTCCGTTATTGCCAACTGCCCCCTATAACCAAGCATGGTATTATCACTGTGTAGGTAGTCGAAACAAACAACTGCAGTTGTTAGACAAAAGGACACAAGTGACTAAACTCAGCGAGTCAGTGTATGGGTTAAACTGACAATTTCAACTAAAATGTGAAATGGAGTTATCAACCAAGTTAGCAGCCCTGACATTCCATTGCCTCTCGAAAACAAGGTCCCGGACACGTTATCTGTGATCATTGCCTTGGAACGCAGTCTTCTAGGCCATTCTCTGGGAAAGCGTAGCGTTGGTGAACAAAACACAGCAGCAGTGGTTGGGTCGACCACCCGCGCCCCTGCCGCGAGTAGCACAGAAACGTTGCAGACAAGGGGGGCTTACGATTGGCTCGGGGAGGGGGGCAGTGGCGCGGTCTGCTCCGATAAGAAATGCCATAAAGGATGGTGTTGGGCACCACTCCAGGAGAGAGCCCCAGCCTTGGACCGTGTCGCGAACGATGCCGGGTGATCGTGAACATAACACCCTGCGGCGTGCTCTGCTGTGTACTCGGGCTTTGTGAGTGCATTCGGGGATATTTGAGGATGCGTGAGTGTATGTGCCTGATGTAGTAGTGTGATAAAATACCGAGTGATAAACTGTTATCTGAATCCAGTGATTCATCGAACACAAGTCAGTTACTGTGAACACGGATAGGTGATGTTTCGGGGCAAGACCCTTCTTCAGAATCTTGGTCCGGAACTGGGCCTGGAATGCAGGCGAGTCGACGGCCGATAGGGCAGAGGCGAGGATCGGCGAAGTCAATGGACGCGGCCTGCGGACAGCCAGAGTGCAGGTAAGGGCGGGCGGTGGCAGGCACTGCCTGGACGTGGCCGAGGAAGCTGTGCGGGGCGGAGCAGCAGTTGTAGGTCAGGACGGGAGGGGCGTCGTGGGCAGCCGGGACGAGAAGCAGCCGGGGAGGTGATGCGAGCCAGGGGTGGCCTGTGCAGCCGTCGGTAGGTAAATCCGCTATAACCAAAATCTGCACGTTCAAAGCAGAGATCAATAGATTTTGGGCCTCATTGGAACAACAGGGAGAGCGAAAGCCAGAATGTAACGTTAACAATAGACAATAGGTGCAGGAGGAGGCCATTCGGCCCCTCGAGCCAGCACCACCATTCAATGTGATCATGGCTGATCATTCACAATCAGTACCCCGTTCCTGACTTCTCCCCATACCCCCTGATCCTTATCCTTAAGAGCTCTATCTAGCTCTCTCTTGAATGCATTCAGAGAATTGGCCTCCACTGCCTTCTGAGGCAGAGAATTCCACAGATTTACAACTCTCTGACTGAAAAGGTCTTTCCTCATCTCCGTTCTAAATGGCCAACCCCTTATTCTTAAACTTTAAACCCCTGGTTCTGGACTCCCCCAACATGTTTCCTGCCTCTAACGTGTCCAACCCCTTAATAATCTTATACGTTTTGATAAGATCCCCTCTCATCCTTCTAAATTCCAGTGTATACAAGCCGAGTCGCTCCAGTCTTTCAACATATGACAGTCCCGCCATTCCGGGAATTAACCTAGTAAACCCACGCTGCACGCCATCAATAGCAAGAATATCCTTCCTCAAATTTGGAGACCAAAACTGCACACGGTACTCCAAGTGCGGTCTCACTAGGGCCCTGTACAACTGCAGGACCTCTTTGCTCCTATACTCAACTCCTCTTGTTATGAAGGCCAATATTCCACAGCACCAGTCACAATCCCGATAAAAGTGCAGAACACACACGGACACTGTGTGCCTGCCTCTGAGGCGGCATCATCTTACGAGATAACAAATACAAAAGAAGACTTCTTCATACCAGAACTGGCCAGCGCGCGCCTTCTGTGACCTCTTCAGGCTTCCTGTCAGCCAGGGCTAACTGGTCTTCAATCAGGAAGATGCTCAGCTCCTCGTCGTGAAGCTTTATCCACCGACACCAACTATCATCAAACTCCAAATAGATCTGCAGTAGGGCAAGAAAAAAACCAAAATACACCTTCTCATTAAAAGGCACCCGGCCAACTATCTACAGCCAAGGGAACGGGCTTGGCAGAATCAGCGGGGAGAGAAGGCCCTGTTAAGCTCGACTCTAGTCTGGCACGGCAAAGAGAAACAAAAGTTTGCGTTATTTACACCCCACAGAGGTGCTCAGGTGCGATTCCGCGGGACTCCCTGGTCCGCTTGTCTCTCCCCGTCCCCGGACACTCTCCCCTGCAACTGCGGGCAGTGTAACGCCTGTCTCTACACCTCCACCGTCATCATCATCCAGGGACTCCAACAGACCTCCCAGGCGAGGTAATGATTCACCGGCACCTTCTCGAACCTCCTCAATCGCTCCAATGTTTCTTAAACATTCCTACAGCCACAAGATCATAAGTGATGGGAGCAGAATTGGGCCATTCGGCCCATCAAGACTGCTCCGCCATTCAATCGTGGCCGATCTATCTCTCCCTCCTAACCCCTTTCTCCTGCCTTCTCCCCATAGCCTCCAACACCTGTACTAATCAAGAATCTATCTATCTCGACTTAAATATATCCACCGACAGCCTCCACAGCCTTCTGTGGCAAAGAATTCCAGATTCACCACCCTCTGACTAAAGAAATGTCTTCTCATCTCCTTCCTAAAAGAACATCCTTTAATTCTGAGGCTATGACCTCTAGTCCTAGACTCTCCCACTAGTGGAAACATCCTCCCCACATCCACTCTATCCAAGCCTTTCACTATTCTGTGTGTTCCAATAAGGTCCTCCCTCATTCTTCTAAACTGCAGCGAGTACAGGCCCAGTGCCGTCAAACGCTCATCCTGGAGCCAATTTGCTATCCATTCAGCTATCTCTCCTTGGATCCCATGCAATCTACCCTTCCAGAGCAGCCTACCATGCGCAACCTTGTCGAATGCTTTACTGAAGTCCATGTACACAACATCTACAGCTCTGCCCTCATCAACCTTTTTGGTCACCTCTTGAAAAAAAACAATCAGATTTGTGAGACACGACCTCCCACGTACAAAACCATGCTGACTGTCCTAATCAGCCCTTGCCCATCCAAATGCCTGTATATCCTATCCCTCAGAATACTCTCCAGTAACTTACCAACCACAGATGTTAAGCTCACCGGCCTATAGTTCCCAGCATTTTCCCTGCAGCCCTTCTTGAAAAGAGGTACAACATTTGCCACCCTCCAGTCTTCCAGTATTTAAGGACGACCCATAAATTTCAACCAGGGCTCCCGTAATTTCCTCTCTAGTTTCCCACAATGTCCTCGGATATATCAGTTCAGGCCCTGGAGATTCGTCCACCTTCAAACACAAAATTACCTTCGGTACTTCGTCGGCAGTAACCCTGACTGCTCTCAAGACAATTGCAGTGACTGTTCCAATTTCCCCCGTCCAACTGTCTTTCTCCTCAGTAAATACAGAGGAGAAATACTCATTGAGGATCTTGCCCATCTCCTGTGGCTCCACACAGAGGTGACTGCTTTGATTCCCGAGACCGAGAACAGCGAGAAAAGAAGTTGTGACCGTATGTGATGACACTTGCTTCTGTATAAGCTTGTGCATCTTCTGCCTGTATGACTACGGACTTTATATCCTCATAAATTGTTTCAGCCTAATGGCATTGTTCCTATAGCAGGGTGACCAAAACTGAACACATCACTTCAAGTATAGCCCCACCAAGCACAATAAGGTCCCGACATCTATACTCAATTTCCCCAAATGACGAAGGCCAACATGCCAAAAGCTTTCTTACACCCTGACCACCTGTGGTGAACAGTTGAGGGAACTATGTGCTTGTACTCCAAATTCCCTCTGTTCTACAACACTCCAAGGAGCTACCCCTCTGCGAAAGTTTTACCCTGGTTTGACGTCCATAAAATCCTCTATGATTTGGAGGGGGGGGGGGTCAATATCCTGGCAGGCAGATTTGCCAGTGCTTCTTGGCGGGTTTAAACAAGGTTGACAGGAAGACAAGTTCCAAAGGACACAATGTGCTGGAGCAACTCAGCAAGTCAAGCAGCATCGCTGGGGAACATGGATCAGTGACATTTCAGGTCGGAACCCTTCAAGTACTAGGTCAGAAGAAGGGTCCCAATCCGAAACATCATCTGTCCATTTCCCTCCATAGATATTTTTTGCTTGTGGGATTTGAGTGTAGATATGGGAAAACATTTTCTGCCAGGACATATATTATAAGAAAATAACTGCAGATGCTGGTACAAATCGAAGGTATTTATTCACAAAATGCTGGAGTAACTCAGCAGGGCAAGCAGCATCTCGGGAGAGAAGGAATGGGCGACGTTTCGGGTCGAGACCCTTCTTCAGACTGATGTCAGGGGGGCGGGAGAAAGGAAGGATATAGGTGGAGACAGGAAGATAGAGGGAGATCTGGGAAGGGGGAGGGGAAGAGAGGGACAGAGGAACTATCTAAAGTTGGAGAAGTCGATGTTCATACCGCTGGGCTGCCCAGGCGAAGGAGGACTATCAGCTGGAAGTATTTAAAATAAAACAGGAGATGAAGATTTCCTTCATAAACTGCCTAGTTTATAACTTGAAATGCACTGCCTTGGTTTATCATTGTCGAGGTACAGTGAAAAGCTTTGTTTTGCATGCTATCCAGACAAATGAGATAATGCCATACATAAATACAATCAAGGCAAACTCAAGTAAAATACCAAAATGGAGCAAAGAGAAAGACAGAGTGCAGAATATAGTTCTCAGCATTGAAGCCCACCTGTTCTAGGGATCAAAGTCTAATGCCCACAATGGAGTAGAGCTGAATAGAAGATCATTGGTATAGGAAGGAACTGCGGATGCTGGTGGACACAAAATGCTGGAGTAACTCAGCAGGACAGGCAGCATCTCTGGAGAGAAGGAATGGGTGACGTTTTGGGTCGAGACCCTTGTTCAGTGTCTGAAAACATCACGCATCCGCAGCTCCAGATGTCAATTTATTTACATCGGCGAAACCAAATGCAGGCTCGGCGATCGCTTCGCTCAACACCTGCGCTCAGTCCGCATTAACCAATCTGATCTCCCGGTGGCTGAGCACTTCAACTCCTCCTCCCATTCCCAGTCTGACCTTTCTGACATGGGCCTACTCCAGTGCCATAGTGAGTCCCATCGGAAATTGGAGGAACAGCACCTCATATTTCGTATGGGCAGCTTGCAGCCCAGTGGTATGAACATTGACTTCTCCAACTTTAGATAGTTCCTCTGTCCCTCTCTTCCCCCCCCCTTCCCAGATCTCCCACTGTCTTCCTGTCTCCACCTATATCCTTTCTTTGTCCCGCCCCCCTGACATCAGTCTGAAGAAGGATCTCGACCCGAAACGTCGCCCATTCCTTCTCTCCTGAGATACTGCCTGTCCTGCTGAGTTACTCCAACATTTTTGTGTCCATCTTTAGAATTTCATTAGAACCCTTAGGAATGGTGCTAGATTTACAAGTCGGATGATTTACGGGTAGACTGACTGCAGTGGATGGGAAGAGAGTGCAAAGAGTCACCACACTCCTGCCCCATCTTTAACAGAAGTGGACTGGCTCGCAACAAAAACAAAATCCTCACAGGATGCAAAGAGCAGGGTGGGACTGGCTAAGACCCAGTGCAGGCTCTTCCATGCAGTGGCGTCGAACTCCACATACTAGACAACAGTGCCAGGGCGCACATTCAATCAACTTCCTAAATTCAGTAACCGGGGAAGCAAGTTCAGACAGCTTCTGGGAACATGCACGAGGAAACAAAAACAATTTGTCGGAATACATTAACTGGGTCAGTTGCCTCACTTGTATCAAGACCAGGGAAATCGCAGTTAACAGAGTCAATGAAACAGAAGATGGACGCATCATGCTGGAGTAACTCAGCGGGTCAGGCGGCATCTCTGGAGAATAGGAATAGCTGACGTTTTGGGTCAGAACCGTTCTTCAGATTGAAATAGTTCCAGCAGTTGGTAAAATACAAAAATGTCTCAGATCTCAAGCATCATTGATCAGCAATGTTAATGGTGGCAGTCTGAAAAAAGGGTCCTGACCCAAGTCGTTACCTGCCCATTTCCCCCCACATTACCCAAATTCATCCATCAGGGTTATTTTAAGCCAGTAGTAATTTTAGACAGCTCTCAAAAAATTAGGAAAGGCATCAAATATATACTTTTCAAATGACTGGGCGAGAAGACTATGGATCCAAAGTCAGTCTCCAATCTCCAGCGCCTCTATCCCCCTAACCTTTAAAACTCTCAGTATCCAGCCTTTTAGGTGACCTTTCACTCACCTCTCTCAGAGAAGCTCTCTGGGCGACGTAAGGCTGCCACCAATCCATCACTTTGCCAAGAAGCATTAAATAGCCGCTGCATACCTGCACGGTCCTGAATTTCTAGCTAATTATTAATCCCCAAATATTTCCTGAACTGGAACTATTTACAGACTTGCCGTAGATCACATTATAATTCCAATCATATACTAATTCTGTGGATAATTAATTTATTAACAATTACAGACCAATGGTACAATGGATTATCACATAAAATCTGGGCTCCTCGATTAAGTTATTTTCTGATTTTTCGCAAAATAATCTATTTTCACAGATGGACCTTTCTGATATTGGCGTTGGCTTAGTTTCCATCTTTTTCGCTTTCTCGAAGCAGTGGGAAACCGGAGGCACAGATCTTTATAAGGGGTCGACACTGGTGTCTCCACAACCCTGGGGAATTAATAAGTTACTGCAAACGAGCAGCGTTACATTCAAGAAGACGGAATCGCTGTCCGATTTGTTTCCTTTTGCAAAGTTCAGCTCGCTAGAACGATTAGACATCATAGAAAATGGATGAATAACCCAGCAGGTTACAAAATGCAAGCTGCAGATCGTAAAGGAGGGCTGGAAAGCAGCGGCAACACGCAGCCTGGCATCAATGGGAAGAGTGGAGGGGGGAGGGAAGGGGGCGCACAGGAGAGGAAGTTATATCATTTGTTGCCAAAATGGGGTTTTTTTTAAACTCCGGTCGACGTTGTGATCAACCCTACACCTGTTTTTGTTGAAACTAATGGCCGGTTTCTTGCAAATTGTCACTGCTGTTTACCACAGCGCGAATTTGCATTAAATTCACAAAGTGGCTTTTATAATCCATACTAATTCTCGGGATTTTTTTTCTCTTTCGTCGATCGGATCCGTTTTTCCACCAATAACCACCACACGAGCTTATATTTCTAAATGCAATTAGTACTTTTTTCCCCGACCGTGAAACAATTGCGGTTGGTTCTACTCACTACGAAATCCGGGTTTGCTGAATCTTTGTGGGAAATGGCTCTGATGACCCCCGCTCTCCAGTCCCATTCCGATATTCGCCCGAGCTCCGGCGGTGCTTGAGTGAAGCTGGACAGGACGCAGAGGAAGCGTTTGCCCACCCGGTTTAGCGGGGCTGCCTCTTGCTCGGCGGCTCCATGTTGTTGTTGTTGTTGTTGCTGTTGTTGCAATCCCGACAGCGACATGTTGTAACGTTCGACCCGCAGAACGTTCGCTTCCCCCGCGTTCCACTCGCCCGGGCCAACATTCGCATCTCGTGCTCCCCGCGCACAATCACAACGACCCTCCTACCCTTCGCCCCCGCTCAACGCCCATTGGCTGCCGAGCGCCGATGGGCGGGACGTCGACCGCGCACTTCTCCGATTGGTCGGTGGAGACGTCAATCGACGCTCCGCCGCCCGGAAGTCGGCCGAGCGCCTTCCCGATTGGCCAGCTCCGACGTCAATCAGCGACCTCCCACCCGGAAGCCCTTCCTCTCGGCCCTTTTTCGTCTCCGTCCGCGCGCCGGGTCCCGGGTCTCCCCCTCCCCCGCTCCCTCCTCCAAGCCAAGAAATACCCCGGGACGGCAACAAGGGCCTTTGAATGCACCGGCGCTTCGCTGCGCCAACGGTTGCATTGCACGGCTGCCGCCCCAGGGCTGCTCCGCGGCTGATGCATGCTAACGTGTTGCAATTGTACGGCCCGAAGTCGTTCCTGCCAGCGCGTGCGGGCGGCGGGCGACAATGTTTTGGTGGGGGGGGTAGTGAGGCGGTCATGGATGTGCTGCTTTGTGCGTCGCCATCGCGGGCGGGCATGCGGCTCAGAATCCCTCTGCTGGCGGCAGCGTGCATTGCAACCGCCAGGTGAAGCTCCCAACACTCTTCCCCCCATCCATCCCCTTAAGAATAAGGGGTAGGCCATTTAGAACTGAGATGAGGAAAAAACGTTTTCAGTCAGAGAGTTGTGAATCTGTGGAATTCTCTGCCTCAGAAGGCAGTGGAGGCCAATTCTCTGAATGCATTCAAGAGAGAGAGCTAGATAGAGCTCTTAAGGATAGCGGATTCAGGGGGTATGGGGAGAAGGCAGGAATGGGGTACTGATTGAGAATGACCAGCCATGATCACATTGAATGGCGGTGCTGGCTCGAAGGGCCGAATGGCCTCCTCTTGCACCTATTGTCTATTGTATAAAAATATCCATTGACTTAGCCTCCACAGCTGTCCGTGGCAAAGAATTCCACAGATTCACCACCCGCTGACTAAAGATTTTTAGACTGGATTAAAGTCTCCACAAATTATATAATTGATAAAAATAAAAGAAACAACAGGGTGTATTAGTGGGAATATTACATCATAATTTTCACATCTTACTGCTTTATTAAGATTAGACTCGACACCTGTCATCACCTATTGCATCCCCACGAGAATTTACACTGATGTGGGATTTTGAGAGCCTTATTTTTGTTTACTCCTCAGCTAACTCCTGCATTATTTCACAGTTTGGGCTGGTTTAGGAGATGAACATCCTGAAGCTATTTACAATAGTATATTGGGATGCATCAATCAGTAAATTGTTTTAATCTTCAAGGTTGAGAGACATTGGTGTAGATTTGTAGATTGGTGTAGGTGGTCTCAGCTTCCCCGCAATCTACCCCGGGTTGGGACTAGTCGAACCTCATGCAGCTTCTGGAGCTCCCGACCGGTCTCAACCCGAGACTGCAAGCTCCTTCATGTTGAAGTAATTGACCTGAGATTTTCAATTTATTTCTCCCTCCAGAAATGCTATCTGACCTGCTGAGTGTTTCTGGCATTTTCTATGTTTATTTGAGATTTGTAGCATCTGAAGAAATTTGCTTCTCAATGCCAAAGATTGCCACTCAGTCTACAACGATTTAACAAAGCAACAACAGACATCAACTTGAGGTTGGTGAATAATTTCAGAACACCAACGAGGCACAGGACAAATTTTCATTACGTTCCTTCATGGGTGTTGTTAACTGGTTTAGTTTAGTTTAAATACAGCGTGGAAACAGGCCCTTTGGCCCACCAAGTCCACGCCGACCAGCAATCCCCGTACATTAACACTATCCTACGCACACTAGGGACAATTTACTATTTTTACCAAGCCAATTAACCTACAAATCTGTACATCTTTGGAGCATGGGAAGTAACCGGAGCAACCGGAAAAAGCCCTCGCAGGTTACGGGGAGAACATACAAACTCCGGATAAACAGCAACCTTAGTCAGGATCGAACCCATGTTTCTGGAGCTGTAAGGCAGCAACTCTACCACTGTGCCACTAGGCTAACATTTATTGCCAATTGTAATTACCATTGAGTCTCACCCATGAACAATTTTGTTTCCCTGCAATAGGAAGGGTATCATTTGAGCTGGAATGGCTGCAGAAAAGATTCACAAGATTGCTATTGGGACAGGAGGGTTTGAGTTATAAGGAGAGGCTGGCTAGCCTAGTACATTTTACCCTGGAATATAGGAGGCTAAGGGGTGATCTCATAGAGGTTTATGATGAGGAACACAGATAAGATAATGTTTAGCCATTGTCTTTTCCACTGTCAAAAACTAAAGGGCATAGGTTTAAGGTGAGAGGCAAAAGATTTAAAAGGGACCAGAGGGACAACTTTTTCACACAGAAGATGGTGGGTACATGAAGGGCGGCCAGTGGCGACGGGTTCGATCCAGACCACGGGTGATTTTAGTTTTTAGTTTAGTTTAGAGATACAGTGTGGAAACAGGCCCTTCGGCCCACTGGGTCTGCAACAACCAGCGATCGCCGCATATTTACACTATCCTACACCCACTAGGGACAATTTTTACATTTCCCAAGCCAATTTACCTACAAATCTGTACGTCTTTGGAGTGTGGGAGGAAACCGAAGATCTCGGAGAAATCCATGCATAATGTGATATCTGTGCGGAGTTTGTACGTTCTCCCCTTGACCTGCGTGGGCTTTCTCCGAGATCTGCGGTTTCCTCCCACAATCCAAAGACATACAGGTTTGTAGGTTAGTTGGCTTCAATAAAATCATAAATTGGCCCTAGTGTGTTGGATAGTGTTAATGTACAGGGTGATCAGACACGGTGGGTCAAAATGTCTGTTTCCGTGCCGTATCTGTAAAGTCTAAAGTAAAGAATGAGCTGCCAGAAGAAGTAGTAGAAATGAGTATAATTACTACATTTAAAAAACACAGGACAGGTACATGGATAAGAAAGATTTAGAGGGATATGGGCCAAGTGCGGGCAAGTGGTATTAGCTTGGTTAGGCAACTTGGTCGGCATGGATGAGTTAGGCCGAAAGGCCTTGTTTCGGCGTCTCATAGCTCTATAAATCTATAACGGATGTTGGGATTCAAACTCCATGATTCTGGTATGGTACTTTATATGTCACATGTAACGAAGTACAGTGAAATTCATTTTTTTCTATGCAGTTCAGTACAAGATTCACTATACATAAGCACTTAGATACATATTAGATAAGCATCTCAGATTCAGTATGTGTATAGCAGTAGTATACTGAACCAGTTTGGTGCCATTTTCAACACCCAATTGTTATACTTGCAGGGATCTTGATCTGACCATGAAGGTCTGTTGTCCTGGCAGCATTGCAGGCTAGGCCTGGCCAAGTGTAGCCGTCGGTGTCCACCGCCGCAGGCCACGTCCGGTCCACGCGCTCGGCCTCCTGGAGCGGTGCCCGGTCCAGCCGAACCCCAGGCAGCTGCAGGGCCTCCAGTGGCCCGCTCCACCGTCGAGGCACTGCACTACCTCCCGCAGCCGGTCTGCTGACCGGCTCTTCAGGGTGGGTTCCCGTGGGTCCTCGATCCGCGGCGAGCCAGCCGTGTCCTCTGGACAGGTTCCGGTCCGCGGCGCGGTTCCTCGGCCCACGGCGGGCGAGGCGGGACTACCGGGATATTCCAACCACACCCCGGGACTCTGGATCCTAGTCCAGTAACGTAACCACTAATATGTACTGTGCATTGTGACTCTGACCCATGTAGATTGGAAAGATGTCAAATTTAATTTGCATTGTTCAGTGATTTTAATCAGGCCAATTGAATACCAATTAGTCTGTGTTCTGAAGAAAGAAATGAACGATTATTTAAAATTGCAGCCCAGATCACAACTGACCAGTCACTGGTGAAACAACCTAAACTACAAAGTTCCACCTGGGCAGTCTGCAACCAGATGGCTGGGACAATGAATTCTCCAAATTAGGGTAACTTGGTCCTTTTCTGTTCCTTTCTTGCTCCTTCCCGATCTACCTCTTTCACACCCCTTTATTTTCAACCTCTCCCCCAGCCCCCTAGCACTCAGTTTCCTTTCTCTCCTCCACCTAGTCCATCTGAACATCACCCTCACGTACCCCCCCCCCCCTTCCTCTTCCCAATCTGCCCACCCGCATCTCAATTAGTTGGTTCCTCACTCATCTTCCTTTCCCATCAGATTCCCTTTTTTGCCTCGACGTACCATCTCTCAGCCTCTATCCCAGTCACTATTTCCACCCTTTCCTCTCCATGAATCCATCAGCCAATCAATCCCCCCTGACCCAGATTCACCTCTAGCTTGCCAGCTCAGAAACATAGAACATAGAAACATAGAAAATAGGTGCAGGAGGAGGCCATTCGGCTCTTCGAGCCAGCACCGCCATTCAATATGATCATGGCTGATCATCCAAAATCAGTACCCCATTCCTGCTTTTTCCCCAAATCCCTTGATTCCTTTAGCCCTAAGAGTGGGAGGAAACCGGAGCATCCGCTGAAAACCCACGCGGATCAGGTGGAGAATGTACAGACTTAGTGCAGACAGCACCCATAGTCAGGATCGAACCTGAGTCTCTGAGGCTGTGAGGCAGCAACTCTACTGTGCCGCCCCTGTTATGCTCTGTGCTCTCATGGCTGTTGTGCTTGTAACCTCAATTTTCGAGTCAGTTCCCAATAGATATCTACCTTGGGTGACCTTTCACCCTCTTGCGAGGCAAGAATCTATCTACTCTATCCTTAAAAATATTCATAGGTTCTCACTCCCCTGTCCGAGCCATGTGGAAGTCACGGGATTAAGGAGAGAAACACCCTTGGTGGTGATTTCTCATTGAATTCCCTCTTGCCTTTACCGAGCGGAGCTTTTTGATTAAATTCCAATTTTATTTAATTGCTTGAATTTTAATTCTGAGGATGTTGATATGGATTTCAAACATATATTTTTGGATCAATGGTCCTGAATTTTGGCCACACTCCGCCACAATAGACACTTAGAACCTTTTTCTCTGGGTGGAAAAATCAAAGGACTGGAGGGCATGTTTTAAGGTGAGGGAGGCAAAGTTTAAAGGAGATATGCGGGACAAGTTTGTTTACACAGAGGATGATGGGTGCCTAGAATATTTTATAGACAATAGACAATAGGTCTATTATCTATAAAAGGTCTGCAGGAGTAGGCCATTCGGCCCTTCGTGCCAGCACCGCCATTCACTGTGATCATGGTTGATCATCCACAATCAGTACCCCATTCCTGCCTTCTTCCCATATCCCTTCACTCCGCTATCTTTAAGAGCTCTATCTCTCTTTTGAAAGCATCCAGAGAATTGGACTCCACTGCCTTCTGAGGCAGAGAATTCCACAAATTCACAACTCTCTTTGCATTTGCATTAAATTTGCATTTAAAGATGCACACAGTTAACATTGGACCAAGGAAAAGCAGTTGCTAATGAATAGACCAATGAACAAGGGACAGAAATAACTGCAGATGTTGGAATCCGGAGCGAAAAACTTTTGAGGAAAAACTTTTTCAGTCAGAGTTGTGAATCTGTGGAATTCTCTGCCTCAGAAGGCAGTGGAGGCCAATTCTCTGAATGCATTCAAGAGAGAGCTAGATAGAGCTCTTAAGGATAGCGGAGTCAGGGGGTATGGGAAGAAGGCAGGAACGGGGTACTGATTGAGAATGATCAGCCATGATCACATTGAATGGCGGTGCTGGCTCGAAGGGCCGAAGGGCCTCCTCCTGCACCTATTGTCTATTGTCTCTGGGTGAAAAAGTTCTTTCTCATCTCCGTTCTAAATGGCCTACCCCTTATTCTTAAACTGTGGCCCCTGGTTCTGGACTCCCCCAACATTGGGAACATATTTCCTGCCCCTAGCGTGTCCAATCCCTTAATAATCTTATATATTTCAATAAGATCCCCTCTCATTCTTCTAAACTCCAAGCCCAGTCGCTCCATTCTTTCAACATATGACAGGCCCGCCATCCCGGGCTGTCATGTGGCTTTGCCAGGGGTGGAGGTGGTGGTGGAGGCAGATACGATAGAAACATTTTAAGAGGCTTTCAGATAGATACATGGATAGGCAGGGAGTGGATGGATATGGATCACATGCAGGCTGAAGTGAATAATTTAACTTGGCATCATGTCCGGCACAGATATTGTGGGCCAAAAGTACATCCTGTTACTGATCTGTTGTATGTTACATGTACTGCCTTACTGTTCTATGTTGTATGTTTGATACCATATGCCAGGTTCTGACCAAGCCCTGTAGCTACAATTTTAGTACGTCCTGTCCAGTTCAGTTTAGAGATACAGTGCTGAAACAGGCCCTTCGGTCCACCGAGTCAATGCCGGCCAGCGATCCCCGCACACTAACGCTATCCTACATACACTGGGGACAATTTACAACTATACCAAACCAATTAACCTACAAATCTGTACGTTTTTGGATTGTGGAAGGAAACCGGAGATCCCATGGAAAACCAATGCTGGTCAGGGGGAAAGTGCACAAACTCTGTACAGACAGCACCCGTAGTCAGGATCGAACCTGGTTCTCTGGTGCTGTAAGGCTGCAACAATGTATAGAGTGAATGTGACTCTATCGCTGTATCACTGTGCCGCCCATCATATTATGTTGTGGATCCATGGAGGTTCCCAGGATATTGATGAGATGAGAACAAACATTTTCACTCAGAGAGTTGTAAATCTGTGGAATTCTCTGCCTCAGAAGGCAGTGGAGGCCAATTCTCTGGATACTTTCAAGAGAGAGCTAGATAGAGCTCTTGAAGATAGCGAGTCAGGGAGTAGGCAGGAACGGGGTATTGATTGTGAATGATCAGCCATGATCACATTGAATGACGGTGCTGGCTCGAAGGGCCGAATGGCCTACTCCTGCACCTACTGTCTATTGTCTATTTATGGTAGGCGTTCACACAATGGAAACAAAATTGAATGCCAAACAGGAGGTGATCAGTATCCTTCTTTTTGGTGAATATCTTTGCCGGGCATTTATGTGAAGCCACAGTTACTTGCCACATAGCGGTCCATACTGGAATGGTATCTTGGTCCTTCTGGTGTCGTATTGGTTTTGCTGTGGATTTCTTATTGTCATGTGTACCGAGAAACAGTGAAAGGCTTTGTATCGACAAACTGACTCGTGTAGCTAGGACATGTTGGCTGGTGTGGGCAAGTTGGGCCGAAGGGCCTGTTTCCTCACTGTATCACTCTATGACTCTCTATGACTCTACCCACTCAAATCATACTGTACATAAGTACAATCATATCATACACAAGTACAACAGGTAGTGCAAAGGGAAAAATACCAGAGTGCAGAATATAGTGTTGCACTACAGTTAAATGCAGATCAAGAAAAAGTTCCGCAATGGGGTAGGTCGGAAGATCGGGACCACACCCTGGCTCATGGCAGGACCTTTCAGCAGTCTGATAACAGTGAGGAAGAAGCTATGTGTAGGAAGGAACTGCAGATGCTGGTTTACACCAAAGATAGACACAAAATGCTGGAGTAACACAGTGGGACAGGCAGCACCTCAGGATAGAAGGAATGGGTGACATTTTGGATCTAGACCGTCTGGAGAAGGACCTCGACCCGAAACATCACCCAATCCTGCTATCTCGAGATGCTGCCTGAGTTCCTCCAGCATTTTGTGTCTATCTTCGAGGAAGAAGCTATTCTCCACTCAGGCGTAGACTGTTTCATTTTCTGAGGAGTTGCAAATAAAGTTGAACATTGTTCATAAATTCATTTGTTCCAGGAGCAGGATTAGGCCAATCGGCCCATTAAGTCTACTCCGTCGTTCAATCATGGCTGATCTATCTTTCCCTCTCAACCCCATTCTCCTGCCTTCTCCCCATAACCCCTGACACCCATATAAATCAAATATCTGGCAATCTCCGCCTTAAAAACGCCCATTGAGTTGGCAGCTGTCTGTGGTAATGAATTCCGCAGATTCACTACCCCTCTGACTATAATTCCTTCTCATCTCGTTTCTAAAGGTACATCCTTTCATCCTGAGGCTATGGTCTCTGGTCCTGGACTCACCCACTAGTGGAAACATCTTCTCCACATTCACTCTATACATTGTGAAAAGATCAGTGAACATGCCCACTTCTGACCTTATGTTGGCATGAAGGTCATTGATGAAGAATGCGAAGATGGTTGGGTTCGGACACTGGGCCGAGGAGCTCTTGTATAGATGTGCTAGGGCTGGGATAATTAATCTCCAACAATCAGTGCGACTTCAACCATTGGAGTCATCCCCTGGTTCTTCAGTCATAAGATCATTATTACATCACATAGAAATTGGCCCCTCGGCCAAACTCGTCCATGCCCACCAAAATGTGTCTAGTTGAGCCAATCACATTTTCCTGCATTTAGCCCATATCCCTCTGCACCTTTTCTCTTAATATGCCCGTCTTTTAAATGTTGTAATTGTATCTGCCGCTATAGCTTCCTCTGGCGGCTTGTTCCACATAATCACCAACTTCTGTGTGAAAAAATTATCCCTCGAGTCCTTTTTAAATCTTCCTCTACTCACCTTAAATTTACGTCCTCTAGTTTTAGACTTCGTTGCCCTGGGGAAACAAAGACTGTGGCTATTCATCTTAGCTATGCCCTTCACGATTTTATACATCTCTTTCAAGTCATCATATGGCCTCCTGTGCTCTAGGGAAAGCAATCCCAGCCTATCTAGCCTCTCATTATAACTCATGTCCTCCAATCCCGATAACATCCTTGTAAATCTTTTCTGCACTATTTATAGTTTAATGACATTGGCTTCAATTCCACTAGTGAATCTTAATGACAAATGCATTGATATCATAATCCATGGAACTGAACCGTCATCTCTGGCTATTTACCTTTCCACTTTAGATTGCCCTGCAGGCATTCCTTGACCCTGGGACCTGGGAGGCATCGCACAATCCTAGATACATCTCTACTGTCGCAGAAGCATCTCCTTCTACTAAATATGAGCAGTTCTGGTTATAAGGTCATAAGTGATAGGAGCTGAATTAGGTCGTTCAGCCCATCAAGTCTACTCTGCCATTCAATCATGGCTGGTCTATTTCTCCCTCCTAACCCCATTCACCTGCTTTCTCCCCATAACCTCTGACACAAGAACACAAGAAAAAAGGAGCAGGAGTAGGCCAACCGGCCCCTCGAGCCCGCTCCGCCATTCAATACGATCATGGCTGATCCTACCCCAACCCCCTTCCCACTATCGCCCTCCTTCCCACCCAAAAGAACCGTGTGATCTCCTGGGAGAGGCGAAAAACCGGATAAAAACCCAGGCCAATTTGGGAAAAAATCCGGGAAATTCCTCTCCGACCCCAAGCTAGGCGATCGAAACTTGTCCAGGAGATTACTCAGGTCTTACTATACTTGTACTAATCAAGAATCTATCTATCTCTGCCTTAAAAATATCCATTGACGGCCTCCACAGCCTCTGTGGCAAAGAATGCCACAGATTCACCACCATCTGACTGAAGAATTTCCTCCTCATCTCCTTACTAAAGGAACGTCCTTTAATTCTTAGGCTATGACCTCTAGTCCTAGACTCTCCCACTAGAGAAAACATCCTCTCCACATTCACTCTATCCAAGCCTTTCACTGTTGATACATTATTGGAAGGATGAGGAGACTATGAAGAGTTTGCAGATGAGGGTCACGGGGATGTTGCCTGGAATGGTCTTAGGTATAAAAATTGGTTAGACAAACTTGGATTGGTTTCTCTGGAGTGTTGGAAGCTGAGGAGAGACCTGATACAAGTACAAGCACTCAGCATTTTACCCATGGGGTTACATTACAATAGATAATAGGTGCAGGAGGAGGCCATTTGGCCCTTCGAGCCAGCACCGCCATTCAATGTGATCATGGCTGATCACTCTCAATCAGTACCCCGTTCCTGCCTTCTTCTCCCCATACCCCCATAATTCAAAATTGTGTACGTTAAACATATATACGACCACGCTGTCAGGTGTAAACATGAGCGCATTATTCAAAAAATACAAGCGTGTAAATCAGGTTTTGGTTTTAAAAGAACAAGCACGTTATTCCAAAAACGTATGAATCAAACGCGTGTAAAATGTGAGGTGCCTGTATATAAAATTATGAGAGCTTAAACTCTGAGTTTTAGAGCTTGAATACAGAACAGACTGTGGATATACTACAGGGCATTGGTTTAAGATGACAGGGAGAAAGCATAATGGAGAAGTAAAGGGCACATTTTTTTGCCCCAAAACTGGTAGGTGGCTGCAATACACTGCCAGGGAAAGAGGCGGGCGTAGGTACAAATAGTGGCGTTTAGATAGACACATGCCCCTCTCCCTCTCACCTCAAAGCTGTGCCCTCTCGTGTGCCTCGAGCCTTTGTACTGTATTCCAGTTCGAAAACTCAGAATTTACACAGGCCAAACATTCAAATGCACATTTCTTTAAGATCTCTGCATTTTTTTGGAAAGATTTCCTGAAAGTGCTTCTGTCCAGTTTTCAGTCAAATAACTGGGTCTCTGATTCCCAAAGGAGAGGAGCGAATGATACATTTCTAACAGCTCACTCTGCAGACCAGTTAACTGAGGTATCCCTTCGGTGTGAAAGATACGCCATCCACGATAGTTTATTGTTAAGTCTACACAATATATAACCTGATTTTTTCGGTCGCACTGTTTTATCGATGGATGAAGATGTGTTGTCATTTTGCCTGCTCAACCACTGTAAATCTTTGAATAATTCATGTAATATTAAACAAAGGCAGCAAATAATCTCCTAATTTATGAGCAAACAGGTAGCCCCTTCTTAATGCTGTAAAAATGCGAGGCTATAAATAGATGGCTTCGACGTTGGGGTAATCCATAAACACACAGAAGGCAAAGCAATACATTTAAGATTACTAAAGAAAGCTACCAGTAACCGGCTTGGCAGCAATGAGTGCTACAGTAGGAAATAAATCTCCTGTCACTGAGAGGTACTCAGGTCATGAAAACCGTGAGATGCAAGGAACACTGCAATTAACTCCACAGTCGTATAAAACCGCCGTGCAGACTGCGTCTGCTGCATGAATGCTCCACCGACGCAGAGAAAGGTGTCACGAGTAAAAAGAGAAGGAAAGGAAACGGAGAAAATAGCTGCACAACCTTATTGAATTCTCACTCCATTTCATGAGTTACATGTTCATACGTTATGGGAGCAGAATTAGGCTTTCCGGCCCATCAAGTCTACTCCACCATTCAATCATGGTTGATATATCCTTCCCTCTTAACTCCATTCTCCTGACTTCTCTCCATAACCCCTGACACCCGTACTAATCAAGAATCTGTCATTCTCCACCTTAAAATATATAATTGGTGGCCTCCACAACCTTCTGTGGCAATGAATTCAAGATTCAAGATTCAAGATATCTTTATTTGTCATCCTTTTGGACGAAATTTAGTCACCCACAGTCCAATAATAAAATCAATAAAACAAACAAATTACACAACCCCACCCAACGCACAAAAAAAGAAACATCCATCACAGTGAGTCCCCTCCAGTCCCCTCCTCACTGCGATGGAAGGCCAGAATGTCTTTTCTCTTCCCCTGCCGTCTTCTCCCGCGGTCAGGCTGGTGTCGTTGCCACGTTCCAGGCCGCGCCGGCCGGTGGAAGGTCCGCAGAGGGCCGACCCAAGCCCCGCGATCCGGGGCGGGCGAACACGCTGTCGCTACCGCTGTTGCTGCACGTCTGGGCGGTCGTGGCTCCCGACATTGAAGCCCCCGTCAAGCAGAGAAAAATCCCACGGCCTTTTTCAGGCCGCACCGGACGGTGAAATGTCCGCGGCGGGCCGACTCAAACCCAAGATCCGGGGCGGGCGAATTCCACAGATTCGCTACCCTCTGACTAAAAAAAAATCCTCTCCATCTCCTTTCTAAAGGTACATCCTTTTATTGTGAGCCAATGGCCTCTGGCCCTAGACTCTCTCACTTGTGGAAACATCCTCTCCATGTCCACTCTCTCCAGGCCTCTTTAGCCTCATTCTCTCCTGTTGTCAATGTACTGAGGGATGTTAAAAGTCAGTATGGACAATATATCATGAAGCAGACTTTGTGTGCACTTGCTTTCACAAGTCAAGACATAGAATATAAAAGTACAGACATTATCTTGCAACTTCACAAAACATTGGTTAGACCGCACTTGAAATATTGCATGCAGTTTTGATTGCCACACTGTTGGGAAGGATTAGGTTGATTTTCCAATGGCCTGAGAATAACAAAAGAAGTAATGGAAAGTAAATTAGGGATGAAGAATAAATGTCAACACTGCCAGCTATGTCCATATCCCATCAACAAAAGCTTTTTCTAATAAATTATAATATCATCTCAGATTAAACATTTAATAGCGAAACAAAGCACAGATCCAAACATCATCATTCGTTTTCCTTTCTCCTGACTCTCAGTCTGAAGAAGGGTCTCGACCCAAAACATCACCTATTAAACCAACATCTGCAATTTTCTTTCCTATACATGTTAGCCAGATTGGGTAATGGCAACAGGTTTCCTCCTCTCAGGAACATCAGTGAACCAGATGTGTTTTTAATAGAACAATCTGGTAGTTCAATTGTCATAATTACCGATGATAATTTATTTAATGACTTGGTTTTTAATTCCACAACTGTTGGGGTGAGATTTGAACTCAAGGCTTCAGTGGTGCAGTGCTTCTGGATAATAGTCCAATAGACTAACTGCCACGCTGGTGGGGCTGTTTCCCGAAGCCAAGAAACATTTAGGAAGAATTCATTTCCCATTGAAAAGATCCAAACATTAACAAGCAATACTGGCATGGTTTCAAGTAGCAACTGAATTACCATACCACAACCAGAGAGCAGACCTGAACTCCTATCTACCTCATTGGTGACTCTCAGACTATCCTTGATCAGACATTACTGGCTTTACCTTGCACTAAACGTTAATTTACACTGTAAATGGCTCGATTATAATCATGTATTGTCTTTCCACTGACTGGTTTGCACACAACAAAAGCTTTTCACTGTACCTCAGTACACGTGACAATAAACTTAACTCAACTAAATTGAAGAAACTGCAGATGCTGGTTTATACCGAAGATTGACACAAAATGCTGGAGTAACTCAGCGGGCCAGGCAGCATCTCTGAAGAAAATGTATAGGTTATGGCGAGTCTGGAGGCTTGTACTTTGTTAAAGAAGTTTATTGCGGCAGCAATATTCAATTACAAAGGATAACAAACGAGATTACAGACAACCATTAACTCAAACTGTTCACATCGAAGTTCTCTTCCCACTGCCTGGTTTTGGGCCCCAAAACCACCACGTGACCTTGCTGGCCAATCAGCGGGTTCGTCTCTCAGGACCAATCCCTACGGTCGCACCACCATGTGACCTTGCTGGCCAATCCGAGGGTTTGACTCTCAGGACCAATCCCTATGGTCGCTACATGGTGACGTTTCGGGTTGGGTCTGAAGAAGGGTTCCGACCCAAAATGTCACCTACTCCTTTTCTCCAGAGATGCTGCCTGACCCGCTGAGTTACCCCAGCATTTTGTGTCTGTCATTTCCATGGTTTCACTGGTCATATTATTGAAATTGCCAGTATGATCGGTCAAGTCAAAGAGGATTTAAGATGAACTTTGATACTTTCTGTCCCCTTCTTGTTAGGCATGTTTCCTGACCTGCAGAATGTTTACAGATCTCACACCCTCACACCCTTTTTAGTCTCACACCCTGTTTTTAATCTCCTGCCTTTGCCCAACCATCTACCTGTCAAAAACCTCCCTTGCCTGTGTTCACCTATTATCTGCAGCATTATGTCCTCCCCCTGTTCTCTTCCACCTTTCTTTCCCGCCCTACAATCAATCTGAAGAAGGGATCCGACCTGAAACGTCACCTATCTATGTTCTCCGGAGATGCTGCCTGACTTGCTAAGTTACTCCTGCACTTTGCGTCTTTTTTGGTGAACCGGCACCTGCAGTTCCTTGTTTCTACATTCTATCTTTAAAATGTTGTTATTCCACATGCCTCATCTGCTCCCTCTGGTAGCTTGTTCCATATATGCACCACCCTCTATGTTATGTAATGACACTATGCTGTGTTGTGTTAGGATATTATCACTGCTTCTTTGTTTCTATGATTCTGATTCTTTAGTCAGAGGGTGGTGAATCTGTGGAATTCATTGTCACAGAAGGCTGTGGAGGCTGTCAATGAATATGTTAAAGTTGGAGATTGATAGGTTCTTGACTAGCAAGGGTGTGAAGGGTTATGTGGAGAAGGCAGGAGAATATGGTTGAGAGAGATAGATCAGCCATGACTGAATGGCGGAGTAGACTAGATGGGCCGAATGGCTTAATTGTGCTCCTAAAACTAATGAACATAACGATGAATCACATCATTGCTGAAAACAAAATGTGGTCCACGTTTATATATTTCCATTTCCTTCATTCTGCCGTTCTTCTTTTCTGCAAAATAGACATAATGATGACATTATTGTGTACCTTAAGGCAGAGAGAGTTCATCAGGATGGCTTGTGTGTGTGTGTGCAAGGTAACATGCAGCAGGGACAAAATAATGCAAGGAAATTGAGAAATTGTACAGCTACAAATGGACAAATGGCTGCAAATCACCGCACCGTGTTATGGAGAATTCCTGTGGGAAATTAGACCATCACGGCAAATTGATTTGAGCGCTGCAGTCAACACAAAGGTCAGCATTGAATCTCTGTGTGAAACTAAAATAGTGTTCCAGGAAACTACGGGGAAAATACTGAGAGAACACAGGAGCTGTAAATCAACCCATGCAATAATCAAGAGCAAATTTCCCCTGAGGTTTCGGGGGCTTCACAATGATCTCCGATCACGATATTTATAAGTCATACCAATAGCACATTAAACCACTGTAAAAAACATTAATGTATTTTGAAATGGGGGAGTGTGAATTCTCCATGAGAAATGGAATTGTGTCGGAGAATCGCTGCTGTGACTGTGGAGCAGTGGAAGGTGCAGGGGCATCATGTAAAAGGACACACCAGTGAGTAAGAATGGGTGACACAGTGGCGCAGTGGTAGAGCTGCTGCGACACAGCGCCAGACACCCGGCTTCGATCGTGCCCTCAGGTGCTGTCTTTGTGGAGTTTGCACGTTCTCCCTGCGACCACGTGGGGTTTCTCCAGGTGATCTGGTTTCCTCCCATTCCCAAAGTCGTGTTGGTTTGTGGATTAATTGGCCGCTATAAAATTGACCCTGGTGTGTGTAGGATAGAATGTGTAAGAAGGAAGTGCAGATGCTGGTTTAAACCAAAGATAGACACGAAAAGCTGGAGTAACTCAGCGGGACAGGCAGCATAGAAACATAGAAACATAGAAAATAGGTGCAGGAGTAGGCCATTCGGCCCTTCGAGCCTGCACCGCCATTCAATATGATCATGGCTGATCATCCAACTCAGTATCCCGTACCTGCCTTCTCTCCATACCCCCTGACCCCTTTAGCCACAAGGGCCACATCTAACTCCCTCTTAAATATATCCAATGAACTGGCCTCAACTACCTTCTGTGGCAGAGAATTCTACAGATTCACCGCTCTCTGTGTGAAAAAAAACTTTCTCATCTCGGTCCTAAAAGACTTCCCCCTTATCCTTAAAGCATCTCTGGAGAGAAGAAATGGGTGATGAAGAAGGGTCTCGAGGTCACCCGTTCCTTCTCTCCAGAGATGCTGCCTGTCCCGCCAAGTTACCCCAGCTTTTTGTGTCTGTCTTTGTGTAGGATCGAACTAGTGTATGGGTGAGAGTTGGCCAGCGTGGACACAGTGTTTCCACGCTGTATCACTAAACTAAACTAAACTAAACTAAACTAAACTAAACTAAAAACTAACTTTTTCACGTTCTTTTTTAATTAAAGTGCTTGCAGAGGATTCCCACTGGCCTGGACCCTTCAAGGCCATTTACTGGCAGGACATCCCTTGATTGGTCAGGGTGGATTAACCTCTAATCCAGGATCCCAGTGGTCTGCAGCTCATGAACGTCAAACTTTCACTAAAAGAAAGACATCAGCTGGTGTCTGGAGTTTGGACATCATTGGCAAGATGATCGAGGAGGTGATGGTGAACAGGAAGAGTCAGGGATGGACCATGTTACGGTGAGAGTGTGGTGGAAATTGGCAACAAAAGTAATTACATTTGTGAGTTCTCGATAAATCCAGTATCGATGCAACCATCAGAAAGAGCGTTGAGGGAATGTGCCCAAGTCTATGCTTGATTGGAGATGTCTAACATTGAGTTTCTGAAGAGTCTCAGTTCAGGTTTATTGACAATGAACTATTTCACCCATTTTTTAAATTCTTGGGTTACAGTGCTTACAATAAATACTTCTGATGTGTCTCTGAAACAATGATTTATCTAATTTAGTCCGTGTGCAGGGAAGCTCAGAGATACTGAAATCAGATCTAAGAGATGGTATAAACTAGCATCTGCAGTGGTCTAGCTTCTGTATAAACCAGCATCTGAAGTTGTCTAGCTTCGGTATAAATTACTGTAGCATCTGCAGTTGTGTAGCTTTGGTATAACCCAACATCTGCATTTGTCCAGCTTCCTACACACTCTAAATCACACCCTGTTGCTGTTACCTTTCTTTGGTTCATTTGCTGATAAAACGGACACTTGTAAAGATCTGTAGCAGTCAAGAACAATTTCAATATTATGAAATATTTTTTTCAGAATGGAGTCAGGCAGAAAATGATGACCTTAACCAGATTGGTTTAGATGACAGAAGGAAATTAGCTCTAATTTCAATTAAAAAAATGAAGATTGCAATTTAAGATGACTGTTTCATCAGTCAGATGAAGGGACTCGACCCAAGAAAATCACCTATTTATGTTCTCCAGGGATGCTGCCTGACCCGCTGAGGTACTCCAGCATTTTGTGCCTTTCCTTGATAAACCAGCATCTACAGTTCCTTGTTTCTACATTTCTACTGATTAATACAATGAACTATCCCAGAGGCATAACCACCCATAATAAGATGGTTCAACAGTGTGAGTCAAAATCTCTAAGAGAAATAGTTCGTCTCTGGGAGCTCCAATTTCCTTCCACATTCCACAGACATCCAGGTTTGTAGGTTTGTAGGCTTTGGTAAAAATTGTCCCTGTAAGATAGTGTTAGTGTACAGGGATCGCTGGTCAGCACGGACTCAGTGGGCTGAAGGGCCTGTTTCCACTCTTCATCTCTAAACTAAACTAAACTATACTAAGCAAAACTAAACTAAATTAAACTAAATTAAACTAAACTAAACTAAACTAAACTAAACTGAACTGAACTAAAAGACAGTCCTTCATACTGCTAACTGCTCGGGGATTAATTTTCTCAAGTTTACTACACAACTGGAAGTTTCCATTTGTGGTTCAGTAGATAAATTGAAGAGAAGCACAAAAGCCTGGTGCTTACAGATAACAACATGGTCTCTGACAATTGCCTGGCAGGGGGCCCCAATATCAACTTCTTGAAAACATTCTGCAATTCATGCACAATCCCTTTGCATACATCAAGAACGGCACAAACAATAACCTGAATGACTTTCACGTGTTTATTTTTGGTGAAATCAGACACCCATCTGTTGAGTTTTTCTCAGCTGAGCTTGAGTAAGAATGTCATTATACCAGTCCTGGTGCATCTGACAATTAAACACTCTTAACTCTTATTTGTACATAATGTTAGGCAATTGCAAACTATGGTCTGGGGGTGTATTGTATCTATAAACTAAAACTCTCGTTTGTTTGCTTGTTCCTGAACTACAGCCAAGACGGTACACGATAGCGCGACAATTTTAGGCCCACCTTACTCACCGTCATCCCGTGGTCGAAGTTTCACTGAAATCGGTGTTATATTTTTAAAGTTATTCACATTTTAAAGTTTTAAAAACCACGCATGTGCAGTTGGGGCTCCGTTGATCTGGTACTTATGTAAGATGGCCGCTGCATCAGCGCGTGCGCAGAACAAACGCGCCCGAGCCTGCGCAGTTGGGGCCCATTGAGCAGGGCTCGGCCGCCTGTCTCTTGGGGGATGGAGAGCCGGGCCTGGTGCCGGGGAAGCAGCTGGAGCCTGGGCCTGGGCCTGACCGGGTAACTGCAAGTCTGAGGTGGGCCAAGGGGAAAGGTGGCAACAGCAGCAGCCGCGGTGAGGCTGGACATTGGTGGAGGTGGAGGCCTGGGCCTGGTGCTGGGCCTGCCCTCAGCAACCCCGTCCCCCCTCCTCTCCCCGGCTGGCTCAGCGCCTTCCCCACGCCGCCCAGAGTCCAGCGGCTCAGCAACAGTGGGAGAGCCGGCGCCGTCTACCATTGAACATCCCTGCACCGGGCGGGACAGGACTCTCCGCTCCCCCCCACCCCACCCCCGCTCCACCAATGGCGGCTGCCCGGTCCGGGAGGCGGGTTGCTACAGCAACCGCGGGTCGCTCCCGGGGGGAGGGAGGGGGGGAAGGGAGGGGGGGAAGGGAGGGGGAGAGGGGGAGGGAGGAGAGGGGGAGGGAGGAGGGGAGGAGAGGAGGAGAAGGAGGGGGGAGGGGGAAGGGGGAAGGGAGGGAGGGGGAGGGGAAGGAGGGGAAGGGAGGACGGGTAGGGAGGAGAGGTGGAGGAGAAGGGGGAGGGAGGGAGGGGAGGGGGGTGGAAAGAGAAGGGAGGTGGGAGGAGAGGGGAGCGGGGAGTGGGGAAGGGGGAGTGGGGGAAGGAGTGGATGCTGCACCAATGCAGGAAAGGCAACCCTGGGGGGGGAGAGGGGATGAGGGAGGGGAGGGGGGGGGTGTGGGAGAGGGGGAGGGAGGCGGAAGGGGGCGAGGGAGAGGGAGAGGGGGAGGGGGAGGGGGGAGGGGGGACCTGCAGCAATGCAGGAGTGGTTTGGGCCCAACGGGTCCACTTGGTCTAGTATTTAATATAAACAAGGACTAGCTTTCAAACTACTTGTATATGTAATTTGCAGAGCACGTAAAAGGGTAAGGATTGAACCCAGGTCTCTAGCATTGTGAGGCAGTGGCTCCGTGCCAATTTTGATGGAAGTTAATGTGTAATGACCCACATGCCCACATATGTTGTGGGTAAAGTTGAATTAGTGCAAATGCATATAATAATGTATCCTGGTGGAATGTAGATTTCAGCAATTACTGCAGGCAGGGATAAAATAACCACTCCAATTGTGAATTAACCACTTGACAATATTTGCACGTTCATAAAATGTAGCTTACAATAAGCAGAAAAGGGAACTGCCCAGATTTTCCTGAGTTGTCAAAGGTGCTCATTGTTGCTCTTGTTTCAGTTATCGTTGTAGCTGAAACCTGGGACTAGAAGTCAAAATCAGCTAAATGCAAATTTCCCACTGTACTGGAATATCCACTGGACTTGTGGTGATAGTCCATCCTTTTGAACACTGTTCAGCAAGGAATTTCAGGAACGGTGATATAAATAAACCACAAGATGTTTATTTCACTAACCAAGTCTGTGCTGAATTGCCTTTCCTTGTTCCATCCTTTCTTTATACAGTGCATTCAGAAAGTATTCAGACCCCTTCACTTTTTCCACATTTTGCTATGTTACAGCCTTATTTTAAAATGGATTAAATTCTTTTTTTTTAATCATCAATGTACACACAATACCCCATAATAAAAAAGCGAAAACAGGGGTTTAGAAATGTTTGCAAAGTAATTAAAAAGAAATAACTGAAATATCACATTTACATAAGTATATAGACCCTTTACTCAGTACTTTGTTGAAGCACTTTAGGCAGCGTTACAGCCTCAAGTCTTCTTGGGTATGACGCTACAAGCTTGGCACACCTGTATTTGGGTAATTTCTCCCATTCTTCTCTGCAGATTCCCTCAAGCTCTGTCAGGTTGGATGGGGAGCGTCGATGCACAGCTATTTTCAGGTCCCTCCAGAGATGTTCGATCGGGTTCAAGTCCGGGCTCTGGCTGGGCCACTCAAGGACATTCACAGACTTGTCACAAAGCCACTCCTGTGTTGTCTTCGCTATGTGCTTAGGATTGTTGTCCTGTTGGAAGGTGAACCTCCGCCCCAGTCTGAGGTCCAGAACACCCTGGAGCAGGTTTTCATCAAGGATCTCTCTGTACTTTGCTCCGTTTGTCTTTCCTCACTAGTCTCCCAGTTCCTGCCACTGAAAAACATCCCCACAGCATGATGCTGTCACCACCATGCTTCACCGTAGGTATGGTATTGGCCAGGTGATGCGCAGTGCCTGGTTTCCTCCAGACGTGACCCTTGACATTCAGGCCAAAGAGTTCAATCTTGGTTTCATCAGACCAGAGAATCTTGTTTCTCATGGTCTGAGAGTCCTTTAGGTGCCTTTGGGCAAACTCCAAGCGGGCTGTCATGTGCCTTTTACTGAGGAGTGGCTTCCGTCTGGCCACTCTACCATAAAGCCCTAATTGGTGGAGTGCTGCAGATATAGTTGTCCTTCTAGAAGGTTCTCCCATCTTCACAGAGGAACTCTGGAGCTCTATCAGAGTGACCATCGGGTTCTTGGTTACCTCCCTGACCAAGGCCCTTCTCCCCCGATTGCTCAGTTTGGCCGGGCGGCCAGCTCTATGAAGAGTCCTCGTGGTTCCAAAGTACATCCATTTTGGACTGACGGAGGCCACTGTGCTCTTCAGGATCTGCAATGCTTCAGAAATTGTTTTATATCGTTCCCCAGATCTGTGTCTTGACACAATCCTGTCTCGGAGGTCTACGGACAATTCCTTCGTCTTCATGGCTTGGTTTTTGCTCTGACACGCACTGTCAACTGTGGGACCTTATATAGACAGGTGTGTGCCTTTCCAAATCATGTCCAATCAATTTAATTTACCACTGGTGGACTCTAATCAAGTTGTAGAAACATCTCAAGGATAATCAATAGAAACAGGATGAACCTAAGCTCAATTTTGAGTGTCATAGCAAAGGGTCTGAATACTTATGTAAATGTGATATTTCAGTTATTTCTTTTTAATTAGTTTGGAGAAATTTCTAAACACCTGTTTTCCCTTCTTCATTCTGGGATATTGTGTGTAGATTGATGATTACAAAAAATAGAATTTTAAGATAAGGCTATAACGTAACAAAATGTGGAAAAAGTGAAGGGTTCTGAATACTTTCTGAATGCACTGCACATCTTCCACAGCCAACAATGGACCATTGTGGGCTCTATCTTTCCATGGTCATCTGTGCTGGCTCTGATTTGTTCTGAACCTTTTCATACCTCTAGTTTCCCTCTCTCCTGATGCTCCATCTGAAGAAGGGTCTCGACCCGAAACATCACCTATTCCTTTTCTCCAGAGGTGCTGCCTGACCCACTGAGTTACTCCAGCATTTTGCATCTATCAAGAGCAAGATAGTTGTGGGAAAGTAACTGTTCCTGAACCTGAATCTTGGACTTCAGATTCTGTGCCTCTTGCCCATCTATAGCCGCTGGAAGAGGGTCTTACCCGGATGGTAGGGGATCCTTAATCCATTTTCAACGCTGGTAGAAGTTCATCAACAACCATAAACTCTTCCCTCAGCATCAGTAGATTAGGAAGGAGAAAATAAACACTGCTTGTGCCTGTGTCAGCCTTGTCTTGCTGCTTTACAGCTGATTAATAGCAGCACTTTCTGTTTTGGAAAAGGTATCAGGTGCAGCGACATCATGAGACAAGATCTTATTTGTGGCTGGCGCGGGCAGACAGGGCATGTCGTTGTCAGGGCATCGAGGACGAGAGTGAAGTTATTTTACTGCGATGTCATGGAGAAGGCTTGATTGCAGCTTCTCAGAGTTCAGAGTGAATGCATTTGATAACTCCGGCCGAGAAGTGACAATTTAACGAAATAGCAAGTAAAAGAGAGAAGCAGCGAACCTGTTGGTGAGTTCGTGGACGAATGATCTTATTTAGTTGTATTAATTTACACGTATTTTGATGAAATGCCGATGGCTATGACACGTAGAATATAGTACGGTACAGTACAAGAACAGGCCCTTCGGCCCACAATGTCTGTGCCGAACGTGATGCCAAGACCATCACATATCTACCTGCACATAATCAATATCCCCTCCATTCCCTGCATATCCATGTGCCTATCAAACAGTCCATTTAATGCCACTAACCTATCTGCTTCAACCACCTCCCCCGACAGCATGCTCCAGGCACTCACCACCCTCTGTACAAAAAACGTGCCTTGCCCATCTCCTTTAAACTTTGCCCCTCTCACCTTAAGGGGCCTGTCCCACTTACGCGCTTTTTTAGGCGACTGCCGGCGACTGCAACAGTCATAGCGGTTCGCCGAAAAACCGGCGACTGGACCCCCCCCACGACAATGTCTACGACAAGCTACGGCAACCTACCACCTGTTCGACGTCAAGCTATGGCAAGCTACCGACAACCGGCGACCCAATCGTCGCGACTTAGGACGTCCACCTTCGACCGCACCTACGACAACATACGACCACACAGGCGGCAACCTACGACAACCGAAGTCAACCTACGTCCACCCGCGGCAAGCTATGGCCATGTTGGCGACAACTGAAGACAATTCACGTCATTTTGGCCTCCGGTTTCGACGCCGGTACCTGTCGCCGGTTGACGTAGGTAGTCGCCAATGGAATTCAACGAGGTCAGCACTGGCGACAACCTACGTCACCTGGCGACAACCTACGACAGCGCCTACGTCAGGAGACGTCAAGCTGCGATCATTGGCATCAAAACAACAGTCGCCGAAATCCAGCGGCGACCAGAAAAACGTTACGACTCTTTGGAGACGACTCACCACTTTCTCAGTTAGGGATGGACAGTAATGTCCAGCTTCCCTCAGGCATCCACATCCCTTCAATAAATTAACCAATAAACACAGTGAACGGTACACATTCTCTGTCTAATGTAAGTTCTCCAAGAAAGTATTAAGTTATCCAACCAAGTATTATTTTGAAGTGACCAAAAAAACAAAGTGGTGGGGGGAACTCAGCGGATCAGACAGCATCTGAGAAGGGAAATATGCAGATGAAGTTTTGAAGAACAAGCAACTGCAGATGCTGGAATCTTGAGTAAAACACAAAGTGCTGGAGGAACTCAGCAGATCAGGCAGCATCTGTGGAGGGAATATGGACAGATAGTATTTTGGGTTTGGACCCTTCTTCAGACTGATTGTAGTAGGGGAGAAAGCTGGAAAAGAATTGGGGGTGGTACAAAGCCTGGCAGGTGATAGGTAGATATGTGAGGGGGGTATAAAGTTTGAAGAAGAGTGCTGACCCGAAACGGCCTCTGTCCATCCCCTGCACAGATGCTGCCTGACCAATCAAGTTCATAATGTCATAAGTCGTAAAGTCATAAGTGACGGGAGTAGAATTAGTCCATTCGGCCCTTCAAGTCTACTCCGCCGTTCAATCATGGCTGATCTTGGACAAAATGTGTAGATGGGTCTCGACCCGAAATGTCACCCATTCCTTCTCTCCAGAGATGCTGCCTGTCCCGCCAAGTTACTCCAGCATTTTGTGTCAACCTATGGCTGATCTATCTCTCCCTCCTAACCCCATTCTCCTGACTTCTCCCTATAACCTCTGACACCTATACTGCATTCCAGCATCTGCAGCCTCTTGTGTCTCCTGTGAAGTGATGGAGAGACAGTTTGTCCACCCACAGTTCCCACCAGCCACATCCAAGGACGTACACGCCACTGGAGATAAATGGGTCTACTGTGGATAGGGTGAGCAGTTTTAAATACTTGGGAGTCCACATCAAAGAGGATCTGACATGGACAACACACATTGCCGCACTGGTGGGTAAGGCAAAGCAGCGCCTTTACCACCTTAGACAGCTGAGGAAATTCAGAGTGTCTCTGAGGATCCTTCATTGCTTCTACTCTGGGGCTGTAGAGAGCATCCTGTCCGGCAACATTACAGTCTGGTTTGGGAACAGCTCTGCCCAGGACAGGAAGGCCCGGCAGGGAGTAGTGCGTTCGGCAGAACGCACCATGGGAACTACACTCGTCCCCCTGCAGGACCTATACATCATGAGGTGTAGATCGAGAGCACGCAAGATTATGAGGGACCCCTACCACCCCAGCAACGGACTGTTCCAGATGCTACGGTCAGGCAAGCGCCTCCGCTGTCACGCTGTGAAAACGGAGAGGATGAGACGGAGTTTCTTCCCACAGGCCATCCAGGGACTAAATTTTATCTTCTCTGTATTAACTTTTATTTATATGCTGTAACTGTAATTCTTTTTTTGCACAATCCGCAGGCATTGCCACTTTCATTTCACTGCACATCGTGTATGTGCATGTGATAAATAAACTTGACTTGACTTGACTTTCTGACTCACTGCTCAAAGGGGCAAAAACTGCCTGACCTATAAACCGTGTTTATGCTCATGGCCCGATCTGTCAATAGATGTTGGCACTACACTTTTTTCGCTCAGCGGGTGGTGGGTATATGGAACGAGCTGCCAGAGGAGGTAGTTGAGGCAGGTATTATAACAGCAAAAAAGATAAACACAAAATGTTGGAGCAATTCATTGGGACAGGCAGCATCTCTGGAGAGAAGGAATGGGTGATAATAAAGATGAGGTAGTGGGAGCCTGGAAAACAGAAGTCATTGAAGGTATGAAGGGCGTGTGAGGTGCCTTGGTCACAGGTAGGGAGGGATTGGACATGGGGAGATAGGATGGAGTCGAGGTATGTGGAAATGAATTCAGTGGGACAGGTAGTAAAGATGAAGGGGTAACAGCTTTTAGTTTTGGAGATTCAGCGTGGAACCAGGTGCTTCGGCCCACAGAGTCCGCACCGACCAGCAATCCCCATACATTAGCACTGTCCTCCACACTAGGGAAAATTTACAATTTTTACTGAAGCCAATTAACCTACAAACCTGTACATCTTTGGAGTTTGAGTGAAACCCAGAGCACCTGGAGAAAACCATGCTGTCACAGGGAGAACGTACAAACACTGTATAGACAGCACCCATTGTCAGGATCGAACCCTGAAACATAGAAACTTAGAAAAATAGGTAAATATGTGCAGAAGTAGGCCATTCAGCCCTTCGAGTCAGCACCAGCATTCAATATGATCATGGCTGATCATTTAAAATTAGTACCCCATTCCTGCTTTTTCCCCATATCCTTTTTTCCTTTAGCCCCAAGAGCTAAATCTAACGCTCTCTTGAAAACATCCAGTGGATTGGCCTCCACCGTCCTTTGCGGCAGAGAATTCTACAGATTCACAACTCTCTGGGTGAAAACGTTTTTCTTCATCTCAGTCCTAAATGGCCTACCCCTTATTCTAAAAATGTGACCCCTGGTTCTGAACTCCCCCAAACATTTGGAACATTTTTCCTGCATCTAGCCTGTCCAATCCTTTAAGAATTTTATGTTTCCATGAGATCTCCTCACATCCTTCTAAATTCCAGTGAATACAAGCCCAGTCGAACCATTCTTTCATCATATGTCAGTCCTGCCATCCCGGAAATTAACCTGGTGAACCTACGCTGCACTTCCTCAATAGCATTAATGTTCTTCCTCAAATTAGGAGACCAAAATTGCACACAATACTCCAGGCGTGGTCTCACCAGGGCCCTGTACAACTGCAGTAGGACATCCTAGCTCCGAAACTCGAATCCTCTCGCAATGAAGGCCGACATGCCATAAGCTTTCTTCACTGCCTGCTGTGCCTGCATGTTTACTTTCAGTGACTGATGTACAAGGACACCCAGGTCTCGTTGCACCTCCCCTTTTCCCAATCTGACACCATTCAGATAACAATCTGCCTTTCTGTTCTTACCACCAAAGTGGATAACCTCACATTTATCCACATTCTACCACACCTGCCATGCATCTGCCCACTCACCCAACCTATCCAAGACACCTTGCAGCCTAATAGCAACCTCCTCACAGCTCACACTGCCACCCAGCTTTGTGTCATCCTACGCTGACACTATGAGATCATAAAATTATGTGATAGGAGCAGAATTAGACTATTCAGCCCATTAAGTCTACTCCGCCATTCAATCATAGCTGATCTATCTCTCCCTCTAAACCCCATTCTCCTGCCTTCTCCCCATAACCTCTGACACCTGTACTAATCAAGAATCTATCTATCTCTGCCTTAAAATATTCACTGACTTGACCGAACTCTAAGGCGGCAACTCTACCGCTGTGCCACCGTGCTGCCCCTTTAAAAGACACTTGGATACTTGGCTTTTAAAAGACACTTAGAAAGGTATATGGAAAGGAAAGGTTTACAGCGATATGGGTCAAACGCGGCCAATAGGACTAAACTATATGGGGCATGTTGGTCGCCATGAGTGATTTGGGCCAAAGGGCCTGTTTCTGAGCTCAATGACTCTATATGTTTACTGCATCTCATCATAGAATGATACAGCACAGATGTTATTTATTTACACTAAATGTTATACTCTTTATCCTTTATTTGTGCACTGTGGACGGCTTGATTGTATTCATATACAGTCTTTTCTTTGGCACGCAAACAAAAGCTTTTCACTGTACCTCGGGACACGTGACAATAATAATCTAAAGCTCGTCGAACCCAGAAGGCTCGTCGGTCGACGTAATTGGGAACCCTTCCAAAGGCCCGTTGGTCAGCGGGACATGTAACCCGCCCCTAGGCTTGTCGTGGCCTGCCGGAGGGCTCATTGGTCAGTCTGTCAGTGCAACCGGAAACCCGCCCAAAGGTTTTTCGGTTGGTGAGACCGGTGACCCACCCAAAGGTTCGGCAGACGACACAACCAGGGGGGAGCTGGTGACGTCGAACACAAGGAGTAAGGGTGAACCTGGGTAATGCATCCAGCATCATCAAGGTTGACTGCAGGAGGCGCCCCCGGGACACAAAGATAGCCAGGCGAGGAGAGGAGAGGAGAGGAGAGGAGAGGAGAGGAGAGGGAACAGCACGTTTGCGAGTACATTGCGTGCGGGCCAACCGGACTCCGGTCTCAGGGCCAAAAATGGCGGTGCCCTCATGTGTAACCTTATAGAAATATATAAGATTCTTAAAGGATTGGACAGGCTAGATGCAGGGAAAATGTTCCCGATGTCGAGGGAGTCCAGAACCAGGGGTCACAGTTTAAGAATAAGGGGTAGGCCATTTAGGACTGAGATGAGGAAAAATATTTTCACCCAGAGAGTTGTGAATCTGTGGAATTCTCTGCCACAGAAGGCAGTGGAAGCCAATTCACTGGATGTTTTCACGAGAGAGTTAATTTTGCTCTTAGGGCTAAATGAATCAAGGGATGTGGGGGAAAAAGCAGGAACAGGGTACTAATTTTAGATGCTCATAGAAACATAGAAAATAGGTGCAGGAGTAGGCTATTCGGCCCTTTGAGCCTGCACCGCCATTCAATATGATCATGGCTGATCATCCAGCTCAGTAACCTGTACCAGCCTTCTCTCCATACTCCCTGATCCCTTTAGCCACAAGGGCCACATCTAACTCCCTCTTAAATATAGCCAATGAACTGGCCTCAACTACCTTCTGTGGCAAAGAATTCCACAGACTCACCACTCTCTGTGTGAAGAAATGTTTTCTCATCTCGGTCCTAAAAGACTTCCCCCTTATCCTTAAGCTGTGACCCCTGGTTCTGGACTTCCCCAACATCGGGAACAATCTTCCTGCATCTAGCCTCTTAAGAATTTTATATGTTTCTATAAGATCCCCCCTCAGCCTTCTAAATTCCAGCGAGTATAAGCCTAGTCTATCCAGTCTTTCTTCATATGAAAGTCCTGCCATCCCAGGGATCAATCTGGTGAACCTTCTCTGTACTCCCTCTAAGGCCAGAATGTCTTTCCTCAGATTAGGAGACCAAAACTGTACACAATACTCCAGGTGCGGTCTCACCAAGGCCCTGTACAACTGCAGCAGAACCTCCCTGCTCCTATACTCAAGTCCTCTTGCTATGAATGCTAACATACCATTCCTTTTCTTCACTGCCTGCTGCACCTGCACGCTTGATCATATTGAAAGGCGGTGCTGGCTTGATGGGCCGAAAGGCCTACCCCTGCACCTATTTTCTATGTTTCTATGTAATATATGCAAAAAGAATTTCACTATGCAGTTGCATACGTGACAAATGAAACACTATTGAGATGAAGTCCATTTGGCCGATCGGACTAGTGCTGGAAACAGTTGCCATGCATTCCTTTAGCCCCAAGAGCTAAGTAGTGTATTGTATTGTAACAGTAGGCCATGTAGGACTGAGATGAGAAAAAACCTTTTCACCCAGAGAGTTGTGAATCTGTGGAATTCCATGCCACAGAAGGCAGTGGAGGCCGATTCACTGGAATGTTTTCCAAGAGAGACCTGGAAGTAACCGTGACTAGGCACAAAGTGCCCTTGAGCCGGTCGAACAGCAAATGTAATCACCAGCCGGGGAAAGAAAAATACAATCAACTAGTTTATTCGCCTGACAGGTTGCCCTTATATGGCGCCCCTTGCAGGGCGAGGGCGAGGGTTTGGAAGGAGGGCGATGGAGAGGGGAGAGAGCTTCCCATCTCCTGCACTGCCCGCTGCCTTGAGTGGGAGGGCGTTGGGAAAGGACGGACGGTGGTTATTTCTCTATTTCTCCCTCCCTCCCTCCCTCCCTCCCTCCCTCTCTCTCTCTCTCTCTCTCTCTCTCAATAGTTAGCTGTCCCTTCTCGCAACACTTGGGCTTGTCGGTGCGAATGGTCGAGCCCTGGATCGGTTCGAGAGGAAACTCCTCCCTCGCTTTGCAGACAAACAAGTCCTTCCAACCGCCATGGTCTCATGGATCATCTCTAGACTAGTCGTGTGAGTATTGCGGCTCTTTGTTCTCTGTCTCCAATGCTCGTGTTTATTTCTCCCCCTCTCTCCCTCCCTCCCTCCTTCGACAATGCAGCTGCAGAGAGAATTGTTTGCAAAAAATTAAAAAAAACACCGCGGCTGGCCGGCTGCACTCTGTGTACAATATGTCCTTATTCTATTTAAAATACTCATTCTCTAGCCTTCAAAATCCAAGTCATCCCCCGCACCCCACCCCTTCCAAAACGAAAGGTGTGAATAGTCCTGTGTGTGTGTGTGTGTGTGTGTGTGTGAATATCAGGGCGTGCTTGGCAAGATGATGATGTGTTTTCATTGACGTTACCGAAGTGAAATAAATAACAAGGAGCAGGATTTGCTGTAAATGACGGGGATGGTTTTGCGTGGCTGTGGTCTGCAGCAGGGGTTAGTTAGTTAGCTCCAAGCTGACTCCAGCTTCAAGGGGCATGTCACGTCGACCGACGAATATGGATGGGGTTTCCTCCAACGTTGGTCTGGTCTCTAAAGTGCAGATGAGAGGGGTTCGGTGGGTGGGGGACGTGTGTGTGTGAGCTGGATTCATGTGTTGATCTCGGCACTGGCTGCCCCGACAACCCAAGCCAACCCAAGCCAAGGGCTGTGGACGTGAGATCGTGTGAAGAAGGGTCTAGACCCCGAAGTGTCGCCCATTCCTCATCTCCGGAGGTGCCTGGGAAGACCTACAAAATGCTGGAGTAACTCAGCGGGGCCAGGCAACATCTCGGAGAGAGAGAGAGAGAAGGAATGGGTGGCGTTTTGGATCGAGACGAGATGAGAAAACATTTCTTCACACAGAGAATGGTGAATCTGTGGAATTCTCTGCCACAGAAGGTAGTTGAGGCCAGATCATTGGCTATATTTAAGAGGGAGTTAGATGTGGCCCTTGTGGCTAAAGGGATCAGGGGGTATGGAGAGAAGGCAGGTACAGGCTACTGAGCTGGATGATCAGCCATGATCATATTGAATGGCGGTGCGTACAGGCTCGAAGGGCCGAATGGCCTACTCCTGCACCTATTTTCTATGTTTCTATGTTTCCTTCTTGACACGACTGCCGTCTGGTAGCAGACCCATCCAGCTGATGTAGGGGAACCCATCTCTCTCCCACCCATGTCTGACAGGCTCGGGCAGCCCGGGTCAGCTGTGTAGATCACAGCCGCATTGAACGCTATTTATAATTGGCGAGACACTGATCCAGTTTCACTCGTGTTCGGCCCCGTTGGTCGCAGCAGCAGCTGTTGAAGATGGGAGATTCTGTTGCTGAGACTTGCACTCAGCTCCTGCCTTAGGGTGGAGAATATTCTTGCATTGGACCCCCCCCCCCCCTTTTTAAAGCCCCCCCCGTAATTTGTCTCCGTTCCTCTTAAGAAGAGGGAGGAATCCGCAACTGCTTTCTGCACGTCCCCTGGTCTCATCTTTTGTCTTTGTCTTTGCAAAGAGACGTTTTGAGATTCCTCCCCCCCACCACCCCACCCCCATCCCACTCCACCCCCACCGCCCGCCTCCCCCATCGCATTTTATATTTTGCAAACATGCGATTGGGAAAGTTAAAACAGGTTGCACGCTAAATGCTGGTACGGATCCGACTGTGTCTATTGTTGAGTGTAAGCTCAGCTTCAGCTGTTCCGCCACCATGGATGTGTTTTCTGCGCGTTATTTTATAGTCTGACAGTCAGATGACAGCAGCAAACTGCTGATTTGCAGCAGTGGGGTGGGTGGTTTGGCGTGGCGTTGCGGACGGGCGCTGGCAGAGTCTAACGCGGTGTCTAAAACACCAAGAGCTAGACCCAACATGAGACATTGGGATCTCTCCTCCCCTCCCCTCCCCTCCCTCTGCGGATGATGTCAGACCCGCTGAGCGTGAGATCTTGAATCTTCACGTGAGACCTTTAGTCATAATCCTAAATTAGCAGCAGCAAGACTGAAACATAGAAAAATAGGTGCAGTAGTAGGCCATTCGGCCCTTTGAGCCAGCTGCATGCCCACCAGAAATTGGAGGAACAGCACCTCATATTTCCCTTGGGCAGCTTGCAGCCCAGTGGTATGAACATTGACTTCTCCAACTTTAGATAGTTCTTCTGCCCCTCTCTTCCCCTCCTCCTTCCCAGATCTCCCTCTATCTTCCTGTCTCCACCTATATCCTTCCTTTGTCCCGCCCCCCTGACATCAGTCTGAAGAAGGGTCTCGACCCGAAACGTCACCCATTCTTTCTCTTCTGAGATGCTGCCTGACCTGCTGAGTTACTCCAGCATTTTGTGAATAAATACCTTCGATTTGTACCAGCATCTGCAGTTATTTTCTTATACTGCCATTCAATATGATCATGGCTGATCATCCAAAATCAGTACCCCGTTCCTACTTTTTCCCCATATCCCTTGAATCCTTTGGCCACAAGAGTCCCCGCTGCCTTCTGTGGCAGAGAATTCAACAGATTCACAATTCTCTGGGTGAAAAGGTTTTTCCTCATCTCAGTCCAAAATGGCCTACCGCTTATTCTTAAACTGTGACCCCTGGTTCTGGACTCCCCCAAACATTTGGAACATTTTTCCTTCATCTAGCCTGTCCAATCCTTTAAGAATTTTATATGTTTCTATAATATCCCCTCTCATCCTTCTAAATTCCAGTGAATACAAGCCCAGTTGACCCATTCTTTTATCATATGTCAGTCCCGCCATCCCGGGAATTAACTTGGTAAACCTACGCTGCACTCCCTCAATAGCAATAATGTCCTTCCTCAAATTAGGAGACCAAAATTGCCCACAATACTCCAGGTGCGGTCTCACCAGGGCCCTGTGCAACTGCAGTAGAACCTCCTTGCTCCAAAACTCAAATCTTCTTGCAACGGCCAACATGCCATTAGCTTTCTTCACTACCTGCTAACCTGCATGATTACATTCAGTGACTGATGTACAAGTACACCCAGGTCTCATTGCACCTCCCCCTTTCCTAATCTGACACCATTCAGATAATAATCTGCCTTCCTGTTCTTGCCACCAAAGTGGATAACCTGACAATTATCCACATTATACTGCATCTGCCATGTATCTGCCCACTCACCCAACCTATCCAAATCACTCTGCAACCTCATAGCATCCTCATCATAGCTCGCATTGCCACCCAGCTTTGTACCATCCGCAAACATAGAAAATAGGTGTAGGAGGAGGCCATTCTGCCCTTCAAGCCAGCACCGCCATTCATTGTGATCATGGCTGATCAGCCACAATCAGTAACCTGAGCCCAACTTCTCCCCATATCCCTTGATTCCACTAGCCCCCAGAGCTCTATCTAACTCTCTCTTAAATTCATCCAGAGATTTGGCCTCCACTACCTTCTGTGGCAGAGAATTCCACAAATTCACAACTCTCTGGGTGAAAAGGTTCCTTCTCACCTCAGTTTTAAATGGCCTCCCCTTTATTCTAAAACTTGGAGATGTCACATTTAATTCCCTCATTATATAAATCATTAGTATATATTGTAAATAACTGGGGTCCCAGCACCGAGCCTTGTGGCACCCCACTAGTCCTATTATAGACCTATTAGTTCAATTATAGACCTATTAGTTTGACGTCTGTGGTGGGAAAATTAATGGAAAAGATACTTAGGGACAATATATATAATTATTTGGATAATCAAGGCCTGATTAGAAACAGTCAACATGGATTTGTGCCTGGAAGGTCATGTTTGACTAATCTTCTTGAATTTTTTGAAGAGGTTACCAGGGAAATTGATAAGGGCAAGGCTGTGGATGTTGTCTATATGGACTTCAGTAAGGCATTTGACAAGGTTCCACATGGAAGGTTGATTAAGAAGGTTAAATCGTTGGGTATTAATAGTGAGGTTGCAAGATGGATTCAACAATGGCTGAATGGGAGATACCAGAGGGTAACGGTTGACAATTGTATGTCAGGTTGGAGGCCAGTGTCTAGTGGAGTGCCCCAAGGATCTGTGTTGGGTCCACTGTTGTTTGTCATTTACATTAATGATCTGGATGATGGTGTGGCAAATTGGATTAGTAAATATGCAGATGATACTAAGATAGGTGGAGTAGTTGATAGTGAGGTAGATTTTCAAAGTCTACAGAGAGACTTGGGCCTTTTGGAAGGGTGGGCTGAAAGATGGCAGATGGAGTTTAATGCTGATAAGTGTGAGGTGCTGCATTTTGGTAGGACAAATCAAAATAGGACGTACAGGGTAAATGGTAGGGAATTGAGGAATGCAGTGGAACAGAGGGATCTGGGAATAACTGTGCATTGTTCCCTGAAGGTGGAATCTCATGTGGATAGGGTGGTGAAGAAGGCGTTTGGTATGCTTGCCTTTATAAATCAGAGCATCGAGTATAGAAGTTGGGATGTAATGTTGAAATTGTACAGGGCATTGGTGAGGCCGAATCTGGAGTATGGTGTGCAGTTCTGGTCGCCAAATTATAGGAAGGATGTCGACAAAATGGAGAGGGTACAGAGGAGATTTACTAGAATGTTGCCTGGGTTTCAGCACTTAGGCTACAGAGAGAGGTTGAACAGGTTGGGTCTTTATTCTTTGGAGCGTAGAAGGTTGAGGGGGGACTTGATAGAGGTTTTTAAAATTTTGAGAGGGACGGACAGAGTTGACGTGGGTAAGCTTTTCCCTTTGAGAGTGGGGAAGATTCCAACAAGGGGACATAGCTTCAGAATTGAGGGACAAAGGTTTAGGGGTAACATGAGGGGGAATTTCTTTACTCAGAGGGTTGTGGCTGTATGGAATGGACTTCCGGTGGAAGTGGTGGAGGCTGGTTCGATTTTATTATTTAAGAGTAAATTGGATAGGTATATGGATAGGAGGGGATTGGAGGGTTATGGTCTGAGTGCAGGTAGATGAGACTAGGTCAGGGAGAATGGTCGGCGTGGACTGGTAGGGCCAGGCAGGCCTGTTTCCATGCTGTAGTTGTTATATATGTTGTTATATATGTTATAGTCACTGCCTGCCATTATGAAAAGGACCCGTTTATCCCTACTCTTTGCTTCCTGTCTGCCAACCAGTTTCTATCCATGTCAATACGCTATCCCCAATACTTGTGCTCTAATTTTGCACACTAATAACATGTGCTCTAATTTTGCACACTAATAACATGTGCTCTAATTTTGCACACTAATAACATGTGCTCTAATTTTGCACACTAATGCTGTACATTACTGATGAAAATGCATCTCGTGGCACAGCAGAAAGCCAGCAGATCCCACAGATCATAAATCCAACAGGTCTCAACAGCACAAAGCCAGCAGGTCCCACATATCACAAACCCAGTGGGTCCCACAGCTCACAAACCCAACACATTCCACTGCTCAGAAACCCAGCAGATCCCAGCACAGCACAAACAGAGCAGATCCCACAGCTCACAAACCCAGTAGATTCCAATGCAGCAGAAAGCCAGCAGAACCAAAATGACAAACCCAACAGGTTTGACATATGATAAACCCCAACAGATCCCACACATCACAAACCCAGCAGATTCCAACATGGCAGAAACCCAGCAGATCTCAATGCAACAAAAAATCAGCAGATCCAAACAGAGTATAAACCCAGCCCAAAAGCACACCACATTGGTGAATCTGTGGAATTCTTTGCCACAGAAGGCAGTGGAGGCCAAGTCAGTGGATATTTTTAAGGCAGAGATAGATAGATTTCTGATTAGTACAGGTTGTAGCGGTAATGGGGAGAAGGCAGGAGAATGGGGTTAGGAGGGAGAAATAGATTAGCCATGATTGAATGGCGGAGTAGACAATGGGCCGAATGGGCTAATTCTACTCCTATCCCTTATGACCTTATGACAGCACAAACCCAGCAGATCTCCACACAGGACAAACCCAGCAGATACAAACCCACTAGATCCCAACACAACACATCCTAGCAGGTCCCCACATTGCTCAGTCCCAACAGATCTCAATCCAGCACCAATCACGGGTCCCAACACGGCACAGATCCACAGATCCCAACATCGCACCAAATCATCAGCTCCCAACACAGCACAAACCCACCAGGCCCCAACACAGCACAAACCCACCAGGCACCAACACAGCACAAATCCACCAGGCCCCAACACAGCACAAACTCACCAGGCCCCAATACAGCACAAATCCACCAGGCCCCGACACAGCACAAACCAACTAGGCCCCAGCACAGCACAAACCAACCAGGCCCCAACACAGCACAAACCCACCAGGCCCCGACACAGCACAAACCCACCAGGCCCCAACACAGCAGAACACACCAGGCCCCAACACAGCTCAAACCAACCAGGCCCTAATGCAGCACAAAGCCACCAGGCCCCAACACAGCACAAACCCACCAGGCCCCAACACAGCACAAACCCACCAGGCCCCAACACAGCACAAACCCACCAGGCCCCAACACAGCACAAACCCACCAGGCCCTAACGCAGCACAAAGCCACCAGGCCCCAACACAGCACAAACCCACCAGGCCCCAACACAGCACAAACCCACCAGGCCCCAACACAGCACAAACACACCAGGCCCCAACACAGCACAAACCCACCAGGCCCTAACGCAGCACAAAGCCACCAGGCCCCAACACAGCACAAACCCGCCAGGCCCCAACACAGCACAAACCCACCAGGCCCTAACGCAGCACAAAGCCACCAGGCCCCAACACAGCACAAACCCGCCAGGCCCCAATACAGCACAAACCCACCAGGCCCCAGCACAGCACAAACCAACCAGGCCCCAGCACAGCACAAACCTACCAGGCCCCAACTCAGCACAAACCCACCAGGCCCCAACACAGCACAAACCCACCAGGCCCCAACACAGCACAAACAAACCACATCCCAATGCACTACAAACTTAGCAGATTCGAACAGAGCACAACCCACCATTATGGTAGTTCTGGTTAAGGTACTCCCACATTGCTTGGGAGCAGGAGTTCCTGGAGTCAAATATGTCTTAAGAACAAATGAAAATGGTACGGGATAAAATGGATAGCTGCTGTTGACTGAACGCTGGTGAGGTGGGTTCGAACACTCAGGCGTGCCACTTTGTCTGTTAATAGCATTGACTGCAGGGGGGCACAGTGGCACAGCAGTAGTGTTGCTGCCACACAGCGCCTGAGACCCGCGTTCGATCCTGACTATGGGTGCTGTCTGTACAGAGTTTGCACGTTCTCCCCATGACCGAGTGGGTTTTCCCCACACTCCAAAACACACATTCCCCACACATTCCCCATGCTCCGGTTTCCTCCCACTCTCCAAAGACTTACAGGTTTGTAGGTTAAATTGGCTTTGGTAATAATTGTAAATTGCCTCTAGTGTGTAGGATAGTGTTCGTGTACAGGGTTCGCTGGTTTGGCATGAATTTGATGGGCTGAAGGACCTGCTTCCACACTGTATCTCTAAACTAAACTAAACTAAAGCAAGCAAATGCATTGGAATCAAGTGCACGAAACACTAAACAAAGCAAGGACAAAGTAAAGGAAGGTTATCTGTTATCTGTTTTAGAAATAAGTATCTCCGAAGGAAACATGTGGGCAGAGTTCGCATGGGATCAGGGGATGTGTTCCCAGATGGATTGAAGAATGCTATGTCACCCCTGCTCCCACCCCCACCCCCACTGCCCCCAAACCCCTCCCCACACCCACCACCACACCTCCACCACCCCACCCCCACCCCCACCCCCACTGCCCCCAAACCCCTCCCCACACCCACCACCACACCTCCACCACCCCAACCACAAGTAGTCTCCCTCATCTTCAAGGCTGTCCTTTCTACACTGTCCGTGGGTAGAGTTCTTCAAGTGCTGACTCACCTCACCTCCAGTCATTGCAGCGGTAGAACATACATAGAGCATAGAACAGTACAGTAGCACAGGAATGGGCCCTCGGGCAAAACATTTGTGCCGAACATGATGCCAATTTAAACTGATCTCTTCTGCCTGTACATGTTCCATATCACTCTGTTCTATGCACTCCCATGTGCCTATCTGAAAGCCTCTTAAACACCACTATTGTATCTGCCCCCACCACCGCCCCAGCCAATGAGTTTCAGGACCCCACAGGTATAAAAGGCACGCCCTGCACATCCCCATTAAACATCCCCCCTCTCACAGAGCTTGTCAATAGACAATAGATGCAGGAGGAGGCCATTCGGCCCTTCGAGCCAGCACCGCCATTCAATGTGATCATGGCTGATCATTCTCAATCAGTACCCCGTTCCTGCCTTCTCCCCATACCCCCTGACTCCGCTATCCTTAAGAGCTCTATCTAGCTCTCTCTTGAATGCACTCAGAGAATTGGCCTCCACTGCCTTCTGAGGCAGAGAATTCCACAGATTCACAACTTTCTGACTGAAAAAGTTTTTCCTCATCTCAGTTCTAAATGGCCTACCCCTTATTCTTAAACTGTGGCCCCTTGTTCTGGACTCCCCCAACATTGGGAACATGTTTCCTGCCTCTAACGTGTCCAACCCCCTAATAATCATACGTTTCGATAAGATCTCCTCTCATCCTTCTAAATTCCAGTGTATACAAGCCTAGTCGCTCCAGTCTTGTCCCTTTCAACCCTGGGAAAAAGGCTCCACCTTATCGATGCTTCTCATAATTTTATATACTTCTGTCATCTCCCCTCAACCTCCGACATCCCAAAGAAAACAACCCAAGTCTATCCAACCTCTCCCAGTAGCTGAAACCCACTATTCTAAGCAACTTTCTGGTGAACTTCCTCTGTACCTTCTCGAAAGCCTCCACGTATTTCTTCCAATGGGGCGACCAGAACTGCATGCAATATTCTAAATGGGACCTAACCAAAGTCCTATAGAATTGCATCATGACTTCCCGACTCTGGTATTCATTGTTCCTATCAAAGAAGGCAACATGAAGAAGGGTCTCGACCCGAAACGTCACCCATTCCTTCCCATCAGGGATGCTGCCTGTCCCGCAGAGTTACGCCAGCATTTTGTGTCTATCTTTGAGTTAAACCAGCATCTGCAGTTCTTTCCGACACATGTGGATGGAGCCTTTGGATTTCATATCTTTTAATTTGAAACTCCAGAGAATACAGGCCTGATCTGTTCATCTCTCCTCATATGAAACCTTCTGGCACGCCCTCTGTCGTCAGGATATACCTTTTTATATAACGAGGTCACAGTACACAGTACACAATATTCCATGAGTGAAAGATGTGGCCTGATCTAGTCAGCAACATTGGATAATATTTGTTTTTATGGTCTAGTTTATTTGGGCTAACTGATATTTATTGTACTGCACATTTATTTTGTTGTTGTTGCGTTTAATGTGCTGTTGAAGCTGCAGCAAGTAAGGATGTCATTGTTTCTGTTCATATCCAATGCACGTGACATATAAACACTTGAAATCTCAATAATTCTGCAATATATACACTTCCAGGGGAGCATGTGTAGGAAGGAACTGCAGATGCTGCTTTAAACCATTCCTACACAGACCTTTCCATCCTGGGTCTCCTCCATTGTCAGAGTGAAGCCAAACACAAATTGGAGCAACAGCACCTCATATTTCACTTGGGCAGCTTACTACCCAGCAGTATAAATTTTGATTTCTCTAACTTCACGTGACTCTTGCATCCCCTCCCTCTCTCCGTCCCTCCCCAATCCTAGTCATCGTACTAGTTTCATCCTGTTGAGTTACACGGTCTGTATTACTAGTTATCACATAATGGATCATTGTGGGCCCCACCTTTCCTTGATCATCGTTGCTTTTTGCATATCTTTCATTTATTGGTTCTATGTGCCGTCTATATCTCTCCTTTCCTTTTCCCCTGACTCAGTCTGGAGAAGGGTCCCACAACCTGAAACGTCACCTATTCCTTTTCTCCTGAGATGCTGCCTGACCCGCTGAGTTACTCCCGTTTTTGTGTCTATCTTTAAGGGGAGGACTTGGGTTCATATACAGTCGGATCATTAAGAGAGTCTTCAATGACTGGTTTGTACCTGGGTGCGTTGTTTAACGGGGAAGGTTGTGGGACGGGGAGAGGAAAGGGCTGAGATTTTACCCACTCTTCTGGTTCTTGCTGCATCTGCTGATGTTGAGTGCGACCGATGTTGGCTGATGTTGAATGAGGGGGGACCTCATTGATAAGTGCCGAATAGTGAAAGGCCTGGATAGAGTGGAGGTGGAGAGGAGGTTTCCACTAGGAGGAGGGTCTAGGACTAGAAGCCATAACCTCAGAATCAAAGGATGTTCCTTTAGAAAGGCGATGAGGAGGAATTTATTTAGTCAGAGGGTGGTGAATCTGTGGAATTCTTTGCCACAGAAGGATGTGGAGGCAAAGACAATGGATATTTTTAAGGCAGAGATAGATAGATTCTTGATTAGTATGGGTGTCAGAGGTTATGGGGAGAAGGCAGGAGAATGGGAGAGATAGATCAGCCATGATTGAATGGCGGAGTAGACTTGATGGGCCGAATGGCCTAATACTGCTCCTATCACCTATGACCTGATGACCTTGGCCTGAGCGAGCAGCGACCTTTACCAACTGCCTCACAATCCATCTCTCCAAAATGAAAACCACCCAATACTTCCCTAATAAAACAAAAAGAGCACAGTCATATATATCCTATGCTTCTAAAAAGAAATGAAATCCCCTGGGGAGTCATGATGGAGGAGAGGCAGAGGTTTCATAACGAGAAAAATCACGACTAGACTGGATGTATTAATCGTCCCTGTTGCCAGCAGTGGGCGTGAATATTAAGTAATGAATCTTGCCTGGGCGCCTGGATACCGGGCCTTGGCTCCTTGTAGACCACCCAAGCCGCTGTGTTTCCCAGTCCCATCTCCGCCGCCTGACGAGGCATTTTCACCGAAGGCCCAACAGATGTTTCACTAAAGATGGACACTAAAAGCTGGAGTAACTCAGCGGGACAGGCAACATCTCTGGAGAGAAGGAATAGGTGCCGTTTCGGGTCGAGACCCTTCTTCAGACTGAGAGTCGCGGGAGACGGAAACTAGAGACAAGGAAGGGTCGTTTCACTAGGAAGTCGTTCTCCATTGTTTACATGTTCGCTTTCAGCTGCCCCGACCAATGCTGCTGACAGTAGACAGGGGAATGGGGGAGAAGGGATAGATGGTAGCTGTAGATGGGCTCACTTCCCCTCCCTCCCTCTCACCATCCCTCCCTCTGTAAATACTCAATCAGACACAGGCTAGTTCGCCTGAACGACCTAACCTCCCGGTTTCTAAACACTTTAACTTCCCCTTCCCATTCCCACACTGACCTTTCTGTCCTGGGCCTCCTCCATTGACAGAGTGAGGTTAAACGCAAATTGGGGGAACAGGTGAAGGGGAAAAGATTTAATAGGACTCTGAGGGGTAACTTTTTCACACAAGGGGTGGTGGGGGGTGGATGGAACAAGCTGCCAGAGGAGGTAGTTGAAGCTGGGACTATCCCAACGTTTAAGAAATAGTTAGACAGGTACATGGATAGGACAGGTTTGGAGGAATATGGACCAAACGCAGACGGGTGGGACAAGTGTCGCTGAAACATGTTGGCCGGTGTGGGCAAGTTGGGCTGAAGGGCCTGTTTCCACACTGTATCACCCTATGACTATGACTCTAGAACGTGTTAAATACCCAATAGATCAGGAAGCTTCTGTGGAGCGAGGAATGGAGTCAATGTTTCATGTTAATGAGCTTTCATCAATGTTATGATTGATTTGAAGCAATAGCCGGTGTAAAAGAATGATTTTCTCATCAATAATTTACCAAATAGGAGAGTAAAGGAAATTGGAAGCAGACTTTGTGGCAACTCAGTGCTTTTAATCTAACAGATGTTAAATGGTTTTAAGGAAAAGTGTTTGCAACATTTTGGTTGGACACATACATTCAATGTGGTCCTTTTTATCTTTCAAGTGTTTATTTTAATTTGTATATTTTGACAAATGCTCATGGTCTGAAGAAGGGTCTCGACCCGGAACATCACCCATTCCTTTTCTCCAGAGATGCTGCCTGTCCTGCTGAGTTACTCCAGCATTTTGTGTCTATCTTCAGTTTAAACCAGCATCTGCAGTTCCTTCCTTCACACTCATGGTCTTTCTATTCTTGTATGGGAAATAGGCAACACTGGCACTGCCTGTGTCTGTTATTCAGGGTGAAATTTCTTCTTAAACCATTGCCATGATGTCCTGGTACTGCAGTGAACCCCCACCTCCTCTGCTCCCTGCCACCCCTATCCACCATCCCCATAACAATTAAGGTCATCTTCCTTTGTGACATATTGCCCTAGTCACAGTTTAAGAATAAGGGGTAGGCCATTTAGAACGGAGATGAGGAAAAGCTTTTTCAGTCAGAGAGTTGTAAATCTGTGGAATTCTCTGCCTCAGAAGGCAGTGGAGGCCAAGTCTCTGAATGCATTCAAGAGAGAGCTAGATAGAGCTCTTAAGGATAGCGGAGTCAGGGGGTATGGGGAGAAGGCAGGAACGGGGTACTGATTGAGAATGATCAGCCATGATCCCATTGAATGGTGGTGCTGGCTCGAAGGGCCGAATGGCCTCCTCCTGCACCTGTTGTCTATTGTCTATAACAGTGCAGCATAGGAATGGGCCCTTCGGCCCACAATGTTTGTGCTGAACATGATGCCAAGTTAAACTGATCGCATCTGAATGTACATGATCCATATTCCTCTTTTTCCTGCACTTCCATGTGCCTATCCGAAAGCCTCTTGAACATCACCATCGTATTTGTCTCCACCACCACCCTTGGCAGTCCACTCCAGACCCCACCCCTATGTGTAAAAAACCTTTCCCTCCAGATCTCCATTAAACATTTGCCTGTGTTGCCCCATATCCCTCTAAACCTTTTCCATCCATGTATCCATTAGTTAAAATTCTAATAGCCAACTGAGTTTATTTTTTAATGTGCTGGAAAAACCTCTTTCTAAAGTGAAGACACAAGAGACTGCAGATGCTGGAATCAGGAGCAAAAAAATACAAAGCGCTGAAGGGACTAATCAGGTCAGGCAGCATCTGTGGAGGCAAAAGCACGGTCGATGTTTCGGGTCAAGATCCGCCATCATAACTGGTTCTGGGCAGCATCAGAAAGGGAGAGGTGGCAGAGGTTTGGAACCAGAGAACAAATTAGGTCTACAGGTTCGGAGTTGTGATATAAGCCATCCAGCCTGGTTGTATAGAGAGAGAATCATCTGGTGTTGAGGCCGTTGTTTCTGCCTCCTGCTAGATCTATTGTTTCCTCTCCCAAATGTGTCATTGGTAAAGACTTTGTTGCTGGGATGCCTTAGGCCATTCACTGAAAGGCTTTGGCTCACAGTGTGTCTCTGCGTTACACAGAACACTGACCTGAAACTGGATTTTACACAGTCTGCTTACACAGTCAAAAAATAATGTGGTGACACAAAGAGGAAAATGAAAGAATGAAAAGCCAGTGCTTTGTGCCACTTCAGATGTGCAGCACTTTGGTCAACGTGGGTTGTTTTTAAATGTGCTATACAAATAAAATTGACTTGACTTGACTTGACTTAGAGAGACATTTAAGGAGATCATGCTCATTGCAAACAGCACGGGGTTTCCAGTAAATGAGTACATTATTTACTTTGTTCCTGACGTCAGCATCAGCATTCTCGTGCACCATATTGGTAGTGAAGGGGCGGGGCTCAAAGGTTAAAGGTCACGTCCCACCTTCGGGACTTGAGCACAATTTAGGGCGCCATGCCAATGTTTCTCACTTCAATGTTGCAGAAAAATAAAAACTGAGAGGGTAGACTCAAAATGCTGGAGTAACTCAGCGTGACAGGCAGCATCTCTGGAGAGAAGGAATGGGTGACGTTTCGGGTCGAGACCCTTCTTCAGACTAAAAGTAAAATCTTTTTTCAGATAAAAACTGAGATCCTGTTTACCCTCCCAGATGGGCAGAAATAATCCCAGAAAAATGATTGCAAAGAAATGCAGAATTATGAGTCCCCAAGACAGTTTTTTTTTTCACTGTTAACTCTCCTGAGTTAGAAGAAAATTAAAACATTTACAAACACTGGAGGATTCTTAAACATAATTAATTGTGCCTTTAAGTTTAATTAATGCCCTGAAAAATTAAATATCTGAATCCTTTCTCCCTTCCAAGCCTTCCTTTCCATTTAACTGTATGGATTACCCCTGAAGTGAGGAGATAGAGAGTCTTACAGCGTGGAAACAGGCCCTTCGGCCCAACTTGCCCACACCAACCAATATGTCCTGTCAACATTAGTCCCATGCCTGCATTTGGCCCATATCCCTCTAAACCTGTCCTATCCATGTTTCTGTCGAATTGCTTCTTAAACATTGTGATAGTTCCTGCCTCAACTACCTCCTCTTGCAGCTCGATCCATACACCCACCACCCTTTGCGTTTAAAAGTTACCCCTCAGATTCCTATTAAATCTTTCCCCCTTCACCTTAAACCTATGCCCTCCAGTTCTTGATTCCCGCATTCTGGGCAAGAGACTCTGCATTCACCCATCTATTCGTCTCATGATTTTATGCACCTCTGTACGATCAAAGAAATCTATAAGAGATAGTTAAGAGTGAAGCATATTGTTGGATCTAGAGTTACATGTAGGTCAACAAGCAGTTTTCCTACTCTAAAGGGCAATAGTAAATCATCTGGGGTTTTGCACAACCTGATACTACAACCACTTGGGATAAGCTATAATTCCAAGTTTTAGTTTGTTAGCTTTAGAGATGCAATGTGGAAATAGGCCCTTCAGCCCACCGAGTCCACGTTGATCACCCGGTTACACTAGTTCAATGTTATTCCACTTTCCCACTCCCAACACACGAGGGGCAATTTCCAGAAGACAATTAACCTACAAACCAGCACGTCTTTGGGATGTGGGAGGAAACCAAAAACCCGGAGATAACTCATGCAGTGGATTTATTTAACTACCTTTAGTTTATTTTAGTTTAGAGATGCAGCGAGGACACAGGCCCTTCGGCCCACCGAGTCCGCACTGACCAGCGTTCCCTGCACGTTAACACTATCCTACACACACACTCGGGACAATTTACAATTTTACAATTCACTTATACTAGCCAATTAACCTACAAACCTGTACGTCTTTGGAGTGTGGGGGGAAACCGAAGATCTCGGTGAAAACCCAAGCGGTCACGGGGAGAACGTACAAACTCCGTACAGACAGCACCCCTAGTTGGAATCGAACCCGGGTCTCGGGTGCTGCAAGTGCTGTAAGGCAGCAACTCTACCGCCACGCCACTGTGCCGCCCTGAATTTAAGTCTCCTGTTCACCATGCTGGGATTCAAACCAATGATTTTGGATACATGGAAACGTTGGATCCATGATCAAGACCACTGGACATTGCCACCATGTTGCCATTACCCGTCATATGACTAATCCTTGATTAGTCGCGAGGATTGGCTTGACCTTCGAAAAATCCAATACTCTAATTCTTACTTATAACTTGTCTGGAAATATATCTTTATTGGCAACAGCAGTGAATTTTGGAAGCCGTGTGCTGCGTGTAGTGCCACTGATATTGCACTTAATGCTCCTAACTGGAGTTGAATTTTCCTGCCTCCGTGTTTTGAAATATTACGAGGGAATTAATATCCACATCCGTAGAAATGTCTTTTTCAGGATTGATGAGTCTTCTAACCATAGTTATATCTGGGCACTCTCACTTCGACCATATGCAACAAAGCATAAGGTTCCCAACTGAGCTGGATCCTTTTGTAAACTCAGGTATCGCTCCTCATTGTCCACTCGGCCACCAATTTAGGTGACATCTGCAAATTTATCAACTATGCTAACCACATTGAATTTCCAAATCGATAACGTGGACAACAAATAAGAGTCGACCCAGCATCGATTCCTGTGGCACTCCACTGATCACAGGCCTCCCATCACAAAGCAATCCTCCACAACTACCCTTTGACTTTGGAAAGGGCGCAAAGAAGATTTATGTGCAGAAACAAAGAACTGCAGATGCTGGTTTATACCAAAGATAGACACAAAGTGTTCGGGTAACAACAGGTCAGGCAGCACTTCTGGAATAAAAAGGATAGGCCACGTTTTGGGTCGGGACCCTTCTTCAGACTGAATGTCAGGGGTGGGGTGAAGAGCTGGAGATGAGAAAAGATCAGGACAAAGGGCCAACCACAAATGACCTCAGGCAGGGTGGTGCCATGGTGGTCCCATTGTCGGCGAGGGAAGTGTGAACTCAAGAGGGGTACAACGTGGAGAGCTGAGGAGCTGATTAAATGACTATGGGCAAAGAGGGGGGGAGGGGTGGGGACCCTCATCCAAAGATACTAGAGGAGCAAGATGAACCACTCCATTGAAATCGCCTATACGGAAGTGTAGTACGCAAAGGAGCGTAACGTCCCCCATTTTAGTAGGCAAAACCCGCCGTTCGCTATGCCTCTCTTAGTGCAATCAGTGTTTTGGGGGAACAGTATGTGTGATGAGACCATAAAAATGCAGAATATATCTCATCTATCAATTCACAGATTTTTGTTATTTTTCTTTTTAAATGTTTCTGCAAGTTTCTGCCTACTAAAATGGCGCCATGACATACTACGGTTTTTAGGGTCGAGTGGTCTATCTTGCTCTGCTCTATTATCTTTGCCCTCGTCTGCTGCCTGACCCGCTGAGTTACTCCAGCAGTTTGTGTCTATCTAGGATTTACAAGTTGCCAGGTCTCGAGGGCCTGAGCTACATGGAGAGGGTTTGCAAGCTAGGTCTTTATTTTTGGAGTGCAGGAGGATAAGGGGTGATCTTACAGAGATGTACAAAATCCTGAGTAATTCATAGGGTGAATGCACAGAGTCCTTTACGTATAGTAAGGGAATTAAGAACATTGGGCAATAGACAATAGACAATAGGTGCAGGAGTAGGCCATTCGGCCCTTCGAGCCAGCACCGCCATTCAATGTGATCATGGCTGATCATTCTCAATCAGTACCCCGTTCCTGCTTTCTCCCCATACCCCCTAACTCCGCTATCCGTAAGAGCTCTATCTAGCTCTCTCTTGAATGTATTCAGAGAATTGGCCTCCACTGCCCTCTGAGGCAGAGAATTCCACAGATTCACAACTCTCTGACTGAAAAAGTTTTTCCTCATCTCTGTTCTAAATGGCCTACCCCTTATTCTTAAACTGTGGCCCCTGGTTCTGGACTCCCCCAACATTGGGAACATGTTTCCTGCCTCTAACGTGTCCAACCCCTTAATAATCTTATACGTTTCGATAAGATCCCCTCTCATCCTTCTAAAGATGAAAGGGGAAAGATTTAATGGTTTATTTTATCGTCACGTGTTCCAAGGCACAGTGAAAAGCAGTTTTGTTGGAAATAGGAACCTGAGGGGGCAATTTTTTTCACTCAGAGAATGGTGGATATATGAAATAAGCTACCAATGGAGGTAATTAACACAGGTGCTATAACAAGATTTAAAAGACAGGTACATTTTTAGGAGAAGCTTAGAAGAATATTGGCCGAATGTGGGCAAATGGGACTGGCTTGGATACGGGTATCTTGGTTGGCATGACCAAGTTTGGCCAAAGGGCCTATTTCCATGCTGTATGATTCTATGACCTCTATGACCCCTTCCTCTGAGTCAGTTTTGAATCCAATAAGTTAGTTCACTTTGCATTCAGCGTGACCTAACATTCCAGACTAGCCTGCCAATGCAGGACCTTGTCAATAGTGTATTGACAAAGACCTATTGTTGAGAGTGAATTTATTGACTGTAATTTAATCTGAAATAAAACTGAACATCAGGACTATCATATGATGATCAGCAAAATCTAATCTGCCTGATTAGTGGCCCAGACTAAATCTAATCTAATTACTCTGCATCTTCAACAAAGCTAAGTGCCCAAGTAAACAGCAGTTACCAATGACATACAAAGTAACTACAACGATTCAGAGGTTATGTGTACGAAGGAACTGCAGGTGCTATAGGTGCTATGAGGGTGCAGGGTGACTTGGACAGGTTTTGTGAGTGGGCAGATGCATGGCAGGTGGGCAGATGCATGGCAGGTGGGCGGATGCATGGCAGGTGGGCAGATGCATGGCAGGTGGGCAGATGCATGGCAGGTGGGCAGATGCATGGCAGGTGGGCGGATGCATGGCAGGTGGGCGGATGCATGGCAGGTGGGCGGATGCATGGCAGGTGCAGTTTAATGTGGATAAATGCGAGGTTTTCCACTTTGGTGGTAAGAACAGGAAGGCAGATTATTATCTGAATGGTGTCAAGTTAGGAAATGGGAAAGTACAAAGAGATCTGGGTGTCCTTGTTCATCAGTCACATTGAGGGAGTGCAGCGTAGGTTCACGAGGCTAATTCCCAGGATGGTGGGATTGTCATTTGGTGGAAGAATGGAACGACTGGGTTTTGTATTCACTGGAATTTAGAAGGATGAGAGGGGATCTTATAGAAACATATAAAATTATTAAGGGATTGGACACGCTAGATGCAGGAAAAATGGTCTCGATGTTGGGGGAGACCAGAACCAGAGGCCACAGTTTAAGAATAAGGGGTAGGCCATTTAGAACTGAGATGAGGAAAAACTTTTTCACTCAGGGAGTTGTGAATTTGTGGAATTCTCTGCCTCAGAAGGCAGTGGAGGTCGATTCACTGGATGCATTCAAAGAGAGTTGGATAGAGCTCTGAGGGCTAGCAGAATCAAGGGGTATGGGGAGAAGGCAGGGACGGGGTACTGATTGTGGATGATCAGCCATGATCACATTGAATGGTGGTGCTGGCTCGAAGGGCCGAATGGCCTACTTGTGCACCTATTTTCTATGTATCTCTGCATCTATGACTCCATCCTGACACCCACTCCGTCCTGAGACCCCACTCTATCCTGCGACCCACTCCACCCTCAGAGCCCACTTTATCCCCTGATCTACTATGCCCTCAGACCAACCTTGCCTCAGACAAATTTCCAGTCCCAGGTTAGCTCAACCAACAGACAATCCTCCATTGACAGGCCCGCCCAGTTTTCGGCCAGCTATATTGTTGGACGACTCTTCCCTCAGTTTTTTTTTTTCTGTGAGGTTTTTCTTTGAGTGTTCCTTTCCGAACTTCTTTAGTTGCCCTTGGGTGGTTTATGTTCATGAGATACTGACCTTAAAGGCCGTAAGCTGATTCTGCATCACATTGAGCTCCTTTTGGCCACTTCCATTGATCTTCTGGCAATTATCAATTAACTGAGTTGTTGAGCTGACTCTAGGTCATCTCTGGCTCTTTGTAAACTTTGAGTCATAGCTTAATTCTCCTTTACTTTGTGTTAAACGCACATTTATACATTGTCAATCTGTTAACTAACTCATAATACTTATGAATAAATCTCATATTGTTGTTTTAGGGACATACTGTTAAGGCAAGAGTGTCTTAATTGTCGTATGCATTGGGGGTGGAACAATGAAATTCTTGCTTGTTGCAACTTTACAGGCACATTAAATCCAACAGCACAACAAATAAATTGACAATAAACTATCATTATTTTTGTGGTAGTGCAGAATCCAAAGTGATTTGGTACAGAGGTAGGGTTGTGGTTCGGGCTGTTCAATGTGGTTCAAGAACCTGATAGTTGAAGAGAAGAAGCTGTTCTTGAACCTGCAGGAAACAGTTCCCAGGCATCTGAACCTCTTTGAGATATAGGAATGATATCATTCAGTTGGAAAGAGCATAGAAGGATGTTACCTGGGCATCTGAACTTGTGTTGTAGGGAAAAAAAGATACAAAGTGCTGGTGTAACTCGGCATGTCCTCAGAGTCTGAAGAAGGGTCCTGACCCAAGGTGTTGCCTATCCATGTTCTCCAGAGATGCTGCCTGACCTGCTGAGTTAACCCCACATTTTGTGCCTTTTTTTGTAAACCAACACATGCAGTTCCTTATTTCTACATTCTGAGTTATAGGGAGAGGTTGGGTAATCTGGAACTTTTTTCTTTGGAACCTAGCAGGCTGAGTTGTGACCTTATGGAGCTGTTCAAGATCACGAGGGGTCTGGATCAAGTGAATGTGTGTCTCTCCCAGGATGGAGGTTTCTACAACTAAAATTTGTGGTGAGAGGGGGGAGATTTAAGGGGGACCTCAGAAACAACCTTTGCACTCAGAGAGTTGCCGTGCCTGGAACAAGCTGCTGGAGGAAGCTTTGGAAGCGGGTACAATTACAACTTATAAAAGATATTTGAACAGATATACGGATAGGAAGGGATTAGGCATATGGGCCGAATGCAGGCAAATTGGACTAGCTCAGTATGGCAAGAGAGTCAAGATTCAAGATCCAATTTAATTGTCACATGTACCAATTAAGGTACAGTGAAATTTGAGTTACTATACAGTCATACTAAGGAGAAAGCAACAAGACACACAGCCACATAAAATAAAATTTAACATAAACATCCACCACAGCGAATCCCACATTCCTCACTGTGATGGAAGGTAATAAAGTCCAAGCGTGTTCCTCTTTGTTCACCCGCGGTCGGGGCTGTTGAATCCTCCGCGGTCGCCGCTGCCGATGGTCCGATGTCTGAAGCCTTCGCGTCAGCATGGACCAGCTGAGCCAAAGGTCCAGCAAACCCTGGGACTGACACCACCAAGATGTTTATTCATTGTTTCCATGCTATGTAGCTCCATGAATCTATGGTAAAAGCGAAAAATGTGTGGTCGTGGTGGTGGTGTCTTTCATGGTATTAGCTGCTCTCTTGAAGCGTTACTTTCTATAGATGCCTTCAATGGTGGGGATGGATCTGTGATGGCCTGGGCAATGTCCACCACTTTCTGCATCCTTCTTCGCCCTTGAGCATTTGAATTACCGAACCAGGCTGAGCAGCAACCAATCAGTATTCACTCTGCCACAAACCTCTAGATGTTTGATACAGTATCGGCGACTTGCTTTATCTCCTCAAACTTCTGAGGAAGTAAAAGCATTTATTCACAAAATGCTGGAGTAACTCAGCAGGTCAGGCAGCATCTCGGGAGAGAAGGAATGGGCGACGTTTCGGGTCGAGACCCTTCTTTTCTTCAGACTGATGTCGGGGGGGGGGCGGGACAAAGGAAGGATATAGGTGGAGACAGGAAGATAGAGGGAGATCTGGGAAGGGGGAGGAGAAGAGAGGGACAGAGGAACTATCTAAAGTTGGAGAAGTCGATGTTCATACCGCTGGGCTGCAAGCTGCCCAGGCGTAAAAGCATTGATGAGCTTTCTTTGTCATTGCATCAATGTGCCGTGCCTGGCCCAGGTCAGATCATTGGAGATGTGTATGCGAAGGATCGTGAAGTTGGTGACTCTCTCCACTGCCGACTCGCTGATCATAATCATGATCATAATCATCATCATCTTAATCATGCTTTATTATCCAAGTATGTTTTGCAACAATATACGAGGAATTTCATTTGCCATACAGTCACACCAATAAAAAGCAACAGAACACACAATCTACATTTTAACATCAACGTCCACCACAGTGACTCTTCCGCATTGCTCACTGTGATGAGGATGGGTGCATGGTCACTCCACCCTCTGTGTACGTGGGGTTACCCCAACCCATGGAACTCTCTTCCGAAGGACCCTTCAGAGCCCTTCAGTGTGCTTCTGTAACACCTTAACCAGCCCACTCATTCCTGAACCCTTTCATAATGGCTTTAAACCTCAAACTCAATGTGATTATCCCAACCTTTCTAGCTGTCTGAGATTTGCTACCCCTTTCAATGGTTCTTTATTATCACGTGTGCAGGCCTACAGCGAAACCTTATCATCCTCCTTAAAACCCATGCATGGCCATAGTCTTTCACTGCTTTATCTCTGTAAAAACGAATTCTTCACCCGAGTTGAAACCATGTCTGGTTCTGACTTTCTTGATCACAGCCACTTGATACAACTCTATTGCAAGACCAAAGAAAAGCTTGCATTTAGATAAAGCCTCCCAGGGTCCCCAGGTATCCCAGAGTATGTTGCGAGCAATTAATTTGAAGTGTAATTATTGTCTAACATGGCCAATTTCCACACAACAACATGTAGCAATGCAGTGGGGACCTGATCATTCGTATTATAAAGGTTGGTGGGATTGAGAATAAAACAACATAAGAATTAGGAGCATGAATAGGCCATGTAACCCTTCAAAGTCCCTGTGCCTTTCAGTGCTGTATCTCAAGCCTGATCGACTTTCCTCCCTGATCCTATAATCCTCTAGTTCCCTTAAGTGCCTGAAAGCTTATTGATCTCAGACTTGAACATCTGCAGCCCTCTGAGATAGAGAATTACAATGATTACACCTCTCTGTGGAAACCATTTTCTTTTCATGTCATTTGTAAATGGCCAATCACTTAGCCTGAGAAGATGCCACATACCCCTAGCCTCTCTGGAGACAGTCTTTCCAGACCTATCCTATCAATCCCCCTGAAAATCATGTGTGGCTTGAAGCAATCAGCTTAGAGCTGTAGAGCTGCTGCGTTACAGTGGCAGAGACTCAGGTTTGGTCCTGACTTCGGGTGCTGTCTATTTGGAGTTTGCATGTTCTCTCTGTGACCGTGTGGATTTCCTCTGTGCTTCTGTAACCCCCCATGTCCCAAGGATTTTTGTAGGTTCCAACCTGAAACATTACCTATCCATGTCCTCCAGAGAAGCTGTCTGACCCATTGAGTTATTCCAGCACTTTGTGTTCTTCTCTATGTCAATGTTTGTAGGTTAATTTGTCCCCGTAAATTTCAGGTTAATTTGCCTCTGTAAATTGCCCCAGTCTGTACGGAATGGATGTGAAAGTGGGATTACATAGAACTCATGTAATTACACAGATTACAGAGATTACACAGAATTATTAGGGCGGCACGGTGGCGCCAGAGACCCGGGTTTGATCCTGACTTTGGATGCTGTCTGCACGGCGTTTGTACATTCTCCCTGTGACCCCGTAAGTTTTCTCCACGTGTTCTGATTTACGCCCAACTTCAAAGACGTACAGGTTTGTGGGTTAATTGGCTTTGGTAAAAATTGTAAATTGTCCATAGTGTGTTGGATAACTTATGGTGTGATTGCTGTTTGGCGCGGTCTCGGTGGGCCGAAGGGCCTATTTCTGCACTGTATGACAAATTCTACATCTAAATCTAAAAATCTAAACAAGTGTGAACAGGTGATCAATGGTCGGCATGTGTTCAGTGGGCCGAATGCCGTGTTTGCATGTTTTTTCTTTCAATTCAATCAACCAAAGTTGTACTCATATTTCACCTGGGTAGCTTGCAGCCCAGTGGTATGAACATCGACTTCTCCAACTTTAGATAGTTCCTCTGTCCCTCTCTTCCCCTCCTCCTTCCCAGATCTTCCTCTATCTTCCTGTCTCCACCTATATCCTTCCTTTGTCCCGCCCCCCTGACATCAGTCTGAAGAAGGGTCTCGACCCGAAATGTCACCCATTCCTTTTCTCCTGAGATGCTGCCTGACCTGTTGAGTTACTCCAGCATTTTGTGAATAAATATCTTCGATTTGTACCAGCATCTGCAGTTATTTTCTTATACTAAAGTTGTATCATGGGCTGTTTCATCTATCTATTCCTGTGAAGGCAGATTAGGCCACAGCTTTGTGTCTTGTCTGAATGACAGTACATCCCATGGTCTTTCACATCTTTCAATAAGATTAGTACGGGTTTCAGGGGTTACGGGGAGAAGGCAGGAGAATGGGGTTGAGAGGGAAAGACAGATCAGCCATGATTGAATGGTGGAGTAGACTTGATGACCCCAATGGCCTAATTCTGCTCCTAGAACTTCTGAATAAGGACCTGAAGCAGTCAGTTTAAAGACGAGAGGACTATCATTGAATCAAAGCCAACATTTGGGATCCGGAAAACCAGGGAGGCAAACCATCATGTCGGTCTTCTACTAAAACTGCAATGATGTACGATGTGCATTTTATTGTAATGGACGTTCTCTTTTTCAGGCTAATCTTTGGCACACTTTACCCAGCGTATTCTTCTTACAAGGCTGTAAAAACAAAGAACGTCAAAGAATATGTAAGTATTGATATTTATTGTTGGTACATGGGTAAATCTCATAAGAGTGGTTAGCACTCCTCCAGTAGCATTGAAACTAGGAGAATTCTCCTTAGCTCTCTTACTGTTTCATCTTGGGACACTCTTCCTCAATACCCCTCACCCACCATTTTCACCAATTGGAATCATAAGGTTGTACAGCACAGAACAAGGCCATTTGTCCATTGTGCCTCTGTCAATTTTAACAGTTCCTCTGCGACGTGGACACCAAGGAACTTGAAGCTCTCCATCCTCTCCACCGCTACACCGTTGATGTTGATGGTGGGGTGCATTCCCTCTCCAACCCTCCTGTCATCAACGATCACCTCCTTGGACTTGTCGACGTTGAGAGAGAGGTTGTTGGCCTGGCACCACCGTGTCAGGGCCACTACCCTCTCTCTGTAGGCCGACTCTCCCCGCTGGTGATCAGACACCAATCAGATAATAATCTGCCTTCCTGTTCTTGCCATCAAAGTAGATAACCTCACATTTATACTGCATCTGCCGTGCATCTGCCCACTCACCCAACCTATCCAAGTCACCCTGCAGCCTCATAGCATCCTCATCGCAGCTCACACTGCCACCCAGCGTTGTGTCATCTGCAAACTTGGAGATGTCACATTTAATTCCCTCGTCTAAGTAGTTAATATATATTGTAAATAACTGGTTCCTCGGTGTCCACATCGCAGAGGACCTGAACTGGACCACCCACAAAAAAGGCGCAACAGTGCCTCTACAACCTCAGGCGACTGAAGAAATTTGGCCTGGACCACTTGGTCCTCAGGGATTTGTACAGAGGCACCGTGGAGAGCATCTTGAAAGGCCGTATCTCCACCTGGCACGGCAGCTGCACCAGCCACGGCCGAGAGTGGTGTGTGAGCTGACCTCCCTCCGGGACATCTACTCCAGGCGGTGCGTTGGAAAAGCCCTGAGGATCATCAAAGCCCCCAGCCACCCGGACCACAGTCTAGTCTGCCTGCTGCCCTCGGGCAAAAGGTACCGGAGCATCAGCTCCCGTACAACCAGACACTCAGCTTTCTTGCCCAGGCAATCAGGCTGCTGAACCAACCAGCCTGAAACTCACCCCAACCGGACACTTGTCTATAATTTAAGAAAATAACTGCAGATGCTGGTACAAATCGAAGGTATTTATTCACAAAATGCTGGAGTAACTCAGCAGGTCAGGCAGCATCTCAGGAGAGAAGGAATGGGCGACGTTTCGGGTCGAGACCCTTCTTCAGACTTTATAATTGAATGCATGCAGTTCATAATTTAATGTTAAATTTACTGTACGGAATCCTCCAGCACAAGATTTTCACACAAGATTGTACCATGTATGGAACTGACGTGACAATAAACCCCTTGAATCTTGAATCTTGAAGATGCTGCCTGACCCACTGAGTTAATCCAGCACTTTGTATCTACGCGGCACGGTAGCGCAGCGGTAGAGTTGCTGCTTTACAGCGAATGCAGCGCCGGAGACTCAGGTTCGATCCTGACTACGGGTGCTGCACTGTAAGGAGTTTGTACGTTCTCCCTGTGACCTGCGTGGGTTTTCTCCGAGATCTTCGGTTTCCTCCCACACTCCAAAGACGTACAGGTATGTAGGTTAATTGGCTGGGTAAATGTTAAAAAAAATTGTCCCTAGTGGGTGTAGGATAGTGTTAATATACGGGGATCACTGGGCGGCACAGACTTGGAGGGCCGAAAAGGCCTGTTTCCGGCTGTATATATATGATATGATATGATATGATGATACGCAAATTTCCAGCCGTGGCAGTTCCTTGTTTCTCCATTCAACATAACCATGGCTTATCTATGCTGGTCACTACTCCTCTTCTGTGCCAGTTCCTCATAGCACCCTAAACAGCTTGATCTTCCAAATGTTTATCTGTCTCCACCGTAAACATATCTAACAACCTGGCCTCTATTACCTTTGTAGTGCCCTACTATTCTGGGGACATTCCAGAGATTCACTACCCTCAGAGTAGAAACTTCTAATTTTTATCTATGTCCTCTTGTTTATGGCTCTCCCATTAGTATCTCAACATCTACTCTATCAAACCACCCTAGGATGTCACAATTGAATAAGGTTGACCCTCATTCTTTCAAACTCCAAGGAACACAGACCCAAACTGCCCAGCCTCTCTTGTTGAGACAATCCTCTCATCTCAGGAATTAACTTGGAAAATCCCCTATGAACCACCTCCAGTACTACTATATACTACTATATAAGGTGACCAAAACTGTACGCAGTATTCCAGGTGTAGGACGGAACTGCAGATGCTGGTTTACACCAAAGATAAGACACAAAATGCGGAAGTAACTCAGTGGGAGGGTCTCGACCTGAAACATCACCCATTCCTTCTCTCCAGAGATGCTGCCTGTCCCGCTGAGTTGCTCTAGCATTTTGTCTATCTTCGTACTATTCCAGGTACGGCTTGACCAACATCCTGTACAATTGCAACAGCATCTGCCTTTCTTGAACTCCAATGCAATAAAGACCAACATGCTGCATGCCCATGTTTAGGTTTAGGTTTAGGTTTATTATAGTCACGTGTACCGAGGTAGAATGAAAGGTTTTGGCTTTGCATGCTGTACTAACTGATCAGTTATACCATAGACATGGATCAGATCAAGCCAAACTCAAGAACAATGGATAGAGCAAAGGGGGAAGATACAGAATGCAAATATAGTTCTCAGAATTGCAGCATACAGCTGCACCAGAACATCTAGATCCCTCTGAACCTCGGGGATAGTGGGCTGGTTGTAAAATCACGAGAGAAACAGAGACAATTGGAAGCAGAGCAAAGGCGTTGCAGAGCGTAAACTGTCCTGCAACATTGTGGACATTTTGATAATGTGAATTCAGATCTCTTGCTGTTTTTCAATGCTTGTTGTTTTTAATATACTTAGACTATGTGACTCGTATTTTATTGTATTCAGCAGGGTAGAAATTCATCCTCTGTGGTGTACCCTATATATATAATGGAGTAACATTTAAACTTAGATTTCGACTGCTCCATGTTCGATTAAATTGACTTCTAAGCATTTTTATATTTTATTTGTATATGGCACCGTGAGCTCTCCAACAGAGAATGAATTCCAATGACCTTGATGGCTCGGTCCACATGGATATTGCACACAATCGTTCTCTTGAATATGAATGATCTTCGAATATAGGCAAGCAAAGGGAAATTTAATAGAAGATACCATTATAATCTAAGTATAGATCAGACCTGTGCTTTGATGTCTGTTTTATGTAGCTACATTAAACTTAGTAGAATAAAATATCCTGTATCTGGCAAATGAATGGGAGGACGTACATAGTCTGCAGACAAAGTGCAGTCTTATTTTATTTGTTACCCAGTGAACTTAGTAAAATCTAAATCATTGTCTATTTCTAATCAGTGGAGGTTTTGTTTGAAGTCTGGGTCTATTGAGTTGACAGAATGCCACATAAAAGGCTAGTGTGCAGTGTAAGAGATCGTGGAACGGGGAGAAATGTTAATATGGATTGAAGACTGGTTATCACATAGAAGGCAGAGATTGGCATAAATTGATCTTTCTCTGACTGGAAGAATATAATTAGTGGAGACGCAAGGCAGAGATTAGACAATAGACAATAGACAATATTGGAGTAGGCCATTCGGCCCCTCGAGCCAGCACCGCCATTCAATATGATCATGGCTGATCATTCTCAATCAGTACCCCGTTCCTGCCTTCTTCCCATACCCCCTGACTCCGCTATCCTTAAGAGCTCTATCTAGCTCTCTCTTGAATGCATTCAGAGAATTGGCCTCCACTGCCTTCTGAGGCAGAGAATTCCACAGATTCACAACTCTCTGACTGAAAAAACTTTTCCTCATCTCCGTTCTAAATGGCCTACCCCTTATTCTTAAACTGTGGCCCCTGGTTCTGGACTCCCCCAACATTGGGAACTTGTTTCCTGCCTCTAACGTGTCTAACCCCTTAATAATCTTATATGTTTCAATAAGATCCCCTCTCATCCTTCTAAATTGATTGACAGGTTCTTGATTAGTAAGGGTGTCTGGGGTTATGAGAAGGCAGGAGTATAGGGTTGAGAGGGAAATATAGGTCAGCCATGATTGAATGGCAGAGTAGACTTGATGGTCCAAATAGCCTAATTCTGATCCTATGACATGAACCTAGGAAACGGCAAATGCTGTCATCTTAAGCAAAAGACAATATGTCAAGAAGTTCAGTGGGTCAGGCAGCATCTGTGGAGGGAATGGACAGGCAAACCTTTGGGTCAAGACTGTTCTTGAAACCGTCAACAAAATAATATGGAGCCAATGTTGTGCCCCACGGATAAATCCTTGTGCTTATTTACTTTCTATGTTGATGACTTTGAGAAGGAGGAAAAGATTGCAAGGTGCCAAAGTTTGCTGATGATACAAAAATAGATGGGAGGGCATGTTGCAATAAGGATGGTTGGATTATGCAACAGGATATATATATATATATATATATAGGTGATTGAGAGAGCAAAACATTGCATTGGAAAGTGAGGAAAGTGTGAGGCCATGCATTTAGCATAAAAGATACAAAAGGCGGACTATTGTCTAAATGGGGAGAGACAAGGACCATTGGGTTGCGCGGCAGGGCTTGCTCGCACACCACGGAACCAAGAAACCCGCCTGTAGGCGGAAGCCACTGAGCCCGGAGAGAGGGTCGCCGAGCCTGGTCCCAGCTCGTCCCCGTGGACCGGAGAACCAGACAGGGGGATGGTGGGAGTCGGCGATGGCGGACGCCAGGATAAAGAGCCAGTTGGAGGAACTGTGATCTTACCTTCCACGCCTTCAGGTTCTGCTACGGGGGACACCCCCTGGGCACAAAGGCTGAAGGTGGCCGGGCGAGGAGAGGAACGACAGTTCACTGGACGATCAGGGTGGAGGCGACGGCTGCAAAGGGCCTTCAGTTGCTATTGAGACTTTGAAAATGGCGCCAAACATGGCAACTCTTGTTTGTGTTTTCAGTGGATTATTCCTATATACTTTCTACTTTATCTGGGATTGTGTTTATGTATCGTAATAATTTACTGAACTATGCACAAAGAAAATGTCACTATATCTCGGTACATGTGATAATAAATAACCATTGAAGCATTGAACCATTGAGCAAATAGGTTGGAATACAGAGAGATCCAGGTGTTCTTTGGCACAATTCATGAAAAGTTGGCAGGCAGGTGCAGCCAATAATTAAGAGGACATATTGGCATTTATTGCTAGAGGATTGAAATTTAAAAAATGAGAAGTGTTATTGCAATTGCATCTGGTACAAACGAGGCCATCTGGAATACTGTGTGCACTTTTAGCCAAAGGTATGGGCCAAACGCAGGCAGGTGGGACGAGTGCAGATGGGACATGTTGGCCAGTGTGGGCAAGATGGGCTGAAGGACCTGTTTCCACGCTGTAAGACTATGACTCTGTAGTGAATCTCTGGAAATTAGCTGGACTAACTAGTTGCAGAGGCAAGGATGTTGTCAGTATTTAAAGTGGAAGATCGAGGGATTGAAAGCTATGAGGATCATTCTGAATGGCAGGGTAGGTCTAAGGAGCCAGGTGGCCTACTCTTCCTAGATTATTGTTCTGGTGAAATGTGGGGCTATATTTCTGTAGTTAAAATACAGAGACCCTCCTTGTTCACCACATAAGCGCAGCTGACTGCTCTCAGCACAAACTGAGGAGTGACAAGAACATGTGGACACTAGTTCAGTGTAAATGAAAGAAGTGAATTCATTTGCTATGTCCAGCTTCTATGCCGGAGCCAATCATTTTTATATAAACATTTTTTATCAGCATGCTTGAGCCACAGAACATCTTACTTATCAAAATGCTGGAGTAACTCAGCATCTCTCAGAGAAGGCAGCATCTCTGGAGGGAGGGAGTGGGTGGCGTTTCTGGTTGAGACCCTTCTTTGGACTGATGTCAGGGGAGTGGGCGGTACAGAGGTAGAATGTAGTCGGAGGCAGTGGGATTGGTCGGAGAACTGGGAAGGGGGACGGGATGGAGAGAGAGGGAAAGAGGGGTCTACTTGAAGTTAGAGAAGTCAATGTTCATACAACTTGGGTGTAAGCTGCCCAAGCGAAATATGAGGTGCTGTTCCTCCAATTTGCGCTGGGCCTCACTATGGCACTGGAGGAGGCCCAGGACCGAAAGGTCAGTGTGGGAATGGGAGGGGGAGTTAAAGTGTTGAGCAACCGGGAGATCAGCTAGGTTGAGGCAGACTGAGTAGAGGTGTTCAGCGAAACGATCGCCCAGCCTGTGCTTGGTCTCGCCGATATATAGGAGTCCACACCTGGAACACCAGATACAGTAGATGAGGTTGGAGGAGGTGCAAGTGAACCTCTGCCTCACCTGAAAAGACAGTTGGGGTCCTTGGATGATCAGCATGATCACAATAAATGGCGGTGCTGGCTCAAAGGGCCAAATGGCCTCCTCCTGCACCTATTTTCTATGTTTCTATGTTTAATATTCAAAATCAGTTTGGTGCACAATTTGTACATTACTGTCAATGTCTTTATCCAGATGTAATTGAATCAAATCATGCTTTAAATTTGTTCTCCAAACTAGGTAAAATGGATGATGTACTGGATCATATTTGCACTGTTCACTACAGCGGAAACTTTCACAGACCTATTTCTTCCATGGTAAGACTCAGTCTTGTACTATTTTCATTAATATCCCAGCATAGATTCTGAACTTAATGTCAACTCATGTGTTGATGGTGAAGTGCAGTTTATTCTTTCTCCAAACCTTTTTTTTCCATCCGCTGAATGTTTTAAGATATGTATAACGGCTTATCCAAATTACACTTAAGGGATGTAGTCCATGTGTAACGTTGTAGTTGTTACGGGTAGAATGGGCGGTGGGTGGCGCATCAATGGAGTTGCTGCCTCACAGTGCCAGAGACGCTGGTTTGTTCCTGACTATGGGTGCTGTCTGTGTGGAGTTCGCACGTTCTCCACGTGACCACATAGGTTTTCCCCGGGTGCTCTGGTTTCCTCCCACACTCCTTTATAAACTCCACTGGCTCCCCATCCCCCAGAGAATCCAGTACAAAATCCTCCTCATAACCTACAAAGCCCTCCATAACCTGGCCCCATCCTACCTGACCGACCTCCTCCACAGGCACACTCCCACCTGCACCCTCCGCTCTGCCGCTGCCAATCTCCTATCCCCCCACATCCGGACTAAACTCAGATCCTGGGGGGACAGGGCTTTCTCCATCGCTGCTCCCACCCTATGGAACTCACTACCCCAAACCGTTAGAGACTCCCCCACACTCACCACATTCAAAACATCGCTGAAGTCTCACCTGTTCAGCACTGCCTTCAACCACTGAAGGTCACCTCACCTACTGTTCATTTATTTATTTACTTATTTATCTATTTATTAATTTCCCTATGTTCTCAAAATCTCTGTAAAGCGTCTTTGAGTATATGAAAAGCGCTATATAAATAAAATGTATTATTATTATTATTATTATTAAAGGTGTACAGGTTTGGTAAAACTTGTAAATCGTCTCTAGTGTGCAGGATAGTGCTGGTGTACGGGGTGATCGTTGGTCGGTGCGGACTCGGTGGGCCGAAGGGCCTGTTTCTGCGCTGTATCTCTAAACTAAAGACGGCAAGGTTTCAAACTGGAAAATATCTTCAGTGTCCTTACCCCAACTGAGATAAACAAAAGATTGATCTTTAATGGTGGGAGCATGTTATCTTTTACACAGGCTTAACCTGTTGAAGCAGTTTTCATTCCTTTCGTTTAATAGGGATCGTTTAGTTGTTTAAGCTGTGACCCAAGAGAGACCCAAGAGCTGGATAGAGCTCTTAAGGATAGCGGAGTCAGGGGGTATGGGGAGAAGGCAGGAACGGGGTACTGATTGAGAATGATCAGCCATGATCACATTGAATGGCGGTGCTGGCTCGAAGGGCCGAATGGCCTCCTCCTGCACCTATTGTCTATTGTCTATTGACCCTTTGTCAATGAAAAGTACAGTACTGACATTCAGGAGACAAAGTGTTCCACAGTATATGTAGAATTTCCAGTTGAGGAACAGAACATACATCCAGACTGGTCAATGCTTGTGTTTATTCCCACACCAACCTCACTCCCTCCCTCCCTCCTACAAAGTGCTCACCACTATTCAGCCACTGTGAAATAACGGCATATTATGTTCTGTGAAATAAAATGGTTTCTTTGTTAACAGTGATGTGCCAGGAATACTCAATGTAAAGGTAATGCCACCCCCCCTCCCCGCCCCTCAACAACATTGATTAGAACATTCGCACAATATTAATAAATAAGGGGTAGGCCATTTAGAACGGAGATGAGGAAAAACTTTTTCAGTCAGAGAGTTGTAAATCTGTGGAATTCTCTGCTTCAGAAGGCAGTGGAGGCCAATTCTCTGGATGCTTTCAAGAGAGAGCTGGATAGAGCTCTTAATGATAGTGGAGTCAGGGGGTATGGGGAGAAGGCAGGAACGGGGTACTGAATGTGGATGATCAGCCATGATCACATTGAATGGCGGTGCTGGCTCGAAGGGCCGAATGGCCTACTCCTGCACCTATTGTCTATTATCTATTGTGTATTGTCTATAATATTCTATAACTCTGCTGCACTACCAGCTGAGAATATTTAAGTACCAAGGATGCTTACACACACTGAGTCATTCTGATTGAACTGATGCTCCTTATAACCGAGCAAGGCACTATCTAAAGGATGCAAATTGCTGGAATAACTCAGCGGATCAGGCAGCATCTCTGGAGAAAATGGACAGGCGATATTTCGGGTTGGGTCCCCTCTTCAGTCTCGTTTCGGGTCAGGACCCTTCTTCAGACTGTCAATCTCTATCCACTGTCAACCACCATGTTTTTTTCAAGGTTATTTTTTTGTTTTTGCTCAGCTTAGTTTAGAGATACAGCCTGGAAACAGGCCCTTCAGCCCACCAAATCCATGCTGACCTTCGATTACCCGTTCACACTAGTTCTCTGTTATCCCACTTACTCATCCACACCTTACACACTTCTGACGCCAATTAACCTGCGGAACTGCACGTGTTTGGGATGTGGAAAGCATCCCAAACTGGAGCATCCGGAGCAAAAGCTCCGTGCTCACATGGAGAACGTGCAAACTCCACACAGCGTGCACCTGAGGTCAGGATCTAACCCAGGTCTCTGGCGTCGTGAGGCAGCAGCTCTACCCGCTGTGCCACCCATTATATTGTTTTTTTCTTGCTAAATAATACAACGGTATAATTCCTGCATTTAGGCCGACACTGCTGATTATTGCAGATTACGGAGCTGGGTGACAAAAGAAATGGCCTCTGCTCTTAACGGTATTGTAGAGATTTATGGCACAGGAAGATTTATCCTTTCGTTGAGGGATGAATATTGTGCAGGACTTGGAAAACTTTTCCATTGTCCCTATGTAATCTGCTGTCATGTTAACTAACGGAGGTTCAATGTGAGAGGCATAGAATATAAGAGCGTACAAACACCATTCAATCACAGTTCACAAAACGTGTACAGTTCTTGTCCACAAATTACAGGAGAAATGTGATCGCATCTGATCGGCCATAGTGGAGATTTACAATGATGTTACTGAGACTGATAAAATTTTCTTATGAGGAAAAATTGAATGAGCCAGGGATGTTTTATTTGGAACAGAGGAAGCTGGGGAAGGGGCCCTTCACCAATGAATATATAATTTTTATGGCAATGACACAGTACATGGGGATAACCTATGTCTCTTAGCAGAAGGATTGGAAACTAGCTGACAGATATATGAGGTAAATTATAGATGGGTTAGAGGATAAATGAGGTAGATTTTTCCAGCCCGTGGCTAGTAGGAGTCCAGAACTTGGTGCATAAACAGAAATCCTGAATACATTTTAAGAAGTGTACCAGAAGAGCTGCAAGATGCAAGGCTACGGAACTTGTATACGTGGCTTTGATCCCTATCTAAGCAAGGATGAAATCAATGGACATTAATTGGCATGAAATCAATGGACATTAATTGATTATGTTGATGCCTGAGATAAGGGGTTTATCCTGTGAGAAGAGAATGAATTAGATGGAGCTGTGCACTCTTTAGAAACTTGAGAACAAGTGATTTTGAGAAGGACTGATGCTGTGATTTCCTCCTGCAGGAGAGTGTAGACTGAGCATAATTTCAGGGAAAGGAGTCTTCTATTTAGGATGAATCCAAAGTGAAACGGTTTTTAGGTGGAAGTTTGTTAATGAGTGGAATTCTCTCCTCCAGACTCTTATGGACCTCAGTTGAATTTATTCATGGTTTCAGGTCTAGGACCCTTCAGGTCTAGGACCCTTCATGTTTTCTCCGAGATCTTCGGTTTCCTCCCACACTCCAAAGACGCACAGGTATGTAGGTTAATTGACTGGGTAAATGTAAAAAAATTGTCCCTAGTGTGTGTAGGATAGTGTTAGTGTGCGGGGATCACTGGGCGGTGCGGACTTGGTGGGCCGAAAAGGCCTGTTTCCGCGCTGTATCTGAAATATGAAAAATATGAAAATATAATATGAAGAGGCCATTTGACACATCATGAACTCATCCCACTTCCCATCCTCCCTGGGGCTTTGGGTCAAGTGGAGCACGAGATAATGGTGTGATGATTTCCTGGATGTTGGACATCCTTGTGAAATATATTTGGACAGTGCCATTCAGTACTTAGTGGGATGGGACTTCATTGTGAAGTAAATTTGGATAGTGCCAGGAATGGAGATCTCCTGAGTATCGACACTTATTGACAAAGTAATTTGAATGGGTTTTGGTTTGATGGCAGTGCTAAGTGTTAATAATTAATATGGTGCTGTGGAGGGAACGTTTCTATATAGATGCATCTGCTGTACTTAATAAGAACATAAACATTATATTGATGGTGACCCCCCCCCCGATGTGTCCTCAACTCTGCACTGCATTTAGTAACATTAACTTCCATCTCATAAGTTCATAAGCGATTGGCACAGAATTTGACTATTCGGCCCATCAAGTCTACTCCGCCATTCAATCATGGCCGATCTATCTTCCCCTCTCGACTCCATTCTCTTGCCTTCTCCCCAGAACCCATGACTCCCATCTCAGCTCAACCCTATCATTTCCTTTAACCTAAAAATTGAAATGTCCTTTGAATTACAAATTGAAATGGGAAACCAACTAATCATTCCGAAGAACATTAAGAAACAGATTTAAAAGCAGCTCCTGCCAATGTCTCAGAGATCCAATATGCTCCCTAATTCACCTAATTGTTAATCAATACACACTCATTATTAATGGAAGATGGTTCAGGATGCATGAAGGCCCTTAATTCCATACACTTCAATTCACTTTTTTTTAAAATGGAAACAAGTTATCCCCATCACCCTGATCTTTCCACGAAACAGGCAAAACCTTTCCCTTTCGGGTATACCGTATTAAATTCCATTTTGAAAATCAGAGCTGGTGTATCTACTTCTATTGAACATTTTGAATCGACCATAAAATGAGAGGCGGCACGGTGGCGCAGCGGTAGAGTTGCTGCCTTACAGCGAATGCAGCGCCGGAGACTCAGGTTCGATCCTGACTACGGGCGCCGTCTGTACGGAGTTTGTACGTTCTCCCCGTGACCTGCGTGGGTTTTGTCCGAGATCTTCGGTTTCCTCCCACACTCCAAAGACGTACAGGTATGTAGGTTAATTGGCTGGGCAAATGCTTTTAAAAAATTGTCCCCCCTAGTGTGTGTAGGATAGTGTTAATGTGCGGGGATCGCTGGGCGGCACGGACCCGGTGGGCCGAAGGGCCTGTTTCCGCGCTGTATCTCTAAAATCTAAAATCTAAAAGAAATTCACTTTTCATTCTTTTGATACTTTAGTTTACTTTAAAGATGCAAAGTGGAAACAGGCCCTTCGGCCCACCGAGTCCGTGCCGACCAGCGATCACCCCATCCACTAGCACTGTCCAAAACATTCGTGACAATTTACAATTTTAACTGAAGCCAATTAATCTACAAAACTGCCCATTTTTGCAGCGTGGGGGGGAAACGGAGCACAGGGAGAAAACCTACAAGGATCACAGGGAAAATGTGCAAACTCCATACCAATAGCACCCGTGGTCAGTGTAAAAAAATAACTGCAGGTGCTGGTACAAATCGATGGTATTTCTTTCACAAAATGCTGGAGTAACTCAGCAGGTCAGGCAGCATCTCAGGAGAGAAGGAATGGGTGACGTTTCGGGTCGAGACCCTTCTTCAGACCGTGGTCAGAATGGAACCCGGGCCTCTGGCCCTTTAAGGCAGCAACTCTACCGCTGCGCCACTGTGCCATCCCTGATGATGTCACATGAATTTGACCACAACTCTGTCGGTTGTTTTTCTTCTAATTATGTTCCCTTTTTTATCGAAACCTTCTCCGTCTTGAGTAGTTCTGTCAGTCCCTCTCTTAACCTTTTCTGTAACGATGACTCCCAGTTTCCTAAAGTTTGGCTTTGAAGTTGGAGCTTTCCAGCCGAAGATCAAAGTCAAAGCCGTTGCTTCGGATCTGTTCCATACCCTGTTTATGCAGTTCCTTCTTTCTACAATGGTGGAAAAGAGTTAGCATTAGGTTTCTCACCTGGGCGGCACGGTGGCGTAGCGATAGAGCTATTGCCTTGCGGTGCCAGAAACCCGGGTTCGATCCTGACTACATGTGCTTGTCTGTACGCAGTTTGTACCTTCTCCCCATGACATGCGTGGGTTTTCTCCGAGATCTTCGGTTTCTTCCCACACTCCAAAGATGTACAGGTTTGTAGGTTAATTGGCTTGGTATAAATGTCAATTGTCCCTAGTGTGTGTAGGGTAGTGTTAATGTGCAGGGATCGTTGGTTGGTACGGACGGTGGGCCGAAGGGCCTGTTTCTGCGCTGTATCTCTAAACTGAGCTATACCTGAGGATCTTCAGTCCTCTTGTTCTGTGATTTATTCCTGTCTGGATGGTATTTCACACCAGCCTCTTCTTGTTCCCCCAGGTTTCCATTTTATTATGAACTGAAGATTGCCTTTGTAATATGGCTCCTCTCCCCCTACACGAAAGGCTCCAGTGTTCTCTACCGGAAATTTGTGCACCCAACACTCTCTTCGAAAGAGCAGGTGAGACAAGTTATGGAGTTTAATATTACAGTACACTTGGTGACAACAGTCATTAAACCGGGGCTATTTATGACTGCCACAGTTGCACATTTAACCCCCTCGATACTATATCTCAATTCCCTTAGATCAACACTGATCCGTATTATCTTGACCATAGAGTCATAGTGATGGGGTCTTACAGTGTGGAAACAGGCCCTTCGGCCCAATCTGCCCACACTGACCAACGTCCCATCTACACTAGTCCCACCTGCCTGCGTTTGACCCATATCCATCTAAACCTATCCTATCCATGTACCTGTCTAAATGTTTCTTAAAAGTTGCGATAGTACCTGCATCAACTACCTCCTCTGGCAGCTGGTTCCATACACATACCACCCTTTTTGTGTGAAAAAGTTACCCCTCAGATTCTTGGTTCTTGGTTCTTGGTCCTCCAAAATATTCCAAATGGAATTTAAACTGGAGGTGACGGAGTATGGACTTAAGCAAGAAGGGCTTCTTGGAGAAGAAGAGCTGCCTTAAATTTAGTTGCGTCTGGTTGAGTAACTATAGTAGGGTGAAGACTATTCCATGCTTTAATTGTGCGAGGGAAGAAGGATTCAATAGACAATAGACAATAGACAATAGGTGCAGGAGTAGGCCATTCAGCCCTTCGAGCCAGCACCGCCATTCAATGCGATCATGGCTAATCACTCTCAATCAGTACCCCGTTCCTGCCTTCTCCCCATACCCCCTCACTACACTATCCTTAAGAGCTCTATCCAGCTCTCTCTTGAAAGCATCCAACGAACTGGCCTCCACTGCCTTCTGAGGCAGAGAATTCCACACCTTCACCACTCTCTGACTGAAAAAGTTCTTCCTCATCTCCGTTCTAAATGGCCTACCCCTTATTCTTAAACTGTGGCCCCTTGTTCTGGACTCCCCCAACATTGGGAACATGTTTCCTGCCTCTAATGTGTCCAATCCCCTAATTATCTTATACGTTTCAATAAGATCCCCCCTCATCCTTCTAAATTCCAGTGTATTCAAGCTTAATTGCTCCAGCCTTTCAACATTCAAGATTCAAGATAGCTTTATTTGTCATCCAATATTGGACGAAATTCAGTCACCCACAGTCCAACAATAAAAGCATTAAATAGGCATTAAAATTACACAACCCCAAAAACACAGTCCAACAATAAAAGCATTAAATAGGCATTAAAATTACACAACCCCAAAAACACACAAAAAAAGAAACATCCATCAAAGAAACATCCATCACAGTGAGTCTCCTCCAGTCCTCTCCTCACTGTGATGGAAGGCCACAATGTCTTTCCCTTCTCCTGCCGTCTTCTCCCACAGTCAGGTTGTTGTGGTTGCAGGCCGCGCCGGACGGTCCGCAGCGGGCCGAGCCTAAGGCGAGTCCCAGCCGCTCCCGCAGCCTCCGAAGACGGCCGGCTCCGCCGATGATAAGTCCGATCCGGGGCGGGCAAACACGCTGCTGCTGCCGCTGTTGCTGCACGTCGGGGCGGTCGGGGCGGTCGTGGCTCCCGACATACGACAGTCCCGCCATTCCGGGAATCAACCTAGTGAACCTACGCTGCACGCCCTCAATAGCAAGAATATCCTTCCTCAAATTTGGAGACCAAAACTGCACACAGTACTCCAGGTGCGGTCTCACCAGGGCCCGGTACAACTGTAGAAGGACCTCTTTGCTCCTATACTCAACTCCTCTTGTTACGAAGGCCAACATTCCATTGGCTTTCTTCACTGCCTGCTGTACCTGCATGCTTCCTTTCAGTGACTGATGCACTAGGACACCCAGATCTCGTTGAACATCCCCTCCTCCTAACTTGACACCATTCAGATAATAATCTGCCTTTCTATTCTTACTTCCAAAGTGAATAATCTCACACTTATTAAATCCCCCCCCCCCCCCACCTTAAACCTATGTTCTCTGTTTCTCTGCTTCCCCTACTCTGGTCCTGAAACCATTCATACTGCTAGCTTAGAATTTCCAATCAGGTCCCAGCCTCAACAACATTCTATGAGAGAGAATTGGATGACTTCGTCTGGAGCAGCGAAGTTGCGGGGAGACCTGACAGAAGTATATAAACTTAGGCGAGGCATAGGTAGGGTCGAACCTTTTTTACACACTTTTAAGGTGAGTCCTGGAACATGTTGCCAGGGCTGGTGATTGAAGCCTTGCGTTAGTGGCATTTAAGAGACTTTTGGATAGACACACAGACATGCATGGAATGGAGGGATGTGGGTTATGTGCAGGTGGATAAGTGATGGTGTTGGCATCATGTTCGGCTCAGACATTGTGGACAAAAGGACCTGTTCTTGAGCCATACAGTTCTATGTTCTGTGGTTGCAAATTCCTCTCCTCCTTGTCGAAGGGAGTGTGTTTTTTGACACTATTCTTGGGCAGCCACACTCATACTTTACGTTTAAGCAGGTGCTCCCTCGTTTTTTTAGATTCAGAGATACAGCGCAGAAACAGGCCCTTCGGCCCACCGGGTCCGCGCCGCCCAGCGATCCTCGCACACTAACACTATCCTACACCCACTAGGGACAATTTTTACATTTTGCCCAGCCAATTAACCTACATACCTGTACGTCTTTGGAGTGTGGGAGGAAACCGAAGATCTCGGAGAAAACCCACGCAGGTCACGGGGAGAACGTACAAACTCCGTACAGACGGCGCCCGTAGTCAGGATCGAACCTGAGTCTCCGGCGCTGCATGCGCTGTAAGGCAGCAACTCTACCGCTGCGCCACCGTGCCGCCCTTTTGTCTCTCCCTTCCCAGTTTCCATCTACCCAGCTGATTAAATCCCAAACCATTTACTGCTTTTGCAAAACATAAGGCTGTGCCGTAGGGATGACACAGTGGCACAGCGGTACTGTTGCTGCATTACAACGTCGGAAACCTGGGTTCAATCCTGACTACAGGTGCTGTCTGTACGGAATGTGTACGTTCTCCCTGTGACCGCGTGGATTTTCTCTGGGTGCTCCAGTTTTCTCCCACACTCCAAAGACGTACAGGTTTGTAGCATAATTGATTTCAGTAAATTGTAAAATGATCTCATAAGTGTAGGATAGTGCTAGTGTTCAGGAGAGGGATAGATCGGGTAGATGCACAGAATCTCTTGCCCAGAGTAGGGGAATCGAGGACCACACGACACAGGTTCAAGGTGAAGGGGAAACGATTTAATAGGAATCTGAGCTGTAACTCTTTCACACAAAGGGTGGTGGGTGTATGGGACAAGCTGTCAGAGGAGGAAGTTGTGGTTGGGACTATCCCAACGTTTAAGAAACAGTTAGACAAGTACATAGATTGGACAAGTTGGAGGGATATGGACCAAACGCAGGCAGGTGGGACTAGTGTAGCTGGGACATGTTGGCCGGTGTGGGCAAGTTGGGCCGAAGGGCCTTGTTCCACGCTATATCACTCTATGACTCTCTGACTCTAAAGCCCACGCAGATCATGGGGAGAATGTACAAACTCCGTACAGACAAGCACGTGTAATCAGGATCAAATCCAGGTCTCTGGCGCTGCAAGGCAGTAGCTCTACTGCTACGCCACCATCAATCTCTTACCATCCTCTTCTGCAAATATATTTTTCAGAAGTCTATTCCCTTTTGAAGATCCTGATGGATTCTTTTCTGTCATCCCTGTGGGCAGTGAGTTCCAGATCCTAGCTTCCATCCAAGTGAAAAATATCTTCCTCGCGTCCCTTGTATATCTTTCCCATTTTATGTTTTAAATCTGTATCCCTTGGTGCTTGAACCATCTGCTAGTGGGAAGAGTGCTCCTTAATTATCATATCCAAATCTTAGGTTTCATGGATTAATCCGAAGCAGTCATGATCTCGTGGCAATTAAAGCACGGACTATTGATGTGACAAGCTGGACTGTTACATAAGACTGAAAAATGCCTTTTAACTCCGAAAGCTGAGAAATGTCTCTGTTGTTAAATAGCATAACCTTTTCTCTCTTACTGCGCTGTGGTGTTCTTGTAGCAGTAGGCCGCCTTGCATTGAAGTTTAATCCTCGCCAGACAAGGAAGTTTGAGTGAAGCAGCTTGTTCAAATGTCAGAGTGGGTGCAGATGGTATGTTCTGAAATCTTTCTCAAGAGTCAAGAGTATTTTATTGTCATGTGTCCCAGATAGAACAATTAAATTCTTACTTGCAGCAGCACAACAGAATGTGTAAACATAGTAACACTATGAACAATATAGTAAACGAGAAAAAAAGTTAAGTGTGTGTATATAAACACATGCACACACACACACACACACACACACACACACACACACACACACACACACACACACACACACACACACACACACACACACACACACACACATATATAATCATATATATCTTATCGAAACGTATAAGATTATTAAGGGGTTGGACACGTTAGAGGCAGGAAACATGTTCCCAATGTTGGGGGAGTCCAGAACAAGGGGCCACAGTTTAAGAATAAAGGGTAGGCCATTTAGAACTGAGATGAGGAAAAACTTTTTCAGTCAGAGAGTAGTGAATCTGTGGAATTCTCTGCCTCAGAAGGCAATGGAGGCCAATTCTCTGAATGCATTCAAGAGAGAGCTAGATAGAGCTCTTAAGGATAGCGGAGTCAGGGGTTATGGGGAGAACACTTGTAATGGTAGGGTGGGATACATGCCTCATCTTTAGATGGTGATGTCTCTTGCCAACTTGATGCTTTCTTCATGACTCTGCTAATGTGCTCTCTAAGTCTTATATCTTTTTTTTGGTTGACATCTTGGCTGGCAAAATAAAAGGCTAAATGAAAGCTATATCTATTAAAGAAAATGTTAGATGTGGCTTGTTGCCACAGTGCGGCAATCCTTTAAGACACAAGGTTCCATTAAGAGATTAAAAAGTGAATATCCTTGAGATAGGTCAGGCTATGTCTGTGGAGCGCTTCCGATGGAAATTCTTCAACCTAAAACGTTGACACTTTCTCTCTTTAATGATGCTGCATAACCGACTGAGTATTTCCTACATGTACCGATTTTATTTCAGATTTCCAGCAAGGGCAGTGTTTTTGCTTTACTTTAAGAGGATAAACTATAGGATGGATGTCGTTAACGTGGATAAGATGCAGAAGAGATTCACCAGGACTACCTTGGATGTAGGCTAGAGCTGTAGGGAGAGGCTGGAATAGGCTGGGACTTTTTTCTTTGGAGCTTAGGAAGCTGAAGGATGATGTTATGCTTAGTTTAGAGATATAGCGCACAAACAGGCCTTTCAGCCCACCAGGTCCATGCCGACCAGCGACTCTAGCACACACGAGGGACAATTTACGATTTTTACCAAAGCCATTTAACCTGCAAACCGGTACGTCTTGGGAGTGTAGAAGAAAACCGGACCACCCGGGGAAAAATCCACGCGGTCTCAGGGAGAATGTACAAACTCCATACAGACAGCACCCGTACTCAGGATCAAACCTGGGTCTCTGGCGCTGTAAGGCAGCAACTATACGGCTGCACCACTGTGCTGCCCTGTTATTCAAGTGTGCAAAATCATGAGGGGCATGGATAAAGTGAACATGCACATTCTTTTCTCAGTGTAGAGGATTTTAAAAACTAGAGTGCAAAGTCTTAAGGTGCAAGAGGAGAGATTTAGGAAGGACCCCCCTCAAGAGCAAACTTTCCACTCAGAGGGTAAGCCGTTACTGGAAGCATCTGCCTGGGGAAGCTATCGAAGCAGACGTAATTATGACTTTCTAAAGACATTTGGACAAATATATGGATGGGAAGGGTTTGGAGGCCAAATTCAGGCAAATGGGACTAGCCCAATATGTCAATTTGGTTGAGATAGACAAGGTGGGCCAAAGGTCTGTCTGCTTCTATAACTGATTCTAAGAGATGTTGTGAATACAATAAACAATAGACGATAGACAATAGGTGCAGGAGGAGGCCATTCAGCACCTCGAGCCAGCACCGCCATTCAATGTGATCATGGCTGATCATTCTCAATCAGTATCCCGTTCCTGCCTTCTCCCCATACCCCCTGACTTCGCTATCCTTGAGAGCTCTATCTAGCTCTCTCTTGAATGCATTCAGAGAATTGCCCCCCATTGCCTTCTGAGGCAGAGAATTCCACAGATTCACAACTCTCTGACTGAAAAGGTTTTTCCTCATCTCAGTTCTAAATGGCTTACCCCTTATTCTTAAACTGTGGCCCCTTGTTCTGGACTCCCCCAACATTGGGAACATGTTTCCTGCCTCTAATGTGTCCAACCCCTTAATAATCTTATACGTTTCAATAAGATCCCCGCTCATCCTTTTAAATTCCAGTGTATACAAGTATACATTGTTATCACTTCCCTCTAGTGGTTGGATGATAACAGGAAAATAAAGAGCAATCTGCACAGGTGGGCATTTTTACTTAATGCTTAATGGTGCTGTGAAGGACAGTGCAGTTTGTGGAATCTATGATGTCCACAGCCCAAGGAGACTGCTCATTAAGGAGAAACTGAATGCCAAGCAGGCATTGGACATTACCCTGGTTGTCGTCAAGCAAGCACGAGTGTTATGTGAATTGTGGCCAAACAATGCAGCACTTTCAGGAAAACGGTAGAACCGCCTGAAGAGGCAATAAAAGTATCGTAGCTGCACATGACCTCCAGCCCATGTGTTTTACTCGAGACTCCACCTGCTTATTTGTGCTCGCAAGGGAATGAATGGCTCTCAGCAGTCTATTTGATAGGAAAGCAAGCCCATGCCAAACTCAATGTAACTGAGCAACATGAAACCTATTGGGAAGAACATGAAGGAACATCACATGATCAGGTGAAGAAGGTCATAAGATCATGTGATAGGAGCAAAATTAGGCCATTCGGCCCATCAAGTCTACTCCGCCATTCAATCATGGCTGATCTATCTTTCCCTCCTAACCCCATTCTCCTGCCTTCTCCCCAAAATCTCTGCCACCCGTACTAATCAAGAATTTTTCTATCTCTGCCTTAAATATATCCACTGATGGCCTCCACAGCCTTCTGTGGCAAAGAATTCCACAGATTCACCATCTTCTGATGAAAGAAATTCCTGCTCGTCTTCTTCCTAAAAGAACATCCTTTAATTCTGAGGCTCTGACCCTTAGTCCTAGACTTTCCCAATAGTGGAAACATCCTCTCCACATCCACTCCATCCAAGCCTTTCACTATTCAATGAGGTCCCCCCTCATTCTTCTAAACTCCAGTGAGTACAGGCCCAGTGCCGTCAAATGCTCATCATATGTTCACCTACTCATTCCCGGGATCGCGTGATCCTGGGGAAAATGAATCGTGTGGACTATTTATACTAAGACAGAATCCTTAAGATTCAAAACCATTTGTTTCTGTTAGTTCTTGTTCATCTTGATCCAGCAAAGATGTTGCTGCTGTACTGTGATGTGATGAGAGGAAAGGAACCCGAGGGGCAACTTCTTCATACAGAGGGCGCTGGAACGACCTGCCAGAGGAGGTAGTTGAGGCAGGTGCTATAACAATAGTTGAAAGACATTTGAACAGGTTCATGGATAGAAAAGATTTAGAGGGATATGGGGCAAACAAGGGCAGGTGGACCTAGCATAGATCAGGTGGACCTAGCATCTTGGCTGGCAGGGGCAAGTTGGGCTGAAGGGCCTGTTTCGGTGTTTAGTTTAGTTTAGTTTAGAGATACAGCGTGGAAACAGGCCCTTCAGCCCACCGAGTCCGCACCGACCAGCGATCCCCGCATATTAACACTATCCTACACACACTAGGGACAATTTACACATACACCAAGCCAATTAACGTACATACCTGTACGTCTTTGGAGTGTGAGAGGGAAACGAAGATCTCGGAGAACACCCATGCAGTCACGGGGAAAACGTACAAACTCCGTATAGACAGCACCCGTAATCGGGATCGAACCCAGGTCTCCGGCACTGCAGGCGCTGTAAGGCAGCAAGTATACCGCTGTGCCGCCATGCCGCCCCCGCCCCCCCCCCAACCCCCCATCCCCCCCCCCCCCACCCCCACACCCCCCACCCCCACACCTATGCTGTTTGTCTCTATGACTAATTGGTCATAATGGTGACTGATTCAAAAACAGCCTCTCTGGTGTTCCCTGTGTTTGTCAGCTTGGCGTTCTGGTTACTTTTAGTTCATGTACGAAGGAAGGTCACTGTCTACTATTCGAATGCGAGAACAGTGAACTTGTAGAGACTCGCTCCTGTTGACCATCTATTTCCAACAGGCTGGCATGAAGCCAGGGCTGGGCAAGGTTCGAAGATATCATGATTGTTCTGGATAGCACTACAAATTGTTGACAGATGCTGCAAGCTGTGTGTACGGACATGAGGTTACCAAACCTAAATTTAGTTTGAAGGAACATCAGCGAAAGAAGGCAGACCTGTTTGTCGAGAGGAAATCTGTTGAGCACATTATTTTGATTATTGAATAAACAAGTTGGTTTATTTTACAAACTAGTTAAATTTTCAACCAGCACATTCACAGTGACCCGCCTGGAACATGTGTTGTTCCCTTCGAGTCTACACCCATGCCAAACATTTGAGTGTAATTTAAAGACCCTTGGCACCTGACATGGATTACTGTTTCAGATTAACTGCAACCTGGGCTATGTATCTGTTGCAAACCCTTATGACTAAACAAAGTAATAGCTATTCTGAGGCTTAAGTTATTTTTATTTTGGAGTGTATTCGGAATAAAGCACTTCAAGCAACAAAATGTCTCTAAAAAGAACACAAAGTGCTGGAGTAACTCGGTGGGTCAGGCAGCATCTCTGGAGAACATGGATGAGGTGACATTTTGGGTCGGGATCCTTCTTTAGACTGATTGACTGATTGTATGTGGGGGTGGGGTGGGTGGGGGGGGGGGGAGGGGGAAAGAAAGCTGGGAGAACTTAGGGGCAGCACAGTGGCGCAGTGGTAGAGTTGCTGCCTTACATGAGAGCAGCGCTGGAGGCCTGGGTTCGATCCTGGCTACGGGAGCTGTCTGTACGGAGTTTGTACATTCTCCCCGTGACCTGTGTGAGTTTACTCCGAGATCTTCGGTTTCCTCCCACACTCCAAAGACATACAGGTTTGTAGGTTAATTGGCTTAGTAAATGTAAAAATTGTCCCTAGTGGGTGTAGGATAGTGTTAATGTTTGGGGATCGCTGGTCGGCGCGGACCCAGTGGGCTGAAAGGGCCTGTTTCCACGCTGTATCTCCAATCTAAACTAAAAAAAGCTAAATGTCACTGCTGCATTGAATAGTTTAATTTCTGCTTCATGCATTTCTAAAGCAAGCATCCACCCACCACATCTGAAGTCAAACTGTGGTAATTGTTGTTTTGTGGGCATCAGAAAACTATGCAGTGAAATATGCAGGGCAGCACGGTGGCACAGCAGTAGAGTTGCTGCCTTACAGCATCAGAGACCCTGGTTCGATCCTGACTATGGGTAGGAAAGAACTGCAGATGCTGATTTAAATCGAAGGTAGACACAAAATGCTGGAGTAACTCAGCGGGATAGGCAGCATCTCTGGAGAGAAGGAATGGGTTGTGTTTTGTTATTGTGTTTCCTTTCTGTAAACTGCTCCATTATAACTACACAACTAATTAACAGAGGCTTTACACTCGAGCCTTGGGTTCAGCCATTTTAATTCAGGATCCTCTTGGCTGCTGCCTCATGGGTAATATATCCTCGGTACTGCGCCACAGAGCGCACTATTCCCATAACATCCCCCTTTATTTACAAAACAGATATGTACAGGAACTTTACATGTATAGCAATAAATTCTTCCATGGCATCTTATTTCACTGAGTCTAACATGTCTCCAACAGTCCATTTTCCAACCTGCCTTTGACAATCCATTTCCGTGGTAGCTTCCAAATTCTCCTCCCTTGGATCTGCGACAGTTCAGTGCTCAGTATAATCTAAACTTTGAACAACACATGTCTGGTTCCTCATTCCCTTTCCCCTTTTTATTTATTAATTTGATTGTTTATTTATTTATTTCGTTTTAAAATGGCCATTACCACTACTTCGACATAAAACTACGCATCTCAAACTATAACCGAAAATATAACATTAACTTTTAAACATAACCTAATAGCCTTTACATCTATACTTAACTACATGTACAGGCCCTATCCTTATTTGGGCACATAATCCTGCAGATAGCGTGGTTTTCGAACGCATCTACCAGATCTTGTTGTCAGGGTTTGATGCTCCCTGGGGACCGGTGGTCGGTTCACAGGTCGATTGTCTCGCTCCGGTTCAGGCGACATCACCAGGTCATCCAGGTCAACATCAGCGCGATGACATGGCTCGTTGGTCTTCCTCAGATGGCACCGATTCCGACGATAGATGACGCCGTCCTCGGTTCTGACTTCATAAGATCTGGGTTGCGCAACACGGCCTACAACCACAGCCTTCCTCCAGGGCCGATGTCGATCGTCGGTCGGCTTCACTCGAACTGGATCGCCAGCTTTCAGGGGAATCAGATCTTGAGATCCTCTGTTGTAGTAGTCTGCTTGTCTGACTCTAGCTGCTCTCAACTCATCTCCTACCTTTTCCTGAATTTCAGGTTTGAACAGCCTCTGAGTAGTCGGTAGAATGGTCCTGGTACGTCTGTTCATCAATCTTTGAACTGGACTGCTTCTCATGCCAGGTGTTGGTGTGTTGCAAAAAGCTAGTAGGCTCAGGTAAGGGTCAGCTCCGGCAGCCTTAGCCTTCCTCAGCAATGACTTCGCAACTTTCACACTGCTCTCCACCTTTCCATTACTCTGTGGATAATAGGGTGATGCGCTCGTATGCTCAAACTGCCACTTCTTGGTAAATCTCTTGAACTCCTCAGCTGTGAACTGTGGCCCATTATCTGTGATGAGCTGATCTGGTATTCCATATCTTGCGAACTGGCCTTTGATTTTATGAATGACATTCACTGCCAGTGTTTTCTCTAGATAGTCTATTTCCCAATATCATGAGAAATAGTCCACAGTGAACAAATAGTTCCTTCCATCCAAGTGGAACAAACCTGCACCCACCTTCGCCCATGGCCTCTCTGGAATTTCATGGGAATGCAGTGTTTCTTTTGGTTGCTCTTTCCCTTGAGCTTGACATGTCTCACATTTCTGTACGAAGTCCTTGATTTCTGCACTCATTCCGGGCCAGTGCAGACATTCTGTTGCCCTTCTTAGACAGCCATTCACACCAATGTGGGAATCATGTACTCGTGTGAGCATGTCGCGTCTCCTGGCTTTAGGGATGATTACTCTCTCTCCCCTAAATATGAGGCCATCTCCAACACTCAGCTCGTCCCGCACATGGAAATAGGAGATATATGCATAGTCTCGTCTTTTTCTGTTGCATCCCTTATGCCATTTAGCAGAGGCTGTGCTATTGGGATGTGCTTTGCCAGGTTTACAGTCTCCAGTTCTCACATGATCTTGTCAGCTCCTTGGATGGATCATAGTATCTGAGTACTGGCTCGGCAGTTACTAGCTTCTTTATGTCCATCACCGCCCTGTCATGCACCTGTGCCCACCACCAAACGACATCCTTCTGTGTCAGCTTGCGTAGCGGTTCACATAGGTCGCTTAATCCAGGAAGGAATTTGCTCAAGTAGTTCACAAACCCAATAAATCGCTGAACTCCTTGGACATCCGTTGGGTTAGGCATCTGTAGCACTGCTTCTACCTTCCCTGGATCTGGTTTCAGTCCTGCAGCAGAGACTCTATGCCCTATGAAAGTGACTTCCTTCACCTTCAGCTTTGCCTTCTCTATGTTCAGCTTCAGGTCAAGGTCACGACATCTCTCCATCAGAGCTTTAACCTTCCTGTCATGGTCTCTTTCTGCTTCCTCTGCAGTTTTTCCTTTCCCAAACACTAGGATGTCGTCAGCAACAGACCTCACTCCTTCCAGGCCCTCCAGCACTTGGTTCTGTCATCGCTGGAACTCCTCAGGGGCCGTGGACAGACCAAACGGCATGCGTCTCCACCTATATCTACCATATGGTGCGTTAAATGTCGTAAGCTGAGAACTCTCATCATCCAGTTCCACATGCCAAAACCTGGCATCAAACATGCTGAAGATCTTGGCATCATTCAGGTCAGTGAGGACATCTTCGATCGTCATCATTGGGTAATGACTTCTTTTAAGCCCCTTGTTCAGATCCCTCGGATCTAAACACACTCTCAACTTCCCATTGGGCTTTTCTACACACACAAGGCTGGATACCCATGGTGTGTGGGTCTCTACTGGGGCAATTATTTCCGCTTCTGTCAGTCTGCCTAACTCCTCTTTCAGCTTACTCCGTAAGGCTACAGGGATTCTTCGTGGTGGGTGGATCACCGGCGTTATGCTGTCAGCTACCAGCAGATGGTACTTGCCCTCAAATTTACCTGTCCCTTCAAACACATCAGCATACTATGCTATCAATCTTTCCTTGCTCAGAGGGATTTCACTGCCATTCAGTGTCATTATGTTCTCTTTACACACTGAGATGAGCCCCATCTGCTGGGCTGCCCTACTTCCCAGGATTGGAATGCAGTCTTCCTCCAGGACTACAAACTCTACTTTGTATTTCCTTCCATTCTTTGGGTTCACCAGTCTCACCTTGCTTTTCCCAAGAGGCACCTCTGTCGTATTGTTGTACATGGACAATACTTGCTTGGTTTCATCCACATCCTTTGCATACATCTTGGGAATGATGTTACATGTGGCTCCACTGTCCACCTGGAATTTTACTTCCTTCCCTTTCAGCATCATGGTCGCAAAGATTTTCTTTGGGAATTGGGTCTCCTCAACCCTGTGCACACTTTCTGCTTTTCCTGCTTCTGGTTGCAGTTCCATTGTGTGAATTTCATCATCCTCTTGACTGTCATCATACTCATCACTGGAACTCTCCACTTCCACCACTGCATGCACAGGTTTTTTCCCTTTCTTTTCTTTCTTCTGCTGCCCCTGCTATTCCCTGCATTGTGAGGCGAAATGATCTTTCTGATGGCATTTGAAACACTCCCTGCCATATGCCGGACATTTCTCCTTCTTTCTCTCATGTTTGTATCCACAGTATTTGCACTCTATGGCTGGCTGGTATCGTTTCCCCTCCTGCCTCACTGCACAGACATCTTGTCGCTGGTCCCTTACCAGGACATCAACTCTGGCCTTGGCCAGCACCGAAGCCTGGCATGCCTTCACACACTTTTCTAAGTCAAGTGAGGTTTCTTGGAGAAGTCTTTCCCGCAGCATGTCATCCCTTATGCCGCATATTATTCTATCACGTATCAGTGAATCCTTCAACTCTCTGAAACCGCAATGAGCTGCCGAGAGCTTCAGTTCTATTAAAAACGAATCAAAAGTCTCCCCTCTCTCTTGGCTCCTCATAAAGAATCTATACCTGTCGATGGTCTCGTTCTTCACGGGTTGACAATGCTGTTCGAAAGCATCGAGAGCCTGCTCTCGCGTAACTTCTTGTACGTTGCCCTCCGGCGTCCGTGTCTCTAGCGTTTGGTAGAGCTCTCTCCCTTGCAGTCCAACTAGGTACATGAGCAGTTTCCTCATTGTCTTGTCATCCTTCCCTTCCATGCTCAAATCAACATAGAGCTCAAACTCTTCCCTCCATTGTCTCCACTCCATTGGCAGGTCCCTTGCCTCAAAATTCATTTGCCTAGGGAGCTTCAGCTGCTCCATTTTCCTGATAAATCCACCCCTCTGTCGATGGAAACAATGTAGGCCGCACAATCGTCTCTCGGTAGTACTTACTCACAAACGTCGTCCGCTGTCGCCGTGCACCCAATGAACTCTCGACGAATCCTGAAACAGGCCCCGATCTGACACCATGTTTTGTTATTGTGTTTCCTTTCTGTAAACTGCTCCATTACAGCTACACAACTAATTAACAGAGGCTTTACACTCGAGCCTTGGGTTCAGCCATTTTAATTCAGGATCCTCTTGGCTACTGCCTCATGGGTATTATATCCCCGGTACAGCGCCACAGAGCGCACTATTCCAATAACAGGTTGGAGAGACGGACTGTGGGTGCCGTCTGTATGGAGTTTGTACGTTCTACCTGTGACCGTGTGGGTTTTCTCTGGGTTCTCCGGTTTCCTCCCAGAGTCCAAAGACATACAGGTTTGTAGATTAAGTGGCTTTGGTAAAATTGTAAATTGCCCCTAGTGTGTAGGATAGTGCTAATGTATGGGGATCACTGGTTGGCATGCACTCAGTGGGACAAAGGGCCTGTTTCTGCACTGTATCTATAAACTAAACTAAATTTAAATGTAGAAGTTCTGGAATTTCCAGTTGTCCCAATACCAGAAGGATGTGGAGGCTTTGGAGAATGTGCATAAGACGTTTACCGGAATGCTGGCTGGATTTGAGGGTGTAAGAGATTGGACATAGAGTCATAGAGTGATACAGTGTGGAAACAGGCCCTTCAACCCAACTTGCCCACACCGGCCAACATGTCTCAGCAAAACTAGTTCCATTTGCCTGTATTTGGTCCAAATCCCTTTAAACCTGTCCTATCCATGTACCTGTCTAAATGTTCCTTAAACATTGGGATAGTCCCTGTCTCACCCACTCTCCTCTGGCAGCTCGGTCCATACACTCACCACCCTTTGTGTGAAAAAGTTACCCCTCAGATTCCTATTGAATCTTTTCTCCCTCACATTAAACCTATGTCCTCTGGTCCTCGATTCACCTACTCTGGGCAAGAGTCTCAGTGCATCCACCCAATCTGTTCCTCTCATGATTTTATAATCTCTATAAGATCACCCTCTACACAATATCTCCCTATAGCTCAGCTCCTCTTGTCCTGGCAACATCCTCATGAATCTTCTCTATATCCTTTCCAGTTTGACAACATGTTTCCTTTAACATGGTGCCCAGAGCTGAAAACAATACACTAAATGTGGTCTCACTAATGTCTTATACAACTGCAGCATGACCTCCCAACTTTGAAACTCAATACTCTGACTGATGACCGTCAATGTGCCAAAAGCTTTTTTGACCACCCTGCAACTCCACCTTCAAGGAATTATGCACCTGCACTCTTAGATCCCTCTGCTCTACAATGCTCGCCAGAGTCCTGCCATTCACTGTGTAGGTCCTGTCCGTGTTAGACTTCCCAAAATACAACACCTCACATTTCCCTGTATTAAATTCCATCAACCACTCCTCAGCCCACCTGGCCAATCGATCAGGATCCTGCTGCAATTTTTCACAACCATCTTTACTGTCTGCAAAACCACCCAATTTGCTAATCTTGCCATGTATGTTCTCATCCAAATCATTGATATAGATGACAAAAACAGTGAGGGGCCCAGCACCGAACCCTGAGGCACACCACTAGTCACAGGCCTCCAGTCTGAGAAGCAACCTTCCACCATTGCCCTCTGCTTCCTTCCATGAAGCCAATTTTCCATCCATTCAGCTATCTATCCTTGGATCCCATGCGATCTAACTTGGAGTTTTTTCTCTGGAACATCAGAGGTTGCAGGGAAGCCTCGTAAAATTGGGGAGGCATAGGTGGACAGTTGGAATCTTTCTCCCAGGGTGGTTATGTAAAGGATGTGAGAGCATAACTTTAAGGTGAGAGGGGCAAAGTTTAAAGGAGATGTGGGAGGAAAGTGTTTTGCACAGAGAGTGGTGGGTACCAGGGGTGGTGGTGGAGGCACATACCATAGTGGCATTTATGAAGCTTTTAGATAGGCAGAGGATAAGCAGAGAATGGAGGGATATGGAGGATGTGTAGGCAGAGGACATTAGTTTAACTTGGAATTATGTTCGGCAATGAGATTGCAGACCAGAGGGCCTGTTCCTCTAATGTACTGTTCAATGTTTATGTTCTTTGTTCTAAGCTATGCCATTTATGGTTTATGATCATAAGGCCATAAGAGATAGGAGTAGAATTAGGCCATTCGGCTCATCAAAGTCTACTCCACCGTTCAATCATGGCTGATCTATCTCTCCACCCTAACCCCATTCTCACGCCTTCTCCCCATAACCTCCGACACCCGTAGTTTCTTTGGATTCTCCTCATAAATTACATCATTGGATTGGGTAAATATGATGGGGTGTGATTTTCCATTTGATGTACAGTGTGAATAGCCATCTCATTAATGATAATAATATATTCGTCCCACACCGGGGAAATTTACATATTACATATGTGCCATAATACCCATTTCATGAAGAGTGAATTGGAGCTTCTACCCTTCATGTATTGATGGGATCAGAGCTTTGATTCTTCACGTGAGTCAGGCAAGTAAGTGGCAGATGGATGACAGAGATGATTGCTCTTCATACATCAGTGAGTTTTGCCGTTTGTTCATCATGTGGAGATTGGAAGGCTGAGTATTCTTTTCACATGACCACACCAGAGCCTCGATTCTCTGTGTAATGAGCAATTTAAAGCCTTGTGTGTTTGAGTGGTGGCTTTGCACTGGCTGAGCTGGAGCCTGAGTTCAGTCTATTTGAAGAAACAAGGAACTGAAGGTGCTGGTCTACACAAAAGGACACAAAGTGCTGGAGAAACTCAACGGGCCAGTCAGCATCTCTGGAGAACATGGATAGATGACGTTTCAGGTCAAGACCCTTCTTCAGAGTCCCGACCTGAAACGTCACCTATCCATGCTCTCCAGAAAAGTTGAGTTTAGTTTAGAGATACAGCTTAGAAAAAGGCGCTTCGTACCATGGAGTCCGCACCAACCAGCGTTTCCCGTACACTAACACTATAGCACACACTAGGGACAATTTACAATTTTTACTAAAGCCAATTAACCTACAAACCTGTACGTCTTTGGAGTGTTTAAGGAAACCGGAGCTCCCGGAGAAAACCCACGCAGTCACGGGGAGAACGTACAAACCCCTTTCAGACAGCACTCGTAGTCAGGTTCGAAACCGGGGGGTCTGGCGCTGCAAGGCAGTAACTCTTCCGCTGCGCCACCGTTCCACCCTTATTTGATGATGCCTGAACTGCTAAATTACTCCAGTGCTTTGTATCCCTTTCAGTCGCTTTGAGGTGGTCCGCAGATGGTTGTTGGCTACTGAATGGGCTTCAAGATGGTGGAAACCAACAAATCACCCTGCTGATCCTATTTTCTTACAGAAACGCTACAATTGCAGTATGAGACTCATGTCAAGCACTAGGAGAACAGGACAGGCTGCATCGGCAGTTTCAGGACAATTGGAGGACAGTTTCTTCCCAGCTGATATCAGGCAACTGAACCATCCTATCAACAACTAGAGAGCGGTCCTGACCATCTACCTCATTGGAGACCCGTGGACTATCTTCAATCAGACTTTATTGGACTTTAATAGACAATAGACAACAGATGCAGGAGTAGGCCATTCGGCCCTTCGAGGCCCTTCAATGTGATCATAGCTGATCATTCTCAATCAGTACCCCGTTCCTGCCTTCTCCCCATACCCCCTGACTCCGCTATCCTTAAGAGCTCTATCTAGCTCTCTCTTGAATGCATTCAGAGAATTGGCCTCCACTGCCTTCTGAGTCAGAGAATTCCACAGATTCACAACTCTCTGAATCTGCACTATACATTATTCCCTTTATCCTGCATCTGGTACACTGTGGACGGCTCGATTGTAATCATGTGTTGTCTTTCCGCTGACAGGATAGCACGCAACAAAAAGCTTTTCACTGTACCTCAGTGCACGTGACAATAAACTGAACTAAAGTCCAGTGAGCATTGACCAATTTGGGTCGTTTCAGCTTACTGGATCGTCTCTCTCTTTCAAGGAATGAATCACTTAAGGCCACCAGCATAATCAAGGACGAATCTCATCCCCTCTCCCATCGGGCAAGAGGTACAGAAGTTTGAAAACACACACCCCCACATACAGGGACAGTCTCTTCCCAGCTGTTATTGGGCAACTGAACCATCCTATCACCAACTATCAGACCTGACCTCCCATCCACTCTCATTGGAGAATTCCGTACAATCTTTAATTGGATTTGACTTGACTTTATCTTGAACTAAATGTTATGCCCTTTATCATGTATCTGCGCAATGTGGACGGCTTGATTGTAATCATGTATAGTCTTTTGGTTGACCAGAGAGGGGGCAACCAAAAGCTTTTTGCTGTGCCTCTCAGTACACGTAACAATAATAAACTAAACCAAACTAAAAAACTAGACTAAACTAAACTAAAGCATTGTTTTAGATTGGGAGAGGGACAGAGTACTTTACACTCCTGGGCTCATTGAGTCTGCCTGAGGTATGTATGGCCCAGGCCAGCCAACAATTCCTTCTCATAAAACATGGACACAAAAAGCTGGAGCAACTCAGCGGGATTAGGCAGCATCTCTGGAGAGAAGGAATAGGTGACGTTTCGGTTCGGGTCTGAAGAAGGGTCTCGACCCGAAACGTCACCCATTCCTTCTCTTCAGAGATGCTGCCTAATCCTGCTGAGTTGCTCCAGTTTTTTGTGTCTTATCTTCGGTTTAAACCAGCATCTGCGGTTCCTTCCGACACAAATTCCTTCTCACCCTTTGCTCACTTCCCTTGCAGGAGATCGATGAATACCTGAGCCAGGCGAAGGATCGGAGCTACGAAGCGGTGGTGCAGTTTGGAAGGCGAGGCCTGAATGTGGCGGCGACCGCTGCCGTCACGGCCGCTGCCAAGGTAACGGCCGCTGCCAAGGTAACAGCCGCACAACCCATTGCTTGGCACCTCACCGTGACACTGTGCCTGACTGACCGACGGGGAGAGTAGGCGGTGGTGTCATTAGTCACGGGTAGAAAGCAATCCCTGATACCACAACGTTACAACAACATTGGACTTCCAGGGGTCCTGTCACAAACTGACACTACCACAGATGAGAAGCCTTAATGTACTGGAGGAAATCACAACAATTAACAAGTCCAGGGGTGATTATTGATCAGTTGGATAAAAATCTCAGCTTGTGTTGTAGAGTCATAGTGTCATAAGGTATGGAAACAATCTGTTCAGCCCGCTGCGTTTGTGCTGAATATGAACTATTTTCTAGCTCATCGTCTCCTAGAATCAGTTATAGAGTCAGTCAGCATGGAAATATGCCGTTCAGTTCAACAAATCCATGCACCAAGATGCCAATCTACGCTAGTTCCATTTTCCCGCATTTGACCAATATTCCTCTCTGACTCTATGACAATAGTCTTCCACACAATCGTGTTTCAAGTGCTCATCTAAATTCTTCTTAAATGTTGTGAGTGGCCCAATTACTTCCACCAATTCTGGATCGTGCTTTCCAGATTTCAAACACCTTTGAGGTAAAACAAAACCGTCTTTCTCAAATCTCCTGTAAATCTCCTACACTTTACATAAACCTAAGCCTAAGAACTTAGTTTAGTTTAGATTTTTAGTTTAGAGATACAGCGCGGAAACAGGTCCTTTCGGCCCACCGTGTCTGTGCCGCCCAGCGATCCCCGCACATTAACACTATCCTACACACACCAGGGACAATTTTTACATTTACTAAGCCAATTAACCTACAAACCTGTACGTCTTTGGAGTGTGGGAGGAAACCGAAGATCTCGGAGAAAACCCACGGGGAGAACGTACAAACTCCGTACAGACAGTACCCGTAGTCAGGATCGAACCTGGGTCTCTGGCGCTGCATTCGCTGTAAGGCAGCAACTCTACTGCTGTGCTGCCCCTAGTGAGGGAGTGAGTTATAGGGAAAGGTTGGGAGGGCTAGGACTTTAGTCCTTGGAGTGTAGTGCACTGAGGGCTCATCTTTTGGAGGTGTATAGTGTCATGTGGCATAGATAGGGTGAACGGAGACAGAAATGGGGAATCAAGAACTAGACTTATGCATATGTTTATGGCGAGAAGGGCAACTTTCTCACACACAGAGCAGGGTGTGTATGGAGCGAGCTGCCTGAGGAAGTAGTTGAGACAGTTACAGTAGCACATTTAAAATGTCTTGGGACAAGTACATGGATAGGAAAGATCTAGAAGGATATGGGTTAAATGCTGGCAAATTGGACTACCCTAGATGGACATCTTAGATGGCATGGGTGGGTAGGGCGGTGGGGTCTGTGTATGTGCTGCAAGAATCTAACTAAAATACTACCATAATCAACAATCAGCGCTTATTGTGATTGCAGTGGAGTAGCCAACAGGTTGCCAAACACTTTAATTCCCCTTCTCATTCCCACACTGATCATTCTGCCCTGGGCCTCCTCCATTGTCAGAGTGAGGCCAAACACAAATTGGAGGAACAGCACATCATATTTTGCTTAGGCAGCTTACAACCCAATGGTATGAATATTGATTTCTTTAACTTCAAGTAACCCTTGCATCCCCTCTCTCTCCTTCCCTTCCCCACCTCAGTCGTTGTACTAGTTTCAAAGTCATCTTGTTGAGTCTCATTATCTGTAACTCGTTTTCACCTAGTCTACAGCTAACAATCGCCTGTTTCCTTTATCATTATTACTTTTTTACCTATCTTTCATTCATTTTTTCTATATCTCTCTACATCACCATCTATATCTCTCATTTCCCTTTCTCCTGACTCTCAGTCTGAAGAAGGGTCTCGACCCGAAACATCATCTATTCCTTTTCTCCAGGGATGCTGTCTGACCCACTGAGTTACTCCAGCTTTTTGTGTCTATCTTTGGTTTAAACCAGCATCTGCATTTCCTTCCTACACAGATAAGTAATATAGCTGGCAGGAAATTCAGAGTGTCTGCAATTATGTGATATCGCTTTTATCTTTTAATTTTGATTGCCAGCTGAAAATCGAATTAATTAAAAAATTGAAAAGAAAATCCATAAACATCATTTCCTTTCACAAAATGCAATGTGTCAGCATACTCAACTTCTAAACTAAAGGCCAAGGAACTGAAAGTAGGAGTTATTAGTCTCATCACATCCAACTCCTGAGATCAATAGTTCTCTCAGTGATACAGAGTGAAAACAGGCCCTTCGACCCAACTTGCCCACACCGGCCAACATGTCCCAGCTACACTAGACCCACCTGCCTGCATTTGGTCTATATCTCTCCAAACCTGTCCTATCCGTCTACCTATCTAACTGCTTCTTAAATGTTGGAATAGTCTGGCAGCTTGTTCCATACATCCACCACCCTTTGTATGAAAAAGTTACCGCTCAGATTCCTATTAAATGTTTTCCCCTTCACGTTAAACCTATGTCCTCTGGTCCTCGATTCACCTACTCTGGACAAGAGACTTTGTGCATCTACCCGATCTATTCCTCTCATGATCTTATACACCTTTATAAGATCACCCCTCATCCTCCTGCGCTCCAAGGAATAGAGTGGTCCCAGTCTACTCAACATCTGCCTATAGCTCAGACCCTCTAGTCCTGGCAACATCCTCGTAAATCTTCTTTGTACCCTTTCCAGCTTGACATCGTTCCTGTAACACGGTGCCCAGAGCTGAACACAATACTCTAAATGAGGCCTCACCAACATCTTATACAACTGCAACATGACCTCCCAACTTCTATACTCAATACACTGGCTGTTGAAGGCCAATGTGCCAAACGCTTTTTTGAACACCCAATCTACTACGACTCCTCCTTCAAGGAGCCATGCACCTGTACTCCTGGATCCCTCATCCCTACAACACTCCCCAGATACCTACCATTTACTGTGTAGGTCCTGCCCATGTTAGACTTCCCAAAATGCAACACCTCACATTTCTCTGTATTAAATTCCATCAACCATTCCTCAGTCCACCTGGCCAACTGATCAAGATCCTGCTGTAATTTTTCATAACCATCTTCACTATCTGCAAAACCACCCACTTTTGTATCATCTGCAAACTTGCTAATCTTGCCGTTTATGTTCTCATCCAAATCATTGATGTAGATGACAAACAGTAATGGGCCCAGCACTGAACCCTGAGGCACACCACTAGTCACAGGCCTCCTCTCCGAGAAGCAACCTTCCACCATCACCCTTTGCCTCCTTCCATGAAGCCAATTTTCTATCCATTCAGCTCTCTCTCCTTGGACCCCATGCGATCTAACCTTCCAGAGCAGCCTACCATGAGGAACCTTGTCGAATGCTTTACCGAAGTCCACATATACATCTACAGCTCTGCCCTCATCGACCTTTTTGGTCACGTCTTCAAAAAACAATCAGATTTGTGAGACACGAGCTCCTACGTACAAAACCATGCTGACTGTCCCTAATCATCCCTTGTCCATCTAAATGCCTGTCCCTCAGAATATCCTCTAGTAACGTTCCAATTACAGATGTTAATCTCACTGGCCTATAGTTCTCAGCATTTTCCCTGCAGCCCTTCTTGAAAAGAGGCACAACATTTGCCACCCTCCAATCTTCTGGCACCTCTCCTGAATTTAAAGACGATCTACCCATCTACCAATCTACCAATTACCTACCAATCGGAAAGCAAGTAGACTCTATTTACCTGGTTGGATGATTCTTGACAGTCCAACAAACCATTATTTATAGCTATTAAACAGATTGAACTCAGAACATAGAAAAGTACAGCATAGAGAAAGGCCCTTCGGCCCACAATGTCAGTGTTGAACAAGATGGCAAGCGAAACTAATCACATTGCCTTCCATTCCTTGCATTGCCATGCACCTATATAAAAACCTCATAAATAACAATCTTGTATCTGCCTCCACCACTGGCACCATGTGCTAGGAACCCACCACCTTCTGTGTAAAAAAAACTTGGCCCACACATTTCCTTTAAACTTTACCGCTTTCACCTTAAAATAAAAAAAAATTAAATCTCTATTATTCTTTGTTCTGGTCATAGTTGGGAGTGATCTTCAATTCATCTGATAATCACTTTCCTTCAGTTCATGGAGATTAATGTTGTTGTATTGGCAATGTAGCTTCTGCCAATGTACAGTGGTTTAGGTTGAGGCTTATTATTGTCTTGTGTACTAAGGTACAATGAAAAGCTTTATTGAGCATGCTATCCAAATAGATCAGATATACCATACATAGATACAATCAAGTCAAACCCAAGTACATTAGATAGAGCAAAGGGGAAGATACAGAGTGCAGAATATAGTTCTCAGCATTGTAGCGCATCAGTTCCATAGACGAAGTCCAATGTCCACAATAGGGTGGAGATGAATTGGATGGTCCCCTAGCTTGTGGAAGGACTGCTCAGAAGCCTGAAAATGAAGGGGAAGAATGGCCAACCAATTAAGGTTTTTGTTCGGCAGGCATGAAAATGCTGGAGTATCTCAGTGGGACAGGCAGCATCTTTGGAGAGAAAGAATGGGTGACGTTTCAGGTCGAGACCATTCTTCCTCAGGTTTTTGTTAGTTGGTCAGAGCTGGGACCATGATGGCACGATTATAGTTGTCTCTGAACCTCGGTGGAAAAAGAGAAAGAATGGACAATATCACTTGGCAAAAAAATATTTCTAATGAACAACGTATTGCTCCTAATGTTAGTCAAGTCAAGTCAAGTCAATTTTATTTGTATAGCACATTTCTTTGAACAGGAGTCAGCAGAGAGGATTGAGGCAGTGTTTTAAAAATTACTTAACAATATCAAATACAAAAAGTAAAATAAATGGAAATGAAGGGATTGAAATATAAACCATATAAACCACTCCAAAGACGTACAGGTATGTAGGTTAATTGGCTGGGTAAATGTAAAAATTGTCCCTAGTGGGTGTAGGATAGTGTTAATGTACGGGGATCGCTGGGCGGCACGGACTTGGTGGGCCAAGAAGGCCTGTTTCCGGCTGTATATATATATGATATGATATGATAAGTGAATGGTGCATGAACGTTTGACGGCACTGGCCCTCTACTGGGGTTTAGAAGGAAGAGGGGGGACCTCATTGAAACTTACCGAATAGTGAAAGGCCTGGATAGAGTGGATGTGGAGAGGATGTGCCCACTAGTGGGAGAATCTAGGACCTGACTTACCTTTAAAAAGAAGATGAGGAGGAATTTATTTAGTTAGAGGTGGTGAATCTGTGGAACTTATTGCCACAGACGGCTGTTGAGGCCAAGTCATTGGGTATTTTTAAAGCACAGATTGACAGGGTCTTGATTATTAAGGGAGTCAGGGGTTATGGGGTGAAGGCAGGAGAATGGGGTTGAGAGGGAAAGATAGATCAGCCATGATTGAGTGGCGGAGATGACTCAATGGGCCGAATGGCCCAATTCTGCCCTTATAACATGAGTTTATGGGTAGCTGATAAACATGGAAGGGGATGTGCTGTAAAGAGAGGTTTGGGGTACCACTGCATTAGGAGATCTGTTGCAGGGTGGCTTGGACAGGTTGTGTGAGTGGGCGGATGCATGGCAGATGCAGTTTAATGTGGATAAGTGTGAGGTTATCCACTTTGGTGGTAAGAATAGGAAGGCAGAGTATTATCTGAATGGTGTTAAGTTAGGAACAGGGGACGTACAACGAGATCTGGGTGTCCTAGTGCATCAGTCACTGATAGGAAGCATGCAGGTACAGCAGGCAGTGAAGAAAGCCAATGGAATGTTGGCCTTCATAACAAGAGGAGTTGAGTATAGGAGCAAACAGGTCCTTCTGCAGTTGTACAGGGCCCTAGTGAGACCGCACCTGGAGTACTGTGTGCAGTTTTGGTCTCCAAATTTGAGGAAGGATATTCTTGCTATTGAGGGCGTGCAGCGTAGGTTTACTAGGTTAATTCCCGGAATGGCCGGACTATCATATGTTGAAAGCCTGGAGCGACTAGGCTTGTATACACTGGAATTTAGAAGGATGAGAGGAGATCTTATCGAAACGTATAAGATTATTAAGGGGTTGGACACGTTAGAGGCAGGAAACATGTTCCCAATGTTGGGGGAGTCCAGAACAAGGGGCCACAGTTTAAGAATAAGGGGTAGGCCATTTAGAACTGAGATGAGGAAAAACTTTTTCAGTCAGAGAGTTGAGAATCTGTGGAATTCTCTGCCTCAGAAGGCAGTGGAGGCCAATTCTCTGAATGCATTCAAGAGAGAGCTGGATAGAGCTCTTAAGGATAGCGGAGTCAGGGGGTATGGGGAGAAGGCAGGAACGGGGTACTGATTGAGAATGATCAGCCATGATCACATTGAATGGCTGTGCTGGCTCGAAGGGCCGAATGGCCTCCTCCTGCACCTATTGTCTATTGTCTATTATCTATTAATAGCTTTCTGGCCACCTACATACTCATGACAAGAGTATCACTTCACCTTTTCAGTGGGTGACTTTCCCAGTGTAAAATATTAACTTGCATTGCCTCTCAAATGCAAGACACAATGATTCCAAGACAAAAGCACAAACAACGATGGCTCACACAATGTGTAGGAAGGAACTGCAGATGCTGCTTTAAGCCGAAGATAGACACAAAAGCAGCACCTCATTTTTTGCTTGGGCAGGGTACAACTCAGCGGTATGAATATTGATTTCTCTAACTTCAAGTAACCCTTGCATCCCCCTTTTCTCTGCCTCTACCCCACCCTAATTGTCATACTAGGTTCACTGTCGTCCGGTTGAGTTTCACTGTATAACTCGTTATTATCTACCCCACAGCCAACAATGAACCATCTTTGTGGGCTCCATCTTTCGTTGATCATCATAAGGTCATAAGGGGTAGGAGTAGAATTAGGCCATTCGGCACATCAAGTCTACTCTGCCATTCAATCATGGCTGATCTATCTCTCCCTCCTAACCCCATTCTCCTGCCTTCTCCCCATAACCAATGACACCTGTACTAATCATGAATATATCTATCTCTGCCTTAAAATTATCCCCTGACTTGGCCTCTACAGCCTTCTGTGGCAAAGAATTCCACCGATTCACCACCCTCTGACTAAAGAAGTTTCTCCTCATCTCCCTCCTAAAAGAACGTCCTTTAATTCTGAGGCTATGACCTCTAGTCCTAGACTCTCTCACTAGTGGAAACATCCTCTCCACATCCACTCTATCCAACCCTTTCACTATTCTGTCTGATTCAATGAGGTCTCCCCTCATTCTTATAAACTAGCGAGTACAGGCCCAATGCCGACAAATGCTCATCCTAGGTTAACCTACTCATTCCTGGGATTATTCTTGTAAACAACCTCTGGTCCCTCTCCAGAGTCAGCACATCCTTCAGATACGGTGCTCAAAATTGCTCACAATATTCCAAATGCGGCCTTCCCACCGCCTTCTGGATCCTCAGCATTACATCCCTGATTTTATATACAGGACCTCTTGAAATAAATGCTTTTTGAGGTTGCTTTCTTTACTATTGATTCAACTTGCAGATTAACCTTTTGGAAATCCTGCACCAGCACTCCCAAGTCCCTTTGCACCTCTGATTTCTGATTCTCCCCTTTATTCCTACTATGATAAATGCATGACTCCACTCTTTGCTACACTACATTCCATCTGCCACTTCTCTGCCCACTCTCCCAACCTGTCCACGTCCTTCTGCAGTCCCTGCTTTCTCTACACTACCTGCCCTTCCACCTACTTTCATACCATCCGTAAACTTGTCCACAGAGCCGTCAATCCCCTCATCCAAATCATTAATATACAATTAATATCATTATTGTTTTTGCATATATTTCATTCATTTGTTCCATGTCCTGTCTATATCTCTTGTTTTCTTTTCCCCTGACTCTCAGTCTGAAGAAAGGTCTCGACCCGAAACGTCACCTGTTCCTTTTCTCCAGAGGTGCTGCCTGAACCGCTGAGTTACTCCAGCACTTTGATGAACCACACAATTACTGATTAAATCAATTTAGCATTTAACACAGTTCTCAACTTTAATACAGAAATCCAAAAGAGGAATAGGGAAATACCATTAAAATGCTGAACTTCAGAGAACATGTGGTATAACTGTAATGATATTAATGTATTTCATTTATGCTTTTGTTTTAATGCATGGTTTCTTATGCACAGCTTACACAATGCCTGTATTATTTTCTTTCCATCATAATACATTCGCAAAGAAGATAAAATAATGCAGCCATTCAAGAAGGCAGCTCGCCTCCCCCTTCTCAAGGACAATTTGGGAGGGGCAACAAACGCTGCAATTGTCAGCATTGTCCAAATCTTGAAAAATGAAGTCAAAATTGTATCCATTTTGCATTAATCATTAAGAAGTTAGTAGGCTTCTGCCATAGTTCAGAGTTCATAAGTCATAGAAACAGAATTACCTCATTTAGCCCATCGAGCCTACTCTGCCATTTAATCATGGCTAATCTATCTTACCCTCTCAGCCCATTCTCCTGCCTTCTCCCTAGAACCTTTGACACCCTTATTAACAAGAAACTCAATCTCTGCCTTAAAAATACCCAATAACAGCCTCCACAGCCGTCTGTTGCAATGAATTCCATAGATTCACCACCGTCTGACTAAAGAAATTCCTCCTCCTTTCTAAATGTATGTCCTTTTATTCTGAGTCTGTGCCCTCTAGTCCTAGGCACTCCCACTAATGGAAACATTCTCTCCACATCCACTCTATCCAGCACTTTCATTATTCGGCAAGTTTCAATGAGGTCCCCCCTTATCCTTCTAAACTCCAATGAGTACAGGTCCAGTGCTATCAAATGCTCCTCGTACGTTAACCCACTCATCCAAGGCACTATTCTCATAAACCTCCTCTGACCCCGATCCAATACCAGCACATCCTTCCTAAGACATGGGGCCCAAAACTGCTCACAATACTCCAAATGCGGTCGGAGCAGTGTCTGATAAAGGCTCAGCATTACATCACTGTTTTTATTTTCTAGTGCTCTCGAAATAAATGCCAATATTGCATTTGTCTTCCTTACTACTGATTCAACTTGCAAATTAACCTTTTGGGAATCCTGCACCAGCACTCCCAAGTCCGTTTGAACCCTCGATTCCTGAAATCTGTCTTCTCTACGAACAATATTTGTTCCATGCTAGAAGGAGAAAGCTATGCACAGGAGCACAGCATGGAGATTCTTCTCCAGCATAGATATTACTTTTAATTTCCTAGTTTATGAGTTGCCCTTCATTTGTAACTGTGCTACATTTCCTACACACACAAAAATGATCTAATCAGGTTTGTTATAAACATAGAAACATAGAAAAAAGGTGCAGGAAGAGGCCATTCAGCCCTTCGAGCCAACACCGCCATTCATTATGATCATGGCTGATTATCCACAATCAGTAACCTGTGCCCAACTTCTCCCCATATCCCTTGATTCCACTAGCCCCCAGAGCTCTAACTAACTCCCTCTTAAATTCACCCAGTAATTTGGCCTCCACTGCCCTCTGTGGCAGAGAATTCCACAAATTCACAACTCTCTGGGTGAAAAAGTTCCTTCTCACCTCAGTTTTAAATGGCCTCCCCTTTATTCTAAGACTGTGGCCCCTGGTTCTGGACCCCCCAACATTGGGAACATTTTTCCTGCATCTAGCTTGTCTAGTCCTTTTATAATTTTATATGTCTCTATAAAATCCTTCTAAACTCCAGTGAATACAAGCCTAGTCTTTTCAATCTTTCCTCATATGACAGTCCCATCATCCCAGGGATCAATCTCGTGAACCTACGCTGCACTGCCTCAATTACAAGGATGTCCTTCCTCAAATTCGGAGACCAAAACTGCACACAATACTCCAGATGTGGTCTTACCAGGCCCCTATACAACTGCAGAAGAACCTCTTTACTCCTATACTGAAATCCTCTCGTTATGAAGGCCAACATGCCATTAGCTTTCTTCACTGCCTGCTGTACCTGCACGCCAACTTTCAGTGACTGGTGTACAAGAACACCCAGGTCTCGTTGCACTTCCCCCTTACCTAACCTGACACCATTGAGATAATAATCTGCTTTCTTGCTTTTGCCGCCAAAGTGGATAACCTCACATTTATCAATATTATACTGCATCTGCCACGCATCTGCTCACTCACTCAACCTGTCCAGGTCACCCTGCAGCCTCCTAACATCCTCTTCGCAGTTCACACTGCCACCCAGCTTTGTGTCATCCGCAAACTTGCTAGTGTTACTTCTAATTCCTTCACCCAAATCATTAATATATATTGTAAATAGTTGCGGCCCCAGTACCGAGCCTTGCGGCACTCCACTCGCCACTGCCTGCCATTCTGAAAAGGACCCGTTTACTCCTACTCTTTGCTTCCTGTCTGCCAACCAATTCTCTATCCATGTCAACACCCTATCCCCAATACCATGTGCTCTAATTTTGCTCACCAATCTCCCGTATGTGGTGATGTTAGACAATTTCTCCCATATACAACCAGATGTAGGTGTACACCAGTCTGGAAGGGTGCCTGTTTGAGATGAATAGAACATAGAATAGTACAACACAGGAACAGGTCCTTCACTCCACAATTTCCATGCTGAACATGATGCCAAGCTAAACTAATCTCTGCCTGCATGAGATCCATATCCCTACATTCCCTGCATATCCATCTCCCTAGTTAAAAAGTTGAGTTTGGAGGAGGTTGAAGTAAACCTCTGCCTCAACTGAAAGGATTGTCGGGGTCCTTGGATGTAGAGGTATAGGGACAGGTGTTGCGCCTTCTGCGGCTGCAGGGGAAGGTACCTGGAGAGGGAGAGGTTTGGGTGGGAAGGTGCGAGTTAATCAGGAAGTTGCGGAGGGAACGGTGTCTGCGGAAAGCGGAAAGGGGTGGAGATGGGCTAGTGGTGGGATCCCGCTGGAGGTGGCGAAAATGCCGGAGGATTATATACTGTATGCAACGGCTGATGGGGTGAAAGGTGAGGACTAGGGGGACTGTCCCTATTGCGATTGGTGGGAGGGGGAGCAAGTGTGGAGCTGCAGGATATGGAGGAGATCCTAGTGAGGGCCTCATCTATGATGGAAGAGGGGAACCCCTGTTCCTAAAGAATGAGGACATCTCAAATTAAACTAAACTATATTAAACTAAACTAAACTAAACTAAACTAAACTAAACTAAACTAAACTGCTGCGGCAGGCGGTAGATAAGACTGTTCGGTACTTTGTAACTTTCTCGGCACCAGACACGTGGCAATAGACAATAGGCAACAGGTGCAGGAGGAGGCCATTCGGCCCTTCGAGCCAGCATCACCATTCAATGTGATCATGGCTGATCATTCTCAATCAGTACCCCGTTCCTCCCTTTTCCCCGTACCCCCTGACTCTGCTATCCTTAAGAGCTCTATCTAGCTCTCTCTTGAATGCATTCAGAGAATTGGCCTCCACTGCCTTGAGGCAGAGAATTCCACAGATTCACAACTCTCTGACTGAAAAAGATTTTCGTCATCTCCGTTCTAAATGGCCTACCTCTTATTCTTAAACTGTGGCCCCTGGTTCTGGACTCCCCCAACATTGGGAACATGTTTCCTGCCTCTAACGTGTCCAACCCCTTAATAATGTTATATGTTTCGATAAGATCCCCTCTCATCCTTCTACTGTGTTCTAATCCTTCTAATCCGACTCTTGTGTACTGCCTAAGTCGTATGAAAAGCATTTCAATGTACCTAGGTAAAGTATCATAGAAACATAGAAAATAGGTGCAGGAGTAGGCCATTCGGCCCTTCGTGCCAACACCGCCATTCAATATGATCATGCTGATCATCCAAAATCAGTACCCCGTTCCTGCTTTTTCCCCATATCCCTTGATTCCGTTAGCCCTAAATCATTCATTCATTCATTCAGAAAGAAAGTAGATCACTTGATTTTAACTATAAGAAAATAACTGCAGATACTGGTACAAATCGATTTATTCACAAAATGAATTAGGAACGGCGGATGCTGGTTTAGTGGAGAAACTCGGCGGACCAGCCAGCAACTCTGGAGAACATGGATAGGTGACATTTCCAGTCGGATCTGAAGAAGGGTCTCGTCCCGAAACGTCACCCATTCCTTCTCTCCCGAGATGCTGCCTGACCTGCTGAGTTACTCCAGCATTTTGTGAATAACTTGATTTTAACTAATAGTTTGGTCAATCTGATTACTGTGTTCGGAGTTTAATTTTTTTACAGCTTTGATGGTTGTTCAGATTAACACCTTTTTATTTAACAGAATTCAATTTGCTCAGCGCCTGCCCTCATTTCTCAAACATGCTCGTATTCAAATTAAACAGTATAATCTAAAAGACGTAAGGTGTTGGAGTAATACAGGCATCAAGCAGCATCTCTGCAGAACATGGATTGGCGATGTTTTGAGTCAGGCAGCCTCTGTGGAGGCAAAGAGAGAGTCATTGGTTCCATGAGGAGTTTGGAATTGTACACAATACCTCCGGTGTGATCTCACCAGAATCCTATGCAACTTTCGTTACTCAAAACCTCTGCAAAAAAGCCAACGAATTACCCGCCAGGCTTTGTCTTGCCTCTCCTCTCTTCCAGCTTCCTTCCCATACTCAGTCTAAAGAAGGGTCCTGGCCCAAAGCATTGCCTTTCCATATTGCATCCGACCCACTGAGTTACTAGTAATCAAAGTCAAGAGGAGGGAAAATCAACAGAGAAAATCATTCTTTCCCCAGAGCACAAAGCGAACTTCATAGAATGTCATTATATACTTTTGTTATCCAAGAAATCTAAAAAAACGTAAATATCACTTTTATGACTTTGACAATTAAAAGGCAATTAAAACTTTTAAATTCTGTGTAGTTGACATTATGGTATAAGAGCAGTTCATAAAATACAAAGTACAATCCTGTTCCATTTATATATTTTTTAATATATTTATTTAATATATTTCATTCACAATTCCTCCTGGAACAGTGTACCAGCTTCCAAACGGCTACAACTAGTGTTGTAATTCTGACTTATTTTTGCATTGGCAATCTTTGGCTGTAAAAGACACGAAGTGCTGGAGTAACTCAATGGGTCAGGCAGCATCCCTGCAGAGCATGGATAGATAGGTGACTTTTCGGGCTGGGGCCCTTCTTCAGATCCGACTGGAAATGTCACCTATCCATGTTCTCCAGAATTGCTGGCTGGTCCACCGAGTTTCTCCACCAAAAGCAGCATCTGCAGTTCCTAATTCCGACATCTTTGCCTGTGTTGCATCGTTAAAGGTGGTGGCTGTAGGAAGGAATATGAACACATGTGGAAATATCAAGTGTCAGTTATACTCAGCACTGTGCATTCAGTCTGATTGAAGTCCTTGGAATGGAATGCATGAGGTTGGATATAAGTGACAGACAATAATTGTACGTGTTCAACGCGAGCAGCCTGCAACAAGTCTTTCTCTCTCCATGTACCTGTGCCAGCTTTCATTAACTGCTTTTTCTGCAATAGGTATCTCACCTTCTCAATCTAATCCTTTGTATGGAGATAAAAGAAGGGAAGGTAATTCGGATTGCACAGCTACTAACCCTGCACTCATAAACTGTGTCTGATTATGATTGCTTGCATTTTGCCATAAATTTGACTTGACTTGATTGCTGAACCATTGACTTTGAAGCATAAATGGATGGAGGCTTAGTTTGGAATTATGCAGAGGAGAAGCTCTGATGAGTGGTCTAAAGTCTTGAGAAATCTGTGACTTCTAATATGAACAGGAATAATGAAGTTAATTGCATTAGCCAGGAGCAAAGGAAAGGAAAAAATCTACAAAAGGCTCACTATATTTGGATGTGCTTTATGGAGTGAGAAAGAGCATTATTACCAATATGAGTGAATTGACCAATGCCTTCAGAAATGTAAGTCCAAATGTAAGTACCTGCATGCAGGTACAGCAGGCAGTGAAGAAAGCTAATGACATGTTGGCCTTCATAACAAGAGGATTTAAGTATTGGAGTAAAGAGATCCTTCTGCAGTTGTATAGGGCCCTGGTGAGACCACATCTGGAGTATTGTGTGCAGTTTTGGTCTCCTAATTCGAGGAACGACATCCTTGCTATTGAGGCAGTGCAGCGTAGGTTCACGAGGTTAATCCCCGGGATGGCGGGACTATCATATGAGGAAAGATTGGAAAGACTGGGCTTGTACTCACTGGAATTTAGGGGATCTTATAGAAACGTATAAAATTATAAAAGGACTGGACAAGCTAGATGCAGGAAAAATGTTCCCAATGTTGAGGGAGTCCAGATCGAAGGGCCATAGTCTAAGAATAAACGGGAGGCCATTTAAAACCGAGGTGAGAAAAACTTTTTCACCCAGATAGTTGTGAATTTGTGGAATTCTCTGCCACAGAAGGCAGTGGAGGCCAATTCACTGGATGAACTTAAAAGAGAGTTAGATAGAGCTCGAGGGGCTAGTGGAATCAAGGGATATGGGGAGAAGGCAGGCACATTGTAGATGATCAGCCATGATCACAATGAATGGCAGTGTTGGCTTGAAGGGCCAAATGGCCTCCTCCTGCACCTATTTTCTATGTTTCTATGTTTCCATATGCTAACCTTTGCTGAAAACATTGTAATTTGTGGATAGGATTGAAGAACATTGAACCGAGAGATATCACTGTGAACTATCAGTTACTTATCAGGTCCTGATCTATACTGCACCTGGCTAATTATTACAAATGGGTTAATCCAAACGGGTTAAACCTAAATACAGGATAAAATGATTAGCAAAATAGAGTGCTGGAGGAACTCAGCGGGTCAGACAGCATCTGTGGAGGCAATGGACAGGTGATGTTTCAAGTTGGACCATTCTTTGGACTGACTGTGGTAAAGGGGGGAGTAAGCTGGAAAAGAGAGATAGGGGCAGGGCAAACCCTGGCAAGTGAGAGGTAGATATAGGTGTGAGAGATTTTGTTTGGCAGATGGGTGGAGTAAGTGACAAAGGCTAGAGATAAAAGGGAGACAAGAAGGTGTCAGATAAAGCGAGAAGAGGTTTAGTTTAGTTTAGAGATACAGGCCCACTGAGTCCGAGCCGACCAACGATCCCTGCACACTAGCACTATCCGAGGGACAATTTACAATGTTCTTTTACCAAAGCTAAATAACCTGCAAACCCGCACGTCTTTGGAATGTGGGAGGAAACCGGAGCTCCCGGAGAAAACCCACGCAGGTCACGGGGAGAACGTACAAACTCCGTACAGACAGCTCCCGTAATGGGGATCGAACCCTGGTCTCTGGCGCTGTAAAGCAGCAATTCTACCGCTATGCCACCGTGCCTCCCCGGTGTGAAATGTAGTTACATGGAAGTATCAAATGTTTGATGTCAAGAGAGAGCTCTTAAGGATAGCGGAGTCAGGGGGTATGGGGAGAAGGCAGGAACGGGGTACTGATTGAGAATGATCAGCCATGATCACATTGAATGGTGGTGCTGGCTCAAAGGGCCGAATGGCCTACTCCTGCACCTATTGTCTATTATATGTTATTTAAGCCACACTGTTCTGCCTCCTGCTTCCTAAGCATTCTGCCAAGGTCCATTGGTATATTTGACATCCATAATTATGCCTTCTTTTTATACATCTGTGCGAGCAGTCAATGGGGAACAGTACAGCACAGTATCAGGCCCTTTGACCCACAATGTCTGTGCCACTGAGTTCCTCCAGCTGTTTCTACTTTGCTATTCATTTTATCCTGTATCTTAACAGAGGGTTTAACCCACTTGGAATAATTAGACAGATGCCTGCATTGTAATATTGAGGCTAAATTAAACTCATCTCTTCTGCTTGCATGTGATCCAGATCCCTCCATTCATTTGCCTATCTAAAAGCCTCTTGAAGATATTAAACATTTATATAAAATAATTGTTTTATACATATAAAGCATTTGTTTTATAACTGTTTACGAGGGGAAGATTAACTTGCATGGAAATTAAAACTGTGGAAGATGCAAACTGCACGTGATTGTGTCAGCGTCTGAATACCCCTGGCGATCAAATAATCCCGGTATTTTCTAACATGCCGAGTGCTGGCACTGGCATTGTGCGTTAACTGGCGTTGAATGCAATTCTTGCAAAGCTCAGTCCCTGTGACTGCATGAAAGTGCACAGATCGGAATATCCTGTGTGCCAGTGTGGCTTGTGGGTTTGCAGCAGGTGGTCATTCTATTTTGTCGGGAGAGGGGTTAATGATATGAGTTGTGTAACGTGCTGGGAAACCCTGAGTGCCTTCAGCCTGTCTTTGTGGCCCGGCACAGCTGCCTGTGAGTCATATCAAGACTGGCACAAGTAAGTCAGTGGTTTACGTTTCAAAACGCGAATTCCGAAGGAGAAATGGAAAATTCTAGAAACGAGCAGTTGACTTGCCTAATTCCAAAAGAGAAGATTAGATTAATTTTGGAAGAGATTCGTAAAATGTTATGACATGCTTTTAAGATATTGTTTAGTTAAAGCCATGCAGTGCAGAATCAGGCCCTTTGATCCAACTCTTCCAAGGCAACCAAGTGTCTACCTGAGCTTCTCCCATTTGGATGGATGTCCTATTTGCCTTTAAACCTTTTTGATCCATGTACCTTTCCGTTAAATTGTACCCACCTATACTACTTCTTATGGCAGTTCATCCCATAACTTGGAATTAGTACTACTTGATTAGTACGGGTGTCAGAGGTTATGGGGAGAAGGCAGGAGAATGGGGTTAGGAGGGAGAGATAGATCAGCAATGATTGAATGGCGGAGTAGACTTGATGGGCCGAATGGCCTAATTCTACTCCTATCACTTATGATCTTATGACACCACCACATCCTGTGTGAACAAATTTTCACCTTTAAATCTTTCCACTCTCACCATTTTAGACTCTCCCAGCCTGAGAAAAAAATATATAAACATCCACCCAATCTATGTCTCCAACACTCCCCCGAGCCCTGCCATTCTTGCTCTCCTGGTTTAACCACATCCTGTCCCTCAGAAACCCTTCCATTAACTTTCTCGCCACTGATGTTCGGCTCTGTAGTTCTCTGCCCTGTCCTTCCTGCCCTTATAAAATAAAGGCACAACATTAGCCATCCTGAAGTCTCATGGTACCACAGAACTCTGGTATTATATTACTCTCCACTGTAAATTAAAATTAAAAAATAAATAAAAAGCATCATCTGTGGAAAGAGAAACAAGACGTGTTTTAATTTAGTTTAGAGATACAACGCGGAAACAAGCCCTTCGGCCCACTGAGTCCACTCCGACCGGCGATCCCCACACACTTACACTAGTTCTACACACATTAGGGACAATTTACAATTATACCTAGTCCATTGACCACAAACCTGAACGTCTTTGGAGTGTGGGAAGAAACCTGAGAACCTGGAGAAACCCACACTGGTCACAAACTCCGTAGAGACAAACACCTGTAGTCAGGATCAAACCCAGGTCTCGGGCACTGTGAGGCAGCAACTCTACCGCTGCGCCACCGTGCCGCACTATTTCAGAACTACCCCTCTTCTCTTTCCACAGATGCTGCCAGACTTGTTGAGTTTTTCCAGCATTTTACCCAGCAGATGAGATTAGCCATCTGGGGGGGGGAGGGGGGGTTGTATGCTGTGGAGGAAACAGATGGTGCTTTTGTGGTTGTGCCTAATTTAAATACAGTCAGCAAGATCTCTGTAATAATCTTACCCCACTATAGACAGCTCACTGATTATGTACCTGAAAATGTTCATACGTTCTAGGAGCAGAACCAGGCCATTCGTCCATCAAATCTACCCCATTCAATCATGGCTGATCTATCCTTCCCTCTCAACCCCATTCTCCTGCCGTCACCCCATAACCCCTGACACCATTGAAAATCAAAAATATAATAATCTCCGCCTTAAAAATGTCCATTGACTTGGCCTCCACAGATTCACCCACCCTCTGACTAAAGAAATTCTTCCCCATCTCCTTTTTTGTGCAGCACTGTTGATATTTAAAGCCAGCCAACAGCCTCCTAAAAGATAGAAACTGGGAACTGCAGATGCTGGTTTACCAAGGAAAGACACAAAATGCTGGAAGAACACAATGGGTCAGACATCATCCCCGGAGAACATGGATAGGTCACGCTTCGTGTCTGACGAAGGATCCTGATCCGAAACGTCACCTATCCATGTTCTTCAGGGATGCTGCCTAATCTGCTGAGTTACTCTTGCATTTTATGTCTTAGCCTCCTAAACGCAACCCTCTTTTTTTGCAGATGTATAGCAACAAGGATATTCTGCAGCGGTAGATACCATTACAACAATAATTGTTTACATGGATATTTATTCACAAAATGCTGGAGTAACTCAGCAGGTCCGGCAGCATCTCAGGAGAGAAGGAATGGGTGACGTTTCGGGTCGAGACCCTTCTTCAGACTGATGGTTTACATGGATGTTTACATGGATGTTGCCTGGACTCGAGGACCTATAGGGAAAGATTGGGCCGACTAGGCCTTTATTCCTTGGAATAAATCTGAGGGGCGATCTATTAGAGTAAACACACAATTAGTACTGGTTTCAGGGGTTATGGGGAAAAGGCAGGAAAATGGGAGTAGGAGTAGACTTGATGGGCAAATGGCCTAATTCTGCTCCTATCACTTACGAGTCCAGATTTTTTTTGTGTTAGCCTGATAGACTTGTTACTCTGAGCCAAGACAGCTGCAACTAAAACACAACTGACTCAATATCACTGCCAGTTTTGAAGAAGGTCCCGACCCGAAACGTCATATCATGTTCTCCCCACTGCGGTACTCCAGCACTTTGTACCTTGTTTGCTAAACCCGCACCTGCAGTTCCTTCCATCCATCTTGATTCTTTTTTTAATTAAATGGAACAGTAGTAAGTGCACAGACATATTTTGAGTTTGAGTTTAGTTAATTGTCACGTGTACCGAGGTACAGTGAAAAGCTTTTGTTGCGTGCTAACCAGTCTGCGGACAGACAATACATGATTACAATCGAGCCATTTACAGTGTATCGATACATGTTAAAGGGAATGATGTGAATAACGTTCAGTGCAAGATAACGTCCAGTAAAATTCAATCAAAGATAGTCCAAGGATCTCCAATGAGGTAGATAGTAGCTCAGCACTGCTCTCCAGCTGTTGGTCGGATGGTTCAGTCGCCTGATAACAGCTGGGAAGAAACTGGTGCACATGTACAATGTACACAGAGCCTGCCCCAAACACACCAACACACGCCGCAAATGGTCGCAAGACACAATTTAAAAATAAACCTTTACCTATGCTGCAGGGACAAGGAGCTCTCTCTGAAAGACTAAGAAGCTTCAGCATGCAGGATCTGACGATAATTCGAGGAGAGAACATCGATGATCCGGCAGAACATGTAAGCACCACACAGACCCAAGCCCAGGGTGCACCGCTGAACATCACAGAGACTGTCGATAACTCAGGTAAGCCTTGCTTCCAAGAACCTTCACACATACACGATAGTAAAGCTAAAATACTCGCTAATGCATCCAATAAGAAAATCAGGAGGAACCTTGTGCATCAAAGCGTGATGAGAATACCTAACATGTTACACTGTGGAGGAAGGAACTGCGGATGCTGGTTTACACTGAAGATAGACACAAAATGCTGAAGCAACTCAGTGGGACAGGCAGCATCTCTGAAGAAAAGGAACGAGTGACGTTTCGGGTCCCCAACTTTTGGTGTCTATCTTTGATGTTACACTGTGGAGTGGCTGAGATACGTTGCATTGATGCATTTAGTTCAGTTTAGTTTTGTCTATTATTGTCACGTGTATAGTGAACAGTATTCAGCAAAAAGCTTTGTTTGCGTGCTATCCAGTCAAAATAAAGACTATACATGGATACAATCAAGCCGTCCACAGTGCAAAGCTAGAGGATAAAGGGTACGGCATTTAGTGCAAAGATATAACAGTGAAGTCTGATTAAAGAAAGTTTAAAGGTTTCCAATGAAGTAGATTGGAGGCCAGGACCGCACCCTCCCTAATGGGGGAACAGTCCATTACTTTACCTTGTTGATCTAAGGAGAACCTTGATAAACACGTGGGAAAAGAAACAGTTGGATATGTTTAGAATATGGAAATGAGGGTCTGCAGTTGCTGGTTTACACAAAAGGACACAAACGAAAAGGGCTGTAGTAACTCAGCGGGTCGGGTAACATCTCTGGAGAACATGGCGGGGTAACATTTGAGGTCAGGACTGTCTGAAGAAGGGTCCCAATCCAAAATGTTACCTGTCCATGTTCTCCAGAGATGCTACCAGACCTGGGCTGTTACTTCAGCGCTTTTGTGTCCAGTCGGATATGTTTGGTCAGAAAAATGGGAGGCAATGTACATGGAGATATTATTGGGTATGGTATTGTGGGGTGAAAAATGATTTTTAACCGCAAAGTCCATATGATACCATTCAATGATCCTATATGTCCAATTATAAAACTCCCTGCAGAGGGAAATAATAGAAGAAATATGACCTCGCCATCCTTCTCAGCTCTGGTAGTTTTACACAGAAGCTTTGTTATTATCCTTATGGCTGTTTTCCATTACTTTACCCTGTTGATTGATGGCTTTGCCAATGTTTCCTTGCCATACCCTGTGGGCTTTGCTGTTGTTTTGTCATCTCCCCAAAAGATTCCTTCTCCTTATTGCTCGCTTTCAATGGTCAGTCGTTGCAACCACAGTTCTGAAGATGAGCATCCAGATAGTTATATCTTCTCCCTCGTTGGTTCTGTGGGAGGGTGAGGAAGATTGAGGCAGGCAGATATACAAGGGAGGTACCCAAGGTGGCCTTGTCACCACCATCTTTCCTCTTATGGACGGAAGAAGGGACCTACACCAGGATGTTCCTGAGGAGATTATCTTCCTCTTCAGGCAGTTTACCAGAGAAGAAATTTACAGAAACCTCCCAGGTCTTTTAGACTTTTGTCTTTACTTTAGAGATACAGCGCGGAAACAGGCCCTTCGACCCATCAAGTCCGCGACAACCAACAATACACTAGCACTATCCTACACACTGGGAGACAATTTACAATTTTACAGAATACAATTAGCCAACAAACCCGTACGTCTTTGGACTGTGGGAGGAAACCTGAGCACCCAGAAAGTGAGCATGCAGGTACAGCAGGCAGTGAAGAAAGCTAATGGCATGTTGGCCTTCATAACGAGAGGAGTTGAGTATAGGAGCAAAGAGGTCCTTCTGCAGTTGTACAGGGCCCTAGTGAGACCACACATGGAGTATTGTGTGCAGTTTTGGTCTCCAAATTTGAGGAAGGACATTCTTGCAGCATAGGTTCACGAAGGGTAATTTCCGGGATGGCGGGACTGTCATATGATGAAAGAATGGAGCAACTGGGCTTATATTCACTGGAATTTAGAAGGATGCGAGGGGATCTTATAGAAACATATAAAATTATTAAGGGAATTGACACGCTAGATGCAGGAAACATGTTCCCGATGTTGGGGGAGTCCAGAACCAGTGGCCACAGTTTAAGAATAAGGGGTAGGCCATTAAGAACTGAGATGAGGAAAAACGTTTTCACACAGACAGTTGTGAATTTGTGGAATTCTCTGCCACAGAAGGCAGTGGAAGCTGATTCACTGGATGCATTCAAAAGAGAGATAGAAAGTGCTCTTAGGGCTAGCAGAATCCAGGGATATGGGGAGAAGGCAGGAACGGGGTACTGATTGTGGATGATCAGTCATGATCACATTGAATAGCGGTGCTGGCTCGAAGGGCTGAATGGCCTACTCCTGCACCTATTGTCCAAGTATCTATGTATGTAACTTGACATCCAGCAATGAGTTGAATGACCAGTCAATCTGGCTGGCAACATTGTGTTTGGTTGTAATTTACCTTTCTTTGCTGATCAGGCGATGGTTTAATTGTGATTGCTATACATTTTTTCTATTGCTGTTCCTCCTTTTCCCCAGTTTTTAAAAATGGCATAATATTCAATATAATAACAGGTAAGTCATAAGAGGCTGAGAATGAGGTAGGAGAGCTCGTACAGTGTGCCTCAGCTACTGATGGTGCTGACTAACCTGTTGGCTGTACTGATTTGGAAACTGGTAGCACTGAAGTATGAATCATTATCGTAAAGCTAACACTAACATGACCTTGGACCTTTCCAGTGCCTTTCAGTTGGGTGGAATAACTTTCCTGATGGCTTCACTGTAAAACAAGCTGCTTAGAGTGCCATAGGTTATAAGGCATGGGCTTGAATCCTAACCTCTGCAGAATTTATGCTCAGAGTTCATCTAATTTGAACAGATTTTATCTAATTTAGATTTTGGTTGAGTTTATTATTATCACCGAGCTCCAGTCTGTGATACGACTATACGACTATATGTCATTACAATCAAGTCATCCATGGTGAAAAAGAGTGGAGTAATTTGCCTTAATTGTTTCTGAGATTCCACTTCTACTTGCTACTCAGTGAACTGCAAGCCTGACTGAAGGACAGAAGTTACAACCAAAATTGACAGCTCAGTTCAGTTGAGTTTAGTTTATTGTCACGTGTACCGAGGTACAGTGAAAAGCTTTTGTTGCATGCTATCCAGTCAGCACAAAGACGATTACAATTGAGCCATTTACAGTGTATAGATATATAATAAGGGAATAACGCTTAGCACTAGGTAAAGCCAGTAAAGTCCAATCAAAGATAGTCTGAGGGTTACCAATGAGGTAGATAGTTGTTCAGCACTGCTCTCTGGTTGTGGTAGGATGATTCAGTTACCTGATAACAGCTGGGAAGACACTGTCCCTGAATCTGGTGGTGTGCGTTTCCACACTATGCCTTTTGCCTGTTGGGAGAGGGGAGAAGAGGGAGTGGCCAGGGTGTGACTTATCCTTGATTATGCTGCTGGCCTTGCCGAGGTAGCGTGAGGTATAAAGGGGGTCAATAGAAAAGAGGTTGGTTTGAATGATGGTGTGGGCTGCATCCACAATTCGTTGCAATTTCTTGGATGGAGCAATTCCCAAACCAAGCTGTGATGCATCCTGATAAAATGCTTTCCATGGTGCATGGAGATAGACCAGCAACCTACTGTTCCTCTGCTAGTTCTGCAAACATGGAACATACAGTGCAGGAACAGGTCCTTTGGCCCACAATGTCTGTGCCGAACATGATGCCAAGATAAACTAATCTCATCTGCCTGCACATGATCCACATCCCTCCATTCCCTACATAACCATGTGCCTATCTAAATGCCTCTTGAAAGCCACTGTCATTTGTGTAAGGAAGTAGAAATTGTCATAGTCATAGTCAATAGTCAATTTTATTTGTCACATACACATAAATGCGCAATGAAATGAAAGATTACCCACAGTCCAACAATAAGAGCAATAAAAATAAGCAATGACACACACAATCATAAACCAACACCAAACAAAAAGAAACATCCATCACAGTGAGCCTCCTCCAGTCACCTCCTCACTGTGATGGAAGGCCAGAATGTCTTTTCTCTTCCCCTGCCGTCTTCTCCTGTGGTCAGGCTGTTGGAGTTGTCACGTTCCAGGCCGCCTCACTCTCCCAAACACGCATCTCTTGTCTTTCATTTCCTGTGCAAGTTTTTGTTGGATTTTCCTTTGTATGTCCCCAACAGAATAATGCTTTATGGATTGCAGAAACTCACCGCGGAAAAGCATTTTATTCCCTTCTCAGCAGGGACATCAAATGAGGATGTCCAAATAGTAGCCCCACTGGTTAAATAAACTGCCTCAGCGGACTTGTGTTAGGCTTTGTTGGGAAAATGGCCGAGTGGCTGATGCCATTGGTATAGTATCTGCCAATGGAATGACATGAGGGGAAATGGAAAGAAATAAAACAAAGTTTGATGGTGTAGACACTAAACTGGCACTGCCACTATTGAAGTGTATTTGAAAAAGGAGCCAAGCATCTGAATCAGGTCTGTGTCGTGAAGCAGAAGTTCTGGCATCTTGTAGCACCTTTTGATTAGTACGGGTGTCAAGAGTAATGGGAAGAAGGCAGGAGAATGGGTTAGAGAGGGAAAGATAGATCAGCTGTGATGGAATGGCGGAATAGACTTGATGGGCCGAATGGCCTAAATCTGCTCCTCTATCTTATGAACTTATGAACTTGTACCTGATGATATGCAGAAAGGAATGTTAGCAACACATCATATTTTAGACTTCTTGCCCTCACCTGGTATCTAGTCCCAAGGGGAAAATGATGATGCACTTTCTCAATCTAGTCAATCTGTTCAGCAACATGATTCCCCAGAGGGGGGTAACCACAGCTTCTTTAGAGGTTGTTAATAAATTTAAGTGGAGTACAAGTCCAATTTAAGAACTTGCATCTACTATTGTCAGAGAAGAAGTTCCATGGAGAATATCAGTGACATGCCATTGCATAAACAAGGGTGAAAACAGAGTCATACAGCACAGAAACAGGCCTTACAACCCAACTTGCCCACGTAAATGGACATTGTGTCCATCAAGTCTATGCCTGTCTCTTGATGTATTCAAGATAGAGTTAGATAGAGGTCTTAGAGCTAACGGAATCAAGGGATATGGGGAGAAAGCAGGAATGGGGTACTGATTTTGGATGACCAGTCATGACCATATTGAATGGCTGTGCTGGCTCGAAGGGCCGAATGGCCTCCTCCTGCATCTAGTACCATGAACTAGTACTTGTAGCAAAACACTGCAGATGCTGGAAACGAAACAAAAGCACGTTGTCTTCGACCTTTTATATTTACGGTGCCCATCTTCTGACCAAGCACACTACATTCATTGGGACTTAATATCGACTTTAACAATTTCAATAAACCTCTTTTTTTGCCCAAAGTTATGGCTGTTCCTTGTCTAGTTGTAATTTATGTCACTATCATTTTGTCCTGACTGATGGTTTTTAAGATAATTATTACCTTGTTAACTTTGGTCTGCACCCTGTTATATTCCCTCTGTCTCTGCCTCCCCATTTCTAGAACTTTAAACATGCTTGTAAGGTATTGGAACAGAATTAGGCCATTTGGCTAATTCGCCTTTCAATCATGCTTGATCCATCCTGCCCTCTCAACCCCATTCTCCTGCCTTCCCATAACCCCTGACACCCGTACTAATCAAGAATCTGTCAAACTCTGCCTTAAAAATACCCATTGACTTGGCCTCCACAGCCGTCTTTTCTCATTTTGAGTGGATGTGGAGAGGATGTTTCCATTAGTGGGAGTGTCATCCCTTCCATGAGGAGGAATTTCTTTAGTCAGAGCGTGGTGAATCTGTGGAATTCATTGCCACAGAAGGCTGTGGATATATTGGAGGCAGAGATAGAAAAATTCTTGATTAGTATGGATGGCAGAGGTTTTGGGGAGAAGGCAGGAGAATGGGGTTAGGAGGGAAAGATAGATCAACCATGATTGAATGGCAGAGTAGACTTGATGGGCTGAATGGCCTAATTCTGCTCCTATCACTTATGATCTTTTGACCTTATGACTCTCTGCACACCAGGGACAATTTACCAAAGCCAATTAACTTTCAAACCCGCACGTCTTTGGGATGTGGGAGGAAACACCTGGAGAAAACTGGAGAAAACCCACGTGGTCACAGGGAGAACATGCAAAGTCCACACAGAGAGTACCCGAGGTCAGGATCAAACCCGGGTCTCTGGTGCTGAGAAGCGGTGGCTGTACCTGCTGCATCACCGTGCCAGCCAGTTTTTAATCCTGAACGAGCGGTATTTATATTTTTCATACTCTTATTTTCACATGACATAGAAGGCAGACATTTGGCCCATCAAGTCTATGCCTGTCTCAGACATATTACAGCAGTCCCATTCCCCCTCCCTTCCCCATACTTATTTATCTCTAGCATTTTCCCTCTCACATGCCCACCAGCTCCAGACTGATTCTCCTACCATTAGCCTGCACTCAGCAACCAATTAGCCTACAGACCAGCACATCTTTGGGATGTGCAAGGAAAACCGGAGTACCTTGAGTAAAGCCTATGCAGACGTAGGGAGATGCGGAGAGTGTCGGGGGCCAGGATTGAACCTGGAGCAGTGCGGGAGCAGCACTAATTAATGACTGCGTCTCTATGCTACCCAAGCATGAAGCATCCTGGGATGACGTTAACAACTGCTCTCTGACAGCAATGACATTAACTGAGTGCTGATGTGTGCCTGCATTATGGATTTTAACTAAGTGCTTATTAATAAAATGGTTAAGGCAATTGAAGTTTTGCAATGAACTGAATCACAGTCCTTCTTTTCATTAAGTAAATTGCAGTGAAGAATTTAGTTTAGTTTAGTTTAGAGATACAGCGTGGAAACGGAACCTCCTGCCGACCAAGTCCACGTCGACCATCAATCAATCACCAGTTCACAATGGTTCCATGTTATCCCACTTTCTCATCCATTCCCTGCACACTCGGGGCAATTTACTGCCCAATTGACCTACAAACCCACACGTCTTTGGCAGGGCCGTTTTTACAGCATTATGGGCCCCCGGGCAAAGCAGTGTACTGGGGCCCCTACCGTTATTCTCCCCCACCCCCCTTTCCCTACCAGCCCCCCCCCACTGTCGTGCCGGCGAAAAGCACTTACCGAAAAGCACTTAGCGATGGACTTAGGGTGCTACATTGTTGCAAAACGCACTTACAGATCGCTGTGAGAAGCACTTAGGGATGGAAAATGTTGCGAAAAAAGCACTTATTGAACCTACATTTTTAAAGTAGTATTTATTTATTGCAAGTCACTTAACATACACAGATCAGCATGGGGCCCCTATGCTCGTGGGGCCCCGGGCAAGTGCCCATCAGGCCCATGCGTTAAGACGACCCTGGTCTTTGGGATGTGGGAAGAAAGTGGAGCATTCAGATGAAACCCATGTGGTCACAGGGAGAATGTGCAAACTCCACACAGACAGCAGCTGAATCAGGATCGAACCTGGACCATTGGCACTGTGAGGCAGCAGTTCTACCAGCTGCACCACTGTGCCACCCACTATTAATCCTCAAATAGTTGTAAAGAATCAACTGCTATTCACAGGATAACCTCCTCATTCCAATTAACATTGTCATAAATTGGATTAGTCATAAAATAAATTGGATTGGCCTTAATATGGGCCAAAATCCAACATTAGATTTTCAGTGTAATTTCTGTAGTGAGTCCACATCTGAGAGTAACCCAACAGATTATGGCTCTCTTTCCTTTAAACCTTATATCAATCTCCAGTATGATCCTATGGCTTTCTCCCTCTCTTTTCTGTGCTATCTATCCAATTCCACTTCCAGGATTGCTCCCATTCCAACCTGTGCTCACTTTGTTTTATTTTAGTTTAGAGATACAGTGTGCAACAGGCCCTTCGGCCCATTGAGTCCGCGCCGACCAGCGATCTCCGCACACTAACACAATCCTACACACTAGGATCAATTTACAATTTTACCAAGACTCCAAACCTGTACGTCTTTGGAGTGTGGGAGGAAGCCAGAGCTCCCAGGGAAAACCCATGCATTTCACAGGGAGAACATACAAAATCCGTACAGACAGCACCCTTAGTCAGGATTGAACCCGGGTCTCTGGCGCTCCAAGGCAGCAACTGTAACCACTGCGTCATCGTGCCTTCCTGCATCAATTTTAGATCTTTCCAGCTTTTAACCATCTCCTCTCCATCCAGTAACTTTAAAGAGAAGCCTTTGTCCTTGTATTTTCTAAAGGAAATTACTCTGCATTGCTTAGTCATTGCAGTGTGCCCTTATCTAATATCCATCAAGTAAATCATTGCTCTTTCCCTTGAGGGACATTGTGGTATTAGATTACGAAAGATAGCAGGATTGACATTCGGACGAGCTCCAGGGGCCTTACCACCTGCTATGACCCCACAGCACGACTTATATAGAGGCATTGACGCCAAGAGATTGCTTCGATTTCTGAACATTCAGTTTTCCAAGAATGGAACACCTTCGATCAATAAATACAGGCCTGATGTAAGCAAATTTAAAGAACTAGCCAACTCCTGCTGCGATGTTTCAGACTTTCAGTTTTTATTTTAGAGTAAATAGTGAGAATAGCTGTATGGAGAGTTTCATAAGTTCATACGATACGGAAGCAGCATTCGGCCATTCGGTCCATCGAGTCTGCTCCACCATTCAATTATGGGCCTATATTTTTTCCCTCTCAATCCCATTCTCCTGCCTTCTCCCCGTAACATAGAAACATAGAAAATAGGTGCAGGAGTAGGCCATTCGGCCCTTCGAGCCTGCACTGCCATTCAATATGATCATGGCTGATCATCCAGCTCAGTAACCTGTACCTGCCTTCTCTCCATACCCCCTGATCCCTTTAGCCACAAGGGCCACATCTAACTCCCTCTTAAATATAGCCAATGAACTGGCCTCAACTACCTTCTGTGGCAGAGAATTCCACAGACTCACCACTCTCTGTGTGAAGAAATGTTTTCTCATCTCAGTCCTAAAAGACTTCCCCCTTATCCTTAAGCTGTGACCCCTGGTTCTGGACTTCCCCGCGTAACCTTTGACGCCCTTACTAATCAAGAACGCATCAATCTCCGCTTTAGAATTCCCAATGACGCGGCCTCCATTGCCATCTGTGGCAATAGATTTTCCAGAGAGAGGGATGAGAGAACCAAACAGGGCTATTGAATGCACTCCTCGTGACAGATGTGGTGACTGGGTGTCTTGTACTGGAAATGTAATCCCAATGCATGTAACCCAATTGCAACAAGGAGTTGGTGCACCTGGAGTTTGGAATGTGTATTGCAAGATAATCACATGACCTACAGCTTTCCTTTCTTTTACCTTTCTGTTTTGTCTGTTTATTCTTCATCAACGTGCTGGATCATTGTGTAAGTTCTTCCAGTCTGCATGGACTGCCTTTAGTTCAATAGGCTGCAGTGTTACTGCTTGTGTGTTGTTGCTGAGCAGAGTTAGTGCTAAATGTATTGCCAGAGTGAAGACATGATGATGAGACAATTTCATTTTATCAAGGCTCTGTGCTGCCAACATTATACTCTATGATATATTTTTTAAATGTATAGGCGTAATCCTCAGTTTCAAGCTATTTTAGAATCATAGTCATACAGCGTAGATACAGACCCTTTGGCCCAACTCGTCTATGCCGACCAAGATGCCCCATCTAAGCCTGTCCCATTTACCTGCGTTTGGTCCATATCCGTCTGACCCTTTCCTAGCTATGCATCTGTCCAAATGCCTCTTAAAATGTTCACAAGTTATAGGAGTAGAATTAGGCCATTCGAGTCTACTCCGCCATTCAATCATGGCTGATCTCTGCCTCCTAATCCCATTTTCCTGCCTTCTCCCCATAACCCTTGACACCCGTTCTAATCAAGAATTTGTCTATCTCTGATAGACAGATAATCAGAGGAGATCAACAAATGTTGTTATTATACCTGCCTCAACTACTTCATCTGGTAGCTCATTCCATATGCCCACCACCCTCTGAATGGAAAAAGTTGCCCCATCATGTTCCTAAATCTTTCCCCTCTCACCTTGAATCTATGCCCTCTAGTTCTTGATTTCACTATCCTGGGTAAATGACTGGGTGCATTCAACCTATCTATTCCCCTCATGATTTCATATACCTCATATATACCTCTATAAGATCACCCGTCAGCCTCCTGCACTCCAAGGAATGAAGTCCTGACCTGCCCAATCTCTCCCAACTGCAAGTCCTCGTGACCTGGCAATATCTCTGTGAATCATCTCTGCACTCTTTTCAGCTTAATGGCGTATTGCAGAAACCAGGGTGATCAAAACTGCACACTATGCCTCACGTGTGACTTCATCAACTTCTTGTGCAACTGTAACATAATGTCCCAACTTCTATACTCAATTCCCTGAATGATGAAGCATGCAAAAAGCCTTCTTTACCACCCTATCTACTTGTGACGCCACTTTCAGGGAATTTTTTACTTGCACTCCCAGAACCCTCTGCTCTATAACACTCCCCAGTAGACGTACCATTCACTGTGAAGTTCCTGCCCTGATTTGACTTCACAAAATGCAACACCTCACACTTATCTGAATTAAACTGCATTTGCCATCCCTCAGCCCACTAGCCCAGCTGATCAACATCACACTAATTCTTGATAGTCATCTTCACTATCCATGCTGCCAACTGTTTATCAGTGATTTTGTATAGTTATTTTTGGAACAGTCTTCCAATGATGAAATGATGTTCTGTTGATCTGCGCATGATAGAATATCCTGGTATTCATCAAGACATCACTCTATAAATTCATTGTGCCTTCATCAAACACTTTCAAGAACACTGTCTTGATTTGTGCAATGGAATATGTTATATTCTTGCGACTTGCTGTGACGGTATTTGCTGGGATCAGATGAGCATGGTGTTGTCATTGATGCTTACGCAGTCAGCTTGGATTGAAATCCTCCCTGCTTGCCACAGAGTCAGAAAGTCATACAGCATGGAAACAGGACCTTCAGACCAATTACATCACTCCGAGAAAGGTGACCCACCTAAGCTAGTCCCATTTGCCCATGTTTGCTCCATATCCCTCTAAATATTAGATCGGCATAAAAAACTCAAGTGGGCCAGACAGCATCTCTGGAGACAAGGAATAGGTGACATTTTAGGTCAAGGACCTTCTTCAAACAGTCAGAGGAAAGGGAAACAAGTAGGGGTGCCAACTATCTCACTCCCAAATGCGGGACAAGGTGACGTCACCGCCACACGCCCCATGTGACATCACCCAGCTAGCAGCCATGTGCTCCCTCTCCACCAATGGCGGCCGCCCGGGTCAGCGGGCGGGTTGCTACGCAACCTCCATTAGGCGGCGCTCGTGCCTCCGGACCTACACTGTCCGGAGCTAAAATGTCGGAAACCTAGAGTGTCGGGACCTAAACTGTCGGGACTTACAGTGTCGGGGCCTACAGCGTCCGGGCCCACAGTGCCCCCCGGGCCTAATACGGGACAAGGGCGGTCCCGTATGGGACAAACCATTTTTATCCCAAAATACCCAGATGTCCCAGCTAATACAGTACAGTTGGCAACCCTAGAAACGAGAGATATGGATGGTGATATAGAGAGATATAGAACAAATGAATGAAAGAAGTAACAATGGTCAAGGAAAGCTGGAGCCCACAATGGTCCATTGTTGGCTGTGGGGTAGGTGATAACGAGTTATACAGACAGTGAAATTCAACAGGATGACAGTAAAACTAGTACAACGACAAGGGTGGGAGAAGGACGTAGATAGATGGTTATTTCAAGTTAGAGAAATCAATATTCATACCGCTGGGTTTTTAAGCTGCCCAAGTGAAATATCCCTCTTAATCTTGCCTTTTAAATAATGTTATAAAACCTGCCTCAACTACCTCCTCTGGCAGCTCGTTCCAAATACCCACCGCCTTTATGCGAATAAGTTACCCCTTGGATTACTATTAAATCATTCCCCCTTCACCTTAAACCTATGTCCTCTGCCGATTCCCCTCCTCTGGGCTGGAATTGTTATCTTCACTAGGTTCCCCTGAAGGGCAGTGTGTTTGGAAAGCTTGCACCTTGTGTGTTTCCAATGTAACGTGACCGAGTGTGCTTTGCTTTTTGTTGCCAACAGCACTCCCTTAAAGCGAGCCAATAGTTCCGTTGTTTTATTTCTGTGCCACTTTTCTTCACCCCTTAGCCGGTTAACTGAACATTAAAAGGTGATGAAGTAAATATTGATCAGGGTCCGAGCTCAGATGAAGAGCAGAGTAAGGCTAAAGCACTGGAGCATCCTGGTGGTGGGATAACAGGACACATGCTCCAGCTCTCCTCTAAACCACTTAGGAAAAAGAGGCAACATCACCAGGTGAGTCATTGGGCCTGCTTGAGTTTGAGTTTAGTTCATTGTCACGTGTACCGAGTTACAGTGAAAAGCTTTTTGCTGCCGGAGATTGTACTCCGCTGCAATGAGTTGGTAACATCTAGTCAATTGAGTCATAGGAGCTGTTTTAATGACAAGCACTTTATCTTTCTCCAACAATGCAGCTATCTCAAATAAACTGAGCTCTGCTAAACACTAAAAGGAACCTATGATTTTGTTTTGTCGAAATAGACAATAGACAATAGGTGCAGGAGGAGGCCATTCAGCCCTTCGAACCAGCACCGCCATTCAATGTGATCATGGCTGATCATTCTCAATCAGTGCCCCGTTCCTGCCTTCTCCCCATACCCCCTGACTCCGCTATCCTTAAAAGCTCTATCCAACTCTCTCTTGAATGCATTCAGAGAATTGGCCTCCACTGCCTTCTGAGGCAGAGAATTCCACAGATTCACAACTCTCCGACTGAAAAAGTTTTTCCTCATCTCAGTTCTAAATGGCCTACCCCTTATTCTTAAACTGTGGCCCCTTGTTCTGGACTTTTAATGATTAAAAAATCATTTAAAAAAAAGGAATTTCTTTATCAAATGAAACATGACCAACCTCTCATCCTTCAAGTCCTTTCTCTTCTTTTCTCTGGTCCCCCTCTTTCCTTCCCACTCTACGTCCTTCCTTCCCCCACCTCCACTTCCCCTCTCTCACATCTTCATCCTCTTCAGCTCCCACCTACCCTTCACCAACCTATCTGCTCATGATTCCTTCCTTATCACTTCCCATTCCCTCTTTCCTCTTCTTGTCCCCCCCCCCCTCGTAGATGTCATGATTTGTATGTCTTAAGCAAGGAATGGGATTGTTCTGAGAGCCAGCATGGACTCGATGGGCCAAATGCGTTCTGCTCAGTTGTGAGAAGATACGGTCGGTTTGTTGGTGTGACTGTTTTTATTGATTAAATCAAAGACATTAAATGTTTATGAGGTTCCAACTGACGTGATTCAATTGAACACCCAGCCTGTAAATTATAATTAAGCGAAAACTAGATATAGTTGCTAAGTTGCACCTTAATTTCAGCAATGTAACTGCTGGAGTATTAATTTAAATTAAATTTCTCTGAAAGCCAAGTTTAAGGAAAACAAATGCACATTTTTAAATAACTCTAAGAAAGCCAAACATTATCAACAAAGATTGTAAGTTTAGTTTAGTTTGGTTTAGTTTAGAGAAACAGCCCCTTCGGCCCACCGAGTCCGTGCCGACCAGCGATCATCCTGTACACTAACACTCTGGGGACAATTTACAATTTTTACCAAAGCCAATTAAACTACAAACCTGTACGTCTTTGGAGTGCAGGGGGAAACCCGAGAAAACCCATGCAGTCACAGGGAGAAGTTACAAATACTATACAGACAGTACCCGTAGTCAGGCTTTTGACGGCTAAGTGTAACTGCCTTAACATGGACGAGTGATTCAACTCAAGATCATCCTTTTCTTATCTCCCACTTGCACATTGATCTTCCCTGTCGGGTCACGTGTGGAGCAGCTGCCTGTCTATCGGTCCATTTAATGTATGCACAGTAAAACCCTCGTTATAATGGACCATATGATTGGGGAATGCTGTCCGTTATTGCCGATTGTCGGCTATAACCGAGTGAGGGATTGGCTCCAAATATCTTGCGGTCACACCGTGAAACAATGAGTTGCTTTCAAATACAAAATTATTTTTAACAGCTAAAAAATGTTTTTTTATTACTACGGGCTAAAAATACTAAAGGCTAATTGTTACAGTGTTTAATAGAGTTAAGTGTCGATAGAAGCAATTGCTTGTCAATTTTAATGCCGTGCCAATTTCAATACCTTGTCAATTTCAATACCTTGTCAATTTCAATACCGTGACAATTTCAATACCTTGTCAATTTCTATGCATTGTCAATTTCTATGCCTTGTCAATTTCAATAACCTCCGCAGTGTAACTAGCAGCCTGTGTTCTTAAAGAGACAGTCCGCTACAACCGAAATCCGTTATAAATAGAACTGTAATAATAAGGGTTTACTGTGTGTGTTTCTTTGTGTAGGCAGAGCAAAGGCACCCTAATCCCCCTCCCAGAAGAAAAAGTACCTCATTCTGCAACAGCGATTCCATGTGATGCCATGGAGCCATCGGGCTGGAGTCACCTGGATTTAACCTCCTGTTTTATCGTCCTGCCTTCACGAGCCAAGCAACAAGTGACACATGGGGAACTGCAGAGAAAAACCACTGGCTAGAGAGTGCTTCACGTTTTCATGCAGATGCCAACAGCAACCATCCATGAGTATAACTCGCATTGTAACATGTTTCTGTCTTACCTTTGTTTCCTTTCAAAAGTTCACTGTTCGTAGTTCAGAGTGACGCTGAAGTGACTGAAATGCTTGTAGATCTTAAGTGTCTTCAGGTTTATGTAAGAACATTCCAACACATCGTGTTTTTGCTTCAAAGCAAACGAGAAAATCATTAATTATTTCGGTAAACAGGGATCTCCGCCCCACTCATACACCATATATCTGTTCCACTACACACAGAGATATCTGTTCTTCAATATAGAGGCACTTATGCTATTGTGTGTACAAGTATTTCTGTCACAATATGTACACAAATCTGTAGTGCTGAGCTCCGGTGTATGTGATGTATACAGTACATAGCTATGTGTGTTGTACATTGCACAGGTATATATAATGTTTTGCACACAGTATATGTGCTGTCCTCTGCACAGATATATCAGTTGCATTGTTCATAGGTGTGTCCAGTGCTTTTTTTTTGTGATGGAATGGCATACCGGCACATCTAAAGAGTTAAAAACAAGATTGATGTTCAGCAGTCGATAGTGAACTATGAACAGTTATATGCGTTCCGGGACATTTTCGTCCACTAAGAAAAGCACTGGGTATGTGTGGCTATCCTCTACATTATTGTGTCTGCTGTGTTTTACATTAAACACATTTAATGTATGACTTGAAACTCTAATCACATTGTGCACAACATTACAGCAATGATAAGACCGACCAGCCTATCGGGATGGATCCCTTTGGAGGTTGCATTGTCGACGACAACGGTCAATATATTACTTTTGAAAAAAAAGATCAGCTTTTACATTTCTCTCTTTCTGGATCCATTGGAATAAACAATCACTCTGCGATTCCCTCCTTGCTGCTGTGTCATATTCGACGTCACAGTGTCCATCCAGGAAGCGAAAAGGGCTGATTTTCCCCTCTCCGCCTTTGCCGGTCTTTGGCCTTTACTGCATTCGGGAAGTAGCACGTGGGAGCCGTCATTTACTAACACTGCTCAAGCAGTGATTTGTATTTTACGGTGCTGATGGAGATTGAAATAACAGAAGAAAACGCAGCAGAAGCCATTCAGCCCCTCGAGCCTATTCCATCACTCGGCTAAATCAAATCTGACTACGTGCCTCAATTCCATTGACTGGCCTTTGCTCCATTTCTCCAATCACAAAATGAAATTTAGTACACTTTCCTTCAAAAATCAAGATCTGTGCTGGTACTTCCCATAATTAAATAGTCAGTTGGTTGAAAGAGCCCAGTGGGATATTATTGTACATAAGGTTAAAAGTTAGGTTAGCTTTATTATTGTCACAATGTACGAAGGGCAGTACAGTGAAGAGCTTTGTTTTGCATGCTATCCAATCAGATCAGATGATACAATCAAGCGAAACTCAAATACAATGACACGGTGGCACAGCGGCAGAGTTGTTGCCTTACCGGGGTTCGCCAGAGACATTTGTTCGATCCTGGCTAGGGGCGCTGTCTGTACGGAGCTTGTACGTTCTCCCTGTGACCTGCGTGGGTTTTCTCCGGGAGCTCCGGTTTCCTCCCACACTCCAAAGACGTACTGGTTTGTAGGTTAATTGGCATGGTAACATAGTAAATGATCCCGAGTGTGTAGGATAGTGTTAGTGTGCGGGAATCGCTGGTTGGCGCAGGACTGGGTGGGCTGAAGGCTAGTTGTCGTGCTGTATCTCTAAAACTAAACACTGAAAACAAACTAAAATTAAAACTACAATAAGTAAAGCAAGGGGGCAGATACAGAATGCATATAGCAAAGTACGGAATATACTTCTCAGCATTGTAGTGTACCAGTTCTTATTCCTGTTCAAGAGTAGGTCAATGTAAAGAATGCATCAATTTGTGTGTTTTTTAGGGGGGGAGAGGGTTGGCGGGCATGGTATTTCTCGTTTTTTTTCATACATATTTCAAATACTTCTCTGATGCTTTTAAAAAAAAACATAAGACAATTAGATCACATTTTCTGATGCATCTCTGATGGTGAAAATAATAATGTTGTTATGGAACATTGTCAACCCAGATATGACCGCCCTATTGTAAGTGCTTCTCTGTAAGATAGAATAACCCTATTTCTGCTGCCCTGTAAATGGCATTGTTATAGTCAGTTATTGCCATGAAAGAAAATATTTAGAGTATGTGGAAAATAAACCCAATGGAGACACTGCAGGGAAGTTATTATTGTACAAATGTTCAAAGGATTCCCAAGGGCTGGTTTCTTTTTTGAGCAGTAGAATTAGATACTATTTTGGCAAATAATCATTATGCTAATAATACAGCATGCCTCAGTTGACGTTATAAAGCAACCCTGGACATCTTTAGGCTGCTCAAGAAAATGTTTTTTTATTTCCATTTTCATTTAAGAATTCCCCTCCCCCTGTGATATGCATGAGACTCTGAGCATATCTGAAGGAAGGTGAGTTTTATGTCAATTTATGGCAGCGATGCCACCAAGCCAGGAGGTTGTGGATTCAAGTGCCGCAGCAGGTGGTAGGCTGCAAAATCTAGGCCGAAAATCCAATGGAGAAGTTTTGAGTGTGTTGGACAATAGGAAGCATTTAAGGTTGTGCGGATCTGGCCCAGAGGAAGAGTTGAGGCCTTGGGAAGATTAACCATGATCATATAGTTTAGTTTATTGTAGTTTATTGTAGGCCTGTTATAGAAAGGTGCAGCATGCTTGAGGGGTCTGGTGGCTTATTCCTGCCCTTATTTTCTTGTATTCTTGTGCGGCCTTGTGAAGGAGATATTAGACTAGGGTTTGATCTCCTTTTAAACTATTTTGAATAAAACCAGGTGAGTTTTGAATAAAACCAGGTGAGTTTTGAGTAAAACCAAGGGTTCAGACAAGTAATAATAGTTCAAAATCAGGAGAAATAGTCATAGTCATAGCGTGGAATCAGGCCCTTTGGCCCAACTTGCCCATGCCCCATCTACACTAGTCCCACCTGCCTGCCTTTATCCCTTATCCTTCTAAACCTACCCTACCCATGTACCTGCCCAAATGTTTCTTAAACATTGCAATAGTCCCTGTAACAGATAGAAACAGGAATAGGGCTTTTGGCTTGTCCAACCTGCTTTGTAATTTATAAAAGGTATTGCCTATTCTCTTAACCTTGGATACACAAGAACAAGTTGTCAGGTCAAATAAATTTTAAAAAGAGTTAGATAGAGCTCTAGGGGCTAGTGGAATCAAGGGATATGGGGAGAAGGCAGGCACAGGTTACTGATTGTGGATGATCAGCCATGATCACAATGAATGGCGGTGCTTGCTCAAAGGGCCAAATGGCTTCCTCCTGCACCTATTTTCTATGTTTCTATGTCATTATCACATTGAAGCCTGTGGAGAATTGTTGCATGAAGAATTGACAACCTCGTTTCACAGAGCTTCTACACTTTGAATCTTCATGGGCCTTTAAGGTCATAAGGTCATATGTGATAGGAGTAGAATTAGCTCATTCCGCCCATCTGCTCTACTCCGCCATTCAATCATGGCTGATCTATCTTCCCCTCTTAACCCCCTCCTCCTGCCTTCTCCCATAACCTCTGACACTTGTACTAATCAAGAATCTATCGATCTCTGCCTTAAAAATATCCACTGACTTGGCCTCCACAGCAAAGAATTCCACAGATTCACTACCCTTTGACAAAGAAATTTCTCCTCATCTCCTACCTAAAAGAACGTCCTTTAATTCTGAGGCTATGACCTCTAGTCCTAGACTCTCCCACTGGTGGAAACATCCTAGGGCTATCTCGTGATTAATCTGTGATCCTCACAGTCTTGTTCAACTCAACTTGATGGGCAGTAGTGACAATGGCCAAGAGGACCTATGTGCCCTCCTCCTATTCCACAGTGCTTCACTTCTCCAGTAAACGCTATCATTTCTAACTCCGTATCTATTATTTTAAGCAACATACAAAATTTAGCAAGTGAATTTTTCTGTCATCATTATGGATGTGTTGCTAAAACCCTCCTGATGTTTAAATCTAGAAAAGATCCATGAAATGATGTAAGGGAGTATTTATGAGTATGCTTTCCGTCATAGAACGTCTCGGCAGGTATTAAACTCCAGCAGGCCACGGGTGTTGAAGCTGGATTTTTGCGTGAATGCCCACAACAGGCCTAAATGGTGGTGAAATACTGAGAAGGAGGGTGAAACAGAAAACTTTAGATGTCAGGCAAGAGATGGTGTCTATTTGCCCTGGGGAGTTAACTGTGTGTCAAAATGTGGCTTTGGAATAAAAATAGTATTTTAAAAATAAGGCTCAAATCTTAGAATTCTGCAGCAGCAGATGAGGATGCAGAACGGAAACTGTAATCTTATGTTCAGGTGTTTGAAGCACAGTGGTATAGCTGGTAGAGATGCTGCAGGTTTGTAGGTTAATTGGCTTCTGTCATTTGTTCTTGGTGAGCAGAAAATGAATGTGAAAGTGGAATAACATCGAACTAATGTGAACGGGTGATCGATGGTTGGCGTGGGCTCGGTGGGCTGAAGAGCCTGTTTCTGTGCTGTATCATTCAATTCAATTCAATTCAATTCAATTGTATGGCAGAGTGTATCACTGTGATTCCTCAATGGTTCAATTTCCATTGAGGGTAATATTACGCTTCAAGGAGGCGAAACAATTAATAAAAGCCCCGCTCCTGTGGTTGACAGTGTGCAAGTATGCGGCAGGTTAAGATTACCATTAGTGATAGTGTGTTGTAGGCTGTACAGTTGGTACTTTGTAGTCTTTACAGCTAGGAAACAGCTGACTTTGCAGTGATTTTTTAAGTTCCTACACTTGGTTGGGCCTTGATAAGTAGTTATAGCATTGTTGGGACAGTCAATAAAGTGGTTTGTGGGGGAAAAAAGTGACATTTTTAATTAACCCTTTTCTTGCATGCTTTTCATTCAGTTTATTAACTCTCAGATTGTATTGAGCAAAAGTGAATTTGTAGAGGTGAACACTAAGACTGGAGCTTCTTATTTGAGGAGATGTTTAGTTGCTAGAACTTCATTTTATCAGGTTTGGGTGTGTTTGACTAGGACTGCTTGCTTGTGTTAAATGGCATGTACTTTAGTACTTCTTAGCTGGTTACAGTGACTCATTTGAAAGCTTTTGGGCAGGTTGATGTCTTTCATTTGAGTTGGTAAACCAGGGACACATCTGCCCTATTAGGGAGATGTGCAATATGAAGAAGTAGAACATGAATTTCCCCCCTGTCCAATAGTAGCCTCTCTCTCAACATCATAAGCAAATTGTCTAGTTATTGTCATGTTCTAGTGTGTTAAGTTGCTGCCACAATAATCATCTTGAAAAAATAATTCATTGCTTTAAAGCACCTTGGGCGTCCTAAGGCAGCGTATAAATGCAAGTCTTTCCTGGAGAAGCTGCGATCAGACCCTATAGCCAAGCTCCATGCGTCTATCTCCATATCAAATCAGCAGCTGCATCAGGTCTGTCGGGCTTATGTTTCTTGTTTTCATGCGCACCGAGGTACAGTGACAAGCTTTGTTTAGCCTCCTATCCAATCAAATCAGATATACCATACATAAAAACAATCAAGTATAACATACAAGGCAAAGGGGAAGATACAGAGTGCTGAATATAGTTCTCAGCATTGTAGTGCTTCAGTTCCGTTGTCTCTTACATCTAAACCCACATTAAAGCTTAACACCTTCGCCCCCTCAATTGTCTGGACCTCAGTTACAAGTGAGGAACTATTATCCCAATTTAGCAACAGCGGGAGTTGTTTTGCTTTCTCGTTGTAAAATAAAGTTGAATAATGCTGTTAAGGTGACAAGTATAGAAGCAACATTTTTTTGGTAACTGTTTGGTTTGAATGAATTCTAATATCACTGGTTGTTTTCAAAACCAGGTGAAGGGCTGGCACCAGGTTTGCAAAAGAGGCAATTGTAAAGCTTTGGCTTGTTAACCAGTAAAAGGTGAAGATCGCCAGCTCGGCAAATGGACTCTGTGTGCCAGTGCTAATCCCTTTGATGTTCAGGAGGGCTTTTCACATAATTTTGATCCACTGAGCAATTGTTCCCGTTGACGGTGATATTATTACAAGGAACGAGAAGGTTGCTATGAGGTAGAAATATGTGACAACATAGGAGGTAGTGGAGACTCGGAGGGGGGGGGGGGGGGTCTTAACATATCCCAGTATGTGGCACAATAATACCTCCTCTGTAAAATGTTGTTGTGTAGGGGGTTAACCCGGTGACAGTGAGGGAATGGCAATATATTTCCAAGTCAAGATGGTGTTAACTTGGAGGAGGAGCCTGCAAGTGGTGCCATTGCATGTGTCAATCACCTTTTATCTTTTTGGATGGCGGAGGTCACAAACTTGGCAGCTGCAGTCAAGTCCAACTGCTTTAAACATCCAGAACGTGATTCTTTCACTCTGAATGTGTGTTCCCAATCGATTCTTGAATCTCTTTGTAACATTGTCTGACTCTATCAAAATAGGCATGCCCGTTAAAAGCTTCAAATAGTTTATCAAGCAAGGGTTCAGTGTTTGTGTGAATGAGGTCTACGGAATCTAGTCTTTCTGAGCTCTGATGAGAACCAGCCAGATCAAACTCATAAGTTCTCTGTGGCAACTTTCAGGGGTTGCTTCATCAACATACAATGAGAAGAAATGTGTAAATCTACAGCAAACTTCTCCTCCCAAAATTCTCACTGCCAAACCATATTTTTATACAAAGCTGATGAGCAAAGAAAGGTTCTGTACAAGTTCACTGAATGCCATCTGATCTTTAAAAAAATCAATGTTCTTTGGTGCCATGGTAAAATTCAAAGATAACCAGAATTATGGTGTCAAATTGTGTCCTCTGATTTTTGATTTGTGCAACTGGGTTTGTTGCTGAAGGAACTGATGCTCGTCCTGGAAGAGGTAATTCTGCAGTTGTACAGGGCTCTAGTGAGACCGCACTTGGAGTACTGTGTGCAGTTTTGGTCTCCAAATTTGAGGAAGGATATTCTTGCTATTGAGGGCGTGCAGCGTAGGTTTACTAGGCGGGACTGTCATATGTTGAAAGATTGGAGCGACTAGGCGTGTATACACTGGAATTTAGAAGGATGAGAGGGGATCTTATCGAAACTTATAAGATTATTAAGGGGTTGGACAAGTTAGAGGCAGGAAACATGTTCCCAATGTTGGGGGAGTTAAGAACCAGGGGCCACAGTTTAAGAATAAGGGGTAAGACATTTAGAACGGAGATGAGGAAAAAAAAATTCAGTCAGAGAGTTGTGAATCTGTGGAATTCTCTGCCTCAGATGGCAGTGGAGGCCAATTCTCTGAATGCATTCAAGAGAGAGCTCGAAAGAGCTCTTCAGGATAGCGGAGTCAGGGGGTATGGAGAGAAGGCAGGAACGGGGTATTGATTGAGAATGGTCAGCCATGATCACATTGAATGGCGGTGCTGGCTCGAAGGGCCGAATGGCCTACTCCTGCACCTATTGTCTATTGTCTATTGATACAAGGTTGGTCAGTCAGAGTTTACAGTTGACCAGCTGTGAATTGAAAGAAGAAAAATATGTTATCATTATTGTTCTGTGGCCACCCCGGGTCCTGGTGAGGGACAGGCAGCATGTCCCTGGTTCAAGGATAGAACAGGCAGCTCACCCCTGGGTCAGTTTTGAAAACAGCACCCCACCTCTGGGTCCAGGCAAGAGATAGGCAGCCCATCCTTGGATCCAAAGAAGAACCAGGCAGCTCACCCCTACGTCCAAATGAGAGACAAGTAGCACATTCCTAGATCCTTACGGGAGGCAGAGAGTCCATCCCAGAGACCTGGTAGTAACAGGCAGTCCATCCCTGGGCCGAGGCAAGTGACAGGCCGCTCAACCACCAGGTCCAGGCTGAAGAGACAGCCCACCCCTGAGACCAGGATAGCAATGGGCAGCCGTCCCAGGGTTCCAGGTGAGAGATAGCAGCCAACCAATAACATCAGGTTGGCTACTGCAACAGGCAATCGTCTCAAGTGTGTAGCATAGTGCTAGTGTACGGGGTGATCGCCGGTCGGCGTGGACACGGTGGGCCAAACGGGATAGTTCTACCCTGTATCTCTAAAGTCTAAAGTGTGTATGCTAGTGCATGTGTATGGGGATCGCTGGTCGGCACAGACTCGGTGGGCTATTTCCACGCTGTATTTCTAAAGTCTAAAAGCAGGAAACATTAAATTTGCTAACACAACAGGCCTGGCAAGGTTGTAATTTAATAACAAGAATGAATGAGTTTCATCAGGTGAGAAATGTCACAGCTGACAACTTAATTTACAGCCGGTACTCTTACAATCTCTCTACTTCTAGGTCCAGTGGGATGTTGCTGGAAGCATGAGCTTTTGAATTGATAAGTTAGTGAGACACCCTCAATGCCTTTAATGCATTGCTGTAATCAGCATGAAAATGCAATGGTATGTTTAATATTTTGAAAACTTAATGCATAGCTCAAGATAGAATATTATAAATGATGTAATAAAAATTAGAATGAATTTTATGAAGCATATGGGGAGAAAGCAGGAATGTGAAATGAGGGTTGATTGTTCCAGTGCGAATCAGCATTTGTACAGGTTGAAAAGACAAAATGGCCTGCGTCTGTGTTTGAATTTGTAAGATTTACTCTATTTGCAGTGGAATCAATCAACCCAAATCAAGAGGTCACATTTCATTTTGAAACAAAGTTATCAAAGATCATGCAAGGATTTTTTTTTCTCCTTCCCTTCAGACACTGATGAACCAATTGGAATTTAACCATTATTTCAACACTGGTTTCTTATTTACTGCATGTTTGGAAATTTCAGTGCAAATACTCAAACAACCAGGGTTTGATTTGAATGCACGTTCCCTGGATTACTGGTCAAATAGCATGATTACTACATCAAATATCTTATTATGGACAAAATAGAAAATAAAATACTAGGTTCACTGATACTCGGGTTGTGAGGATTTTATATCAGTGATATCAAAGAACTACAATTCCCCCATGAGGCTAAACCATGATCCAAGTGTAAGTGGTTCAAAATTAATGTTTGGACATACATGAGGAAATATTTTAATATCAACCCCATGGAATGAGGTTGAAATATAAGTAGACATTTAAAATATGCTGAAAGGAATGTGAATTTTTTTTCTGGATGAGTGAGTCTTCACTCGTCTATTGATCAAACTGTTTCCTCATTGAGTTAGATGATTTGTTAACAGACAACTGTTTGAAAAAATTATTTTGCACTTTAGATTCCAAGATGCTTCGAATTGGCAAAGCAAGATGTAATTGTGCAATTTTGCAGTCACCTATGCATTAGGGAAATTAGGGTGGTATTAAGTGATGTATATAAATAATTTGAAAATAGAGTGTAGGGGCGATTTCAGTAGCTTTTCAATTTTTGATGGTCCATGAAGGAATGGAGAGGTTCTTGCAAATCACACTTTAATCTAATATTCACTTTTTGCTTAACTTCCTCCATAACTTCACCAATCCTAAATTCCTCCAACTCTCTCACCAATCTTTTATGTATCAACCCAAAATCTCTTTGTCCCATCAATGGCAAATATGACTTCAGCTTTGGATCATCTCCAACACCCAGCCTCTCCACCTTCTTTAACAAGATAGAACTCCGTTTGGATCAGGATCCATTGCTATTCCCCTAAACACTAAATGAATGCAGGTTCTGGCAAAATATTAATTATTAACACTTCCATTGTTTGTAGCAGAATTATTTTCTCCAAAATGTTGTTCATGGAAACTCCAAATTTATTATAGATCTGGATTGTATTACCTACAATAGTGGTGGAGACCGACTCAATAGTAACGTTGAAAAGGAAGATCGAAATGTAGTTGAGAGGGAAAATTCTTGAGAGTGCAAGATTGGAACAATTGGGCAGCTATGTCAAAGAGCCAGAACAAACATGATATGTTGTACTTTCTACATGTCTGATGAATGAATTAACAACATACTTGGTTGGCTAGCCCAAAGCCCTCAAGCCTTATAGCATATCACCCTATAATCCTTTTAGCTTTGTGGCACCCAATATGTATATGATTGTAATTATCATGTACAATTATCTCCCATTATTTTGAAAGTTGTAAAATAGCTTTGGAAGAGTTTCAGGATACCGCCTCTTTTCGTGAATAGTGACGCAATTATTGTCTCATACATTCTTCGTGTAAGTTGGATAAAAAAAACCTAAGTAGGTAAATAAGCTAGAAAATAGCGTTACGTGTCAAGCACACGCCTATTAACTAATTTTATCTTGCACTGCAATAGCAGGCAATGGCATAGATGTGTGCTGCCTTATCGGAGTACTAAACCACTGTGCTAGCTTGTTCACATTTAGACACAATGAATGCAAATGTAAAAATAATTACATGTTTTTGTAAAAATTATATTGACTTAACAAATGCAGACAATGCTGTATACCATTTTGCAACTATACAGGGATAATGTACAGGTTTTAATACTTGTAATTTCCCCAGCATTTTCAGCTGCGTATATTTAAGCAGATTTACTTGCAATGTGCACTGGTTTTTAAATACCTTTCACAAAAGATTGGTCTAATAAGTAAAGATGGCGAGTCTTAATTTATACTATTGTATTTTTTTTTCCCTTCTGGTGTGCAAGAACCTTTTTATTTCCTTAAATTTGCGGCACATAACTGCAGATCTGGCAGGCCAGAGCACTTTACAGTTGTATTCATTCACGTTTGTGTTCTCTGACTACAAAAGTTAATTGTATATAAATTGTTGTTGCTGTTACACTGGTTGCATTCAGAGCACTGCATGAATTACGGGATTGTTGTCATTCATTTGTCACAGAACTCTTGGAATTGTAATAAAAGACTGAAAGATTGTAAAGGGAATGGCTTCCTTGTCATGCTTTACGCACACACTTTCTGTTGCATCTCCAGAGTTTTGAGCGATGCATTTGATCTCCGCTGTGTTATCGATTGGTGGGGTACTTGCTCACAGATTACCTTGATTACCTACGTCACAGAACAGAGCCGCCAAATAGGGACAAGATCATTTGCAGAGGGAGGAGAGTGAGAAATTATTGCTTTCACCTCTCACATTTCTTGGAAGCCTTTAGACTTGAGATACAGTGCAGAAACTGGACCTTCGGCGCACTGAGTTCACGCTGACCCATGATCACCCCATATACTAGCATTATCCTACACACTAGGGACAATTTACAATTTACCGAAGCCAATTCACCTACAAACCGATACGTCTTTGGAACGTGGGAGGAAACTGGAGCACCTGGAGGAAACCCACGTGGTCACAGATACAGATACAGAGATACAGAGCCTTTATTTGTCATTCGGTACCGAGGTACCGAACGAAATTACGTTACCAGCAGTCACACAAAAAAAGAAACACAAGACACATAACCCCAACACAAACACCCATCACAGTGACTCCAAACACCCCCTCATTGTGATGGAGGCAACAAAACCTCCGCTCTCTTCCCCACGCCCAAGTCCCCGCGGCCGAGCCACACCGGGCGCTGAAAAATCCCACGGCCGAGCCGGGCGATGGAAGGCCCCGCGGCCGTACCGTGCGCAGCTAAGTCCCGCGGCCGAGCCGCGCCGGGCGATGTTAGGTCCCGCGACCGAGCCGCGCCGGGCGATGTTAGGTCCCGCGGCCGAGCCGCACCTGGCGCTGAACCGTCCAGCGGCCGTACCGGGCGATGGAAGGCCCCGCGGCCGAGTCGCACCGGGCACTGTTAAGTCCAGCGGCCGAGCCGCACCGGGCGATGGAAGGCCCCGCGTTTTTTCCCCCAGCGCAAACGGAGATACGACTCGGAAAGGGTCGCATCTCCGTTGAGGAAGAGATTTTTAAAGGTTTCCCCCACCCCCCACCACCCCCACATATACAGCTAAAGATAGACTATTTCATACATCTAACACTAACAAATAGACAAGAAAAGAAGAAAGACAAACAGCTGCCGGCGAGCAGCAGCTGCAGGGCAGCGCCGCCACTTCCGGACAGGGAAAATGTGCAAACTCCGTACAGACAAAACCCAAAGTCAGGATCAAACCTGGGTCTCCAGCACTATAAGGCAGCAACTCTACCGCTGCGCCACTGTGCCGCCCTTAGCCAACTAGCGTTTCTATGAGTATGGTGCATTGAATATGCTGAAGCAACTAAAGGCATTTTAAATGAACAAACAAAAATAAAACACCCTTATAAAAGAGGAGGCATTGACAAAGCGGCTTTGTTAGCTTGCCGCTGTATCAGATGTTGAGGGGGACATTCAAAGGTTTCAAACGTCTTTTATTGTCACATGTACCAATTAAGGTACAGTGATATGCAAATTACCACACAGCCATACTAAAAAAGCAACAAGACACACAACTACATAAAAGTTAACATAAATATCCACCACAGCGGATTCCCCAACATTCCTCACTGTGATGGAAGGCAATAAAGTCTAATCTTCTTCCCTCATTTTTCTCCCGCGGTCGGGGCAGTCGAACCATCCGTCGGGGTGATCAAAGCTCCCGCAGCCAGGGGTCGAAGCCCCCTCGTCGGGGAAATCAAAGCTCCCACGTCGGGGCGAATGAAGCTCCCGCGTCGGGGCGATCGAAGCTCCCTCCTCGGGGCGGTCAAAGTGCCTGCGGCCTGGAGATCCTGAAGTTAGTAAAGCACGGTCAGAGACCGCGAGCTCTGCGATGTTAAAGTCCGCAGGTACCCGCGGTGGAGCTCAGAGGTCGATCCCTGGCAAAGGGATCGCGGGCTCCGGGATGTTAAAGTCCTGTAGGCTCCCCGCAGTGGAGCTCTCAAAGTCGGTCTCCAGCAAAGGCCGCCAACTCCTCGATGTTAGGCACCAGTGCGGACGGAGATACGATACGGAAAAAATTGCATTTCCATCGAGGTAAGAAATTAGAAAAAGTTTCCCCCAACCCCACATAAAACAAGGTAAAGAACACTAAAACATACATTTAACACATACTAATAAAAACAACAAAGAAGGAAGGGACAGACAGACTGTTGGCAAGGCAACAAGAAAGGGAAATGACAATGTTAAGTGGGGCCTGGAAAGTTGAGGGCCCCGTTTGCCTATGTATTTGCAGGCCTGCTTTCTTTGTGACCCAACAAGGAATGCCAAGACCGCAGCACAAATTCACTGCTAGTTTCTGTCAGGAAATGTTCAAAAGAGGCAGAGAGTATTTCATCCAAAAGATGAGAAATTCAGATAAATTTGTTAGACGTGACATTGATGGTAAGTTTTATTAAGTTATATTAAATACATACATATAACTTGCATAAAATAAATATTACAGGCAAAAGGACAATCCTTTCAAGTTTTCCCATATTATCACAATGTCAATCATTGTAAAATCTGTCACTATCAAGCTCAAAGAATGTCCTGAGCATCAGACACTAATTCTGTTCCTGGATTAAAGCCTGGATTACTGTCAGGTATTCAAACTTTCAGGTTTGTTCGATCATGGTACTTCTGGTACGGATCATTCACATACCAATTTCGCCTTTTCCAGAACTCAGTAGTCATTTTATCCAATAGTTTGCTTTGGGTCTTGTTGCAGAACACATGTTGCCTGAGTCGCCTTTTTCTATCTGCGCGCTTTTTCCAAAGTTTTTTCTTATAACCCGCCTGCAATATAAGACAGCATCGTTACAGATCTGAACAGCGCATCTCACATGCATTTTTGGTTTAAATCCCGAAAACGCTACCTGTTTATTCTCAACAAGGGACTGTAACTTCCACTCATGTTGGAAAATCGAAACCAACATGAGAGAAACAGGTTTAGAAAATGATTACTGAATATTAGTTTTGCATGCTTGCACATGTATTTCATAGGATTACTTCTAATACCACAAGTTGTACAAACAGGTGCAGACCAAGTTGCTCCACCATTCAATAAGGTCATGGCTGATCTGACATTCCTGCCCTTTTTCCAGAATCCTAAATTCTCCTATTGAAGAGCAATTTAGTTATCTTAGTCTTAAAAAAAACTAAAGACCTGCTCCCACAGTTCTTTCTACAAAGGAGTTGCAAATATTCTCAACCCTCAGAAGAAATTTTGAAATGAACTCAAATGGGAGCCCCTTTATTTGGACCATGCCCTTTGGTTTTGGACTCTCCTATGAGATATTAACACTCTCTCAGCATTTATCTGTCCAGCCCCCTAAGAATCTAATGTTTCAATAAGATCACCTTTCATCCATTTAAACAATACTGAGTTCCTAGCTGTTTAACCTTTCCTCAGAACAATCCCTCCATAGTCAGCGAACTTTCTCTGAAATGACACCATTAATCTATTTCCTAAAACAGGGGGATCAAAACTGTTCACAGTACTCTAGATCACATATTAATGATACCTAAAGAATTGCCAACATTTATTCCCCAATGCCATGAGTGCAGAGAAGATTTACAAGGATGTTGCCAGGACACGAGGGCCTGAGCTATAGGGAGAAGTTGGGCAAGGTAGAACTTTATTCCTTGAAGTGCAGGAGGATGAAGGGTGATCTTATTGAGGTGTATAAAATCATGATGAGAATATATAGTGTCGATGCACAGTCTTTTACCCAGAGTGGGGGAATCAGGAACCAGAGGACATGGGTTTAAAATGAGAGGGAAAGATTTAATAGAAACCTCAGGGGGAATTTTTCACACAGAGGGTGGTGGGTATATGGAACAAGCTGCCAGAGGTAGTTGAAGCAGGTGCTATAACAACATTTAAAATATGTTTGGACAGGTACATGATAGGAAAGGTGCATAGAGATATGCGCCAAATGCAGGCAGGTGGAACTGGTGTAGATGGCATCTTGGTCGTCTTTGGCAAGTTGGGCCGCAGGGCCTGTTTCCATGCTGTATGACTCTAACTCTTCTGAAATAAGGGGCATGGTTCCATTACAAGGACCCACGGGTCTCCACCTGAAGCGCTACTTATCCATGTCCTCAAGTTTCCATTAGTTCCCCCTTTTATTATGTGTGCGTGTGTGCTAGCTCTCTGTGTTCCATGCACCCTCAAAATCCCATCTTTAGATTCAAAGAGTTGTACAGGATGGAAACAGGCCCTTTGGCCCAACTTGTCCATGCTGTAGCTTTGTTTTTCTCCATTAAAATGATGCACGGTATTTTTTTCTTTCAAAAATTAACATAATAACGTAATATTTTCCCACATAACAGTGCATTCGCTGACTTCTTGCTGACATTCGCTGACTTCACTTAACTACCGTTATACATTTTTTATCTTTACATTTTTATACATTTTTTGTTTCCTGCTTGCAACTAGACTCCCCAAGTATTTCTGTGTCACCTGCAAATTTGGATGCAGTACATTTGCTTTCCAGCACCAATGTGTTGATGTATATTGTAAACAGTAGCTATCCCAGCACTGATTGTTAGTTCATCCACCTAATGATGAATATTTTCTGCATTAAGATACAAAATGTTTAGCTTGCCTTTTTGCCATTTTCTCATCCCAGGAATCTGCCTGGTAAATCTCCTTTTATCTCCAACGCTCCTATATCTTTTCTTAGATAAGGGGACAGTACTCCTGGTGTGGACTCGAAAACACCCTTTACAATTGTAACAAAACTTGCCCATTTCTAAACGCCAATAAAGGCCAATATGTCTGTTAATTCTTAACTACTTGCTGCAATGAGCTTACATTGCCAGTTGCTCCACCAACAGTAAAGATATTTGTTTAGGAGATTCTCTTCCAAAACTACCCGACACATACTCTGGTCGACAAAAAAATCCAACGGTGTAAATTCATTTGGCAGGTAACTTGGTCATGAATGATATTTCTTTTAGAACATGCAGAATGCGGGATGCATGTACCTTTCTTCGCAGCCAGAGTCCACAGTGTAGTCGCAGGAATCTCTTGACAACGGATTTCACAGTTTTACGCTTTCCTTTGCGAATGCTGCAATAGGTTAGGGTTCTTGCTGGCTGTTGAAAACTGGGAGCCTGAGGGGCCATACTGTGCACAAGAGAAATATGGTGAACATCAATGCCGAGTTTAACATATGTAATCATTCTTTATATACAATTTTCCCAATACAGTTGCTCCACTTCCATCCTTATCTTAACATAAAATTCAAGTACACAAGGTGGAGAAAACAAAAACTCAAATGGAGTTGACATTGCTAGATCATTCACACTGGTTGAGATGAGTTTCGTTTCTTATCATGTTTACCGAGGTACAGTGAAAAGTTTTGTTGCATACTAACCAGTCAGCGGAAAGACAATACATGATGTACAGATACATGATAAACGTAATAACGTGAATAACATTTAGTTCAAGATAAAGTCCAGTAAGGTCCGATCAAAGATAGTCTGAGAGTCTCCAATGGGGTAGATAGTAGCTCAAGACTGCTCTCTATTTGTTGGTAGGATGGTCCAGTTGCCTGATAACAGCAATAACCTGATAACACTGGGGTACTCTATTGGTGGATAAGAGAGTGAGGAAACAATTGACCAACTAAAAAGTTGCCAAATGGGGCACCTATAAAAAACCCTGGCATTTCAACTTGTTTTCCCTACTTGACATTATCATGGAGAATCCTTTGGAAACACAAAGGTAAAAATGCTGACATTTACCGCAATGTGTATTTAGTAGAAATATGAAGGGTGAATTCCTATCCTCTGTGTCTGAACAAGTAAATTAAGATGAAGAACAAAGTAATTAGATGGGCATATAAACACTCATTTCTCTGCTACCGAGTGAACAATCTGAGTGAAACTGAATAAACATTTGACATCTGAACTATTAAAGTGCATCAAAATTTGCTTTCCTCCCCCACTGTTATATCTCTACTTTCCATCTCACCTTTTGAGAGCAGCAAGTTTATGTGCATAAATAAACCTATATTCCAGAGATGATCCCAATTTGGTGACGGTAGAAATGGTCGGAGACGGAATACTGCAGGCATTGATGGTGGTAAACCTGGAGGCCCGCTGTATAACGGAGGAGCTTCTCGAAGCATTGTTCTGCACTAATGGAAGTAGGTGGCTCAATGCTCCTTCAAATACAAGAAGAACATTTTTAATAAACTGCGTAAACACAAAGGCTAATTTTCCAAATTGAAGTGTAGGCTAGCAGTTGGAGTGGAGAGTTGTGCAACCTAAATTCTACGGCAAATGCAGTCAATGCCTCTGCCAGAATCCTCATCCACTTATTCATGAGCAATTCCCCCCTCGTTCCAGTTACCCACACTGAAGCAGCATCCCATCTACAACTCCCCTGCCAATTCACCCTCAAAATCATGCATGTTTCACTAAGATAACCTCTCGTCCTCTTAATACCAATAAGTGTGAGCCCAACCTCGCATCAACCGCTTCCCCCCTATGGAGAAGAACGTGGGGTGGCTCGATGTGACATGGGAGGTGAGGGGGGAGGTGAGGACATGGGGGGGGGGGGGGGGCATCAGACTGCTGGGGTGGGGGGTGAAATCAGACTGGTGGGGTGGGGGTGGAAAATCAGATAGGAGGGTTCGGGGGGATAAAATTAAGATGGGAGGGTTGGGGAATCAGACAGGAGGGGTGGGAATTAGACGGGAGGGTTGGGGGGTAAAGGAAGAGATATGGGGGGGGGATCAGACCGGAGGGGTGAGGCGGAAATTAAACGGGAGGGTTGGGATCACACAGGAGGTGTGGGGGGAGGATTAGGCAGGAGGGTTGGGGGGTTAAGGAAGAGATGGGGGGAATCAAACTGGAGGGGTGGTGGGTTAAGGAAGAGAGAGATGGGGGGAATCAGACTGGATGGGTTAAGGAAGAGAGAGATTAGGGGGAATCAGATTAGAGGGATGGGGGTAAAGGAAGAGAGAGATGAGGGGAATCAGACTAGAGGGATGGGGGGTTTAAGGACGAGAGAGATGGGGAGGGGGAAATCAGACTTGAGGAGTTAAGAGAGATGGGGGGAATTAGACTGGAGGGGTAGGGGGTTAACGAAGAGAGATAGGGGGGGTCAGACTGGAGGGGTAGGGGGTTAAGGAAGAGAGAGATGGGGGAATCAAACTGGAGTGGTTAAGAGAGAGATGGGGGGAATCAGACTGGAGGGGTGGGGGGTTTAAGGAAGAGAGAGATGGGGAGGGGGAAATCAGACTTGAGGAGTTAAGAGAGATGGGGGGAATTAGACTGGAGGGGTTAAGAGAGAGATGGGGGGAATTAGACTGGAGGGGTTAAGAGAGAGATGGGGGGAATTAGACTGGAGGGGTGGGGGGTTAAGGAAGAGAGAGGTGGGGGGGGGGGGGACGAGGACTTTGCGCTTCCTCAGAGGGAATTAGCGGGGGAAGCTCGACCATAACCCTCCCAGAGAATATTCCGCCGCTCTCCTTCCCTTTCTCCCTCCCTCCCAGTTACCGAGCCCCACACCCAGCGCCCTCCGCCTCCCCGGCGTTACTGCGCGTCTGCCGCTCAACCCACCGAGTCCGCGCCTCAGCGCCGCCATCTTCACCCAACGGCGGCTGCGCGCGGCGCGCGGCCCCTCCCCCTCTCCGTCTCCCTCCCCGCCCCCTCCCCCTCCCCCTCTCCGTCTCCCTCCCCCGCCCCCTCCCCCGCCCCCTCCCCTCCCCCTCCCCCTCCCCTCCCCCTCCCCTCCCCTCCCCCTCCCCTCCCCCTCCCCTCCCCTCCCCCTCCCCTCCCCTCCCCTCCCCTCCCCCTCCCCCTCCCCTCCCCTCCCCCTCCCCCATCCCCTCCCCCCTCCCCTCCCCTCCCCCCTCCCCTCCCCCTCTCCGTCTCCCTCCCCCGCCCCCTCCCCTCCCCCTCCCCTCCCCCTCTCCGTCTCCCTCCCCGCCCCCCTCCCCTCCCCTCTCCGTCTCCCTCCCCCGCCCCCTCCCCTCCCCTCCCCCTCTCCGCCGCCGCCCCAACCCGTCGCGTTCATTGTGATGGAAGGAACTGCAGATGCTGATTTACGCCGCACATAAGATACAAAATGCTGGAGTAACTCAGCAACACGGGCAGCATCTCTGCCAGAGAAGGGACGGGTGACCCTTCTTCTCCAGTCCGAAGAAACCTCGCCCATTCCTTCTCTCCACTGACGCTGCCCCGGCCCGCTCTGAGTTACTCCAGCACTTTGTGTCCTGTCTTCGCTGTAAACCAGCATCTGCAGTTCCATCCTACCAAGTCAAGTCAAGTTTATTTGTCACATACACATACACGATGTGCAGTGAAATGAAAGTGGCGATGCCTGCGGATTGTGCACAAAAAAGAATTACAGTTACAGTATATAAATAAAGTTAATAAAGTTACTATAGTGTAGACAAAATTTAGTCCCTAAAGTTATAAAAGTTGACAGTCCTGATGGCCTGTGGGAAGAAACTCCGTCTCATCCTCTCCGTTTTCACAACGTGACAGCGGAGGCGTTTGCCTGACCGTAGCATCTGGAACAGTCCGTTGCTGGGGTGGCAGGGGTCCCTCATAATCTTACTTGCTCTGGATCTGCACCTCCTGATGTATAGGTCCTGCAGGGGGACAAGTGTAGTTCCCATGGTGCGTTCTGCCGAACGCACTACTCTCTGCAGGGCCATCCTGTCCTGGGCACAGCTGTTCCCAAACCAGACTGTAATGTTGCCGGACAGGATGCTCTCTACAGCCCCAGAGTAGAAGCAATGAAGGATCCTCAGAGACACTCTGAATTTCCTCAGCTGTCTAAGGTGGTAAAGGCGCTGCTTTGCCTTACCCACCAGTGCGGCAATGTGCGTTGCCCATGTCAGATCCTCTGTGATGTGGACTCCCAAGTATTTAAAACTGCTCACCCTATCCACATGTATTATTTCTCGTTTGATGTTATGAAGTAAATTCCCAGCAAATATCTCCAATAAGTTGCACGAAAGCACTTTCAATTGGCTTGCATTGATTTATTTAGGCAAAACTAGATTTCAGATTCAGGGACAGTTTCTTCCCAGCTGTTATCCTCAACTGAACCATCCTATCAACAACTAGAGAGTAGTCCTGAATACTATCTGCCTCATTGGAGACCCTCAGACTATCTTTGATCCGACTTTACTAGCTTTATCTTACACTAAACGTTATAATAATAATAATAATAATAATATTCATTTATTGTCATTGCAACGAGTACAACGAAATTAAAAAAATAGCCAATCCTGACGGTGCGTACAAACATATATGCAATAAATGCAAAAACAAATAAATACATAAATACAATTAAATACAATTATATTAAGTACAAGATTTTTTAACGGTGTTGCCTAGTGCAAAGGTAGTGTTCAGTTCTCGTATGGCCCTGGGGTAAAAACTGTTCTTAAGTCTGTTTGTTCGTATCTGTATCACGTATCTGTAGGAAAGAACTGCAGATGCTGGTATAAATCGAAGCTAGACACAAAATACTGGAGTAACTCAGCGGGTCAGGCAGCATCTCGGGAAAGAAGGAATGAGTGACGTTTCAGGTTGAGACCCTTCTTCAGGCTGATCTGGGATCAGTCTGAAGAAGGGTCTCGACCCGAAACGTCACCCATTCCTTCTCTCCCGAGATGCTGCCTGGCCCACTGAGTTACTCCAGCATTTTGTGTCTACCTTCATGTATCTGTACACTGGATGGTTTAATTGTAATCATGCATTGTCTTTCCGCTGACTGGTTAGCATGCAACAAAAAGCTTTTCACTGCACAATAAACTAAACTCAAACTCAACTCGAACAGACTACGAATGTTTTAGACCCAAGGGCCTGCAGATGCTGGTTTACAACAAATGTATTCCAACCTTTCTCAGAAGTTCGAAATGGTATGAAGCCACATCGGTCTGAAGACGGGACCCAATCCGAAGCGTTACCAGTCCATTTCCCTTCACAGATGCTGCCTGACCTGCTGTGTTCCTGCAGCACTAGGTTTAATTTAGTTTATTGTCACCGTGTACCGAGGTACAGTGAAATGCTTTTGTTACGTGCTAACCAATCAGCAGAAAGACAATACATGATTACAATCGATCCATTTACAGTGTATAGATACATGATAAGGAAATAAGTGTTTAGCAGGCTAATCGATGGGTGGTATGGACGGCGTTTGGGGCTGTTAAAAAAGCCTGTTTCCGACATCTAGGCTATAAGTATCCGTTTTCTCGAAATAATAAACAGATTGATTCCATATGTATTTATGTGTAAAATGTATGAACCAGCTAATTCTGAAGTCATTGCATTACTTACATTATTATATAGGGCTAACTCTTTTTTTTTTGTTTAGGAAGGAACTGCAGATGCTGGTCTGAAGGAGGGTCTCGACCTGAAACGTCACCTATTGGTCTGAAGAAGGGTCTCGACCTGAAACGTCACCCATTGTCTGAGAAGGGTCTCTACCCGAAACATCACCTATTCCTTCTTTCCAGAGATGCTGTCTGTTCCGCTGAGTTACTCCAACATTTTGGCTCTGTCTTGTATTTAGTTTATTACTCAATCATGCTTTGTCTTTCTGCGAACTGGTTAGTACACAACAAAAGCTTTTTGCAGTACATGTGACAATAAACAATAACTAATTGTCACATGTACAGTGACAAGATTTTGTTGCGTGCTATCTAGTCAGCAAATAGACAAAACATGATTACAATCAAGCCATCTACAGTGTGCAGATACTGGGTAAAGGAAATAATCATTTAAAAGTGTGGAGTGATTGTAATGTATGATCGCAGAAGGCTCTGGCTGACATTTCCAAAGGCAGCAACCTGTGTTCGGCCATTTAAACTGAGGTAAGGCCCAGACATGCACTCAATGCCAAGTAATAGATGATGCCTATCTTTCATTGTTGCTGGAATTAAACAATAATAGACAATAGACAATAGGTGCAGGAGTAGGCCATTCGTCCCTTCGAGCCAGCACCGCCATTCAATGTGATCATGGCTGATCATTCACAAACAGTACCCCGTTCCTATCTTTAAGAGCTCTATCTAGCTCTCTCTTGAATGCATTCAGAGAATTGGCCTCCACTGCCTTCTGAGGCAGAGAATTCCACAGATTCACAACTCTCTGACTGAAAAAGTTTTTCCTCATCTCAGTTCTAAATGGCCTACCCCTTATTCTTAAACTGTGGCCCCTGGTTCTGGACTCCCCCAACATTGGGAACATGTTTCCTGCCTCGAACGTGTCCAACCTCTTAATAATCTTATACGTTTCAATAAGATCTCCTCTCATCCTTCTAAATTCCAGTGTATACAAGCCTAGTCACTCCAGACTTTCAACATATGACAGTCCCGCCATTCCGGGAATTAACCTAGTAAACCTACGCTGCACGCCCTCAATAGCAAGAATATCCTTCCTCAAATTTGGAGACCAAAACTGCACACAGTACTCCAGGTGTGGTCTCACTAGGGCCCTGTACCACTGCAGAAGGACCTCTTTGCTCCTATACTCAACTCCTCTTGTTATGAAGGCCAACATGCCATTGCTTTCTTCACTGCCTGCTGTACCTGCATGCTTCCTTTCAGTGACTGATGCACTAGGACACCCAGATCTCGTTGTACATCCCCTTTTCCTAACTTGACACCATTCAAATAATACTCTGCCTTCCTATTCTTACCACCAAACCTCACACTTATCCACATTAAACTGCATCTGCCATGCATCCGCCCACTCACACAACCTGTCCAAGTCACCCTGCAACCTCATAGCATCTTCCTCACAGTTCACACTACCACCCAGCTTTGTATCATCTGCAAATTTGCTAATGGTACTTTTAATCCCTTCATCCAAGTCATTAATGTATATTGTAAATAGCTGCGATCCCAGCACCGAGCCTTGTGGTACCCCACTAGTTACTGCCTGCCATTCTGAAAGGGACCCATTTATCCCCACTCTTTGCTTTCTCACCCAAAGGATGGTGGGTGTATGGAACGAGCTGCCAGAGGAGGTCCATGTCCAGAAGAGGAGCCAGAGGATTCCATATATCCATGTACCTGTACCTGTTTCTTAAATGTTGCAATAGTCCCTGCCTCAACTACTTCCTGTGGTAGCTCGTTCCATACACCCACCATCCTTTGTGTGAAAAAGTTACTCCTTAGATTCCTTTTAAATCTTTCCCCCTTCACAAACCTATGTTTTCTGGTTCTTGATTACCCTACTCTGGGTAAGAGACTCTGTGCATCTACCCGATCTGTTCTTCTAATGACTTAACACACATCTAAAATCACCTCTCATTCTCCTGCACTCTAAGGAATAGTCCAAGCCTGCTCAATCTTTCCCTACAGCTCAGATCCTCCTGGCAATACCCTCGTAAATCTTCTGTGTACCCTTTCCAATTTGACATCTTTCCTGTAACATGGTGCCCAGAGCTGGACACAATACTCTAAATGCAGCCTCGCTAACGTCTTATATAACTACAACATGACCTCCCAACTTCTATACTCAATACTGACTGATGAAGGTCAGTGTCAATAGACAATAGACAATAGGTGCAGGAGTAGGCCATTCGGCCCTTCGAGCCAGCACCGCCATTCAATGTGATCATGGCTGATCATTCTCAATCAGTACCCCGTTCCTGCTTTCTCCCCATACCCCCTGACTCCGCTATCCTTAAGAGCTCTATCTAGCTCTCTCTTGAATGTATTCAGAGAATTGGCCTCCACTGCCCTCTGAGGCAGAGAATTCCACAGATTCACAACTCTCTAACTAAAAAAGTTTTTCCTCATCTCTGTTCTAAATGGCCTACCCCTTATTCTTAAACTGTGGCCCCTGGTTCTGGACTCCCCCAACATTGGGAACATGTTTCCTGCGTCTAACATGTCCAACCCTTTAATAATCTTATACGTTTCGATAAGATCCCCTCTCATCCTTCTAAATTCCAGTGTATACAAACCTAGTCGCTCCAGTCTTTCAACATATGACAGTCCTGCCATTCCGGGAATTAACCTAGTAAACCTACGCTGCACGCCCTCAATAGCAAGAATATCCTTCCTCAAATTTGGAGACCAAAACTGCACACATTGATCACATTGAATGGCTCAAAGGGCCAAATGGCCTCCTCCTGCACCTATTGTCTATTGTGTCTATTGTGTCAAAACTCTATCCATATTCACCTGCAACACCATATTCAAGGAACTATGCACCTGCACTCCTCGATCCCCCTGCTCCACAACACTCCCCAGAGCCTTATCATTCACTGTTTTAATCCAGACCATGTTAAGGCTTTCCAAAATGCAACACCTCGCATTTCACTGTATTAAATTACATCAACCATTCCCCAGCCCACCTGGCCAATCGATTAAGATCAGGGTGATACCCTGGGGTCAAAAAGCCTATCTCCAGATTCAGGGACAGTTTCTTCCCAGCTGTTATCAGGCAACTGAACCATCCTACTGCAACTAGAGAGCAGTCCTGAACAGCTATCTACCTCATTGGTGACCCTCAGACTATCTTTGATCAGACTTTACTGGCCTCATCTTGCACTAAACTTTATTCCCTTACCATGTATCTATACTCTGTGAATGGCTCAATTGTAATAATGTATTGTCTTTCCGCTGACTAGTTAGCACGCAACAAAAGCTTTTCACTGTACCTCAGTGCACGTGACAATAAACTAAAGTGATAACTGATAAGACAAAAAGCTGGAGTAACTCAGCAGGACTGGCAGCATCTCTGGAGAGATGAAACGGGTGACATTTCGGGTCGAGACTCTTCTTCAGACTGGAGACTGGTCTGAAGAAGGGTCTCGACCCGAAACATCACCTGTTCCTTCTCTCCAGAGATGCTGCCTGAGCTGTTGAGTTACTCCAGTATTTTGTGATACCTTCGATTTATACCAGCATCTGCAGTTATTTTTCTAGACAAAAAGCTGGAGTAACTCAGCAGAACAGGCAGCATCTCTGGATAGAGGAAACGGGTGACATTTCGGGTCGAGACTCTTCTTCAGTCTGGAGACTGGTCTGAAGAAGGGTCTCGACCCGAAATATCACCTGTTCCTTCTCTTCAGAGATGCTGCCTGTCCCGCTGAGTTACTCCAGCTTTATGTGTCTATCTTCGGTTTAAACCAGCACATATGCAGTTCCTTCCTACACATTTCGTCTGATAACTGATAAGATCATGTTGCAACTTTTGACATCCAACTAAGTTGCAGTGAATTAACGGCCTAGGTTAGATTGAATTAACGGAAACTATGATTCCATCTTGACATCCAGTGTAGACAGGGTGTAGCACCAGTGTAGAGTTGCAGTGAAATCAATCCTGCACACTAGAGGTGTAGGAAGGAACTACAGATGTCGGTTTACACCGAAGATAGACACAAAATGCTGCTGTTGTAACTCAGTGGGACAGGCAATACCTGTGCTTCTATCCAGATATGCTGCCTGTCCTGCTGAGTTACCCCGGCATGTTGTGTCCACCTGCACACTAGAGTTTGGTTGGTGCATGTGTGTGTGGGGGGCGCGACAAGTTAGGTTGCGCGGTGGCGGCGTACGCAGGCGCAGTGGGGCGGACGAGCGGACTCCGGGAGCCACAATTCGAGTTGACGCCTCGGCGCAGAGGACGGAGCAAGGCCGCAGGCTCTCCCCCTCCTCCCCTCACGTTTCTCCTGAAAATGTTCTGATCTACACGGCGCGGCAGCTTTTATTTTCTTCACGAAACAAGCGTAGGTTGTGCGTGGCTGAAACATGTTGAGGGCGTCGAGGAAAGTGGCTCCGCCGTTAAAGGTGAGAGCCGGTCCGCCGGTCGCCGCCGCCATCATCGAGGCGCCGTCTTGCTGTGAACCCGCGCGGTGTTAAACCGGCATCTGCAGTTCCTTCCTGCACACTTCTTACTTTGAGTGTTTTTGCTAGGTGCCGGGGGGGTAGGGAGGGAGGGCGGCTGTCGCCCACAGGCCGGGCCGGGCCTGGACTGTGCTTTTATCTGCCCTCTGTGATAATGAATCGGGCTGCAGCCGTTAATTCAACCTAACTTAGTGGGTTGGGGGAGGTGGGCGTGATGGACGGGCGTCTGCACCAATCGGTCGCTCCTTTCGCCGGCGGAGCGGGACCTTCGACCAATCAGCGGCGAGAGGGGGGGCGGGCTCCCAGTGAGGGTCGGCTGGGTAAGTGCATCAGGTTAGGTTGAGTCGCAATGATGGAAGGAGGGGAGACGTTTTTCTTATTGGAAATGTGGATGCAAAAGCGAAGTTAATGTTTAATTCAGCCAAAATGTCGGGTATAATCGGAAACACTCCCTTCCAGACAAGAACATCGAAAGAGACGTGAATTTTCTGAGGTTGCAATTCTAGAGAGGAAACGGTGTGACCTTGTGTGTGAGCATGGGGGCATGGTCATGCTCACTCCGGCCTATTCACTTCGCAACTTTCCAACAGTCCTTTTTAGTATTTCAGAATTATTTTGATAAGTTAATTCAGGGCACTAAGTAGTTAAATTGAAAAGCAGTGTTTAAATCTTGTTCCATTATTGACACTTCATTCTTGTCAATTGGCAACTTTGCATGTGTCTTGGACCTATTTTCATTCACTTCAGAACTTTCCAACAGCTCAACAGTTCAACAGAGCTTTATTTGTCATTCGGTACGAAACTACATAGCAGTCACACACAAAAAAGAACACAAGACACTTGACCCCAACACAAACATCCATCACAGTGACTCCAAACACCCCTCACTGTGATGGAGGCAACAAAACTTCCACTCTCTTCCCCACGCCCACGGACAGACAGCTCGTCCCCGACCGACCCGCACAGTCCCCGCGGCCGAGCCGCACCGGGCGCTGAGACGTCTCGCGGCCGAACCGGGCGGTGGAAGGCCCCGCAACTGAGCCGTGCGCAGCTAAGTCCCGCGTCCGAGCCGCACCGGGCGATGTTAGGCCCCGCGGCCGAGCCGCACCGGGCGATGGAAGGCCCCGTGGCTAAGCCGCACCGGGCGATGTTAGGCCCCGCGGCCCGGGCACTGTTAAGTCCAGCGGCCGAGCCGCACCAGCGATGTTAGGCCCCGCGGCCGAGCCGCACCGGGCACTGTTAAGTCCAGCGGCCGAGTCGCACCGGGCGATGGAAGGCCCCGCGGCCAAGCCGCACCAGCGATGTTAGGCCCCGCGGCCGAGCCGCACCGGGCACTGTTAAGTCCAGCGGCCGAGCCGCACCGGGCGATGGAAGGCCCCGCGGCCGAGCTGCACCCCGCGCCGTGAGGAAGAGACCTAAAAGAGGTTTCCCCCACCCACACCACCACCCCCCCACCCACACCACCACCACCCCCCACACATACACAACCAAAACAAAAAAAAACCCATCCCAACACCGACACACAACAAAAAAAAAAGGAAAAAAGACGAACAGACTGCTAGCGAGCCGCAGCCGTTAGGCGCCGCCACTTCCGCTAAACCCTTTTTACTATTTCAGAATCGTTTTGATATATTAATTCAGGGCCCCAATCGGTTAAATTGAAAAACAGTTCACTTGCACCTCCTCCAACCTCATCTACTGTATCCGCTGTTCCAGGTGTCAAATTCTCTACATCGGCGAGACCAAGCACAGGCTCGGCAACCGTTTCGCTGAACACCTCCGCTCAGTCTGTCTTAACTTACCCAATTTCACGGTTGCTCAGCACTTCAACTCCTCTTCCCATTCCCAATCTGACCTTTCTGTCCTAGGCTCCTCCATTGTCAGAGTGAACATTGACTTATCTAACTTCAAATAGTTCTTGCTTTCCCTCTCTCTCCATTCATTCCCCCTTCCCAGTTCTCTTACATAGAAACATAGAAAATAGGTGCAGGAGTAGGCCATTCGGCCCTTCGAGCCTGCACCGCCATTCAATATGATCTTACCAGTCTTATTGTCTCTGACTCCATTCTATGTCTGTCCTGGCCCCTCCCCGACATCAGTCTAAAGAAGGGTCTCAACCCGAAACGTTACCCATTTTTCTCCAGAGATGTTGCCTGTCCCGCTAAGTTACTCCAGCATTTTGTGTCTACCTTCGATTTAAACCAGCATCTGCTGGTTTTTCTTACAGTATATAAATGTTGATCCATTATTGACAATTCATTCTTCATGCATTTCAAAGCAATTTGACGAGTAAAATGTGTAGGTGAGATAAGACACATCAACAAGTAACATTTGAGGCAATGGCAAGTTTGGATTTTAAAAAGAGGAGAATAAAGTTAAAGTTTACCTTCTCTATTGTGAAGTAAGTTCCTAATTTCCAGAACCAGGGATCACGGTTTAAGAATAAGGAGTAGGCCATTTAGGACTGAGATGAGGAAAACCTTTTTCACCCAGAGATTTGTAAATCTGTGGAATTTTCTGCCACAGAAGGCAGTGGAAGGCCAATCCACTGGATGGTTTCAAGAGAGAGTTAGATTTAGCTCTTAGGGCTAAAGGTATCAAGGGATATGGGGAAAAAGCAGGAATGGGGTACTGACTTTTAGATGATCAGCCATAATCATATTGAATGGCGGTGCTGGCTCGAAGGGCCGGATGGCCTACTCCTGCACCTATGTTCTTTGTTTCTAATTTGTAATAAAGTAGAAATTAATAATAACTGAGAAAGGTCTAGACCCGAAATGTCAGCTATCCATGTTCTCCAGAGATGCTGCCTGACCTGCTGAGTCACTCCAGCATTTTGTGTCTTTTTTTAATAATAACTGCAGCAGTGGTTTAGTATCAGAATCTTTACAATATTATCTGTTGTTTAAAGGACCATGATGAGCTGTAATGTTACAAGGGTAATTTAATTGTGTTATGTAGGATGTGTTCTTTTCCATTCTTTGAGTCTAACACACATAAACTCATTCATACAAGAAACATACATTCCAATTTAACTAGCAAACTATTCTGAATAATCTTTTTGTCATTTTTTAATTAGATAGGGATTTTTACAGGCAATGGACTACATAAATGTCTACTACTTGATATTAAACTCTTTTTCAGCTCTATTGGTAAGATGCACAAGATTATCAATTTTGAAATAGTACAATATTTTGATATTTTTTGCATCATCCAAAAATACTATGCCAGCTCATGGCAGAGCTTGGGCCTGGGGATGTACAAACAAGCAATTTAAGCCAAAAGTTAACTAAGACCCTTTTGACAACTGTTGGTGCTTCAAGTGCAGTTTTTGGCCCAAATATTTAACAACCGCAATGGTGATCTGCAGTTCTATAAACACTAAATTTTGGTGTTTGTGAAGTGTTAGTAAGTGAAGTTCAAGTTTTAGTCTAGTTTAGAGATACAACGAGCAAACAGGCCCTTTGGCCCACCGAGTCCGCGCCGGTCAGCGATCCTCACGCACTAACACCATTTATTTTCACGTAAATCAGTATAATTTAAAATGAGATAATAAGTAAATACTAACATGAAAAGATATTTTAGAAATTTCAAGTGGCACTGCTCATGGGAAATCCAGATAAGCAGATTGAAATACAAGCAGATAAATAGACCAATATTAAGGAAAGTGAGAAAAGAGATAATGGAATGATACTGCTAAGAAATCTCTCGGAGTTGTACAGGTTAGAGGGTGGTGATATAACTGCCCTTGGAAGTGTTTTTTGAGGATTCTTCAAATTTCCCTTTTAATGTTGGGGACAACAGTGATATTTATATAGAAACAAGGAACTGCAGATGCTGGTTTACTAAGGAAAGGTACAAAATGCTGGAATAACCCCGCAGGTCAGACTGGAGAACATGGCTAGGTGACGTTTTGGAATTTATGTGACTCAATTTAATATAGTAAACGCCGATTTCTCAGCAGTCAGAGAGCCATACAGCATGGAATCGGGCCCTTCGGCCCAACTTGTCTATGCCAACCAATATGCCCCATTTGCACTAGTCCCACCTGCCTGCGTTTCCCACTAAACCTTTTAAATTGCTATTGTGCCTACCTCTTCCGGCAGCTAGTTCCATATATCTACCATTGTGTAAAGGTTACCCTTCAGGTTCCTATTACATCTTTCCCCTCTCCCCCCTCATCTTAAACCTATGTCCTCTATTCTTAATTCCCCAATTCTGGGTAAAAGACTCTGGGCATTTACACTATTCCTCATCCAAATCATTGATATAGATCAGGGGTCTCCAAACTTTTCAGCATGAGGGCCACATTATATATTTGGCACATTTTTGCGGGCCTTAGGAAAAAATAAAGAAGTGCGAGTTTTATAAATTTAATGAACTCAAAAAAGTTTAGACTAGGTTACGTTAGATTAGATTAGGAAAGGTTAAACTAGGTTAGGTTAGATTAGGTTAGTTTACATTAGGTTTATATGGCAACAAATAAATAATATTCAATTTTTAAAAAGAGCTTGAAATATATACCATAGGTATACAATTATTTATAAAACAGAAAAAATACTGTGACCACCACTGTGGGGGGAGAGAAGGATAGAGAGGGGGGGAAGAGAGAGTGGGGGGAGAGAGAGTGGGGGGGGGGGTAAGACAGTGCGGGGATAAGAGAATGGGGGGAGAGAGTGGAGGGGGGGAGAGAGTCGGGGTAGAGGGAGCAGTGGGTGAGAGAGGGAGTGCGCGGAGGGGGAGGGTGTCAGATAAGAACAAACACAAGTGTAGTTGTTGTTCAGAAGCCCCGTATCCCCGGGGTGAGTGGCGGTGGCGAGGAGGGAAGTTTCACTTGTGTTTGTTCTTATTTCGCTGCGTTAGAGGGAGACGGGGCCGGGGAAGAGAGTGGAGGAGCGGTACAGATCTCGCTGGCTCTGGGAGAGAGGGAGAGGGAGAGAGAGAGGGAGGGAGCGGCACCCGCAAGTGGCGGCGCTCCTTCACCGGACCCTCTGACACCCTCCTCCTCCCCGCACTCCCGCTCTCACCCGCTGCTCCCTCTACCCCAACTCTCTCCCCCCCCCCCTCTCTCCCCGGGGTGATTGGCGGCGGCGGTGAGGAGGGAAGTTTCCTTGGGTTTATTGTTTGCGAGTGGGCGCTGCGATCTCTCGCCTTGTCCCGGCTCTGGGTCCGATGGTGATCCGCTCTCCGGTGAACCTTCGGCGGCAGCTTCTGCCTCCAGTCCCCGCCGCCTAAGAGCTTGCTGTGGGCCGGATAAAATCGCGTGGCGGGTCGGATGATACCTGTGGGCCATAGTTTGGAGATCCCTGATAAACAGCAATGGCACAGCACCGGTGGTCCCTGAGGCATACCATTAGTGACTGGCCTCCGGTCCGAAAACAACCTACCACCAACACCCTCTGCTTCCTACCATGAAGCCAATTTGCTATCCAGTTGACTATCTCTCCTTGGATCCCATGTGATGTAACCTTCCGGAGGAGCAACCTACCATGCGGAAACTTGTCAAATGCCTTTACTATTAGAACAAAATTGAGATTCAGAAAGTGGGAACAGAACATCCACCAAATAGTATTAGAATTGTGTGGAGTGATGTGGATTTATTTAAAGAATATTGTTGAGAGCTTTTTGATATTGTAAGTAGTAGAATAAATTAGATGGGAGCAGTGAATATGACATTTTTGGATTTTCAGAAGGCCTTTTATACGAGGTTATTTAACAAGAGTTAGGGGGTAATACACTGGCATGGATTGATATTGGTTAATGGATCGAAAAAAGTAAGAATTAATGGGTCACCTTTGGGTTAATAGATTGTGACTAATGATGCATTGTAGCAATCAGTGCTGGAGCCCCAGCTTATCACAATGCTTATGAATGATTTGGATGGGTGGTGGGGGGTTCGTGAAATATTTCAAAATTTGCTGATGATGCAAATTGAATGGTGCTAGAGTGCTAGTGCACATAGTGAAGAGGATGTGGGGTGGTGGGGTTTGCTTCTCAGTGATTTAAGAAGATGGGTATGGTAGATAGCTTGTAATGTAGAAATATGAGGTTGTTAATAATAATAATAATATTCATTTATTGTCATTGCAACGAGTACAACGAAATTAAAAAATAGCCAATCCTGACGGTGCGTACAATGTGGTAAATAAAATTACTGAAAGTTCATTGCTGTACATGTCTGGTACATGTTATGCGTGTTATGCATTGGCAAAAAAGACACAAAGTACTGGAATAACTCAGTGGATCAGGTAGCATCTCTGGAGAACAAAGATATTTCGGGTTCGGGACCCCTCTTCTGACTCAGTTCTGAATACCGACAGGTACAGTGAAGCCTTTGTTGCTTGCTAACCAAGTCAGTGGAAAGACAATAAATTATTACAATCTAGCCATTTACAATGTATCAATACATGATAAAGGATAGATCCATGACTCGCAGTCTAAAGAAAGGTCCCAACCTGAAACAGCACCTATCTATTTTCTCCAGAGATGCTGCCTGACCTGGTGAGTTACTCCAGCACTTCGTTTTTTTTGGAAACCAGCATCTGCAGTTTCGTTGTATCTACATGTTTGGCATTAACCTTTACTTCAAGAGATTTGTGTACAAGAGTAAAGGTGTTTTTAAAAAAAATTACATATGAGCTCTGGTAAGACTTCACTTGTAATATTAATTGGTTCTTTTATATTGTCAATTAAAGGTTGTAATTGTGATAGCCAATGTGCAGCAAGGCTCCTTGGAAGGTTTGTTTGTGATACCTGAAAAGATTAAGCAGTTTGGGTCAATTCTTGCTTGAGTTTAGGGGAATAAACAGGGTCAGGATTAGGCCCACCTTACCCCCAAGCTTGCCCTGCCACTCAATGATAGATCGTGGCTGATCCATCACACCAGCCCATTGTGTTTTGCTACATTGTCTCCACAGATACTGCCTTACCTGCCAAGTTATTCCAGCACTTTGTTCTTATATCAAGATTCTAGCATTTGCAGTTCCTTGTGTTCCAAGTATTTTCTGTCTCATCAAGATCACCCATCACTTCTCTAAACTCCAGAGAATACAGATTCTTCCTTATCGGCCAGTTGTAATTGGACAATCCTCTGAGACTTGGAATTAACCTAGTGATTTTTTTTTTGGCCTGCCTCCAGTGCTAGTATATCCTTTCTTGTACAAGGTGACCAAAACTGTGCTCAGTTCTCTAATAGCCTCATCAACATCCTGTATATTTGTAACAATATTTCCCTATTTCTTACTTCCAAACAGCTACAATAACGGCCAAAATGGTTTTTCTTTCTAATTATATGCTGACACTGCCTGCTTTTTTGATTTGTGCATAACATCTATATCCCTTTGTACTCTATGCTTTTGCAATCTCTCTGTATTTGTATCTTACTCTTTGCAAGGTGACTAAAACTGAACACTATACTCCAAGTACGGTGTCAACAATGTTTTGTCCACTGCAGCATACATTCCAACTCCTATACTCTGCAAAAAAACCCTACAGAGTGCTGGAGTAACTCAGCGTTTCAGGCATAGGTGATGTTTTGGCAAGTGAATCGTTGCCTATCCATGTTCTCCAGAGATGCTGCCTGACCTGTTGAGATACTCCGGCACTTTGTTTTTCTTTTGTAAACCAGCATCTGCTGTTCCTTGAATAATGAAGGCCAGTATGTCAAAAGCTGTCTTCACCATCCTGTTTCCCAATGATGACACTTTGAGAGATCCATGTACAATGTTCTACAACGCTCCCCAGGGCCCTGCCTTTCAAAGATTGACTTTCCAAAATTTAACACCTTGTAGTTTAAACTTTGTTTGCTATTACTTGGCCCACTTAACCAGCTGATTAAGATCCCACTGCAGTTCTGATAACCTTCTCCACTCTCTAGGATATTACCTATTTTAGTGACATTAACAAACTTACCATGCCTTTGGTCTCAATGTATTTCTAGTTCCCTTTGTTGTTTTAAACATTTGTGAAATGCATTTCGGACCAGGATTTTAAGTACTCCGCCTTGTCACTCCTTGCTTGGATTAAGAATGGTTCCTTTTTTTAGATTAAACTTTAAAAAAATTACTTTATAACTTATCTATGCTCTGTTATAACAAATAACAAATAACAAATAAAGCTCTGTTATACCTCTGTTATATGTAATTAAAAAATAATAATTGAGAGAGCTGTAGGAAAACATATTTCATCTATGTTCATTAAAATTGTGCATATTGCTTGCTACAACAAATTATATGCCCAAAATGTACTTTGTGAGTTTGTATGTCATCACCGGTGATGCAGGAATTAAAAAGGTTTGTGTTCTCTAACCTGATATCTTTTTAATTGTGCATGTATATATTTTGTTGGAGAGGTTGACTTGTAAACAAATGTGTAACGATTAAAGAGCCACAAGACAGCAACTGATGAACTGCATTTTATGTTTGTGTCACATACTTTCTAATATTTATGAAATTGCATTTTGGAAATAGTTAATAATTGGGCAATAATAAATAGTATAATAAATCTGGCTCATGCTTTCAGTCTATAATATATTAATTTTAATTATTATGTTTAGGACAGAAAAGAAAGTTTAAATAAATGTTTCTCTTCTCTCCACAGAAGTGCCTTTGTGGTAAATCACAGCTCCGTCCTTCGCAGCAGTACCGTGGGTATAAAACTGGGAGTAATGCTGGGTGTGTACCTGCTATTAAATTTGTAAAAGTTATTATTTGTTAAACAAAAAAGTCCTATTTCCTTTGTGTGGTACATCATTTAAATATACTTTCTTTTTCTAAATAAAGTCTAAGCAAAATATTTCCAAGATGAATGTGTACATTCCTTGTTGCATTGCATCTGCCAAAATTAGATAAGATCTGATCCTGGCCCAAATAATAAAGATGCAGCTATGAAATAATCTCACTGGCATTGAATTTCATCCATTTATTTAGTTCCTCTGCCCCATTTCAGGGAAAAACCTCTGCTTATTCTTTGCCTTCCTTTTGGGCGTTACTGGTATTTTCCATGAATTATGGTTGTTGCATTTGTGCTAGATTCTTTTGATGAGATTGAACATTGTAAACATTGGCAATACAAAGATTAAGTAACAGAAATTCTGCATCACTCTTGGCTTTATTTTATAAAGTGCAAAATTAGCTTAAATTAAAACAAATAAAACTGATTTTATGTTGAAAGTAACTTATTTGAGCAATCTTAAGCTTGTAAATGCTGTGAGAAAGATTTTTCCTGGCTCTGATGTTTAGTGTATATTGGTGCTTGCATTCAGTAACGGATCATAGGACAGAAAATTACTATTTTTAATGAATGACTATTGTGATGTATAGAAAGCTATAAAATTTGTAATGAAAATGTGCTTTTTTTTGTCTTCAAATATGTAGTGCCTCAGTGGGCAAAATTGTAGGAGGAAGTATCCTGTTTATTGGAGGTGGCCTTGGGGGTACTTTATTATATGCAAAGTGGGATCCCAAATTTCGTGAGAATGTAGAGAAAACCGTCCCGTACTCTGAAAAAGTGTTTGAACTAACCCTTGGGCCTGCAAAGAAACAGGTATGGATACATTAGCCAATAATGAAAATAATCTACACTGTCAATCTGTTGTCATTTTGGTTCACTTAAGGGTAAACTGTTTACATGAAGCATTCCCTCTATTATTTTCTCTGCTTAAACTAAAACTTGATTTAATTCTGCTTTCCAGATATATCTGTCCAGATATAAAACTCAATATCTGTAACAGAAATATGTCCTGTGTAACAAGCATGAAAAGCTTAGAAGCCATGTGGCATTGCAGGCTATGTACAAATTTTAGTTCCATTGTCTAAAAAAAAAATGCTGGAAAGATGTTGCAGGTCAGGCAGCATCTGTGGAAAGACCAACAGTTATTGTGCCAGGTTGAGGAACTCCATCAGAACTTCAGAATAGATTTTCATTTAATTCTATTGCCCCTTTTTGAGTTTCTCAAATTGCTGTCACAGGCAGATATTAATGTGTAGGAAAGAACTGTAGATGCTGGTTTAAATCGAAGGTAGACACAAAATGCGGGTGTAACTCAGTGGGTCAGGCAGCATCTCTGGAGAGAAGGAATGGGTGACTCTTCGGGTCGAGACCCTTCTTCAGACGGGTCTCAACCCGCAACAACACCCATTCTTTCTCTCCAGAGATGCTGCCTGACCCACTGTTAGTCCAGCATTTTGTGTCTAGGCAGATATTAATGTTCCCTTTGGAATAGATGAGGTGATGGTATCAGTGTCTGGACTTTACAAGTATACAGCCTCACCATATTCAAAAACTAAACTTAAAGATATTACAAAAGGAAGAGTACACCTGAGCTAACGCGAGTTTATGACCCACTGTAGCAGAATTTTGTAGGCTAAAGAAGGCTCATGAATAGTAGTTTGTATATCTGTGGTCGGAGATGGTGTGAAATAAAAACTGGATACTGGAAAACCTCAGGCAGCATTTATGGAGAGAAACACAGTTATTCAAATCCTTGTAGTCTTGTTATTGCCTTTCCTCAATTGGTTGTATGAAAATTGTCTCAATTCTTGTATATGTAGAAACAAGGAACTGCAGATGCTGGTCTACACAACAGGACACAATGCGGGAGTAACTCAGTGGGTCAGACAGCATCTCCAGAGAACATGGATAGGTGACGTTTCAAGTCAGAACCCTTCTTCAGAAGTCTGAGTTGGGTTCCGAACTGAAACATCACATCAATTTTCCCTTGTGATGCTCCCTGACCCGCTTAGTTACTCCAGCACTTTGTGTCCTCTTGGATAAGTAAACCTGGTCACATCTGCTGAGAATCTTTTGAAATAGGTTTGGGTGCTGGAAAGCATTAGAGTAGATGTCAAGTCTTTTGACTCAAATGACTTTGTTTGACTCTCCAATTGTATTCCAAACATTTACTCAAGTTTACTTATGTTTTCTGGTCAGACACTAATGTAAAGTAATACAACAAACTGATTCTAAAAAATGTTTATTGGATTGGCTATCATTTGTAGAATAAGTTATTCTGAAGTAGAATTTGGGGTGCGTGGTACAATGTCATATGAAACCTTAGAAACATGTTTCGATTATGTGGGAGAAATTTCAATCAAAGGATTTATTGTCAGAACTTGCCTGTTGTGCTCAAGTATTTTCAGCTCTATGGATTATTTTGAAATGTGCAATATGGCAGTGGTTAATTCTACATTTAATTTTCTGTTTAAAGGATATGGAGGGACCATTGAAAATATCAACGACCGCTGAAGTGTTGAAAGATTCCAAACAGCCGAAAACCATGCGTAATAAAGATAAAGAAGCTTTACCGATTGAAGATCAAGAAGCTTTACCGATTGGAGGAACTAATACTGAATCATGTAATTTAAGATTTTGTTGCGTGTTGGAAAATATTCTACAGTATTTCACAAGAATTGTTGGGTGAATGCCCAATTATAAATAGATCATCTCCAAACTAATTGGGTAATCCATAAATGGGTGTGGAGAAAAGAGCAACTTTTTAACCCAGAGAGTTGTGAATTTGTGGAATTCTCTGCCACAAAAGTTAACTGGGTATATTTTGATGCTTAAAACTTCATTTTTTATTCCCTCAAATATTCCTAATTGTTCCTAATACGACGTGACAAGTGTGGCACAGAGGTAGATGGCACAGATTGCAGAGCTGTTGCCTCACTGCTTTGGCGACTTGGGATCAAACTTGACTTCCAGTTCTGATAGTGTGAAGTTTGTACATTTTCCTTTTAACTGTATTTTAACTATAAATAGCTCCATTTTATTATCGCAACGTTTAAGTAACATTTAGACAGGTACAGATAGACAGATACGATAGGTTTAGAGGGATATGGGCCAAACTCAGGCAGGTGGGACTACTGTAGATGGGACATGTTGGTTGGTGTGGGCAAGTTAGGCCGAAGGGGCTTTTTACTCTATAACTGTGAATATCCTCTTGGTGCTCCAGTTTCCTCCTTTCTCCCATGATGAAATATGTATAGGTTAGTTGACCACTGTAAATTGTCCCCAATTGAAGATAGAATTTGGTGATGAGGGAATGGAGATGATGAGAATGTGGGGAGAATACAATGGGATTTGCGACGGATTAATATTATAAATATTGATGGTCGACATAAACTTGGTGGGCCGAATGGTCCACTTCTGCACCGTATTTCTCTCTGGTCAATGCGAGTGTTTATGATCAACACAGAACTGAGTTCACCTGACTTTATGTAACTCCACATTAAAGGACACAAAGTGATGGAGTAACTCAGCAGGTCAGCAGCATCCTGGAGAACATGGATGGATGATGTTTCAGGTCAGGACCCTTCAAACCAGCATCTGTAGTTACCTGTTTCTAGCTTATGTAACTCCATAGTGGTTTCCTGGTCCTGTATCAGTTAGTTGATTCAGCTGTGATAGTGGTTGGTGATTAAGAACAGTGGCTACAGAGGTCATTATGGACCTCTTTATAACTGATTTCGGCTGCAGCGATTGGACCTACCAACCTTCACAGCTAGGCTGGGCTGCCAACACTGCCCCCGGCCTGCACCACCTTCCAGGCCGGGCTGCCTACGCCATTCCTGCCCGTGTTGATGGCGCCGCCTCCCTGGCTGCTTCCAGGCCAGACCTTCTACCGCCATCGTTGGCCCACCCAGCTTCCTCCGTTGCCTCCAGCCTGCCGCTGCAGCCATCACCGGCCCTTACCTGCAATTTGGCCGCTCACGGGCCGCGACCAATGACTCCGCTAACCCTCGCCTCAACTCACCTGGATTCTAGGCCCAGTTCCAGACCGAGAGTCTGAAGTAGGGTCTTGACCCGAAACATCACCTATCCATGTTCTCCAGACCTGCTGTCTGACCTGCTGAGTTACTCCAGCACTTTGTGTCCTTTTGTGTATTAACCAGCATCTGCATTTCTTTGCTTCTACTACTTATGCAATGACATTCTATATTCTATTCCACTCGCCGATCGTTTCGCTTAACACCTTCGCTCAGTCCGCCTTAACCAACCTGATCTCCCGGTGGCTCAGCACTTCAACTCCCCCTCCCACTCCCAGTCTGACCTTTCTGACACGGGCCTCCTCCATTGTCAGAGTGAGGCCCACTGCAAATTGGAGGAACAGCATCTCATATTTTGCTGGGGCACCTTGCACCCCAGCGGTATGAACATTGATTTCTCTAACTTCAGATAGTTCCTCTGTCCCTCTCTTTCCCCTCCACCTTCCCACTGTCTTCCTGTCTCCAACTACATCCTATCTTTATCCTGCCCCCTCCCCTGACATTAGTCTAAAGAAGAAGCTCAACCCGAAACCTCACCCATTCCTTCTCTCCTAACATGCTGTCTGACCCGCTGAGTTACTCCAGCATTTTGTGATATCTTCTATTCCAAAGTAATCCTCACTTGGTTACAGCAGACTGTTGGCAATAACGGACACTATTTCCCCCCTCTATGGTCTGTTATAATAACGGTCTACTATATTAAAACAGATTTTTTTTTTAATGCCAATTGTCAATCAAAAACAATATAAACTGTGTTTCTCAAATGCTGGAACCTGTTATGCCTTGTCTTCCAGCATTTGTTAATTCCTGAGTGAGTGGTTGTGCATCTCTATTTTTCCTTCTACGAGCCTATCGTACATGCTTTCATCCTTTTCTGAGCAAGCGCATCAGTCTCAGTGCCAGTTGTCAAGATACCAGAACATTTAACTTTTTTTTTCTGTCCAGTCTCAGTTGGGAACTGAGCTGAAGGTATTTTATAAGAAAATAACTGCAGATGCTGGTACAAATGTAGTATAAGAAAATAACTGCAGGTGCTGGTACAAATAGTAGTACAAGACCTTCCTTTCTCCCGCCCCCCCCCCCCCCCCCCCTGACATCAGTCTGAAGAAGGGTCTCGACCCGAAACGTCACCCATTCCTTCTCTCCCGAGATGCTGCCCGACCTGCTGAGTTACTCCAGTACTTTGTGAATAAATACCTGAGGGTATTTTATGTTTTTCTGCACTGTCATTTTAAGTCGAGACAGCTTAAATTTATAGAGACACAAGATGCTGGAAATGATGAAAATACAGTGCTTGAGAAACTTGGCAGGTCAGACAACATCTCTGGAGGACATAGATTTACTCAGAGGGTGGTGGGTTTATGGAATGAGCTGCTGGAGGTAGTTGTGGGAGATACAATAACATTTAAAAGACACTTGGAGTGGTACATGGAAAGGAAAGGTTTAGAGGGATAAGGGCCAAATGGGACTATCTTCGATGAGACATTGGATGAGTTGGGAGGGAGGATCTTTTGCTGTATGATTCTATGGATAGGCGACGTTTCGGGTCAAGGAATTTATAACAGTGGTTTGGGTCCAAATCAGATCTTTTGTAGTTGAGGTTAGTTTGGTAATTTTAAACTGAAATTGACGATGCTCCAATGCTTGGAGAAGAGGCAGATGAAAAATTAATTATTTGAGTGAAAATAAAAAAAGTACTCGTATGAAATAATGCAGGAAAAATATCTCAAATAGTTTTTTAATCAATAAGTGTAAATTGACGTGCAACGTATGTGGAAAGGTTATGTGGGCAAAGAAAGGCACTTAGATTGAGTGCCAACTGGAAGAGTGCATTGAGATAACATTCCAATAGCTATGAGCAATTTGATTTATGCTTGGAAAGTACATAATTATAATTTGAAATGGTTTGGTACTTAGAAATTGGCATCACATCAACACATCACGATCTCCATCCACTCGGCTTTGTGCAACTTCATTGTGATTTCCTCCTGTTCCGGTCGGTATCAGCTGATTCAACTGTGATGGGGGTTGGTAATTAAAAAGAGTGGGCATAAGGTAAGCGGAGAAAGATGTAATCGGAACCTGAGGGGTAGCTTTTTCCACATAGAGAGTAGTGGGTATATGGAACAAACTGCCAGAGGAAGTAGTTCAGACAGGAACAATGACTTAATATTTTCATGTTCAAAGATTATAGGAGCAGGATTAGGCCATTTGGCCCAACATCTACTCCGCCATTCAATCATGGCTGATCTATCTTTCCCTCTCAACCCCATTCTCCTGTCTTCTCCCCATAATCCCTAACAACCGTACTAATCAAGAATCTGCCGATCAGTGCCTTAAATATACCCAATGACTTAGCCTCCACAGCAGGCTATGGCGATGGATTCCATAGATTCACCAACCTCTGATGAAAGAAATTCCTCCTCATCTCCTTTCTAAAGGTATGCCCTTTTATTCTGAGTCTATTGGTTCTGGTCCTAGACTTTCCTACTACTGGAAACATCCTCTCCACAAAAAGATATGTGGGCTGGTACATACAGTAAGAATGGTTTAGAGGAATGTGGATCAAATATGGGCTAGTGAGACTAGCTTCGATGGGGCACCTTGGTCGGCACGGACAAGTTAGGCCATAGAACTTATTTCTATGACATTCTTAAATCAGTGAATGTAGGAGTGTGAAGTGAGATCTTGACTGTTTCTCTCTTGAAAGCATGACTTTTAACGAATATAATTCTCTTGTTCACCACAAACCCAAACTGTTTTCAGATGCGTCGACAGATGCAGCTGCGATTATTTCTGCTGTTGGTGATGCCCCTTCCGTACCTGCTCCCGTGGTCCAAGTTTACGAGCAGAGTTCAGAAATTACGCGTGAGCATAAAATGAAACACACAGATGGTAGGTAAAGTGGATTTTATCGAAAAAATAAAGTTACCCTTGGGCTTACCAGAGATGATGTTTTGCTCAATTAGAGACCATTACTACCATATTATATTGCACGTTTCATTAGATCACTAGGGTATTACATTTTTTATTCAAAACTAAACCGATAGCCAGTAACCTAATGTACAATGCATTGAGTATTCTGAGTTCAATTCTTCAAAAGGTATATATATATGTATTTCCATTTCTGTTCAGTGTTAAGATATCTAGCGCATTCTCAATTCTCATCGGAGCATAAATGATGGTGTGCCTTTACCTTCCTAAACTCTGAAGCTTGAATAATTCTCTCCTGATTTCTTGCTCTCTCAGCAGGTGGTTGCTGAAACTGACCTTCAGTGAATAATACTGAACATTATATTTACTAAACTTTTTTTTTCTGTGAAAGATACATTAGTGCTAAAAACTTAAGTTCGAGATGATTTTGACAAAACATAATTGAGTATTTTGGATTCAAGAAAAATCTTACAGCATAAATGAAATGAAAAATTTGATTGTAAAATATAGGGAATGCCATAAAAACTACAACACAAAAGATATGTAGCCAGAGAGAAATGTATTTTAGTTGGCAGTTTGGTTCAGCTAATTTTTGGTTTGCTTTGTGGGCTTCTGGTCATTAAAAATAAATATTTTTTCTGCAAAGATAAAAGCTGTGATTGTAAAAATGAAGGCTCGAAGGAACAACGCATAGTAGAACGTTCACCTGATGAGGTGGCAAAACATCTAATTCAGAAAGATTTGGAGGAGCATGCTAAAGTTGTAGGTAAATAAAAACATTTTCAAATTTCTGTTTTTGAGCTAATTTATTTTGTGTTGACCATCATCCTTAGTGTGGCGGTATTCTGCCAGTATTGTTTTTTTTGTGGCATAGTATTCTAATCTTCACCCAACCATGGCAGTACGTGCCACACTAGGGTTCTATGATCTCTTACTCTCTCATGTAAATGAAGAAAAGCTTGTTTTGTATTAAGCCTTTCAAGCTCTTGAAGTACTTTTACTATTACAATGTAGAAAATATGGCAAATTATGTACATATGGTACCACAGTGATCATTGTGACCAAATAATCCCTTAATTGGTCAACTTGAAATTTGACCCTATCCCTATTCACCTATCCCCCAATAGTTCATATATTCGTGTTCCTTACTTAACAGATTCCAGCATTGACCTTTGTGTTCCTGCATATCACCCTCTTGCAGCTGTATCCACCTTCATCCTCTCCTGGTTTCATCAGCCTCCTATTTTATTTCTTTTTTTCGCCCCAAAATTTCTTTTGCTGTCTGTCTCCATCCATCATTCACCTACCTCTGTCTCCCACTTTCCTATCTGGCTCCAAATGCCTGCCTCTCATTGATCTACCTATATCTCCCCTCTCTGTTTCACTGTTCCCACTCTCCTCCTTGTACTGGTCATCTCCCCTCTCTACTCTCGGTCCTGATGCAGGGTTTTGACCAGAAAGCTTGATCATTCTTTTCCACTCACAGCGCTTGACCTACTATGTTTCTCCAGCAGATTGTGTGCTACTCCAGATTCCAGCTTCTGCATGGTTGCCCCATAATAGATGAAACAATAGACAGGACACCAAAATAAATATGTTGGTTGAACCTTGAAATTGTACCAGGTTTTTATGTTACACATAGCCATGAGGGCAAAATTTAGTTTAATGCCAACATTTTCAATTTCTTTTACCTCAGACTGCAATTTTGTTCATTTCATTTTATTTCAGCTCTGCATGAAGGGTAGACTGTCAAATTCTTGTATCTCTACTGTTCATTTAGGATAAGAATCGAGTTTGAAATAACATTTTATTCTTCCTTGATGATTTGTTGAAATAAATGCACTGTTCATATTTTTAAGCCTTTGTGAAATGGCTGTTTTCACCGTGGGATGTTGGGGTTCTCTTTCAATAGTCAATAGTCAATAGTCGTTTATTTGTCACATACACATAAATGTGTAGTGAAATGAAACATTACCCGCAGTTGAACAATAAGACCAATAAGAATAATCAATAAAAATGCAATAACACATACAATCACAACCTAACACCAAACAAAAAGAAACATCCATCACAGTGAGTCTCCTCCAGTCCCTCCTCACTGTGATGGAAGGCCACAATGTCTTTTCTCTTCCCCTGCCGTCTTCTCCTGCGGTCAGGCTGTTGTCGTTGCCACGTCGGGGCGGTCGGGGCTCCCGACATTGAAGCCCCCGCCGGGCGGTGAAAATCCCGCGGCCTATTCCAGGCCGCGCCGGACGGTGAATGGTCCGCGGCGGGCCGACCCAAGCCCCGCGATTCGGGACGGGCGAACACGCTGCCGCTGCCAGAGCTCCCGATGTTGGCCCCCACCCAGGGGCCTGCGGGCTTCCGACGTCCACGCGGCCCGCGCCGGAGCCTCCGGAGATGAGTCGCAGCCGCTCCCGCAGCATCCGCAGGCAGCCAGCGCCGCAGGTGGTGAGTCCGGGCAGCGGGCTCTGAACCAGAGCCCCATGTGGTCCCAGGTGCATGGCCGCTGGTAGGCCGCAGCGGGAACGGAGACACGACACAGAAACAAAGGTCGCGTCTCCGTTCGGGAGAGAAAATTTTACCGTTCCCGTTCCCTCCCACCCCACCCCACCCCCCCCCACACACATAACATACAAACCCTACACCATATTAAAACTACAATTCATACAAAAACAACAAAAAACACAAAAGACAGACGGACTGCAGGCAAGCCGCAGCTGCGACGGCAGCGCTGGCTCCTCCCGATTCTGCCAAAGCATCTATGAAAGTCAATGTGGACAGGTCATGTTTCAAATGTAATCAAAACGTTTAAATATTATATATTTAATCATAATCACGCCTTTAAATATTTCACACACAGCTCATTTGGCAATTGCCAATTGAAAAGTTTTTTGAATTTGACCATTCTGCTTCACTGAATATCGAATATTGATGATATTCTAGAGACCAGAGTGGTTTCTTAATTTGTTTAAAAGAAAAAGTAATTGTAATGGCATTTTAATATTCACCAAAATATGCATTATTTCTATGCAGCAATAGCATCAACTTTGGAGGATGCTCTTGGCAAGAGTGCCCAAGTAACACTCCAGGCAATTGAAGCTCAGGATTCAGCAATTGATGCCATTACCTCTCATTCTAGGAGGTTGAAGGAAGCCATGGATGAATCTGAGGTAAAACCTGAAGAAGACAAAATCATGAAATTGTTAGCAAATTCTTTTAAAGGCTTTCGCTCAAGCCATTCTTTGAACAACCTATTCCAATACTGGTAGCTTACTATCTTCAAGATTCAGTTTTTAGTTTGTCCAGTTGCTTAAGAGTGTTGGTGGAACCTTGGTTCCTATGTGGATCTGGGCTACCTTCCAAGTTCACCTTCAGTCCCAAGGATAAGTCATTTTACCTTGGTACTGCAGAGGAAAAACAGCCTTTGGGATATGGATGTTGAGAACACTATCTCCCCGATTCCTACCTTGTCCTCTGCTGTGATAATGTTAGTATTGACATATGCAGCAAAATACTGTAAATTGGAACGTTCATTTATTTTTAGCCTAATAAACTTTCTATTTCTCTGTTATGGCATCAGATTTATGATATCATTGTGCAAGAAGTTCATTTTTATAGTGATTTAATTCTTCCTTACCAGCATTCTGCAGACCGAAAGTCAGAACAGTGGCGAACTTTGGAAAATGCTCTAAGCATTCGCAGCAAGGTTGTGGACCGAGCATCGGATGCTCTGACGAAGGCCAAGTGAGTTTTCTGTTTTGTGTGTTCTTGACGTTCACAGGTTAAAGATTTATTCCGAGATCAGCTACTTTGCATTTGAAATTCCCTCAGACATATTCCTTCCTTTTCTGTGACATTTAGGAAGGATGTCGACAAAATGGAGAGGGTACAGAGGAGATTTACTAGAATGTTGCCTGGGTTTCAGCACTTAGGCTACAGAGAGAGGTTGAACAGGTTGGGTCTTTATTCTTTGGAGCGTAGAAGGTTGAGGGGGGACTTGATAGAGGTTTTTAAAATTATGAGAGGGACGGACAGAGTTGACGTGGGTAGGCTTTTCCCTTTGAGAGTGGGGCAGATTCCAACAAGGGGACATAGCTTCAGAATTGAGGGACAAAGGTTTAGGGGTAACATGAGGGGGAACTTCTTTACTCAGAGGGTTGTGGCTGTATGGAATGGGCTTCCGGTGGAAGTGGTGGAGGCTGGCTCGATTTTATTATTTAAGAGTAAATTGGATAGGTATATGGATAGGAAGGGATTGGAGGGTTATGGTCTGAGTGCAGGTAGATGAGACTAGGTCAGGGAGAATGGTCGGCGTGGACTGGTAGGGCCGGACAGGCCTGTTTCCATGCTGTAGTTGTTATATGTTATATGTTATTTAGCTGGAGGTTATTTCTGGTGCAGTTGGAATGCAAAGAAAAAGTTGCAAAAGCAAGAATGGGAAGTGGGGTGGCACTAAGAATATACTCATCCTCAATGTTGCTCAAACCAATGAATGAATAATATCGATGAGGCTTGTTCTATTTGTGTTCATCTGACCAGAAGTGCCGTTTATAGATGATTCATTTTTTGTTTCTGTAATGGCAGTTCAGTATAACAGAATTATACCGCCTCAAAGTCCAACTTTGATAGCCATTACTGCTCGGGGATGGGGTGCAGGTATAGCTTATGCACACACCGCACTCTGAGATAACAAAAACGAATCTTCCAATATCCTTGTCTTTGACAGAAAGAGATAAATGCATTTTCTGCCGTAAAAAGATCATCAGGACATAAACACTGTCCTCGGTATGATGCCTTAAAGACTTGCATCTCTTTGTCAACCTTTTCTTTCAGCTTGCCAGGATCCGTTTCAAAGCTACTTATAGCAGCCTAAGTTCCCTTTCTCTTACGAGTCCACTGTAAAAGCAGTCTTTACTTTAAGAAACCAAGCTACCACAACCTTCAACTTCTTCCATGATGAGAAATGGGTAATTAAATAGTTTGTTAAATCTAATGGATCCTTGAAAATGGCATTCACTGAGATGTCTTGCTTGATCTCCGGATCATTAGCAGAGATTTCAGATTCCAGGTTAAAGTTTGGCCATTCTCGGTCTGGTTTACAGAGAAACTGTGGCCCATTAATCCATCTCTTATGCTTAAGAAGCGATCTGCTGTTAATCCTCTAGAGGCTTCACCCACAGGATTTTCGTTGGTATTAACCTACTTCCACTGTGATACACTAGTAGCTTACAAAAGAGATCCTGTTTGCTACAAATGTTAGGAAGCGTTTGTTTTCATTGTTGATGTACTTAAGCACTGTCATGCTATCAGTCCAGAGGGTAGATTCCTCCAGCTTAAGCTGCAGTTCTTTTTGCAGCAACATGTCAATTCTGACAGCTAAGACTGCGGCTGCAAGCTCCATTCTGGAAAACGTCATTTGCTTCAATGGTGCCACTCTGGCCTTCCCCATTAAAAATGCAACATGTACTTCATTGTTATCATTTTCCAGTCTTAGATATGAAACAGTACACCCTTGTAATTGAGGCTGTGCAGCGTAGGTTCGCGAGATTGATCCCTGGGATGGCGGGACTGTCATATGAGGAAAGATTGAAAAGACTAGGCTTTTATTCACTGGAGTTTAGAAGGATGAGAGGGGATCTTATAGATGCAGGAAAAATGTTCCCAATGTTGGAGGAGTCCAGAACCAGGGGCCACAGACTTAGAATAAAGGGAAGGCCATTTAAAACTGAGGTGAGGAGGAACTTTTTCACCCAGAGAGTTGTGAATTTGTGGAATTCTCTGCCGCAGAGGGCAGTGGAGGCCAAATCACTGGATGAATTTAAGAGTGATTTCACTGCTCCAAAGAGATGTACCTTCATCTGATATTCAACAAGATCTTGTTGTGCATCACCTTCTGACCACCATAGGAATCGCAGGTAATCTACATGCTTTTGACCTGATGAAACATTGCCTTGATATCCGCCATCAAAACCATCGGCTCTTGTCTGAATCTGATGAGAACTCTGATGAGTGAGTTTGTTAGATCTGGACCCTGCAGCAGTTGACAGTTAAGTGATTTACCCTTAAAAACCGCAGCACAGTCGAAGACCACTCTTAAAGTACCTTTCTTTGAATGATACACCCCATGGTGTGGGATATACCAAAGCTCTCCATCACTTCGATTCAGCTGGTCTTCTGGTACCCTTTCAGCATAACCATTATCAATCATCTCTGTGAGGAAAGATGTTTATTCATCATGAAATTTCGTATTCTTGCCAAACTTGTATTGCAATGCAACGGTTATTCGGCAGACTAACACTTTCTTGTTTGAAAGGTAAGTTGAGGTAATAGTGTCCTTCTGTCATCTTTACTGAGTGTTTCATAATTTCCAAAAACTTTACCTCTTCTCTGGACATTTACCCAGATCGATCTGCACCAAGCCAGGGATCTCAAAGTGAATTCTATGAATTGGTGAGGAATCAAGCCACAATCTGCAAAGATTGAAGAATCGCTAAAGAAGTCTGAATGCCAACATATAATGCATATTACCTTTGTTTTTGATATATGTTAAGCTTTTATAGCTCCTTTTAATATCTATTGGTAATTGCTTCATTATATACGTAGAATGGTTAGGGGGCGGTGTGTCGGAGACATTTATGCTTAAATTAGTTACTGTCATATTATGGCCATGTTTAATATTTCTAGTTCCTGTCTTTTTTGCATGCTTGTGGGTATGATTTGATACGTAATGGGGAGTGTCTACATCTGAGGAGGCTTCTGTAGCCACAGAGATTGGGGGTCAGTTTAGTCTCAGAGGATGGAGAGAATACAGTTTTTTAACACAACCATACAACCACGGATTTCTAGGGCCACCTTCTTGAGTACTCTGGGATGCAGACCATCAGGCCTTCAGTCCCAACAGTTTACCTAACACCATTTCCTGACTAATGTGGATTCCCTTCAGTTTCTCCCTCCCACTAGATCCTCGGTTCCCTAGTATTTCCGAGAGATTGTTTGTGTCTTCCTTAGTGAAGACAGAACCAAAATACTCATTTAATTATTCTGCCATTTCCTTGTTTCCCATTATAAATTCATCTGTCTGATTGTAAGAGACCTACATTTGTCTTCATTGATCTTTTCCTTTTTACATATCTAAAGAAGCTTTTGCAGTCAGTTTTTATATTCCACGCAAGCTTTCTTTCGTGGTCTCCCCCCCCTCTTAATTAACCCCCTTGTCCTCCTCTGTTGAGTTCTAAATTTCTCCCAGTCCTCTGGTTTGCTTCTTCCTCCAGCTAATTTATATGCCTCTTGGATTTAACACTATCCTTGATTTCTTTCGTTAGCCACAGTTGAGCCGACTTCCCCGTTTTATTTTTCCGCCAGTCAGGGATGAACAATTTTTGGAGTTCATCCATGCGATCTTTAAATCAAATGCAGGTTAAGGGAAGATTTTGTTGCAGTTTATGAAGTTTATATTATTCCCAGAAAGTGACATTGCAGGTAGATGGGGTGACGAAGAAGGTTTTTGGCACACTGGCGTTCATCAGTCACGTAATCATATAATGGAAGTGGGATTTTATATTACCAATATACAAGATGTTGGTGATACCATACTTGGAGTATTGTGTTTTGGTTACCCTGATATAGGAAAGATGCATTAAGTGGGAAAAAATGCAGAGAAGGTCAATGAGGAAGTTGCCAGGACTTGAGGGCCTGAGCTACAGGGAGAGGTTGGGCGGGTTAGGATTTTATTCCTTGGAGTACAGCAGGTTGATAGGTGATCTTACAGAGATACATAAAATCATGAAGGGAATAGAGATAGTATAAATGCACACAGTCTTCTCAGGGTAGGTGAATCAAGAGGACATAGGTTTAAGGTGAGAGGGGAAAGTTTCAATAGGAAGCTGCTGGGGATCTCTTTCACACAGAGGGTGATGGGTCTATGGACTGAATTGAGGCAGATACAAAGTGTTGCCTGACAAGGGAAGTCAAGGACAGCATAAAAATAAAAGAGCAGAAGTACAACAAAGCAAAGAAGAGTGGGAAGCCAGAGGATTGGGACTCTTTTAAAGAGCAACAGAAGATGACTAAGAAGGCAATACGGGGAGAAAAGATGAGGTACGAGGGTAAACTAGCCAATAATATAAAGGAGGATAGTAAAAGCTTTTTTAGGTATGTAAAGAGGAAAAAAATAGTCAAGGTAAATGTGGGTCCCTTGAAGACAGAAGCGGGGGAATTTATTATGGGAAACAAGGAAATGGCAGACGAGTTGAACAGGTACCTTGGATCTGTCTTCACTAAGGAAGATACAAGCAATCTCCCAGATGTTCTAGTGGGCAGAGAGATCCTAGGGTGACGGAGGAACTGAAGGAAATCCACATTAGGCAGGAAATTGTGTTGGGTAGACTGATGGGACTGAAGGCTGATAAATCCCCAGGGCCTGATGGTCTGCATCCCAGAGTACTTAAGGAGGTGAACCTAGAAATTGTGGACACATTGGTGATCATTTTCCAATGTTCTATAGATTCAGGATCAGTTCCTGTGGATTGGAGGGTAGCTAATGTTGTCCCACTTTTTAAGAAAGGAGGGAGAGAGAAAACGGGAAATTATAGACCAGTTAGTCTGACATCAGTGGTGGGGAAGATGCTGGAGTCAATTATAAAAGCCGAAATTGCGGAGCATTTGGATAGTAGTAACAGGATTGTTCCGAGTCAGCATGGATTTACGAAGGGGAAATCAAATGCTTGACTAATCTTCTGGAATTCTTTGAGGATGTAACCAGGAAAATTGACAGGGGAGAGCCGGTGGATGTGGTGTACCTTGACTTTCAGAAAGCCTTTGACAAGGTTCCACATAGATTAGTGGGCAAAATTAGAGCACATGGTATTGGAGGTAGGGTACTGACATGGATAGAAAATTGGTTGACAGACAGAAAGCAAAGAGTGGGGATAAATGGGTCCCTTTCAGAATGGCAGGCAGTAACTAGTGGGGTACCGCAAGGCTCGGTGCTGGGACCGCAGCTATTTACAATATACATTAATGACTTGGATGAAGGGATTAAAAGTACCATTAGCAAATTTGCAGATGATACAAAGCTGGGTGGTAGTGTGAACTGTGAGGAAGATGCTATGAAGTTGCAGGGTGACTTGGACAGGTTGTGTGAGTGGGCAGATGCATGGCAGATGCAGTTTAATGTGGATAAGTGTGAGGTTATCCACTTTGGTGATAAGAATAGGAAGGCAGAGTATTATCTGAATGGTGTCAAGTTAGGAACAGAGGACGTACAACGAGATCTGGGTGTCCTAGTGCATCAGTCACTGAAAGGAAGCATGCAGGTACAGCAGGCAGTGAAGAAAGCCAATGGGATGTTGGCCTTCATAACAAGAGGAGTTGAGTATAGGAGCAAAGAGGTCCTTCTGCAGTTGTACAGGGCCCTAGTGAGACCGCACCTGGAGTACTGTGTGCAGTTTTGGTCTCCAAATTTGAGGAGGGATATTCTTGCTATTGAGGGCGTGCAGCATAGGTTTACTAGGTTAATTCCTGGAATGGCGGGACTATCATATGTTGAAAGACTGGAGCGACTAGGCTTCTATACACTGGAATTTAGAAGGATGAGAGGAGATCTTATCGAAACATATAAGATTATTAGGGGGTTGGACACGTTAGAGGCAGGAAACATGTTCCCAATGTTGGGGGAGTCCAGAACAAGGGGCCACAGTTTAAGAATAAGGGGTAGGCCATTTTAGAACTGAGATGAGGAAAAACTTTTTCAGTCAGAGAGTTGTGAATCTGTGGAATTCTCTGCCTCAGAAGGCAGTGGAGGCCAATTCTCTGAATGCATTCAAGAAAGAGCTGGATAGAGCTCTTAAGGATAGCGGAATCAGGGGGTATGGGGAGAAGGCAGGAACGGGGTACTGATTGAGAATGATCAGCCATGATCACATTGAATGGCGATGCTGGCTCGAAGGGCCGAATGGCCTCCTCCTGCACCTATCGTCTATTGTTGGAAGGAGTTGAGGCAGAGGAAATAGTTGAGGCAAATACATTAACAACATTTAAAAAACACGGACAAGTGCATGGGTAGGAAAGATTTAGAGGGATTTGGGCCAAACACAGGGTTTAGCTTAGATGGGATATCATGGTCGACATGGACAAGTTGGGCTGAAAGGCCTATTTCTGTACTGTATGACTCTATATGGTTTGAGTGTAGTCGTCGTGTATGGTATTACTCATGGATGGTTTGATTGTACTCGTGTATACTATAATTTACCTGGATAGGGCATAAAACAAAGTTTTCACTGTAACTTGGTATATGTGACAATAATAAACCAATAGCAGTACCAATATCACATTGTTTTTGAAGGTCACAGTAGATGATAGGTATTTCCTGGAAATATGTTATCTTAGTTTAAGATAGAGTTAGATAGATTTAAGAGAGAGAGTTAGATAGAGCTCTTGGGGCTAGTGGAATCAAGGGATATGGGGAGAAGGCAGGCACGGGTTATTGATTGGGGATGATCAGCCATGATCACAATGAATGGCGGTGCTGGCTCGAATGGCCGAATGGCCTCCTCCTGCACCTATTTTCTATGTTTCTAGTTATGTACCTGGTGGGGTTCGTAGGTTCCTAAGAACTTATGGCTTTGGACCATTGTTAGCATCTTTCTTAGTTTAATATAGTAAAATATCACTTTTGAGACCCCCATCTGCTGAAATGTGAACTATACCAATTGGTTTGTGCAATTAAACGGTTTTTGATCATGAGTGAGAAAAGTCACTTTCCTTGGTAATTGCAAATTTACAAATTGTTAAAATACTAGTGCTTAAGTATTAATCAAATCAAAGACTAATCAAATTTCTAAACATTTTTTTAGAGAAGAGTTGGATAATCTTCGGAGTACAATTGAAGAAGCTAAACAGACTCAGATCGGTTCTGTTAGACCACAGCTTCTGGCTGCCGAGGAAAATCTTAACCATATGTTAATGGATCTGGATGATGTAGTAAAGAAGGTAATCAGCAGCTTCTAATTTTGTAAAACTCTTTTCTTCTATCCTTTTTATAAATCATTTATCAGATGCAGCAACCTGTGGCAAGACACAATTTCAATGTCTGGGTTGTTTGAATTTAGAGATGCTGACTGATATTGTTAGCTGGGAAGATAGGGACAAAGGACCTGTCTAGATTCTCTTCCCTTCTGTTCTCCTACTCAACTACGATGGCACCTCGGCCTCATTTGATAAAATACGACCAGATCTGTATTGAATTTAGGAGTGATACTGTATTGTTATTAATGCTTTTGCAATCTTTGGAACTTCTTGTTCATGCTCCTGAATTTTGTACTATTCCAGTTAAATAGTCCTTTGCAAGAAATTATTTTGGTACACATGACAATTAAACATTCTTGGCTCTTGATGTCATGGGTATAATAGGCCCAAGTAACAGTCTCCGCTGGCAATGATGATTGGCGCAGGGGTACGGACCTCAGCTGAATGATGGGAGCTGAGTGTGGCCGTTTCTCACTCTGCTTGCATGTAGTGGGCTGTTTGAGAGGCGTCCACACGAGAAAAACGCCTTGATCTGAGCCAGCGAAAGCTAAGAATGTGATTTCACCTAAAGAAAGTACAGGTGCTCCCTGACTAACGATGCTTCGACTTACGATATTTCAACTTTGCAGTGGTGCAATCGGCAGCGACCCGTAGTGGCCGCAGCTCGCATCCGGCCATGGGATCAGGTGTATTAAATGCATTTCGACTTACGATATTTTTGGTTTCCGATGGGTTTCTCAGAACGTAACCCCATCTTAAGTTAAGGAGCACCTGTACTGCCTAAGTGATTAACGCCATCCCTCTGCTAAATCATTCTGAGCCTTTGTAATGTGAAGATTTTGAATGATTTGGCATTTCTTGTGAACGGTTTGTGTTTTAGTTAAATGTTTTGCTGTGTTGCCAGCCCATTTTCTTTTTCTCTTACTGTTTCTGTGTTTACAAGCCTATTATACTGCTGCCAGTAAGGACTTTATTGTTCTGTTTCTGTACATATTTCAGCTAAGCACTCTTGACTGAGTGGAGGTGTTCGGAAAAGCAGTAATTCAATCTGCTTTTGATTGTTTCAACATTGAGGAGACTATGTCATGACCACTGATAACCACCTTGTCATTGTTTCTCTGTTAATTAACTCATTGTTTCTAATCTTGTGACCGGCAAGTTATACATGTTTCTGGTTCATGCTAAGATACAGAAACTGTGCCAATAGGCCCATTGTTTCAGGCTGTTCTTGATCCACAGTACTCATTTCTTCCTCCCTGACTCTATTACTCTGCCCTATGTTCCTGACGCCTTCTGAAACCCTATCTGGCTTATGAAAGCAATTGGGAGGGCAAAAAGAGGACATGAAATGGAGGTGTAATGCAAGTAAAGGAAAATACCAAGTGATTCTACAGCATAGTAGCGCAGCGGTAGAGTTGCTGCCTTTGGTTCAAAGGGTTTCAAAGGTCTTTTATTGTCACGTGTACCAATTAAGGTACAGTGATATTCGTATTACCTTATAGTGCCAGAGGCCCGGGTTCAATCCTGACTATGAGTGCTGTCTGTACGGAGTTTGTGCATTCTTCCTGTGACCACATGGGTTTTCTCCGGGTGTTCCGGTTTCCTCCCACACTCAAAGATGTACACGTTTGTAGGTTAATTGGCTTTGGTAGAAAATTATAAATTGTCCCTATTGTGTAGGAAATGGCAAATGGAACTTAACTGACAAGTTGAGGTGTTGCACTTTGGTTTGTCAAACCAGGGCAAGACTTGCACAGTAAATGGAAAGTTCCTGGAGGGTGCCGCAGAAAAGAGAGAACTTGAAATACAGGTGCATGATTCCTGAAAAGTGGCAAGTCAGGTGGACAGCATGGTAAAGAAGGCGTCTTGCATGCTTGTCTTAATTGGGAACGGCACTAGGAACAAATGTTGGGCACTCATGATGCAGCTGTACATGTCATTGATGAGGCCACACTTTGAGTACTGTGTACAGCTTTGATGGCCCAGCCACAGGAAGGATGTCATTAAGTTGCAAAGGGTGCAGAGTAGATTCACCACATTGTTACTTGGGCTTGTGGGCTTGAGTTGTGGGAAGAGGTTGTAAAGGCTGGCACTCTTTTCTTCGGAGCATAGAGGAGGCTGAGGGGTGACATTATTGAGGTGTATAAGATCATGAGGGGCATGGATAAAGTGAATGCTCTCAGTGTTTTTCCCAGGGGGAGAGGATTCTAAAACTAGAAGGTATAGCCTTAAGATGAGAGGGGAGAAATTTATAAGGGAGCTCGGGGAAACTTTTTCATTCTATGACACGGAACTCTAAAACCTGTTTTTCTAACACCTAATTTTTGATGAAATGTTATACATCTGAGACATGGACTCTATTTTTCTTCTCACAAATGTTAGCTGATGTGTTCAGGTTTTTTTTGACATTATATATCCAGGATTTAATAAATCTGAATCCCAGGAGTAAATTATTTTTCAGTTCTGACATTGTATTTATTTTGTAGTTTGCTGCTTTCTGCAGCAGCTTTGTTTCCCAATTCGATTGCTCTAGTCTGAGCATACCTAATCTGATGTATCTCTTTTGAAATACTATTTTACTCAGGTTGAGGCGGCTCAATCAGAGGCCAAAATAGTTGTTCAGTACAGTGAGCTGGTGGCTATGGCCAGGGATGAATTCAGGAAAGAACTGGAAAGTATCACTCCCGATGTGCAACCTGGCTGGAAAAATCTCAGTAAGTAGATGATGTTCTTGTTTTGGGTTTTTCATTCTTTGCTTCGTTTTAGTTTACATTAATTGACATCAACAGAAGGCATATTTAATGTTACGACGTTTGGTAAGCTCACTGCATTTACGATAATTTTCTTTTTAAAAAGGATTTATACTAAAATTGGATTCAAGAAATTCACTTATAGTTTGTAAGATTACAATAGACAATAGGTGCAGGAGTAGGCCATTCGGCCCTTCGAGCCAGCACCGCCATTCAATGTGATCACGGCTGATCATTCTCAATCAGTACCCCGTTCCCGCCTTCTTCCCATACCCCCGGACTCCGCTATCCTTAAGAGCTCTATCTAGCTCTCTCTTGAATGCATTCAGAGAATTGGCCTCCACTGCCTTCTGAGGCAGAGAATTCCACAGATTCACAACTCTCTGACTGAATTTTTTTTTCCTCATCTCCGTTCTAAATGGCCTACCCCTTATTCTTAAACTGTGGCTCCTGGTTCTGGACTCCTCCAACATTGGGAACATGTTTCCTGCCTCTAACGTGTCCAACCCCTTAATAATCTTATATGTTTCGATAAGATCCTCTCTCATCCTTCTAAATTCCAGTGTATACAAGCCTAGTCGCTCCAGTCTTTCAACATATGACAGCCCGCCATTCCGGGAATTAATCTAGTAAACCTACACTGTACGCCCTTAATAGCAAGAATATCCTTCCTCAAATTTGGAGACCAAAACTGCACACAGTACTCCAGGTGTGGTCTCACTAGGGCCCTGTACAACTGCAGAAGGACCTCTTTGCTCCTATACTCAACTCCTCTTGTTATGAAGGCGAACATTCCATTGGCTTTCTTCACTGCCTGCTGTACCTGCATGCTTCCTTTCAGTGACTGATGCACTAGGACACCCAGATCTCGTTGTACGTCCCCTTTTCCTAACTTGACACCATTCAGATAATAATCTGCCTTCCTATTCTTACCACCAAAGTGGATAACCTCACACTTATCCACATTAAACTGCATCTGCCATGCATCCGCCCACTCACACAACCTGTCCAAGTCACCCTGCAACCTCATAGCATCTTCCTCACAGTTCACACTACCACCCAGCTTTGTATCATCTGCAAATTTGCTAATGGTACTTTTAATCCCTTCATCCAAGTCATTAATGTATATTGTAAATAGCTGCAGTCCCAGCACCGAGCCTTGCGGTACCCCACTAGTCACTGCCTGCCATTACTATTTTTATTATGACAACAATGCATGAGGAAGTTATTTTTAATTATATTAACATATCAAAGAAGTATCTTGGTATTTTTGACCTTTGGTTCTTAACATTTTATTGCTATTTTCTCATGTATTTTTTATGTCATCGAATTGAACATAATCTTTTCTTTAAAAAGCCTTATAAATTGAGACATGATGATTTTTGCACATTTAATATTACAACCTGTATACTTGATTTGAATCAGATGATGTGAGCATAAAATTAATATTTTTTCAGAAAGACCAATAATTGTTTTCCAATACACTAGAATGTGTGTACTGGTTGAACACCGATTTTCCGGCACCCTCGGTTCTGGAGCCTTTCTGAATTACATCCATTTTTCTGGACTAACAGAGATCACGTGATAATGAAATGACAATACGCCCCTAGCCCGCTAATGACACCCCTCCAGTGTCTCTAAAGCACCATGGAGCGCAATCTAAATGAAAACAAATATTGAATATGAATGGAATGACTTGCCGACCCATCCTCGGCTCCCACCGTCTCCCCGGCCTTTTGGAGCCCCGGCTTCCGAGGCTACTCCCTACTCGCAAGGTGCACCAGCGAGCCCTTCACCTACCGCGCGGTCCGTCACCACCTCCTCCCCCGGAGTCGCCGACAGGGTCCACCATGGACGTGACAGCAGGTGAGAGGGGAGGAAGCCCCACGGTGACCGGGCACATTCGGTCGCTTGGGGCACACTTAAGAAAGCGCTATTGCCAGGGCTGCAACGTGAGCTGCAACAACAGCCGTGTGAACCGGTGAAGAAGGGCTCGCTGCTGCACTTTGCGAGACAGGTGTGGGGTCGGAATCCCGGGCTCTAAAAGGCCGGGGAGACGGTATGAGCCGGTGATGGGTCGGCATTCTGTCCGCTATATCCAACAACTGTTATCTGGGGGGCGTTAAAATGAGGGTGTACTGTATTGTCTTTGCGAAACAGTTAGGAGAGAAGATTGAGAACATAGTTGATTCTTTCACAACTGAGGGACATGGCTGGAAAGAGCGCTCGCCACTTGCAATGCCACGTGTGACCACTCGGGGAATTTTAACTGAGCTCTTGTAATTTTGTCCGGATTATAGAGTGGGTGGACCATCAGTTGCCAGAAAATCTGTGTTCATCCTGTACCTATCTTGGATCCTGATACAGCTCTGCTTTCCTGCTTTCCTGAGAGAATTTTTGAGTTTTCGGTGTTTGAAGATTTGGAAAGGGGTTACTTCATAAATACACCTCCAAACTTATTCGAAGCTCTGTTATTGTGCGGAAGTTGAAAAATATGCAGGGAAATGTAATCATAGAGTTAGCTTTCATATGTGAAATCGGATTCCAGAAATCTGGAATAGGCCATTAACGGAGTTGAGTCTTAACTGAAGTTTCCCATTTATTGAAAAAGTGACTGAATATGGGGAACAGGATTGATAATTATGAAATATGTATTAGCATCATTGAATGTTAATCCATAATTGTGCTTGGTGTGAGCAGGTGTGAACAAATCTGTAATGTTGAGGAAGGCAAGTGACAATGAATGGTGTGGTACGTGAGATTGGATGAACAATGTTACGTTTTTGGACTGCTTCATCATAAATTTGACAGCTTTATTTTTAATGCTGTTGGGCATGGCCCTAGCACCATTCTATTGTATACCAATTAACTCAAACCTCATGCTGAGCATGTGGAAAATGGAAGGTCTCCTACTCATGTCATTTCAGGTGGTTTGGACCAACAGAAATCAGATGGGATAAAGGGTCAGAGAAGCTTAACATAATAGTGGTGGTGTATACATTTATGGTGTTTGGTATTCTATTTCAATAAGTTAGTCTTTATGAAAAATAACAAAGGTTTAAAAAGGAGATGTTGACCTGCTAATTGCATTGTGAGATAAATTGGGCCAGAATTCAGATTTATAGATTTGTAGTTATACAGCATGGAAAATAGGCCTTTCAACCCAACTTGTCTGTGCTGATCAAGAACTAGAGCTTTTAGACAATAGACAATAGGTGCAGGAGTAGGCCATTTGGCCCTTCGAGCCAGCATCACCATTCAATGTGATTATGGCTGATCATTCTCAATCAGTACCCCGTTCCTGCCTTCTCCGCATACCCCCTGACTCCGCTATCCTTAAGAGCTCTATCTAGCTCTCTCTTGAATAAATTCAAAGAATTGGCCTCCACTGCCTTCTGAGGCAGAGAATTCCACAGATTTACAACTCTGACTGAAAAAGTTTTTCCTCATCTCCATTCTAAATGGCCTACCCCTTATTCTTAAACTGTGGCCCCTGGTTCTGGACTCCCCCAACATTTGGGAACATGTTTCCTGCCTCTAATGTGTCCAACCCCTTAATAATCTTATATATTTCGATAAGATCCCTTCTCATCTAAATTCTAGTGTATACAAGCCTAGCCGCTCCAGTCTTTCATCATATGACTTATTTACTTAATCCCAAACAAAATATACTTGTCTAAAAGTTCTTGAGCAGTATTCAAGGCATGACGTGTAACGCCTGATCTTGTGCAACTGGTTGGAAGATAATTTTGTCTTTATGGAGCAGCTACCAGTCAGTCATTCAGGAAGGGAAACTACATATTAACCTGGGATGGGACCAAACACTTCAAAAAATAGTGTGAATTGCAACTTAAGCTTTTGCACTCTTCTCTAATGTACTGTTTATTGTAAGTGTTTAAAAATGTCTTTCTTTCTGCATGGCTTTTAGAGCGAGGTGCTTAGGTGCTTACGTTTAGTTCTTGAATTAACAATTGAAAAGCACAATCTGTGGATGCAGCAAATACTCAGCAAGTTGGGCAACAACTGTCATGGGCCTCCTCCAGTGCCATAGTGAGGCCCACCGGAAATAGGAGGAACTGCACCTCATATTTCGCTTGGGCAGCTTGCAGCCCAGCGGTATGAACATTGACTTCTCCAACTTTAGATAGTTCCTCTGTCCCTCTCTTCTCCTCCCCCTTCCCAGTTCTCCCTCTATCTTATCATATCATATCATATATATACAGCCGGAAACAGGCCTTTTCGGCCCACCAAGTCCGTGCCGCCCAGCGATCCCCGTACATTAACACTATCCTACACCCACTAGGGACAATTTTTTTTTTTTTTACATTTACCCAGCCAATTAACCTACATACCTGTACGTCTTTGGAGTGTGGGAGGAAACCGAAGATCTCGGAGAAAACCCACGAGAAAAATCTTCCTGTCTCCGCCTATATCCTTCCTTTGTCCCGCTCCCCTGACATCAGTCTGAAGAAGGGTCTCGACCCGAAATGTCACCTTCTCTCCTGAGATGCTGCCTGACCTGCTGAGTTACTCCAGCATTTTGTGAAATAAAAACTGTTGTTGATATATTTATCAAGATCATTGATATTAAATATTAGAAACCAGGAACGGCAAATGCTGGTTTACACAAAAGGGCACAAAGTGCTGGAGTAACTCAGCGGATCAGGCAGCATCTCCGGAGAGCTTGCATAGGTGACACTTCGGGCGGGGATCCTTCCTCAGACAGCCAGTCTGAAGAAGGATCCCCATCCGAAATGTCTCCTACCCATGTTCTTCAGAGATGCTGCCTGACTCACTGAGTTACTCCAGCACTTTGTGTCCTTTTGATATTAAATATTAACCACTTTACTGGTGCCACTGACTTGTTGAGTATTTCCAGCAATTTCTTCTCTCATTTCAGTCAAGATTTTTTTGAGGGTCTATCTAATATTTTCATTTCCAACTAATTTGGAAGCTATGCATGGTCCAAGTTAAGTAAAAACTGGACATTTTCCTTATTAAAAATGAATGTGTAGTGAGTGTTTTCATTTAGACTAACATTTTGTCTGTGTGACTGCTTGTAGTGGTGCTGTTGTCAACTTGGATTAATTTTTCCCACCCTTTTCATTGCAGAAGTGACTGATCTAGGTGAGTCTGGCCTGTTTGTTGTATGCTCTTCTGAATTCTCTGAACTTCAGCTGCTGTCATTAAGCTGGGAGGTCCATCGGTAGATGAGAAATCTCAGCCAAATGAGGAGCTTTAGAATTCCTTGTCACTGTAAATCAGGAAGTATTGTAGTGCTCCATCTTCCTCAATCCAATGATTGCCTCTTACTTGCGGAAATGATAGGCTGGATTGTTTTAAGAAATTCTATGTCCAGGAATATCCAGCATTCTCGTTAAATGTGATGATAATACTATGGCCAACCAGAATGAATATGACTGGGTATTATGCCTGCTTGGTGTCCAAGCTGTTTAGACTGAAATTTATTTTATGCACATAATATATGTAAAACATCTCATTGTATAGGAATGAACTGCAGATGCTGGTTCACACCGAGGATGGATACAAAATGCTGGAGTAACTCAGCGGCCAGCACCTGAGATGCTGCCTGTTCCACTAAGACATCTAATTGACTGATACAGTGTTGTCAGTAAATACTCACTTAAAAGGGCTCCATAGGTTACAGAAAACCAAGTTCTCATAAATTTTTGAAGAATTTTTCAAGTTAGCAATGTTAGTCGCAGAAATGCAAACAGTTTTGCAAGTTTTGTAATGGAGGTGTAAGCTAGTTGATTCAAAAGCCAACCTGTCTTAAGAAAAAACTGTTCGCGTGTAACCTTCTTGTAGTTATCAGACACCGTGATCCTTAAGGATCCTTAAGCTATCAGTTCACAGCAGGAGGCTATTTAAAAGCTTTTCTTGGAAACTGACCAGGCAATCTCTTCTGTAAACGGTTATAAGGAACTTTATCAAACATATCCATTGACACCTCAAGGCCATTAAAACTAGCCATTAGATAGGAACATTTTGATTCTGTACCATTACAACCACACAAGGGAAGACAATACATATTCATGCTATTTGACCCTCATTGAAATTGTTTTACATCTGACCTATGGAATAGTAGGTTCATGACCAGTTCTCAGAAAAGGAACCCGTGCATTACCTGGGGACTATCTGTATTACGGTGAACAAGTAGAAGGGAAGAAAATAAGTTTTTGAGACGTGAATGTGGTTGCATTAATTAAACTTTTATCTCATTCACCAGGCTGGAGTTCCTGCCTCCAGAGTTACAGTGACATGTATTACCTCATGCTATTTGTACTTTAATCATACTCTGCATTTTGTAGTTACTTCCCTTAGCACACCTTTATAGTCAGTAATATTACACCCAAAATCTGATTAATTACAATTTTAGAAGCATCTTTTCCACAGATGAACAACATCTGTGTGTGGATTTGGAGCATGAACTTTATATTTATTATCCACTGTGCAAAGGAAAGTAATGCACTGTTGATCAGAAAACAATGCATTAAAAAAAATCTAATCATTACTTACTTCCAGATGCCTTAATTTGTGCTTATTTTCCTGTGTATGCCTTTTGGTGTTCAATGAGAAGTCTCCAAAGCTAGTTAAAGCAACATATAATTTCAAATATATATTTTAATGAAAAGTTTTCTTTCCTCAATGGAACTGACCACTGCAGACTTTGCCAACATCGCCATGTAAATGTGAACTGTTCGTCGGAACTTTCTAAAAAATTCCAAATGTTGCAACATGTATGTAGATGAACTGACATCTATGTGTGCAATTGATTTTTTAGTGAGGAGGGGGAATATAACTTTTTTTTTTGCAGTAGAAAGCATTTAAACCCAAATGAATGGCCGTTGCTTGATCTGCTAATTCAGGGTATCCTTGCTCTGTTGTTTTCTAATGGTTTTTTCAAACTGTAGCTGGCCAGCTGAGCACTGACGACCTTAACTCACTGATTGCCCACGCCCATCGTCGCATTGACCAGTTGAACAAAGAACTGGCTGAACAGCATGTTCGGGAGAAGCAACGCATTGAAATTGCACTTGAGCACCAGAAACTGGAGAATAAGAGAACTTTGGAAATGGCAGTGACAAAAGCTCTGGAGCATTATCGATCAGAAAGGCTTCTGGAACAGGACAAAAAGGCAAGACTTCTGCCTAGTCATGCATTGGTTTTACTACTAAATATCTTGCATGCAAAATATTTGCAAATTACTTTTAACATTAATGTTAGTAATCAACATCGTCAATCAGACCACATTCATTGCTGGGTTGATATTGTGGAAAACTGGTCTAAAACTAAAGATAGGCACAAAAAGCTGGGTCAGGCAGCATCTCTGGTGAAAAGGCATTGGTGATGTTTCAGGTCGAGACCGTTCTTCAGACTGGGTCGGGAAAGGGAAACGAGAGATATAGAAGGTACATAGAACAAATGAATGAAAGATATGCAAAAAAGCAACAATGATCAAGGATAGGTGGGGTCCACAATGGTGCATTATTGGCAGTGGGGAAGGTGATAACGAGTTATATAGACAGTGAAACTCAACAGGACGACAGTGAAACTAGTGCGATGACTAGGGTGGGGGCTGGATGGAGAGAGAAGGGATGTAAGGGTTACTTGAAGTTAAAGATATCTATATCATATCGCTGGGTTGTAAGCTGCTCAAGCGAAATATGAGGTGTTCCTACAGTTTGTTTTGGACCTCACTCTGACAATGGAGGATGCCCAGGACAGAAAGGTCAGTATGAAAATAGGAAGGGGAGTTAGTGTTTGGCAATCGGAGGTCACGTAGGCCAAGGCTGCTTGTTGTGAGAACTTTGGAGCAGAATTACTTTACACATACAAGTACTCAGGAAATCTTTCACAGGGTTCTTCCCCCTTCTCAATTAAGGATCATGTGGGGCACTAAATGATCTCTTCTATGATTATGCAATTGATACAATACCAGGAGAAAAAAAGGGTGATTACTATTTTAGTAATTCATAGATACTGTTGGGTAACCTTCCTGATGTTCCATGATCCTTAACAATCCATTCCACAATCCTTAATAATCCAAGTTTGGTAGTTCTAAAACAATTTTCAAATGTTTCCCCAACCCAGGAATGATGCATTTCGGAAAATAGATGGGGGAAAAGGATTTTAACTAGTCCATCCAGTAAAATTAGATAATGCAAAGTAACATTGAGAGTAATAGGACACCAGGATAAAACCCAGCAGTATATTTAGATATCAGTTTGCAAAACATAGTTCTCTTTCTAAAGTTCAATATGTCTTGGTGCTTTGTACATTAAGCTACTATTTCAGTACTCACCATGAAGTACAGTGGCACTGTGTTCATTTCATATTCCTACACCACAAATGTCTACATTTTGCCGTCTGATAGGAAAAAAATAGAGCAGAATGTAATTTAGCCTTCAAGCCCATTTCGCCCCTCAATGAAATTGTGACAACCCTGTACACTAACCAGTTGGCCAATGTCTCTAAATAACCTTGGTGACAAATGTTTTTAAGCTTGGATTTTAAATTAGTAATTATCTAACTAAGCTTCAGTGCACAAAGTGCTGGAGTAACTCAGTGGGTCAAGCAGCATCTCTGGAGAAAATGGATACGTGATGTTTCTGGTCGTGCACCCTTCAGTCCTGAAGTGTTTGACAAAGTCCCAACCCGAAGCATCACCAATTCATATTCTCCAGAGATGCTGCCTGACCCACTGAGTTACTCCAACATTTTGTGTCTTTGTGTAAACCAGCGTCTGCTGGTTCTTTCTTTCCCATATTCAAGTGCCATTCATAGAAGCGTTACAAATTTATATCACCCTCGGCCTGTAGAAGTACTTTTAAATTTCGATCCTGAAAGGCACAGACTGATTCGGAAGAATCTGATTTTGCACAGGCACAGTCTGAGGATGGGTCTCGACCCGAAACGTCACCCATTCCTTCTATCCAGAGATGTTCCGCTGAGTTACTCCAGCATTTGGTGTCCATCTTCTGATTCTTAGATTATTCCCTCCAGTGTTAGATCCCAAACCTGTGGAAATGGTTTTGCCTTATCTACTACTTAATGTTTTGAACCCCCTCAATCAATACGCCCTTCTTTTACACCTTGACCTACTTTTTAGAAAATGTTGCCCTGGTTTATGTAACCGTGTAGTTTAAGTTTTGAGACCAGGGGCTTTGGATTCGGGAATCTAACTAGCATTCCTAACAAGGCAAATATGTCCTCCCCAAGCTATAGTACCCCGAATTGCTCAAAACTCTGTGGAGCTGCAGCGTATCTTTTTGCGTATCTTGTGTTTTAGTCCTCTAGATATAAAAGTCAGCATTTCTTAGACCTTTTGATCAATTTATGTGCTTGGCTTTTTAATAATCCAAGTGACATTGAACATTCAATACCTGCATTGAACAGGGGTGGCACAGCGGTAGAGTTGCTGCTTAACAGCGTCAGAGACCCGGGTTCGATACTGACTGCGGGTGCTGTCTGTACGGAGTTTGTACGTTCTCCCCGTGACCCGTGTGGGTTTTCTCCGAGATCTTTGGTTTCCTCCCACACTCCAAAGACGTACAGGCTTGTAGGTTAATAGGCTTGGTATAAATATAAATTGTCCCTAGCGTGTGTAGGATAGTGTTAATGTGCGGGGATCGCTGGTCGGTGTGGACTTGGTGGACAGAAGGGCCTGTTGCCACGCTGTATCTCTAAACTAAAACTAAAAGATGCTGTAAATCTAAGATAATTCTAAATTTAGCAAGCCAGGCAATGTTTCTAGAGATTGACATTTCAGGTTGCTGCTCTTCATCAGAACTTTCGATCTTTTCAGGTTGCCAAAATTATCGTCTTATTATTGGAAGGGGAGAGTTAAGAGTTCTGCAGTGAGTAATGCAAGGGGTTAGTTTTGCACTGTTCTTGTTAAGAGTGAAGGCGATATGGTACAACTGGAATGTTAACCTGGCTACCTAATCCTGTTATAACCGCATTGTTGGGTTAAACTATGTTATTGACAGTCATGGTAGAGATTACTTTGTTGTAAATAATATGTGTTTTGTTTCTAAAATCAGATTGAAGAAGTACGAGAAGTGATGGAGGTTGAGATGCGAACCCAACTCCGCAGGCAGGCTGGTGCTCACGCTGACCATTTGAGAGATGTATTGAGGGTTCAGGAACAAGAATTCAAAGGAAAATATAAGGAGGTAAATTTACTTTATTTCCATGGACATAGGCTGCCATTTCAGGCCATTGAATCTATGCTGGCTAACAAAGCAATCATAGTTTCTCACTTCTCTCCACATTACTATCAGCCCCGTCTAGAAACTGTCACTTACCTACACATTAGCAGCAACTTACAGTGCCAACAAACCAGCATTTGAGAGGTGAGAGGAAACTAAAACAGTCGGAGGCACAAAAAGTTACTCATGTTGTGGATGGTGAGGATAGTTTTGGGCTACATAATGATATTGATTGGCTGGTAGATTAACCAGAGCAATTGTAGATGACATTTAATCCTGATAAGTATGAAGTAATGTATTTTCGGAGGTCAAATAAGACAATAGACAATAGGTGCAGGAGTAGGCCATTCAGCCCTTCGAGCCAGCACCGCCATTCAATGCGATCATGGCTGATCACTCTCAATCAGTACCCCGTTCCTGCCTTCTCCCCATACCCCCTCACTCCGCTATCCTTAAGAGCTCTATCCAGCTCTCTCTTGAAAGCATCCAACGAACTGGCCTCCACTGCCTTCTGAGGCAGAGAATTCCACACCTTCACCACTCTCTGACTGAAAAAGTTCTTCCTCATCTCCGTTCTAAATGGCCTACCCCTTATTCTTAAAATGTGGCCCCTTGTTCTGGACTCCCCCAACATTGGGAACATGTTTCCTGCCTCTAATGTGTCCAATCCCCTAATTATCTTATATGTTTCAATAAGATCCCCCCTCATCCTAAATTCCAGTGTATACAAGCCTAATTGCTCCAGCCTTTCAACATACGACAGTCCCGCCATTCCGGGAATTAACCTAGTGAACCTACGCTGCACGCCCTCAATAAGCGTGAACATACCCAATAAATGTTGGGTCCCAGGGACTATTGAGGAACTGAGCACCTTGGTGTAAAAGTTAGATGGCAGCATAGGTGGATGTGGTAAAGAAGACATATAAGATGCTTTCAATACCCATGGCATTGAACATAGAGCAGGGAAGTTTGCTCTGGAGAGGATCAGAGGAGATTGACCGGGACATTGCTGTGTGGAATGTCTCAGTTGTGAGGAGAGACGGGATAGGCTGGAAGGCAAATGCAATGCTAGCATTTATTTCAAGAGGACTAGAATACAAAAACAGGGATGTAATACGGATGAATCCAGAAGTCTGAGGTGCAAAGGGACTTGGGAGTGCTGGGGCAGGATTCCTAACATTTAGACATCGAATCAGTAGTAAAGGCAAACGCAAAGCTAGCATTTATTTCAAGAGGGTTAGAATGCAAAAACGGGGATGTAATGCTGAAGGCTCTATAAGGCGCTGGTCAGGCTGCTTTTGGATTATTGTGAGCAATTTTGGGCCCCATATCTGAGGAAGTCTATGCTGGCTCTGGAGAGGATCCAGAGGAGGTTTATCAGAATGATTCGAGGAATGCGTGGTTAACATATGATGAGCGTTTGACGGCACTGGGCCTGTACTCGCTGAGTTTAGAAGGACCTCATTGAAATTTATCGAATAGTGAAAGGCTTGGATAGAGTGGATGTGGAGTGGATGTTTCCACTAGTGGGAGAGTCTAGGACTAGAGGTCATAGCCTCAGAATTAAACGACGTTCCTTTAAGAAGATGAGGAGTTCTTTCATCAGAGGGTGGTGAGTCTGTGACATTCTTTGGCACGGAAGGCTGTGGAGGCCAAGTCAGTGGATAATAATAATAATAATAATATTCATTTATTGTCATTGCAACGAGTACAACGAAATTAAAAAATAGCCAATCCTGACGGTGCGTACAAACATATATGCAATAAATGCAAAAACAAATAAATACATAAATACAATTAAATACAATTATATTAAGTACAAGATTTTTTAACGGTGTTGCCTAGTGCAAAGGTAGTGTTCAGTTCTCGTATGGCCCTGGGGTAAAAACTGTTCTTAAGTCTGTTTGTTCGGGATTTGATCGACCTGAAACGTCGACCAGAGGGCAGATGAACAAACAGACGGTGGCCGGGGTGGGATGGATCTTTTATTATTTTGCCTGCTCTACTGAGGCAGCGTAGTCTGAACAGGTGCTCCAGGGAGGGCAGTGAGCAGCCGATGATCTTCTGGGCCGTCGTGATGACCCTCTGAAGGGCCTTCCTGTCCTTTTCTGAGCAGCTGGCATACCATGTGGTTATACAGTATGCCAGCACACTCTCGATGGAGCAGCGATAGAAGGACAACATGAGCTTCTCCTGCAGGTTGGTTTTCCTGAGGATCCTCAGGAAGTGGAGTCTCTGCTGTGCCTTCTTTACTGTGGTGATGGTGTTGGTAGACCAGGTAAGATCCTCTGCGATGTGCGTACCCAGGAACCTGAAAGCTGGTACCCTTTCCACACAGACCCCATTGATGTAGAGTGGGTCGTAATCTCCACTGGTTTTTCTAAAGTCAATTATAAGTTCCTTTGTTTTGGAGGAGTTCAGGACCAGATTGTTCACTGAACACCATGCTGCCAACCTTTGGATTTCATCCCTATAGGCTGTCTCATCTCCTTCTGAGATGAGTCCAACCACAGTCGTGTCATCCGCGAACTTGATGATGGTGTTGGTGGGATGGGTGGGGGCGCAGTCGTGAGTGTAGAGGGAGTAAAGGATGGGGCTCAACACACAGCCCTGTGGTGAGCCGGTGCTCAGTGTAATGGTGGAGGAGAGGTGAGGGCCTATTTTGACGGTCTGGGGGCGGTTGGTCAGGAAGTCCTTGATCCATTGGCAGATGGTTTGGGAAAATCCAAGGTCGGAAAGTTTGGTGACCAGTCTGCTCGGGATGACCGTGTTAAAGGCAGAGCTGAAGTCGAGGAAGAGCATCCTCACATAGCTCCCCTGGTGTTCAAGGTGGGTCAGTGCAGTGTGAAGAGCAGTGTCGATGGCATCCCCTGTAGACCTATTTGCTCTGTAGGCAAACTGGTGTGGGTCGAAGGTGGGTGGGAGGCTGGCTTTGATGTGCTGCAGGACCAGTCTCTCGAAGCACTTTGTGATGACCGGTGTGAGTGCTACCGGACGGTAGTCGTTAAGACCGCTGATGACAGACTTTTTCGGCAGTGGGATGATTGTGGCGGACTTCAGGCAGGGAGGGATGGTGGATTTTAAAAGGGACAGGTTGAAGATTTTTGTGAAGACCTCAGATAATTGGTCTGCACATTCCCTCAGCACTCTGCCCGTCACACCATCGGGGCCTGCAGCTTTCCTGGGATTCACTGCTCTGAGCACGCGCTTAACATCATACTCCTGCACAGTGAAGGTGTTGCTGTCAGGTGCTGGAGAGGGTGTTATGTCTGCCACTGTAGCTTTCACCTCGAAACGAGCAAAGAAACAGTTAAGTTCCTCTGCCAGCGAGGAACTTAATAGATAGATAGATAGATTCTTGATTAGCACAGGTGTCAGGTAATGGGGAGAAGGCAGGAGAATGGGGTTAGGAGGTAGAGATAGATCAGCCATGATTGAATGGCAGAGGAGACTTGATGGGCCGAATGGCCTAATTCTGCCCTATCACTTATGACCTTATGATTTGTTTCCCTTGGAACAGAAAAGACTGAGAAGGATCTGATAGAGGGAAAAAAAGTGCAATGGTCAATATTCAGTAACCTCAGACTTTTTTCCTTGTCGTCAACGATAATAACGTGTGAGTTCTCGCATCATTCTTGTGACTGAAGAGGAGGTAATTAGTTGTCCCAGATTCGGTGCACTTGAGCCTAATTTTTGAGTATTCAGCTGTTAGCTAGGTGTACGTTAGTTGCCCCACCTTTAGTTTCCTTTTTTGTTTGAATCTGGTTTCCTTTGAAGCGATGCCACTGAACTCCTGAATTTGATACTACAATTATCAAACTGATTATAAATTAAACTTAGAATCGTGGAAACAGGCCATTCGGTCCACCGCCGACCAATGATCACCCCATATACAAGCACTATCTGACACACTAAGGATAATTGACAATTTTACCAAAGCTAATTAACCTACAAATCTATGTCTTTGAAATGTGGGAGGAAACCGGAGCACTCTGAGGAAACCCACACGGTCACAGGTAGAACATACAAACTCCGTACAGACTGCTCCTGCAATCAGGAATGAACCCGGGTCCCTGGTGCTGTCAGGTAGCAACACTGGCACTGTTAGGCTGCACCTTGTGTGTATTTTAGCTACAGGATTACATTTTAAAACTTCACATTAAACAGAGTGAATACTTAGTTTCCATAAAGTAAAGTAACCATAAAAAATAGGATCAAGACGGTCAGTCTTTTCCCCAGGATAGTGGTCTAAAACCAGAGGGCATAGAAGGAAAACATTTAAATGGGACCAGAGGGGCATCTTTTCCTCTTGGAGGGTGATGGGTAGTGAATGAAGTGCCAGAGGAAGTGGTTATAACAGTAAAGTTTAAACGACATTTGGATAGGTACAGGATAGAAAATATTTAGAGGGATACTGATAGACAACTTGGTCGGCACAGATGAATTAGACTCGGTGATTCTAAGATTAGGCCATCCAGCCCTGAAATTCCTCGAATTCCCAGCAATGGCCTGCACTCACTATTGTCCAGGTTGCAGCTTGCGGCATACATCTCAGCTGTGACCAGTCACACCACTCACCCCTGTCTGGCCATCACCAATCTTCATAGGTACTCACTCCACATTATGTGATTCATTGCTGGATTTGTGCCAGCCCAGCTGTGTTGTCAGCGATGAACTGTATATAATGCTTTAGTGAACATTTTAGCACTGCCTCCATTTATATTCCCTTTCTTTGGGTTTTAACCTGTATGCTAAGTAGCATACCAATGTGGTAGAATACTAATGGCAGTCATTATTTTCTGAAATTACAATTGAGACTGATCATGGAATTAAATTTTGATGTTCTGACAAATTGGTTTGAGTTAATTTGGCACAGATTAAAAAATGAAGCTCAGCAAATTTCTGTTTAAAATGTTAAAACCAATTTTGATTAGGTGACCTGTGTTTTTTGCTCCTTTCCCCATTCATTCGCTACATCAAAAACTAATTTGTCTAAAAAAAAAACCCAATTCCTGCCCACTCTAGGGAGTTCACTGGTCTTTCCGTTTTCACTCTTCCCGTAGCAAATGTAAAATCTCAGGTGAAAATATTTATTCAGGGCCAGCCAGTGCAATCTGCGCAGGTTTGTACAAGTTTCATGCCACTTCATCAGTTGTTTATTTTTTACTTAATAGGAGGTGCAACAGAAATTATCTGAATACGAGATTCAGTACAGACGTTTATCTCAGGAACAACTGGACAACTTCACCTTAGAGATGAATTCAGCTCATTCCAGACTGAAGGGTATTGAACAGGCAATGGAGAGTGAGTGATTACTTGTCATTCCACATATTTTGCCTATTTTTTGAAAAGCGTTTAGTAAGATGCATTCTAAAGTACAGAACAGTATGTTCCATGTTATGGACGGTTTGCATTTTTAAAACAAAAACATCTATATTGTGATTTTGTTTTTCTTAATGAGAATCTTTGAAAATTGACATTTGTTTCTTCCACATTACTCCTTGAAACAGAGTCAAGAAATATGGATTGTTCATATGTTGGTGAATTTGAGCTAATGAGGTGTTACATGGTTCACAGTTGCAGTTCAACTGTTTACAACATATATAGGAGAAAATATATTTTGTTCATAGCTTTATTCGTGGGGATCCTGTAGTTCAAATTTCTTGAATCATTTTGAGATGATGAGTAAGCATGTTGATAAGGGTGTACAGAAGATGTTGTCCAAGGCCTTTGGCAATATACTACTCGGTAGGCTGGTCTAGAAGTTTGAGCCCATGTGATCCTGAATAGGCTGGCGATTTGGATCTCATAAGTTCATAAAAGATAAGAGCAAAATTAGGCCATTTGGCCTATCGTCTACTCCGCCATTCAATCATGGCTGATCTATCTCTCCCTCCTAACCCCATTCTCCTGCCTTCTTAGAAGGATGAGAGGAGATCTTATCGAAACGTATAAGATTATTAAGGGGTTGGACACGTTAGAGGCAGGAAACATGTTCCCAATGTTGGGGGAGTCCAGAACAAGGGGCCACAGTTTAAGAATAAGGGGTATGCCATTTAGAACTGAGATGAGGAAAAACTTTTTCAGTCAGAGAGTTGTGAATCTGTGGAATTCTCTGCCTCAGAAGGCAGTGGAGGCCAATTCTCTGAATGCATTCAAGAGAGAACTAGATAGAGCTCTTAAGGATAGCGGAGTCAGGGGGTATGGGGAGAAGGCAGGAACGGGATACTGATTGAGAATGATCAGCCATGATCACATTGAATGGCGGTGCTGGCTCGAAGGGCCGAAAGGCCTCCTCCTGCACCTATTGTCTATAACCCCAGACACCTGTACTAATCAAGAATCTAATATTGGATCAAAAGGAACTTTATTTAAATTATGAATTTAATAATGAATGCTGTTGTTCTAAGAGGTTTGGTTGTCCTAATACAAGAAAACAAAGTTAGCTTTCAGAAATCAAATCTAGAGAAACCACATTAAACTTAATTCCAATGAAGTTTCTGTGATGGTCCATAATTCTCTGTAATTTCTTGCGGTCTTGGATGGAGCAATTCTCAAACCTTGTTGTGACGCATCCCGATAAAATGCTTTCAAGAAATGTCATTGGAATGAAATTTAATGTGGTTTCTCTCTGTAAATCCTATTGATATTTTGAGTGATTGCAACATTTTCAAATTATGGATTATTTCAAATATCTAGCAATGGAGGAATTTTCTTTTGAAGTAATTAAAAATACCAGGGTTTAAGTCAGTCAAGTCAAGTTTATTTGTCACAAGCACATACACGATGTGCAGTGAAATGAAAGTAGCAATGCCTGCAGATTGTGCACAAAAAAGAATTACAGTTACAGCATATAAATAAAGTTAATACAGTTAATACAGAGGAGACAAAATGTAGTCCCTGGAGTTATAAAAGTTAACAGTCCTGATGGCCTGTGGGAAGAAACTCCGTCTCATCCTCTCCGTTTTCACAGCGTGACAGCGGAGGCATTTGCCTGACCGTAGCATCTGGAACAGTCCGTTGCTGGGATGGTAGGGGTCCCTCATAATCTTACTTGCTCTCGATCTACACCTCCTGATGTATAGCTCCTGCAGGGGGGAAGAGTGTAGTTCCCATGGTTTCTGCCGAACGCACTACTCTCTGCAGGGCCATCCTGTCCTGGGCAGAGCTGTTCCCAAACCAGACTGTGATGTTGCCGGACAGGATGCTCTCTACAGCCCCAGAGTAGAAGCAATGAAGGATCTTCAGAGACACTCTGAATTTCCTCAGCTGTCTAAGGTGGTAAAGGCGCTGCTTTGTCTTACCCACCAGTGCGGCAATGTGTGTTGTCCATGTCAGATCCTCTTTGATGTGGACTCCCAGGTATTTAAAACTGCTCACCCTATCCACAGTAGACCCATTTATCTCCAGTGGCGTGTACGTCCTTGGATGTTGAGCCCTTCTAAAGTCCACAATCAGCTCCTTAGTTTTTGTGACATTCAAGAGGAGGCTATTGTCCTGACACCAGAGTGCCAGATCAGCCACCTCCCCCCAGTAGGCCTTCTCATCGTTGTCGGAGATCCGGCCCACCACCAGTGTCATCAGCAAACTTGATGATGGAGTTTGAGCTGAACCTGGCCACACAGTCATGTGTGTACAGGGAGTACAGTAGGGGGCTAAGGACACAACCCTGGGGGGATCCTATGTTCAGGGTGAGGGGGTTGGATGTGTGTTCCCCCATCCTGACCACTTGGGGCCTGGTGGTGAGAAGGTCCAGGACCCAGGTACACAGAGGGGTGCTAAGCCCCAGTTCCAGCAGCTTCTCAACCAGTCTGGTGGGGACTATGGTATTGAAAGCTGAACTAAAGCCAATAAACAGCATCCTCACATAGCCCCCCTGGCTGTCCAGATGAGAGAGAGCGGTGTGTAGAACCTGGAAGACCGCATCATCCGTGGACCTGTTCGGACGGTATGCGAACTGTAGTGGGTCCATGTTGGGAAGAAGGACAGCGCAGATGTGCTTCTTGACTAGTCTCTCGAAGCATTTCATGACAACCGAGGTGAGGGCCACCGGTCGGTAGTCATTTAAACAAGCTGGAGAGGCATTCTTTGGCACCCGTACAATGATGGATCTTTTGAAGCATGCAGGGACCACGGACTTGGCCAACGAGAGGTTAAATATTGTGGTGAGCATTGGAGCAAGCTGAGTAGCACAAGACTTTAGTACTCGCCCAGATATACCATTTGGGCCTCCAGCTTTCCTTGTGTTCACACGCGTCAGAGCCCTCCTCACGTCGTGCTCGGACACCGAGAATGTGTGCACATCCCCAGCGGTGGATCCCCCTCCAGCCTCGCTAGCCAGCGCCCTGTCGGTGTGGTTTTTAGACGGCGAGCTAGGGGTGATGTTACCCGTCTCGAACCGTGCTTAAAAAGAGTTCAGGTTGCAATTGGGGAAATACAAAAAAAGATCCATTGGAGAAGCCCAGAACAAGCGGGGATTGATGAAATTATAGCTGAATCTTTTGGGACTAAAAATACACAATGTTGGAGATATTGGCTTGGGTAGAGGACATTGAGCTTTGTTTGCTCACAAGAGATGGCAGGCAGCGTGGCAAAAACTAGCAATAGTTAAGAGAAATGCAAGATGAAACCGAGGATTTGTAAATGTCAGAGCAGAAGAACAGAGGTTAGAAGGAACCAAAAATCAGAAATCCAATTACTGGAGTTATGATTACAGTTCTGATCACTCACTGATATGGAATATCGACCATTGTGTTTTAAATGGGATGAGAAGTGGTGGGTGCACATAAACGCCAGCCTCCACACACAAAACTCTCCCCAACCATTATATAACTGTTGAAAATATGACCATTCAAACTATATTGTTTATTTGAACATTGTTGTTGCATTTACAGATATTTAAAAAATACCTAAGCTTTTCAGTACATTGACCCTCAATAAGTGAATAATATTGTCTCGTTCCAGGTCATTCTATCGCAGAAGAGGAGGCTAGAAAGGCACATCAACTTTGGCTCTCTATTGAAGCTCTGCAGTATGCACTGAAAACGTCCTCTGGTGATAGCCCGACAGAACCCCTACAGAATGCTGTGGAAGCCATTGCAAAGAGCTGTGGTGATGATAAGTTCACCCAGGCTTTAGCTGGAGCTCTTCCCCAAGAGTGCCTGTCCCGTGGGGTGTACAGTGAAGAAGCATTACGCCACCGATTCTACACAGTACGGAAAATAGCAAGGCGCGTGGCCATGATAGACGAGACGAGAAATAGTCTGTTTCAATACTTCATCTCTTATCTGCAGTCCGTTCTATTAATGGAGCCCCGAGTCGCAAAGCCTCCTGAGGAACTTCACCTTGAAGACCTGGACACATTTAAACTATTATCATATGCCTCATTCTGCATTGAACATGGCGACCTGGAGCTTGCAGCTAAATTTGTGAACCAGCTTCGTGGAGAATCGAGAAGGGTAGCACAAGATTGGCTGACAGAAGCTCGTCTAACCCTGGAAACGAAGCAAATAATAGAAATCCTTTCAGCTTATGCCAATGCAGTGGGTTTGGGTACCACACAAGTAGAATAATTCAACAGAAGGCAGGCCACAGACCTTACTACGGCAGAAAAATGGACTTCAACCCCATAAGCACTATTCTGTAAGCACTATTACTGACTTCACTGTTCCAGTGTAATTCCAGCCAATGGTACAATGAAGTAAAATGTTGGAATGTGTCTGTAATTTGGTATAATAGTTTTATGGATTGGACTTTGTATTTGAACCAAATAATCATTTCAGCTCAATGTATGTTGATTTTCTTCCCCCTTCGGATGCATATCAATAAAACCAAATTAAACACTGACTGGCAAGTTTAATGTTGATGTTTTCATAAACATGGAATTACTAGATTATGTGGTAGTGATGTCTCACCTGAATTCTGAGCCTGCTCTGAAGAACCAGCTCGGGTTGGCATAATTTGCATAGGTTACCTTTTGCATTGACTTGTAAATGAATTATTTGCTCTGCAAATGGCTCTCTTTGGGTTCAACTTTCCCTGAGTCACAGGGTGGTACAGTGTGGAAACAGGCCCTTCGGCCCAACATGCCAACACCGGCTAACATGTCCCAGCTACATTAGTCCCACCTACCTGCGTTTGGTCCATATCCCACCAAATCTGTCCTATCCATGTCTATTAATGTACCTGTCTAACTGTTGGGATAATCCCTGCCTCAACTACCTCCTCTGGTAGCTTGTTCAATACATACACCACTGTTTGTGTGAAAAAGTTACCACTCAGATTCCTATTCTTATCTTTTCCCCTTCACCTTAAACCTATGTCCCCTGGTCCTCAATTCACCTACTCTGGGCAAGAGACTCCATGCATCTACCTGATCTATTCCTCTCATTAATTTTTTACACCTCCATAAGATCACCCCTCATCCTCCTGCGCTCCATGGAATAGAGTCCCAGCCTACTCAACCTCACCCGAAAGCTCAGACTCGCTAATCCTGGCAACATCCTCGTACTCACCTTGAGGGCTGTTGAGATGTTCAACATCTTCAAGGTGAAATCCAAAGAGACGTTGCTTTGTTTAAGGTAAAGTTTCTCAATAAGGATTTGAATGTTGATCTTTTAAGGATAAATAGCACATAAGGTCTTCAAATAAGCTCATCAAAATTAATTCTCAGGACGACACCTAACAGTTCTGAGTTTAGTTTCTTCCAATCAACCCAAATGGTAATTACAGACCATCTGCTTATGCACATCGTATTTACACCTTCCCTGCTTAAACATTTCAGAGCAAAGGGTAAAATGCATTTCCAGATGACAGAAATTCAACTGAGAGGCTTTAGTTTTCCTTGCTCAAGAAGCTCGTGTTTAAAAAGTAAACTTTTTTTTATTTTGTGGATAGCAATTACATGGAGTGAAAAGTAAGTGAAACTTTGGCAGCTACTACATATTCCAAAGTGATGATGCATGTAGTCGTTTTCCTTTGCAGAACTAACATCTCTCACAATGAATCTCTTTTAGGTTCATTCTGCTGAAATCTATATTCTGCACTCTGTATCTTCCCCATTGCTCTACCTATTGTACTCGAATTTGACTTGACTGCATTTATGTATAGCATTATCTGATTGGATAGCATGCAAAACATAGCTTTTCACTGTACCTCAGTACACGTGACAATAATAATAAACCTAAATCTTTAACTGGTCCAGCAGCACTTTAAATTGATTACATGTTTTATTATATATTAATTTTTCTTTCTATTGTATCACTTTAGACTGGGAGTTTTCTTTAGATAATAGTAGAATCAAGTCTTGCCAACAGTCTGTCCTTTCTTCTTTTTATTATTTTTAATATGTGTTGAAAAGTATGTTTTAGTGTTCCTTGGTTTGTTTTATGTGGGGGGTTGGGAGAAACTTTTTGTTCAATCTCTTACCTCAACAGAGATGCGATTTTTTTTTTTCCGTATCGTATCTCCGTCCCCACTGCGGCCTAACATTGTGGAATTGGCAGCCTTTCCTGGAGACCGATCCGGCGCTCCAAGCCGCGGGAGTCTACGGGATTTTAACATCGCGGAGCTTGTGATCCCATTGCCGGAGATTGAAGGTCCAACAACGCGGGGCCTGTGGACTTTAACATCGTGAAGCCCGTGGTCTCTGGTAAGAAGAGGCCGACTCGAGAGCTCCATGCTGCAGAGAGAGTTTCAACCGCCCCGACGCGGGAGTTTCGATCACCCCGACGGGGGCTTCGATCGTCAGCTGCGGGGGCTTTGATCGCCACGACTGTGGATGGTCTGACTGCCCCGACCGAGGGAGAACAATAGGAAGAAGTTTGAACTTTATTGCCTTCCATCACAGTGAGGAATCCACTGTGGTGGATGTTTATGTTAACTTTTATGTGGCTGTGTGTCTTGTTGCTTTTCACATAGTATTGCTGCATGGTAACTCAAATTTCACTGTACCTTAATTGGTACAGTGACAATAAACTGACCATGAAACCTTGAATAAGTACAAGTGAACTAAATCAGTTAGCTAAAGAGTCACATGCCGATTAAAATTTCTAAAAGCAAATGTTACACTTTGCACCACACATTGTCATCAAGTACTAAAGCACTAGTTCCTTTACTGCCAGAGTGGGCTGAACATGGAAGAAAGCAAATGTAGTCATAAGTGATAGTAGAATTAGGCCTTTTGGTCCATCAAGTCTATTCCACCATTCAATCATGGCTGATCTCTCCCTCCTATCCCCATTGTCCTGCCATCTCCCCATAACCTCTTTGACATCTGTACTAATCAAAAATCTATGCCTTAAAAATATCCACTGACTTGGCCTCCACAGCCTTCTGTGGCAAAGAATTCCAGACTCACGACCCTCTGACTAAAGAAATTTCTCCTCTACTTCCTGAACAAACGTCCTTTAATTCTGAGGCTATGGCCTCTAGTCCTAGACTCAAGCACTTGTGGAAACATCCACTCTATCCAAGCCTTTCACTGTTCTGTATGTTTCGATCAGGTCCCCCCTCATTCTTCTAAACTCCAGTGAGTACAGGCCCAGTGCCAACAACGCTCATCATAGGTTAACCTACTCATTCCTGGGATCATTCTTGTAAACCTTCTCTCGACCCTCTCCAGAGCCAGCACATCCTTCCTAAGATATGGTGCCCAAAATTGCTCACAATATTCCAAATGCGACCTTACCAGCACCTTATAGAGCCTCAGCATTACATCTCTGTTTTTGTATACAAGCCCTCTTGAAATCATTGAGTTTGCTTTCTTTACTACCGATTCGACTTGCAGATTAACTTTTTGGGAATCCTGCACCAGCACTCCCTTTGCACCTCAGATTTCTGGATTCTCTCCCCATTTAGAAAATAATCTATGCCTTTATTCCTACCACCAAAATGTTACACTTTGTTACATTATATTTCACTTGCCACTTCTCTGCCCACTCTCCCAACCTGTCCAAGTCCTTCTGCAGTGTCCCTGGTTTATCTGCACTACCTGCCCTTCCACCTATCTTCGTATCATCCACAAACTGGGCCACAAAGCCTTCAATCCCCTTGTCCAAATCATTAATATACAACATGCTCAGGCAGCCCTTGCTGTTGAATTTATCAGCTATGTGGACAAATCTACTTTCATCTTACCAGTTGAAAGAGCGCTAATAATGAAAATAGAATTTACCTACGTATTTAAATATGGACACAAACTGTAACTCAACGGGTCAGGCAGCATCTCTGGAGAACTATGGATTGGTGATATTTCGGATCAGGACCATCATTCAGACTGATTGTAAGGGGATGGGGAGGCCAATTGACCACCCGTCTTTGGGATATAGGAGGAAACGGGAGCACTTGAAGGAAACCCATGCAGTCACGGAGAACATGCAAACTCCACACAGGTCAGCTTCAAATCTGGGTTTTGGTTGCTGAGAGGCAGCAGCTTTACCAGCTGTGCTACCCTTAATTGACAAAAGGACCAGATGGCAAAAGTTACAGCAATTTATAATAATGACATGCATTGCCCATTAGATTGGTGTAAGATTTAAGGTTAGATTTTATTGCTTTCCATCACAGTGAAGAATGTGGGGAATCCACTGTGGTGGATGTTTATGTTAACTTTTATGTAGTTGCGTGTCTTTTTGCTTTTTTTAGTATGGCTGTATGGTAAATCGAATATCACTACCTTAATTGGTACATGTGACAATAAAAGACCTTTGAAGTCTTTCACTTTTATGTTATTTTCCTACATATTTTAGCAACCTCAAACTGTGTAGGAAAGAATCTATAATGCTTGTTTCTTGAAACTTAAAAGTTCCATAGTATTTCCATTTTCTTTTTTAAAGCTCCATTAGTAAAGGTAACCTAGTGCTTCTGTATATGGTATATAGACAATAGACAATAGGTGCAGGAGTAGGCCATTCAGCCCTTCGAGCCAGCACCGCCATTCAATGCGATCATGGCTGATCACTCTCAATCAGTACCCCGTTCCTGCCTTCTCCCCATACCCCCTCACTCCGCTATCCTTAAGAGCTCTATCCAGCTCTCTCTTGAAAGCATCCAACGAACTGGCCTATAAAGGAAAACTAATCAATTTTATTTATTCAAATAACTTAATTGGAGAATGGTTTATTTCTTTTTTTAAAAAATTATCATTCAAACATGTCCACGTATTTAATTTAGTTTTTATAATTTATACACTTCAATGATTTTAAATATCTGATTATCAGTAATCAACAACATTCAACAGCAAGACAATGAACAAGTAGAATTTAACACTTGCATGCTGTCAAAAGACCAAGGTGGGCTGGAGTGGGGCTTCAGACCAGAGTGGGACCAGTATGAAGCCTGGTCACTTTTTGTGGACCCTATTCTGTAGGAAGGTTGTGTTGTTAGACTGTACCCAACCAGGAATGTGACAAATAATTCATTATGTTTCAGACATGCCCATGTTAGCTGTAGGGTTTCTAGCCTCTGACTGGCTCTGGTAGCTACAATATTTATACAACTTATCCAGTTGAGTTTCTGGTACTGATAATCTCCAGGGTATTGATGGCAGAGAGCAATAATAATGCTAAGGAATGTCACAAGGTGGTGGATAGTTTTTGTTGTTGTTTGCAATAGTCATTGCCTGGCCTTCCTGAATGGCGACCAAGTCTTGGTGTATGTATTTGTTGAACAAAAAGAAAACAGGCCAGCATTTGAGTGGGTTGTTGGTGAACAGATGTTGGCGAGCACTCTCCATGATGAATAAAGAACAAACTTTTATTTGTTCGTTACCTCATTTAAACTTACAGAATAATGAAAGGCATAGAGTGGATGTGGAAAGGATGTTTCCACTGGTGGGAGAGTCTAGGATTCTGAGGTCAACCTCAGAATTAAAGGGTGCTCTTTTAGAAAGGTGAGGAGGAACTTCTTTACTCAGAGGATAGTTAATCTGTGGAACTCATTGCCACAGAGGGCTGTGGTGGCCGTCAGTGGATATTTTTAAGGCTGAGTCAAGTAATTAGAACGGGTGTCAAGGGTTATGGGGAGAAGGAAGGAAAATGGGATTAGGTGGCAGAGATTAGCCATGATCGAATGGCAGGCTTGATAGGCTGAATGGCCTAATTCTACTATAACGGGAATAATAAATGAAATTGAATATTTCTAGCTCTTTGCAAACAATTTCCAACATGGCAGATACCATCTGTATGAAAGTTTCATAGTTCATACATGTTTAGGAGCAGAATTAGGCCATTCGCCCCTTCAAGTCTATTCCACCATTCAATCATGGCTGATCTATCTTTCTCTTTCAACCCCATTCTCCTGCCTTCTCCCCGTGACCCTAATTACTAATTAATTTTGCCAGAGTTTGGCCAGACAGGTGCCAATGTTTAAAATAGGCCTTTGAATCTGCATCTTCCAACCAAGGAAAAGTAATTCATCGCAGATTGATACTTCCTTGAACTGGAGGTGCAAGTGCGGGAATGTGTGTGTTCTTCAATGTCATATTGCTTATTACCATTTCGTACATCCTTAAAATGTAAACCACTTGCAATTTTTCAGTTTATTTTTCTTCATGTAGCCACACCTGTGCAAAAGTCAGTCATGTTCCACATGCTGTTCTGTACCACATGAAGCCACAATAAATACAAGGCTACTCTCCTCAGTCCCTCATCATGGATTTAAGACACCACATGCTGGATCCAAGACAAGTTATTCGTGATCACTATCACTTTCACTGCTGCTGCTACTACTGCTGCTGCTGCTGGCATCCAGCTCTTCCAGGGACCTCCTGTTGATATGGGGAGAAATAAAAAGCACAATTATACTTTGTAAGAAGCATCAACTAACTGAAATATACAGTAAAAATTTGATTGTCCATCATCTATTTGGAACTCCTGCTCTTTCCCACACTCTCTGAAACTCATAGCAGCCCCTCCACACCCTTAAAATACCAGGTACACATGAAACAATTATAATACTGTCCAACATCTAAAATTAAAGTTGGGGTACAAGTAATAAAATCCAATATTTCAGAAAATCTCAGGCCAGCATCAAAGTCCCAAACAGAGGAGTTTTACTGTATTCTCAATAAAGCCTTCCAGTACACAATGCATAACAGGCTAGTCCAGGGATTGATACAAGTTACAGGTGGATAAATCAAACTATTCCAAGGAGACAGGATTACCTTTCTTCTTCAGTCAGGTCAAAGTCAGTCGTCACCCTGTTCAAGAACTCTGCTGTTGCAGGTAGGCTGAAGGAACCAGCAAGTTTCACCAAGTCCAGAGCCAAAGCCTTGTTGCTGCTTTCCTTCGCATGGTTCAGGAACTCATCTAGTAGACCTTTGCTGAGTAAAAATGGGGAGATTGAAGACAATCCATAAAAGCTCTTCTGTGAAATGTCAGGACATAAGACTTCTATTTTGAAACTGAAACATCATGACGACATGATCATTAATGCAGACAGCTTACCTTGGAACTCTATTATTTGCTTTAAAAAGTGGCAGCATCTCCCTAGAGTCAAAGATAACAAGTCATTGAACATAACACCAGCAAAATCACATGCTGATCATAGGTTAGTTTATTGTCATGTGTACCAAGGTACAGTGAAAAGCTTTTGTTGCTTGCTAACCAGTCAGCGGAAAGATTATACATGATTACAATTAAGCCATCCAGCGTACATGATAAATGGAGTAACATTTAGTGCAAGATAAAGTCCAATAAAGTTTGATTTAATATAGTCCGACAGTCTCCAATGAGGTAGATAGTAGCTCAGGACCACGCTCTAGTTGTTGATTGAATAGTTTAGATGCCAGATAACAGCCAGGAAGAAACTCGGGAATTCTGCTGCAATGTATATTCAAGGCTGATTATGTTCTGTTTTAACCAACCATTATTACAAAGCAGCCTTTGTTAGGCATTAATTACTCCTCATAATATTTACCACGCATCTCGAGTCTTCCCTCCTCTCAGTATCAGAGCAGTCACATTGCCCAAAGATGTAGCTGTCCATTGTAGGTTATATTGCTGGTTCTGCTTATAGTTAGACATGATGTTCACGGCTGTGTCGGCAAAGGCTACTTGCAACTGTAACGAGATTAAACGGCTGATTTAATTTCCTGTAGAAAGTATACTGGGAATATCAACATCCTTCTCTACCGCAATGTTAACATAGAAACATAGGAAATAGGTGCAGGAGTAGGCCATTCGTCCCTTCGAGCCAGCACCGAGCACCGCCATTCAATATGATCTAAAATCAGTACCCCGTTCCTGCCTTTTCCCCATATCCATTGATTCCTTTACGCCGAAGAGCCAAGTTCTAACTCTCTCTTGAAATTTGGGAAACAGATTGTGATTGAGATTTTGGTAGATATGACTAAAATGAACCAAACCATGCAGATCTCTTCATTGTTAGATAGGAGACCTTACTTCATGCTTGACTCGATATCAAGCAAATAACTTCCAAAGAATTCTTGCTATTGAGGGAGTGCAGCGTAGGTTCAAGAGGTTAATTCCCGGGATGGCTGGACTGTCATATGTTGAAAGAATGGAACGACTGGGCTTGTATTCATTGGAATTTAGAAGGATGAGATGGAATCTTATTGAAACATAAGATTATTAAGGGATTGGACAGGCTAGAGGCAAGAAACATGTTCCCGATGTTGGGGGAGTGTAGAATCAGGGGCCACAGTTAAGAGGAAGGCCATTTAGAACAGAGATGAGGAAAAACCTTTTCACCCAGAGTTGTGAATCTGTGGTATTCTCTGCCTCAGAAGGCAGCGGAGCCTGCTTGCAAGAGTTAGATAGAGCTCTTAAAGATAGCTCTATCTTTAAGATAGATTTTAAAGGGATATGGGGAGAAGGCAGGAGCAGGGTACTGATTGTGGATGATGACCCATGATCACAGTGAATGGTGGTGCTGGCTCGAAGGGCCGAATGGGCCTTCTGCTGCACCTATTGTCTAATTTTGCAAAAGGGAGTCAATAAAGCCTCGGTTTCGGTTCTTCTGCTTGATCTTTAGACTAATCGTCCCATGCCCATATACATGCTCTGCGATTTCACCTTAATTTGTACATGTGCCATCCTAATTACTTGTTCCACTGTTCCTATAGAGCCCTGATAATTGTGCCAAGACCATCATAGAAACATAGAAAATAGGTGCAGGAGGAGGCCATTCGGCCCTTCGAGCCAGCACCGCCATTCATTGTGATCATGGCTGATCATCTACAATCAGCAACCTGTGCCTGCCTTCTCCCCACATCCGTTAATTCCACTAGCCCCTAGAACTCTATCTAACTCTTTAAAACTCATCCAGTGAATTGGCCTCCACTGCCTTCTGTGGCAGAGAATTCCACAAACTCACAACTCTCTGGGTGAAAAAGTTTCTTCTCACCTCAGTTTTAAATGGCCTCCCCTTCATTCTTAGACTGTGGCCCCTGGTGCTGGACTCCCCCAACATTGGGAATATTTTTCCTGCATCTAGCTTGTCCAGCTTGTCTAGCTGGCTTTTATAATTTTATACGTCTCTATAAGATCCCCTCTCAACCTTCTAAACTCCAGTGAATACAAGCCCAGTCTTCCTTCAATCACCAATCATGATGCCAATTCTATGCTATTCTGTTCCATGCTGCTGAAAAGCATTGAGCATCATGCCTGTCCATTGGTTAGTCTTCCACATGGTCATATTGCAATAGTACCTGTCTCAACTACCTCCTCTGGCAGTTTGTTCCCTACATCCACCATCCTTTGTGTTAAAAAAGTTACCCCTCATGTTCCCATTAAACCCCCACTCACATTAAATCTGTCTTTTGGTTCTCGATTCCCTCACTCTGGGCAGAAGACTCTGCGTTTACCCTATCCATTCCTCTCATAATTTTGTACACCTCTATAAGATCAACCCTCATCCTCCTGTGCAACAAGGAAGAAATCCAAGCCTGCTCAGTTCAGTTTATTGTCACATGTACCGAGGTGCAGTGAAAAGCTTTTGTTGTGTGTTAACCAGTCAGCGGAAAGACAATACATGATTACAATCAATGCATTTGCAGTGTATAGATACATGATAAGGGAATAATGTTTAGTGCAAGGTAAAACCAGCAAGGTCCGATCAAGGATAGTCCAAGGGTCATCAAAGAGGTAGATAGTAGTTCAGCACCGCTCTCTGGTTGTGGTAGGATGATTCAGTTGCCTGATAACAGCTGGGAAGAAACTGTCCCCGAATCTGGTGGTGTGCGCTTTCACACTTATTTACCATGTGCCTGATGGGAGAGGGGAGGAGAGGGATTGCCAGGATGCGGCTAGTACTTGATTAGTCGCCAGGATTGGCTTGACTTCCCAAAATCCAATACTTCATACTTATAACTTGTCTAGAAATATATCTTTATTGACAACAGCAGTGAATTGTGGAAGCTGTGTGTAGTGCCACTGATATTGCAATTAATGCTCCTAACTGGAATTGAAATTCTCTGCCTCCATGTTTTGAAATATTACGTGAGCATTCATATCATTAATATCCACATCCATAAAATGCAGTTTTTTTCCCGGATTGGCGAGTCTTGTAACCATAGTTATATTTGGGCACTCTTACTTAGACCATATGCAACAAAGCACAAGGTTTCCAGTGAGTTCAGTCTGTAAATAGGTTAGGCTCATGGAATTGCAGATGCTGGAATCTTGAGCAAAACACAAAGTACCAGAGGAACTCAGCGGGTCAGGCAGCATCTGTGTAGGGAACGGCAGGAGTGTGATTCATTCTTTATTATGCTCAACTCCTCCCTATAGCTCAATCCCTCAAGCCCTAGCAACATCCTGGTAATTTTTTTCTGAACCGTTTCATCACTAACCACATCACTGACCCAGAACTTCCAATTAGAAAGAAAATTAAACACACTTTTTTTACTTCACCACTTGCTCACCAGCCATTATCATCTCCAACTTCAAAGAAAATCTCCCCTCAAATTTTTCCACCTTTGTTTTTGGATACATCCATCTCTTTGGAGGATATTTTCCCATCTGTGTCGAACATGATGCCAAGACCAACTCATCTATCTGTACCTAATCCATATCCCCACCATTCCCTGCATATCCATCTGCCTATCCAAAAGTCTCTTAAATGCCACTATTGCATCTGCCTCCACCACCAAAACTGCAGCGCATTCCAGCAGTCAACACCTTCTGTTAAAAAACACGTCTCCTTTAAAACTTTGCCCCCTTCACATTAAAGCCATTCCCTCTAGTATTTGATACTTCCATCCTGTGAAATTTCTTTCTACCCTATCATAATTTTATATACTTCTCAGATCGCCCCTCAACCTCCAGCATTCTAGCGAAGACAATCCAAGCCTATCCAACTTCTCCCTGTAGTTAATACCCTCTGATCTTGGCATCATTCTAATAAACCTCCTCTGCACCCTTTCCAAAGCCTCCCCATCCTTCCTGTAAAAGGGTGACCAGAACTACACGCAATACTCCAAACGCGGCTTAAGCAAAATCCTATAAACCTATATCACGACTTCTTGACTCTTGTACTCAATGCCCCAACCTGTCAAAGCAAGCACACCATATGCCTTCTTTACCACTCTCTATTTGTGTTGCCACTTTCAAGGAGTTATGGTCTTAGACCCCAAGATCCTTCAATCAATGCTGTTTAGGGACTTGCCATTAATTGTATATAGAATTAAGTTATTAGTTTGATGCAATCTCTGCATTTTTCTTTTAGCAGTTTGTAATCTTCAATCTTTTGGGCTGTGGTTTAGTCAGTATATTCTGAATATGCTGTTTTCAGAATTGTTTGCTATCTTCAATATTGGAGTCGGTTTATTATTGTCACATGTATCTAGATACTGTGAAAAACTTTGCAAGGTCTTGTGCCAGGTGCTTTCCCCGGTGATTAGTGGAGATGGGTGTAGTCCTTCACATTCTGGCATTCCTTTCTGCAGAACCTTTTGGGCACAAACACAAACTGATGTGTGAAACTGCCCATGTTACTGGGAGTACAGTTTCAGCAAGAGATCCTTCTTACTGTTGCCTAGTTTTGGCTCGAAGGTTTGATCGGCAGGTGGGGCAGTGGTAGAGTTGCCGCCTTACAGCGCAGGAGAGCTGGGTTCGATCCTGACTGTGTGTGCTGTATGTATGGAGTTTGTACATTCTCCCAGTGACCTTCATGGGTTTTCTCTGAGTGCTCTCCGGTTTGCTCTCAAACTCCAAAGACATACAGGTTTGTAGGCTAATTGGCTTTGGTAAATAGAAAATAGACAAAATAGACAATAGGTGCAGGAGTAGGCCATTCAGCCCTTCGAGCCAGCACCGCCATTCAATGCGATCATGGCTGATCACTCTCAATCAGTACCCCGTTCCTGCCTTCTCCCCATACCCCCTCACTCCGCTATCCTTAAGAGCTCTATCCAGCTCTCTCTTGAAAGCATCCAACGAACTGGCCTCCACTGCCTTCTGAGGCAGAGAATTCCACACCTTCACCACTCTCTGACTGAAAAAGTTCTTCCTCATCTCCGTTCTAAATGGCCTACCCCTTATTCTTAAACTGTGGCCCATTGTTCTGGACTCCCCCAACATTGGGAACATGTTATCTGCCTCTAATGTGTCCAATCCCCTAATTATCTTATATGTTTCAATAAGATCCCCCCTCATCCTTCTAAATTCCAGTGTATACAAGCCCAATCGCTCCAGCCTTTCAACATACGACAATCCCGACATTCCGGGAATTAACCTAGTGAACCTACGCTGCACGCCCTCCATAGCAAGAATATCCTTCCTCAAATTTGGAGACCAAAACTGCACACAGTACTCCAGGTGCGGTCTCACCAGGGCCCGGTACAACTGTAGAAGGACCTCTTTGCTCCTATACTCAACTCCTCTTGTTACGAAGGCCAACATTCCATTGGCTTTCTTCACTGCCTGCTGTACCTGCATGCTTCCTTTCATTGACTGATGCACTAGGACACCCAGATCTCGTTGAACTCCCCCTCCTCCTAACTTGACACCATTCAGATAATAATCTGCCTTTCTATTCTTACTTCCAAAGTGAATAACCTCACACTTATCTACATTAAACTGCATCTGCCATGTATCTGCCCACTCACACAACCTGTCCAAGTCACCCTGCAGCCTTATTGCATCTTCCTCACAATTCACACTACCCCCCAACTTAGTATCATCTGCAAATTGTAAATTGTCCCTAGTCTGTGTACGATAGCGTTAGTGTGCGGGGATCGCTGGTCGGCGTGGACTCGGTGGGTTGAAGGGCCTGTTTCCACGCTGTATCTCTAAACTAAACTAAATTGCGAATTCTGTGCTAACTGGACAAACTAAAAACCAAGTTCACCGATACCCTTAGCATGCTTCAGAATGCTGGTTTTATTTCTGTTGGGTCAAGGCCACAATTTCCCATGAATGGGGGATAATCACCACCACAAATGATATAGCAGGTTACCAGCAGTCACATAGAGAAACTCCAGTAATAAAGATCACTATCAGTATCGCATGCACTTCAATCAGCTTGCAGATCATCCACTTTCACTATTTTAATTGACTCGACATCTCAAAGTATTCCTCTGTGCTTATAAAATGAGATGTTCATCAAACATATTACACTGTAATTATTGCTACAGTTTGAGAATTAAATTAAAAGCCCACAAATGCCCCACATCGAGTGGATGTGGAGAGGATGTTTCAACTAGTGGGAAAGTCTAGCACCAGAGGGCACAGCCTCAGAATAAAAGGACGTAGCTTTAGAAAGGAGGTGAGGAGGAATTTCTTTAGTCAGAGTATGAATATGTGGAATTCATTGCTACAGACGGCTGGGGAGGCCAAGTCAATGGATATTTTTCATGGTGGAGATTGGAAGATTGATTAGTATGGGTGTCAGGGGTTATGGGGAGAAAGCTGGAGAATGGGGTTGAAAGGGAAAGATAGATCAGCCATGATTGAATGGTGGAGCAGATGTGATAGGCCGAATGGCCTGATTCTGCTCCCATCACTTATGAATTTATGACATGAACATCCATTGAGGCCCCACATTGTGGAGCATCTCTTCCATGGACCGCCCATGGGGCTGCACGGTAGCGCAGAAGTAGAGTTGCTGCCTTACAGTGCCAGAGATCCGGATTTGATCCTGACTGGGTCAAATGGCTTAATTCTGCTCCTATATGAATCTATAAATGTCAATGATCTCAGGAACTTTCCTTACCTCTGGACTGTGTCTGTCCCGACCCATTAGCTCCAGCACCTCCTCCACAAGATCCTGCTTGTTACCATGACCAAACTGCTTAATATCTGCATGGAAAAAATAAGCAGACTTAAACCATTTATTTGCCGTTGTTTACGTCCCAAAACATTTTACAACCAATGAAATGGGAAACAAAACAGCTGATTTGTACACAGCAAGCTCCGAGAAATAGCTATGTGGTAATGACCAGACAATCTGCTTTACAGGTGCTGAACGAACAGTGAAAATTGGATAAGATTCTTCAAAGCAAAGACGTGAGATCGTGCATGCCCAGTGAAGACAGCAAAATGTGTCCAATGGGGCATTGAGTATAAGAAGACTCTTATACTCTTAAGAGCAGCTTTATAGGACTTTGATTAGGCTGCATTTGGAGTGTTGTATGCAGTTCTGGTCGCCCCATTGCAGGAAGGACATGGAGGCATTGGAGAGGGTGCATGAGGTACCAGAATGCTGCCTGGATTGGAGGGTATTGGCTACAAGAAGACGTTGGACAGTCTTGGACTATTTTCTCAGGAACGCTAAAGATTAAGAGGAGCCCTGATAGAGGTATATATAACAGAGGCATAGATGGGGTAGACAGAACCTTTTCCAGGGTGAAAATGTCCAAAAAAACAAGTCAATAAAATGACAAGAAGGCACAGTTTTACAGTGAGAGGCCTCAGTTTAAAAGGAAATGTGCAAGATGCTTTTTTTCAACAATGGGTGATGAATGCCTGCAACGTGTTGCCAATGGTGATGGGGTACAATAATAACATTTAGGAGGGTTTTAGATAGGCACATAGATATGAAGGAAATTGAGGGAGATGAATCATTTGTAGTGAGAGATTAGTTTCTCTCAGCATCGTGTTCAGTTTGGACATTGTTGTCCTAATGGCTTGTTCCTGTGCCGTACTATTCTATAGACAGACACAAAATGCTGGAGTGACTCAGCGGGACGGGCAGCATCTCTGGAGAGAAGGAATGGCCGACGTTTTGGGTCGAGAACCTTCTACTGTTCTATGTTCTTATCCTAATGCACAAGCAGGGATTAGAAGTGTATGGATCATGAGCATGCATGCTTAATGTGGCTTCTTATTCGGCACCCGCATCATAGGATGACCTGTTCCTGCACTGTCTGTTCTATGTTCAAAAGGCATTACATGAGACTATTGTGCTCCAGTCCCCCCACGGTGACTTGAACCCACAGCCTCTTGACTTGGTGCACTCCACCGGAGCCAGCACATGGCCAATGAAAGATAGATCACAGCCTAAACCCGAGGAGGAACCTTCATTCCCCCCAGAAGCCAGCGATCAGCCCGGCTGCACCAACCTTTCCAGATGCTTGGAAGCAGCTGTAACTGGTTTTCCGTGTCCAAAGCCTGCAGCAGATCCTTCACACCTTGCACATTGGGATAGTAGACCTGGAAACAAAATGTTTGCACTTTATGAATGAATAATACTTTATTATCACATGCAACATGTCAGTGATATTTTTTGTTTTGCATACCACACATAAAGTATGCCTTTCAGATGCTTGTAAACACATCTCCAAAGATTAGCTAGGGATGGCAGAGAAGGCATGAATGGCCTACTGCTTCTGATGGTCCAGGAATTTCTGGTTTCAATACCAATATAAAATAAAACAAAAATCCCCACTATCATGTTCAGAACTAGCAGCCTGTAATTTAGCCAGTTATTGATTTTGAGCGAGACACAAGGAACTGCAGGTGGTGGTTTACAAAAAAACCCTAAAGTGCTGGAGTAAGGGTCCCGACCCAAAACGTTGCTTATCCATGTCCTCCAGAAGTGCAGCCTGACCCGCTAAGTTATTCCAGTATTTTGTGTATGGATTTTGAGTTGTTACGCTGACGAACAGACGTACCGATGGAATGAGGTTCTTGTACCACTTGAGAACTACATCGATGCTCTCCATCATGCACACAATGTTGAAGAACCTCCCACTGACGAGAAAACAAAACAAATTGAACATTAATGCTCGCTGGAGTGAATCAGAAAGTAGACAGGTTATGCTAAGCTTGTATTGACCCCAGTGTTGGAGAAGCATGCAGTGCTAGCCACCTTATTACGAGAGGTTATCAGTACAAAGGAGAGCGTGATAGATGAGATTTGCAAGCACTGCACCAGAAGCTAGATCCATAATTGAATAGCAGAGTAGTCTCGATGGGCCGAATGGCCTAATTCTGCTCCTATAACATCAACTTATGAACATGCACTGAATGGAGTGATAGAGCTGTGCAGAAGGAAGAGATTACTTTTAAAAAGCATCATATTCGGCACAGACATCATGGGCCGGAGGACCAGTTCCTGTGCTGTACTTTTCCATGCTCTATGTTCTATTTTATACACCTAAATGTATGACCTCACATTCTTCCTTACAGCCATCAGGCTATTAAATACTACAACCTCAAATAAGCTCTGAACTACAATAGACTATTATTGTTATTGTTGCACTAGTATTGATTGTTTTCTGTGTGTACATGTGTGTATATATACATGAGTCTGAAGAAGGGTCTCGACCCAAAACGTCACCCATTCCTTCTCCTGAGATGCTGCCTGACCAGCTGAGTTACTCTATGTTTACATATTCTGTTGTGCTGCAGCAAGTAAAAATGTCATTGTTCTTTCTGGGACATATGATAGTAAAACACTCTTGACATTTTTCTGTATTACATGGCATCCTCTATGTGTCCCCCCCCACCCCCCACAATATATCCTTTACGACCCAATAATTAAAAACGGAGGACCAGGACCTTAATTTTATAAAACAATATTTCTGAAAGGCATTTAGACAGTACTACTTCATAATTTCCTGTTACAGGGACACAAATTCTCCCACCTAACCCATACCTGCTTCAGGGCTGGAGAACTTTAGAGAGATTGGTGAGGCTGGGTTGTTTTATTGGAACAGCACGAGCTTAAGGTGTGCAAAACTGAGAACTAACAGAAATGATCCATTCCCATCAGCAGATGGGTCAGTAATCAGTAACTGTTTCTTCATCAGTAAGGGCATCAGACGTTACAGGGAGGAGGCAGGAGAATGGGATGAGGGGGAAAAATAGATTAGCCATGATCAGTGGCGGAACAGACTTGAAGGGCCAAATGGGCAAATTCTGTTCCATGTCTACGGTCTTCTAAACTCGGGGTCACAGTTTGAAAGTAACTAGCAGAAGACAAGGGAAGTATTTCAGTCAGGGAGATTGAAGGCTGATACTCGGTACTTGAAAGGGTGATAGAGAACAAAACACATATAGATTTAAATCATTCAAGCGGTGTGATCATAAAGACTGAAAGAGGGAGCAAGCAACCCAAAGAAGTCTATCTTTGGCTGGTAGCAATGCCATAAACCAAGTGACCACTTTCTATGCAGTAAATGTTTGATATTCTTTTATATCCCATTATAGCATGGGCTTGCTGTATTATCTGGAAGGAGAAATACTTGGTCTCGAGGGATTGGCCTATTATTCTAGATTCTACCGGTGACCCAGGTTAAATAAAATCATTACGAGAGTCCATCATCTGTGTATCAGATTACTGAACTTGTAACCTCTTTATCACAAACAAGTCACAGAAGCTCTTACTAATAAATACTCCGCTGATAAGAATCACCCAATAATTTCCAGTTGGCTCCAGTTTCAAGCACGTTGTGAATTCTGTAAGCCAGTTCAAGGTCCTTCAACTCCATGCACTGCAAAGAGGGAAACAAAATGGTTTCAGATTGCACGGATCAGATTTGCACCGTCTAAATCTTACTCAGTGATCTGCAACATTTCTGCTACACTCCATGCTGCAAACGAAGGCAATTAGGAAATAGTTTTGCATATACACGGAAGATAGACATAAAATGTTGGGATTAGCTCAGCTTTACAGGCAGCATGTAAATGTAAAAAATGTAAATGTAAAAAAAATGTAAAAGACTTTTATTGTCACTACGCAAAGTACAACGAAATTAAAGCAGTCCAGAGCACCGAGCTGGAGAGCTTAAAGCCGCTGCTTCTGAGCGCGCCGCCATCTTATCTAGCATCTCGGAATTGAAGAAATGGGTGAAGTTTCTGGTTGAGACCATTCTTCAGTCCATATCTACAGCCCTGCCATCTCTATGAGCTCCTCAAAAATCTTGATCGCTAATAGGACATGAACTGCCATGGACAAAGAATCTCACTGGTCCATCATCATCACTAAGCTAATACAATACAGTAAACTTTTGTTTTTACAGTCTATTTTATAACTGATTTTAGTTATAAAATGGTGGACCAACACTGTGCCACCACACCATCACCGCCACAGTCATCACCACTATTCCTTCTCTCCAGAGTTACTCCAGCATTTTGTGTCTACCTTTGGTATAAAACAGCATCTGCAGTTCCCTCCTACATATCTTGCATACATTGATGCAGTCACTTGATGTTCAAACTGCTGGGTTGGTAATCTCACATTCCAGGCCAGGGGTGGTGGCTGGAGAGGAGAATGTGTCGGGGATGGGGGGTGGCGGTTGGGAAAGGGACAATGGGCCACCTCTATCTAATCTGGCCCATATGGCTCCAGACCCAAAGAAAAGTGGTCAATGCCGCACAATTTGAAAGCAAAATAAGAATGAGGAATAAATGCTGCTCCCAGATGCCACAAAGGAATAATTAAATAGAAAAAAAACCCATTGGCACTTAATCTAATCTCCTCTCCATTTGCCTCCCCCAACCCCGCCCAAAGACAGTTCCAACTTCACACACTAACCTCCGTGCTTGACGATTAACATGCAACAGTTCAAGCAGTCCCCACCAGGTAGCAGTGCATCCCAACATTACCAACAAACACAAACTCCCCATGTTCGTCTGTTCCCGGGAATGGTTCATAATCTCAACAATTCACAAAATCAAAAATGCAGCGGCGACCCAAATTCTCAACATGGCAGAAAACGACTGCCTAGGTGTGTTTACCCTTTAGGAATAAATAGTCTGGAGAAGAATTTTAAATCTAGTTTTGCCATTGCTAATAATAAGGCGGAGATGAACAAATTTAGCCCAAGTCTATCTTGACCCAATAACGATATTCTTTGAAATTTGAAGTGCAGGCAAGGTTTGAAATCATATTGACCATTTTAAAACGGATACTACAACTGGCCCAGATGGTGCGCCTCCAGAGAGGATCCTCCCTGGAGTAAACGGAGAGGTGACATCTTGACATCTACCTGTCACACCTTGTGGGATCTTGTTTCAATATTTCAAGCTCCAAAAATAAACCAGATCTAATTTTTTTAGCTGCTTATGATAGGAGAACTCTCTCATCCCAGGAATTAGTCTAATGAATCTCTCCTGGACTATATTCAATGGTATAAAGCAATCGCTTAATTATTCTAATTTTCCTTAATGCTTTTATATTATATATATATATATATATATATATATAGATGGATTTTGGGAGTTTTTGCTATTTTTATTTTAAATTTAAGAAAATTGATCGTTGAGTTTTATCTGTATTAAACACTTATGAATGTCAGACTCTTTGTGGGCAGTTTCTGTGCCAGGTGTGTGTGTCCTCTGACTTCACTTAAGAAAAAAGAAATCCTCCAGTTCTTCCAACAGATATGGAAAGCTCTAACTCCACTATCAAACGTCCTTTGCCATAAATGTACAAGTTATTTACAAGTTTAGTCTCCTCATCTCATGTAGTCTGAAATCTGCAACACCGATTCAGCAGCATTTAAACACAGCCATTTCAAAAAACTTTAGTGATGAAGGCGAGACGGAAGAGACCACAGATACTGGAATCTGGAACAAATGCCGGTACTGGTCTCGACACGAGGTGTCAAGTTCCTTTGAGCGACAATGAACGATCAATGATCAGCATGGATTTATTGGGCCGAAAGGCCTGTTTGCATCCTACATCTTCCAGCATGTCCAGATTCAGGGACAGTTTCTTCCCATCTGTTATCATGTATAGAAGAATGATTCCCTTTATCATGTATCATGTACTATGTACACTGTGTGTGACTCGATTGTAATCATGTATCATCTTTCTGCTGTCTGGTTAGCATGCAACAAAAGCTTTACACTGTATCTCGGTACACGGCGACAATAATCTAAACAAGCTCAAATTCCCTCTGCAGATCCTGCTCCATCCGCTGTGTTTCTCCAGCAGTATTTATTTATTGAGTGAGAAAGGCAGTCTTCCCCATTACTGCTCAAAACCATTCAGTTATTAAAGAATTCTCCTGTACTTCGTACAAGGCAGATCTTTGCAGGAACTGGTAAGTTATATTAATTGGCATTGGTTTATTACAGTTACGTCAAGCAAGAAACAATGAAAAACTGTTTTGCATGTTACCTCGGCAGATCAGAGAACAGCAGGCAGTGCAGAAGTGAAAATAAATAGGGTGCCACTAAATAGAACGCGACACAGTGAACCACACAAAAAAAGGCAAAAGGAACAGCAGTTTTACTGTTGCAGATGCGAATGCGTTGGAGAATAAAAAACAAATACTCACCACTTTCATAGCACTGATAAAGAAGTTTACTGCGGATGATGGAAAAAGGACTCATTAGTGGGATTAGCAGGGGAAGAATGTTGGAAAGGAACGACCGTGTGCTGGCAAACACAAAATGTTGGAGTAACTCAGCACATCAGACAACATCTCTGGAGAAAAGGAAGGGGTGGTGTTTCAGGTCGAGACCCTTCTTCAGACTCAACCCGAAATGTCACCTGTACCTTTTCTCCAGAGATGCTGCCTGACCTGCAGAGCTACTACAGTATTTTGTGTCTATTTTTCGTGTATACCAGCATTCGCAGTTCCTTCCTACACAATGTGATGACATCTTATGCATCCATTTATTACTTCAATATCTCATCCACAAGTCAACTATAATGTAATTTCCCTTTAAAAATACGAGTATTTTTATATACCAACAATTTTTTGACAAACATTTGGAAATTGTACCCGGCAATGATTGTATCCATTGGATAAACGTTCCTTTGCTCATCTTTAACTCTGAAATTATTTGTTAATTGTTTTTTCTCCTCCCCTCCACCTAGGCATTACATGTTGAGAAATCCCTTTCATTCCGGCATATCTTTAAATGTACGTCCTTCTCTCCCACCAGCACATACCCTGTTAAGCCCTCTTACAATCCGCGTTTCAATGACATTACACTTCTTCCCCTCTAATCAGACTTCTCCCCACCCGCCACCGGGTCCCGCCCACGGCCTCAGGGGACGTTCCCTGCCTGCCAGGTCACCAATGGGGCTGCGCCTCCGCAGTTGGGGCACGTTGATGTTGAGAGGGGATGGGGTGGGTAGTGGGGGGAGGGTGTGGGGCTGAGGTGGGGGGGAGACAGGCTGGGTGGGGGATGAGTGGGGGGGGGGGGTGCTAGAACAATGCAGGAGAGGTTTTGGGGAGTTTTAAGGGGGGTTGAGCGGGAGATAGAAATATAGAAAATAGGTGCAGGAGTAGGCCATTCGGCCCTTCGAGCCTGCATCGCCATTCAATATAATCATGGCTGATCATCCAACTCAGTATCCCGTACCTGCCTTCTCTCCATACCCCCTGATCCCTTTAGCCACAAGGGCCACATTTAACTCCCTCTTAAATATAGCCAATGAACTGGCCTCAACTACCTTCTGTGGCAGAGAATTCCACAGATTCACCACTCTCTGTGAAAAAAAACTTTCTCATCTCAGTCCTGCTGAAATAAAATGTAATATGGAGTGGGTGAGGGGGGGATATGGGGGGTTGGAGGGGATTGAGTGGGGGCGGAGTGGGGGAATGGAGGGTGCTAGATCAATGCAGGAGAGGCTTTGGGTCCACGGCTCGCCCTGGCTACAGCGCTGGTGGCACGGGGTTGAGTGAGTGGCACTCTTTCCCCTTCCCTGTCCCCCGTCGCCGCACACGGCCCCAGGAGACACTCCCCGCCCAGCAACAGGCTTCGTCAGTTGGAGAGGGTTGCCGGGTGGGCCTGCGGGTTCTTCAGTTGGGGAAGGGTTGCCCCAGGAGAGATTTGGACCCAACGGGTCCACCTCAGTCTAGTGCATCTTAAAATCTTTCTAAAATGGCACCACTTTGAAGTGTCAGGGTTAAATTCTATTTATCACTGCTCTTCCCAACTTTTCAGCTGATCTATGTCATGCTGTGACTTTGACCACCAATCTTCATATTATTTACAAACTTACCCTGTACATTCACATCCAAGTCATTAACAAATATCCAAACATCATATATCCCATCAACTATCCTTGTGGTACATCACTGATCACAGATTTCTCATCAGAAAATCAACTCTGCCATCACCTTAGTTTGTTTAGTTAATTGTCACGTGCACTGAAGTACAGTGAAAAGCTTTGCCACCTATTTGTCACCTCCTGCCATCTATTAATCAAGCCAGCTTTGGATTCAATTTGCCTCCCCCAACAGATCAATGGTGTTTTATTTGTCACATAAGCACCTGCACAATGAAATTATTTTTGTATTTATACATGCAGGTGCCATGTTTGGCGCGATTTCTAAAGTTTAAATTCCTGTTCTGGATTGCATGGGCTCTGGACCAGCCTTGCAAGCAGGACCTAGTCACTGTAGACAACCCTGACTGAACTCCCCTCCAACATGCTTAGTTACCTCCTCAAAAAGGTTTCACATATGAGACGATTTTCCATGAGCATCTCTGCACTATCTCTCATCAATTTCTGCCTTTCTATGCAGAGATAAATCCTGCCCCTTAGAATCATTTTCCCAGTTTCCCTGTTGCGAAACACATTGGTCTGTAGTTACCTAGTTTATCCAAACTTTATCCTTTTTGTACATGAAACATGGGTGATTGCAAGACTTCCTTACTTCCGCGTTCCAAAGTCCTCGAAATTAAAAGACAAAAATGTAATTTGCCTTAACCGTCGGCTCAAAATTTCTCTCTCTCTCTAACTCACTAAATCCAGCACATTGAATTAAAAAAAAACAGCAGGCAGCTGGATAATTGTAGTCACAGCGAAAAAGAAAACTACTGGAGGAATTCAGAGGAACAGGCGGTATCTGTGGGAATAAATGGACAGACAATGTTTTGGGTTGGGACACTTCTTCACTCTGATCAGCTGAGTTCCCCCAGCAGTTTGTTTTTTTGCATCTCCAGTCCTTGCACCTCTAATGGTGGTCAAAACTCCTTACTTACCATCATCAGGATCTTTGGGCTCAAAGTGCTTCCCTTCGATTTCATCAAGCAAACTGAAGATAATGTTATTGGGTAGCAAGCTCGTTGCAGCTGCAGAGATGGAAGGGAAAATGTTAGCTGCTCCAGGGAAAGCCCACACAACACTTAGATGCAAGGAAGGTTTCGGGCAAAGAAAGCAAGACCCTGAATCAGCAGTCATAGGAGTCAAACCAGTGCTTCCACTGGTGGGAGAGTCGAGGACCAGAGGTCATAGCCTTAGAATTAAAGGGCTCACTTTTAGAAAGATGAGGAGGAACTTCTTTAGTCAGAGGGTAGCTAATCTGCAGAACTCATTGCCACAGAGGGTTGTGGAAACCAAGTCAGTGGATATTTTTAAGGCAGAGATAGACAAATTCTTGATTAGAACTGGAGTCAAGGGTTATGGCAGGAAAATGGGATTAGGAGGCAGAGATCAGTCGTGATTGAATGGCGGAGTAGACTCAATGGGCCGAATAGCCAAATTCTACTCCGATAACTTGTGAACAGACAGCATGGAAACAGGCCCTTTGGCAATTGAACCATCCTACCAACAACTAGAGAGCAGTCCTAAGCTACTATCTACCTCATTGGAGACCCTTGGACTATCATGTATAAAATCATGGGCAAATCGATAGGGTGAATGTACAAAGAGTTTTTTTTACCCAGAGTGGGGGAAATTGAGAACCGTAGGACATGCGTTTAAGGTGAGAGCTGAAAGATTTATTAGCAACTTGTGGGGGAACTTATTCCATACAGAGGTTGGTGGGTGTATGGAATGGGCTGCCAGAGGAGGCTGTTGAGTCACGTACTACAACAATATTTAAAAGATAGGAAAGGTTATGAAAGATATGGGGCAAATGTGGGCAGATCGGACTAGCGTAGATGGAGCATCCTGGTCAGCACGGGAAAGTTGGGCTGAAGGGCCCGTTTCCGTGCTGTATGGCTCTATGACTCCATGAACCCAGCTTTCTGATAACAGCAGAAGTGGCTCAGTCGTAGGCGATTGTTCTCATGCAGCCATTTCTCGGAAAGCCCACCACACGTGGGCAGAACAAGGAATGGCAGCACTCAGCTCCCATTATCCAGCTGAGGTCTGTACCCCTGCGCCACTCATCATTGCCATCTGCTTCGAGCATCGCCCCCAGACACATGGCAGATACCTCCTTGCAACAGAAAGCCACAGACAATAAAAACTTTCTGTTTGGGTACACCTGGTCATCTGATCTCTACTTCATGCCATCCTTTTTACGTGGGACCCTTAACACCATCACTTGCCAATGCGAGGTTTTACCACCTTTCTGCCCACAACCGTATGAAGACATTTAAGCCCTACCCAAGAACGGGCATCACAAAACACACACACACAATGCAGACACTTGACACCAAACCCAGGGCGCCAGCATTTATGTTTACTACTTCATGACTGGGACATGAGGGAGGAGCAGTGTAAATACAAACAGCTCAAATTGGAATTGACACGGGAAATGCAGACTTACACGCCTGGCTCTGTCCAAAACAAGAGGAACTGCTGATGATGGTTGACAAAAAAAACCCACCAAGGTCTGGAGGAAAATAACTGCAGATGCTGGTACAAATCGAAGGTATCACAAAATGCTGGAGTAACTCAGCAGGTCAGGCAGCATCTAGGAGAGGGAATGGGTGACGTTTCGGGTCGGGACCCTTCTTCAGATTTCCCTCCGTAACTCCCTGGTCCACTCGTCCCATCCTACCCAAAAACCGATCTTTCTGTAACTCCCTGGTCCACTCGTCCCTTCCTACCCAAACCACCCCCTCCCAGGCACTTCCCCCTGCAACCGCAGGAGATGCAACACCTGTTCCTTTACCTCCCCCCTCGACTCCATCCAAGGACCCAAACAGTCTTTCCAGATGAGACAGAGGTTCACCTGCACCTCCTCCAACCTTATCCATTGCATCCGTTGCTCTAGATCTCAACTTCTCTACATCGGCGAGACCAAACGCAGGCTCGGCGATCGTTTCGCTCAACACCTTCGCTCAGTCCGCCTTAACCAACCTGAACTCCCGGTGGCTGAGCACTTCAACTCCCCCTCGCACACCCAGTCTGACCTTTCTGTCATGGGCCTCCTCCAGTGCCATAATGAGGCCCACCGGAATTTGGAGGAACAGCACCTCATATTTCGCTTGGGCAGCCTACAGCCCAGCGGTATGAACATTGACTTCTGCAACTTTAGATACTTCCTCTGTCCCTCTCTTCCCCTCCGCCTTCCCAGTTCTCCCACTGTCTTCCTGTCTCCACCTATATCCTTTCGTTGTCCCACCCTCGACATCAGTCTGAGGAAGGGTCTCGACCCGAAACGTCACCCATTCCCTCTCTCCTAGATGCTGCCTGACCTGCTGAGTTACTCCAGCATTTTGTGATACCACCAAGTTCTGGAGTAACTCAGCAAGGCAGGAAGGATGACGTTTCGGGTTGAGACCCTTCCAGTTGGCAGAAGGATCCCATGTTGAGATGTCGCCTTTTCATGATTTCCAGAGATGCTGCCTGACCTGCTGAGTTACTCTAGCACCATGTCTCTCTTTTTTTGTAACCAGCATCCACAGTTCCTCGTATCTCCACTGGCTGTGTCCAACACCTTGCTCAGGAACAAAAAAAAACCATACAGACCAGGAAGTGTGCTTCAGGCAACTTAGCGCTATCACATATTTTGCTAAGATGCAAATGAACATAAACCATCAGTTAAAATTGTCTATTGTCTAAAATGCAACATCACGTGAAGAAATATATACCAACATAATATATATATATATTTAAAATCATTCTACTTTCATCAGTTCTGGTTACCTTTATTATACAAAGATCCCCCATGTTAGCCAGGTCTTGAATGAGTACTTACCAGATTTATAGAATATACCAAGTAAATGATCAAAGGTGGCCAAACTTGGTTCTAAAATTAATAAAAGCTCAAGGTTAGAATACGCACTGGAATACATTTCACATATTTAAAAAGGATAAGAAGAAAACAGGCTGACAACATATCAAAATATTCAGCTAAAAACACCAACAGCTCACAAGAAATGCCAAATCATAGTTATACAGCACGGAAATACACTGGAATTTAGAAGGATGAGGGGGGATCTTATTGAAACATATAAGATAATTAGGGGATTGGACACATTAGAGGCAGGAAACATGTTCCCAATGTTGGGGGAGTCTAGAACAAGGGGTCACAGTTTAAGAATAAGGGGTAGGCCATTTAGAACGGAGATGAGGAAGAACTTTTTCAGTCAGAGAGTGGTGAAGGTGTGGAATTCTCTGCCTCAGAAGGCAGTGGAGGCCAGTTCGTTGGATGCTTTCAAGAGAGAGCTGGATAGAGCTCTTAAGGATAGCGGAGTGAGGGGGTATGGGGAGAAGACAGGAACGGGGTACTGATTGAGAGTGATCAGCCATGATCGCATTGAATGGCGGTGCTGGCTCGAAGGGCTGAATGGCCTACTCCTGCACCTATTGTCTATTGAAATATGCCCTTTGGCCCAAGTAAACGAAACTTGTCCATGCCAACCAAGATGCCCCATTTAAGCTAGTCCCGCATACCAGTAAACCGTTGCTATCCGTGTATCTGTCCAAATGGTATTTAAATGTTACTAGACCAAGTGGACCCGTTGGGCCCAAACCTCTCCTGCATTGGTGCAGCATCCTCTCCTCCCCCCCTCCCCTACTCCATCCCCCTCGCCTCTCCTCCCCCCACCCTCCCACCCTCCCTCCCTCCCACCCCTACTCCATCCCCCTCGCCTCTCCTTCCCCCACCCTCCCACCCTCCCTCCCTCCCACCCCCTTCCCCATCTCCCCTCCCACTCCATCCCCCTCAACCCCTCTTCTCCTCCCTCCCCCTCAGAAGATAGATTTAAACTTTAAAATGTGAATAACTTTAAAAAGATAACACCGATTTCAATGAAACTTCTTCCATTAGCACCAAAGGGACAACGGTGAGTAAGGTGGGCCTAAAATTGTTGTGCTATCGTGTACCGTTTTGGCTGTAGTTCAGGATCAAACAAACAAACAAACAAACAAACGAGAGTTTTAGTATATAGATTGTACCTGTCAACTACCTCCTCTGGCAGCACGCTCCATTTACTCACCATCTTCAGTGTGAAAACATTGCCTCCTGGACTCCTATTAAATGTATTCCCTCTCATCTTAAACCCATTTACCCTGATTGATTCCCCATACCCAGGGTAAAAGACCCTATGGTGGCACAGCGGTATAGTCACTGCCTCACAGCGCCAGAGAAACGGGTTCTAGGCGGAGTTTGTACATTCTCCCCGTGAATGGGTTTCCACCGGGAGCTCCGGTTTCTTCCCACAATCCAAAGGCTACAGGTTTGTAGGTTAATTGGCTTGGTAAAATTGTAAATTGTTCCTAGTTTGTATAGGGCAGTGTTAATGTGTAGGGATTGCTGATCAATGTGTTTCTGCACTGTATTTCTAAACAAAATTTATGCCACCCATGATTTTATATTCAAAATCTTTACACCACCAAGGATCCAAACAATTTGGCTCAAGGATTGCGTTAATTAATTTTAGACAGCATTTTCTTTAGGTGACATCACACTCATAACTTTAGCCGGCTCAGATCACGGCGTTTTTCTCGTGTGGACGCCTCTCAAACAGCCCACTACATGCAAGCAGAGTGAGAAACGGCCACACTCAGCTCCCATCATTCAGCTGAGGTCCGTACCCCTGCGCCAATCATCATTGCCAGCGGAGACTGTTACTCGGGGCTAGTATACCCAGGACATATTCAAAGTTTCATCTGCATTTACTTTGAAAACTTTACTTTCTGTTGACATGTTGGGCCACATTTTCCCTATTGTAAGTTGCAGTGGCAAGATCACTGCCTTTGTGAACTGTTCAAGTGTGATGAAACTGTCATCAGAGGGATCATTCAACATTTCAGACTTACTCTGCAAGGAATCTTGTGCTCTTAGAAGTTTGGACATTGGACATTGTCTCAGGAACTGGTGCACTACAGTGCTGCGAACTATATTCTGTACTCTATCACCCTCTTTGATCTACCAATTGTACTTGAGCTTGCTTGTATTTATGTATGGTATTATCTGACTGGATTGGATTTTACGAGAATGATCCCGGGGATGATTGGGTTAACGTGTGACAGGTGTTTGACGGCACTAGGCCTGTACTTGCTTAAGGTTAGAAGGACGAGGGGGGATTTCATTGAAACTTACTGTATAGTGAAAGGCCTGTATAGGGCAGATGTGGAGAGGATGTTTTGACCAGTGGGAACGTCTAGGAACAAAGGGCACAGCCTCACAATAAAAGGACACACCTTTAGAAAGGAGATGAGGAATTTCTTTAGCCAGAGGGTGGTGAATCGGTGGAATTCATTGTCACAGACGAATGTGGATTCCAAGTCATTGGGTATTTTAAAGTGGAGATTGACAGGCTCTTGATTGGTAAGGGCATCAAAGGTTACAGGGAGAAGGCAGGAGGATGGGATTGAGAGGGAAAAATAGATCAGCCACGATTGAATGGTGGAGCAGACTCGTCAATAGGCCACATTTTCTGCTATGATTTATGATCTCGAGAGGGCACTAGTGTTGGCTCACTTATACTTCCACTTATACTTCCAATTAATTTGAAGAACGTTGTGGGAACAGTGGGAGGTTGAGCTCCAAGCCATCGGCGACTCATTCACTGAAGCGCTTGAGAGATTCAGTTTAAAACAAGAGCACTCAACATCCTCAGGTTCTTTACCAACCTGCCACCACTGCCCCTCACTAAATTCAGACAAAGATTGAGCATGAGGCCCTGGACAATGCAGACTGTATCCCATTCCTAGAGTGCAATCTTTCTAAAGGCAGATGAATACCACATTTTCGCCCCTCTTCCCCACTGATGCACATTAATTTCTCCCACTACTCCCTCCCCCCCCCCCTTCCACTGGCCTTGCTTTCCAATGGCCTCACATTTTATTTCTCCTCTCTCCTTAACTTACATCCTTGCGTCTCCCATTCATCCATTGCCTTTGCCCACCCCTTCAACAGTATCCACTTATCACTCGCCAGGTTGTACCCACCCTCCCCACAATGTCCCGATCCGAATTTTCGCCCATGTCTCAGTCTTCCAGAGATACTGCCCTGCCCACTGAGCTAATCGAATACTTTGTGTTTTTTAGATGAATACCACATATTTACTGAGAAGGCCAACATTTTTCTGCCCTACTATAGTTGGTCAAGAACAAATGTGTTGCTGGATTTTGGGCTATTAATTAGAGCCTTGCAGAATGTTGACTTTGCCATGAAAGAAAAGTGAGATGTGTCCAAGCTGCCCCATGTTTACAGTAGGCATGCTTTGTACAACCATTATAGCAACAGCAGTAAAAATAAAACAAAATTTGTAGATGATGAGGGTTAAAAGTCTAATGAAGGACAAGGTCTGTTCACGTACCAATATTTAGGATCTTCATTTCATTAATTATCTGCAGGGAAAGGCCTTTGGCAAATGAACCGCACCTTCGGAGGCTCTTCAATGCAGAATTTAACGTTAACAGGTTTGGCTGTACTTTCTGTTCTGCCATTTGTTTCAGCAGCTCCTGTATTAACAAAGGGCAAAGAAGAGGTCACTAAAGGCACAAAAGGCCAGAATCAAAAGTTGATACACAAGTCGGGGCCAGAAAAATTCCTATATTAGCATTTGCACAATGGCCCTATTGGCCTGCTTTCATGCGGTGTGAACATAGAACAGAGCAGCACCAGAACAGGCCATTCGGCCCACAAGGTCTGTGCCAAGACTAACTATTATCTGCCTGCACATAATCCATATCCCTCCATTGCTTGCATATCCAAATGCGTATCGAAAAGTCTATTACATGCTACCATGGTACCTGGCTCAATCACCACTCCCCAGTTCCAGGCACTCGCCACACTCAGTGTAAAAAAACATGGCCGCACATCTCCTTTGAACTTTGCACCTCTCACATTAAACCTGCATTAAACCTAACGGCTGCGGCTCTCTGGCAGTCTGTTGTCTTTTTTTCTTTTTTTTTTGTTTGTGTCAGTGTTGGGATGGTTTTTGTTTCTGTTTTTGGCTGTGTATGTGTGGTGGGGGTGTGGGGTGGGGCGGGGGGGAACCTTTCTTTTATTAGGTCTCTTCCCCGGGGGGCAGCTCGCCCGCGGGGCCTTCCATCGCCCGGCGCGGCTCGGCTGCGGGACTTAACATCGTCCGGTGCGGTCGCGGGACGTTTCAGTGCCCGGCGCGGCTTGGCCGCTGGACTTAACATCGCCAGCACGGCTCGGCCACGGGACGTTTCAGTGCCCGGTGCGGCTCGGCCGCGGGACGTTTCAGTGCCTGGTGTGGCTCGGCCGCGGGACGTTTCAGTGCCCGGCGCGGCTTGGCCACTGGACTTAACATCGCCAGCGCGGCCGCGGGACGTTTCAGTGCCCGGTGCGGCTCGGCCGCTGAACTTAACATCGCCCGGTGCGGCCGCGGGACGTTTCGGTGCCCGGGGCGGCTCGGCCGCGGGACCTTCCATCCCCTTGCGGGGGCTGTGCGTGTCGTTTGCCTCGGTAGGGGTCGAGCTGCCTGTCCGTGGGTGCGGGGGGAAGAAAGGGGAAGTTTTGTTGCCTCCATCACAGTGAGGGGGTGTTTGGAGTCACTGTGATGGATGTTTGTGTTGGGGTCGGGTGTCCTGTGTTCTTTTCTTTTTTGCTGTGTCTTGTGACTGCTGAAATTTCGTTCGGTATTTATACCGAATGACAATAAAGTGTTGTTATGTTATGTTATGATTCTAACAACAGGAACTCAAGACAAGTGTGTGACGCATAAAAGATAATGATTGATCATTACTTGGACACGAGCACCTTGCGTTGCAAAGCACGGGCAGAAAAATCTTCCAACATATGGCGTACACAGTAATTTACCCAATTCATTGGATGCCTCATAACATTCAAAATGTTCTCTTGCCTAAAATAGAGAACTGTCTAAGAAGCCCAAACCACTGGGCAAATAATAGATTGCAACATTAAGCATGACCACCTATCATCATTAGCAAGCATAGCTTTAAGGACAGAGGGGAAAGTATTAAAGAAGATGTGCGGGGCAAGTTTTTTTTTACACACACAGAGGGTGGCAGGTTAGGGTAGTACTGGAAGCAACAACTATATACTAACATTTAAGACACTTTGAGATAGGCACGTAGATGTGCAGGGAGAGGAGGGTGATAGATCACGTGCAGGCAGATGAGATTAGTTTAACTTAGAATCATGTTCGGACCAGACATTGTGAACTGAAGGGTCTGTCCTTGGCTATGCCGTTCTATGGATCAGTATTTCAATTTACTGGGTGGATTAGGAAGGTAATTACTTGACAAGTGTGTAGCTTGGGTCTTCACAAGTATTCTCTTTTGGCTGCCGACCTACCTTTCTCTGTGAACGTGGCCAATAGCTTATGACTTATTGCTACGTGGCCTATGGAATCAAGAGTGTTTAATTGTTCCTTATTTTTAAGGCTACCTCTTTATTGTGGGAAATGAAACAAGAGGCATTCTCGAGTTAAAACAAGTCCGAAACAGTAGCACACTCCAAATTATCCCAACCAATCTGGATACACAGGACACTATTTTCTTACGACATTTGGAGTAAGCCATTTGGCCCATTGTGCCTTTGCCACCTCTTAGCAATCCCACCAGTCCCAGTTCCTTCTAAGCTACTTTGTTTCACATGACGAAGGTATTTATTCACAAAATGCTGGAGTAACTCAGCAGGTCAGGCAGCAACTCGGGAGGAATGGGTGACGTTTCGGGTCGAGACCCTTCTTCAGACTGATGTCAGGGGGGCGGGACCAAGGAAGTATAGGTGGAGACACGAAGACAGTGGGAGATCTGGGAAGGGCACATAACCATCAACTCCCATCTGATTCCCCTGTCAACCACCTATACTTGGGGAAATTTACAGTTGTCAATTTACCTTATTTAGCATTTATTTGGGAATGTGGGAGAAGGTAGCACTATCTGGGGGAAAACACACATGGTCACAGGGGAAACATGTAAACTTCATCACCCAAGGCTAGGATCGAGCTTGGATTGCTGGAGTGGTGCTGTACCACCGCACAATCACATTCAGCCAAAGGCAACAAACACTGGAAATACACAACATACTCAAAAGGTGAGGGGCAAGAGGGTGTGCTCTGTTTCTACTCACCAGAATAAAATCAATTTTCTCATTATATGCTTCCTTAAGCTCTGGGACGGCCGAGATTAGTGCATTAAAGGCATGAACGTCCGCTAGTAAAAATAAGTTAAAGACCAAATGAGTTAATTGTAGTAGAGAAAATTTATCATCTCATTTAAGCAGCGAGTTCTGTGGTTCATGATACAATAAAACTTTATTCATCCCTGGAGGGAAATTGGTCGGCCAACAGTGACAACACAACAATGTATGCAAAAACTTGAAATTAAAAGTGGAAAGAAAAGACAAGCGACTGTTATCTGGCTGCCGTGGGCTCAGCGCCTTCACCGGAACGAACAGACTTATCCCCTGGGCAGTGGAATCTAAACTAGAGTGTCCCCCCACCCCCACGCCGGGTCCCCCTTTGTTCTCCCACCGTCCCTCACAACGGTCCCCATTGTTCTTCTTGGCTGTCCTCCCCACACCGTGTCCTCCATTGTCTTCCTCGCCCCCCCCCCCTCACTTTCCACCACCACTGAGATTCTCGATGCCGCCGAGGCCCCACCACCCCCGAGGTTCCCGTTGCCGTCGAATCTCCCGCTGCCGCTGCCAAGGCTCCCATCTCCGCCTCCACTGAGGCTCCTTCAACCCAGACAGGTCTCACCCCCGGGCTTCTCCACAGTCCCCTGGGAGGCCTGTAGGGCGAGTCGGGCCCGCCAGGGCGCGTTCCGGTCCTCGGCGCCGCGGTTATATAGCGGGCTCCCTGGGACACTCCTGCCACGTGTGCGGCCTCCCGCGAAACACTCCCGCCATGTGCATTATAAAAAATGGAAACATCTAAATCAATTGTATAGGCTACAAATTGGCCCATTCAGTCAATAACAATAGGCATCAGAACATGTATTATTTGCCGACAACTTAGTACTGCAAGGTGAAAGTAAATTATTTTGTCTACGTTGTGCCATGTAAAGCCTCTGCTTCTGTAATATTGCAAATGGTGGAATTTTAAATGCTGTCAGGCTGCTCCTGGTCCCAGTTGCAGGAGGCATCTTAACAAGTTAACTGATGTAATCTTGAATTTTAATCACCAAACGAGTACACATTGAAGGCACAGAAAGGGGTGACGGTCAGAACCCTTTCCCGGGATGGGAAAAAAATCTAATACTGGAGGACTTAGCTTTAATGTGAAAGAGGCAAGTTTAAAGGAAATGTTTTTTTTAAACAGAGGGCGGGTCGTTCCTGGAACGTACTGCCAGAGGCAGAAATGATTGTGGCATTTTGGAAACTTTTGGATATGCATATGGTTATGCAGGAATGGAGCAACTTGCATTATGTGCAGGTAGATAAAGATGCTTCTGGCATCATCTTTGGCACAGACATTGTAGGCCAAAGGACCTGTTCATGTGCTGCACTGTTTTATGATTCATAACTAACAGAACTTCACCCTCCCAACATCCATTATAAATTCACAAAAAGATTACCAATGGTGTAAAAGTGAGGCTGACTGCGACATGAAACAATGCAAACAAAACATTTTTAAAGTATATTTTTCCTCCTGAAATCTCTCAGAATAATGCTATGCAACTATTTTCCACCAATCTGCCTGGCCCAAGTTAGAAAGAGTGTCAATCTCTTTCAGATATGTGTAAGCAAAGTCACATTGCTATGAAACTAACGTGACTATGAAAGGATAGTGGGTGACAAGAAAAGGGAAGATAAGAACAATATCAATCACATCAGTAGCATCTAGCATTTTTTGAGAGTGTATACGCTTAGCTTGTCTTTAGCAAAACATGGGGGGAAAAAAGTTTTAAAGTGGGTACATCGTGAGAAAAAACAGATGTCCAGCAAACCAAAGTCATTTTGCATCCAAATCTTTCCTTCCCCTGCAAATTCTAGGTCAGAATGACCAGAAAGTTTGCAGTGTGTAATCATCATTGGCTCCAAATCTGTAGCTCTAACAGGCAGTGGTATTCAAGAGCGTGATCTTGGTTTGGCAAGAGATCAAGATAATAGAAATCAAAATATAGATCGGGCCTAGAGCTGAATTATCACAGAGGCAATCAGCTCCTCTCCAATCAATATAGTATGCATCCACATCTATTCAAACTTTGGCAAAGGTCTATGCAGCAAAAACACTTTTGTACAATATTCACCTCTCATTCGGTTGTTTAACAGATCAGTGTACATGTTGACGGCCTTTGCATAAGCAGCATACTGTGCAAAGAGAAAGGGAAAATTAACTCATTATAAATGAAATTCGCAACACAAAATAAATTTATAGCATCAAATCATGAGCAATACCTTAACCATTCCTCGAATCATTGTACAGTAAGTATGTTCATTCCTTTCGGGCATCAGATTGAATATCCTCTCTGCATTATTATTTATGCTAATTAAAGGGAAAGTACCAAGCATTAGTTAGAAGTATTCCTCAAAGACGTGCACCTTTTAACGTCGCAACATAACATGCGTGGACAACCAGAAAAATAAGAACGAATTGCTTCTCAATTGGTACATTTTATGACTATTTGCAATTGTACAATACTAATAGCAAGTTCATCAACATTCAGTGACGAAAGCTGATAGTGACTTTTAGAGTTTGGAGGTCCATTAAAAAATGTCAGAACCCACAAGCCTAGTTCCCAACTATTTGTGCAATGAGCTGGTCATCATTAAATAGAGATATACACTTCAGTGGCTGAAAATAAATACTTGGACTCAGCACTCACATCATCCATCACTCACAAATTGTATTCCCTAATCTTGAATTGAACTAAAATTGTGGCACAGCTGGTAGAGCAGCTGCCTCACAGCTCCAGAGGCCCAGGTTCGATCCTGGCCTTGGGTGCTGTCTGTGTGGACTTCTCCCTTTGACTGTGTGGGGTTGTGGACTAATTGGCTTCTGCAAATTGCTTCTAATGTGAAGGAAATGGTGAGAAAGTGGGATAACATAGAACTGGGGTGAATGGGTGATTAATGGTCAGTGTGGACTCGGTGGGCCGAAGGGCCTGTTTCCATTCTGTATGGTTTCACAATAGTGCAGTCAAGCGACTTAAAGTGAACTAAAATAACCAATCTTCAGATTGAAGAAGGGTCCAGACTCGAAACACCCCCCCATCCTTTTTCTCTAGAGATGCTGTCTGACCTGCTGACCACTCTGCGTCTATCTTTGGCATAAACCAGCATCTGCAGTTCTTTGTTTCTACCTGAAATAGCCACCTGTACACTGTGATGCCACCCAAATGTTGGTCAGGTGGAAACTGCCTGGTGTCCAAACACATTAGCTGTTTACCTCCAGGTGACAGTCAGCAAATCCGAAGCTTTGCGTATTCGCCCCCTTCGTCTCCTCTGTGGGTCTTCACTCACCTCGTTCTACGAGAGAATCAACACATGATTTCTTGATAAGAAGCTCAACTACAGTTTGGAAAAATAAAGCAATGACCGCTATTCCTCACCATTCACCCCATCAGCCATCGCATTCAATAATCGTCTTCTGACATTTCACACAAAGGATGTTGGAGGTAAGGAACAAGCTGCCAGAGGAGGTAGTTGAGGTTGGGACTATCCCATCGTCTAAGAAACAGTCAGACAGGTACATGGATAGGACAGATTTGGAGGGATATGGACTAAGCGCAGGCAGGTGGGACTAGTGTCGTTGGGACATTGTTGGCCGGTGTGGGTAAGTTGGGCCGAAGGAACTGTTTCCACACTGTATCACTCTATGATCTCCAATGGGATCCCACCACTAGTCACATCTCCACCCCTTTCTGCTTTCCGTAGGGACCATTCCCTCCAAAATTCCCTGGTTCGCTCATCCCTTCCAACCCAAACCACCCCATCCCCATGAACTTACCACAGCAACCACAAGAAATGCAATACCTGTCCTTATACCTCCTCCCTCAACTCCATCCAGGGACCCAAACAATCCTTTCAGGTGAGGCAGAGATCTCTGGCGCTGTAAGGCAGCAACTCTGCCGCTTCTCTGTGTCACCCCTCTAATTACACTCGACCATCTCTATTGGGAAACACTGTATCATTTACATGCCCAACACTAGAGTCCTGAAATGAGAACCTTACTCTGCGCTCCAACTCTAAGAAGTTATCAGGAGGGCAGAGAAAATTCAAGAAAATTCTCCAACTCCTTAAAACAAATGCTCACCATTCCCACAGATTTGTGGGAATGGTAAGCATTTTTTTTAAGGAGTTGGAGAATTTTCTTCTGGGGATTTGTGGGAATCCCCGACACTTTCACTCCAAATGGAAGAGGAGCATTCTGGATTGGCATCCAGTAACCTTGAGCCCATTAGTATGAGGGAAGCTTCGCAGGAGGAGTGATGCATCTCTCAAACAATGGACCCAGCCACCCATCCTATCAGGCACCCCTGCCTCATCTGTGGCAGAATCAGAGACTCCAACATTGATCTCAGCAGCCACCTGAGCAAGCACGGAATATGTCATCCTCGATCCTTAGAGATTGCCCAAGGAGATCTCTTCATACCTGCTCTTCAGCTGCTCCTGCCTCAAGCTGATTTTCTCTTGGTGGCTCCTGATTTCCGTAAACACAGAGCAGATCCAACAAGGTGTTTGTGGTTTCAAGAGACACGGGAGTCCCTGTTAGATAAAGTACAAATAAGATCTGTGATTACTAACAGGCATTCGAACATCTCCAAAACAGTTTTGCCAGGAAACTTATCTATCTCTCTCTCTCCTAACTCCATTCTCCTCATTACCTCTGACATCCGTACTAATCAAGAATCTATCTATCTCTGCCTTAAATATATCCAGACTTTGGCTCCACAGCCTTCTGTGGCCAAGAATTCCACAGATCCACCACCCTGTGTTCTCTTGTGTACTAGTACCCTATGTTCTAATGTTCTGTAGTTGCAACATCTTGATGCTTCCCTACTTTTAGAGCCATACCGCATGGAAGCCCGTTGACTGCCGACCAAGATGCCTCATCTAATTTTGTATCATTTACCTACATTTGGCCTTATTACCAGATCGGCGCACATTTGTTTGGGATATACTGTGAGGGATGGAAACTAAAGATTACCTGCTTGCACTAGTTGGTCATACAGATCAACAGAATCCTTCACTCTCCTGAGCTGAATGCATTCTTTTAGGGCTTCCTCCGTCACTTCATCTAACAGGGGCTCCAACTGTTGTGGCATTAAACACTATAAAATAAAACATTTTGCTGGTTTTTGCTGTGTATGAGCAGGGTGGTGCATTTGCTGCAGGGGCATTCTTAGTCACGTGTGTGACCAGAAAAGTGAAAAATTGTGGAATACATCTCTTCTAATTCTGAAAGCATTACAGGTATATTGTTTCGTACTGTATATATGACTTGTATATGTCGAAGTTTATCAAGTGAAATTTTTATATGTTATGCTGACAATGTTTGTTTAGGGTAAGAGGTCAAATATGACTGGTCGTGTGTGTGAACTCACATGGCCCCACACGTGACCAGTCATATTTGACCTCTTACCCATGGAAAGTAAAGTACAAAACAATATACCTGTAATGCTTTCAGAATTAGAAGAGATGTATTCCACAATTTTCCACATTTTTGGTCACACTAAGACTAAGAATGGCCCTACATCATAACAAAGATTATATTTTAGAAAATTCCTTTGGCCATAAAATTCATCAAGATGCTCTGAAAGTGGCAAGAAAAACATTACCCATGCCAAAAAGAGACAAGAAACTGTAGATGCTGGAATAATGAGAAAAACACAAAGTACTGGAGGAACTCTGGTAGCATCTGTGGTGGGATTGATAAGTCAGCTGGTGACAGATGAGAGCTCGGAGACCAGAGACAAAAGATTTGTATAGTTTAGTTTAGATACAGCATGGAATCAGGCCCTTCGGCCCATTGAGTCCACGCCGACCAGCAATCAATTGTGCTACACACCAGCGAACAATTTTTTTTGCAGAAGCCAATTAACCTACAAGCCTGCACGTCTTTGGAAAGTGGGAGGATGGAAACCGGAACACCCGGAGAAAACCCACACTGTCACAGGGAGAACGTGCAAACTCCATACAGACAGCACCCGTAGTCAGAATCGAAACGCGTCTCTAGCGCTCTAAGGCAGCAACTCTACCGCTGCGCCACTGTGCCGACCAGTTTGCTGCAAATTTAAAGAAAGGCTGTTGGAGTGCAAGAGATTTACTCATTCTTGGGATGAATCGGCATCATGGTGCAGCTTTCATCCCAAAGAGGAAGATTCTATGGGGAGAATGAAGTGACCGTGGCTGTCAAGGAGAGGTCCCAGATACCCTGCTGCACAAGGGAGCAAAGCAGAAAAGTGGGAACTATAGGCCGGTTAGTCTGACTTCGGTGGTTGCTAAAATTTTAGAGTGCATTATAAGGGATGAGGTTACGGACTACTTAGAGGTTCATGATAAAATAGGCTTTGTGAATAGGTTCACGATAAGCATGGCTTTGTGAAAGGGAGGTGTTGCTTGACAAGTTTGCTGGAATTCTTTGAAGTAAATAAATAGCAGGACAGGCAAAGGAGAGTCAGTAGATGTTGTTTACTTAGATCTTCAGAAAGTCTTTGATAATGTGTCACATATGAGGCTGCTAAGGAAGATGAGAGCCCACGGTATCAAAGGGCAGATACTAGCATGGATAGCAGGTTGGCTGGATGGCAGAAGACAAAGAGTGACAATAAAGGGCGCTTTTCCTGGTCGGCTGCCAGTAACTAGCAGAGTTCCGCAGGGGTCGGTGCTGGGGCTGCTACTCTTCATGTTGTATATTAATGATTTGTACGACGGGATTGAAGGCTTTGTGGCCAAGTTTGCGGATGGTTCAAAAAATGGGTGGAAGGGCAGGTAGTGTAGAGAAAGCAGGGACACTGCAGAAGGACTTGGGAGAGTGGGCAGAGAAGTCACAGATGGAGTATAGTGTAGCAAAGTGTGGAGTCATGCATTTTGGTAGTAGGAATAAAGTCGTAGATTATTTTCTAAATGGGGAGAGAATCCAGAAATCGGAGGTGCAGAGGGAATTGGGAGTGTTGGTGCAAGATTCCCAAAATTTGCAAGCTGAATCGGTAGTAAAGTAAGCAAACTCAATGCTAGTATTTATTTCAAGAGGGCTTGTATACAAAGACAGGGATGTAATGCTGAGGCTCTATAAGGTGCTGGTAAGGCCGCATTTGGAATATTGTAAACAAATTTGGACACCATTTCTGAGAAACGATGTGCTGACTCTGGAGAGGGTCCAGAGGAGGTTTGCAAGAATGATCCCAGGAATGAGTTGGTTAACCTATGGTGAGCGTTTGTACTCGCTGGAGTTGAGAGGAATAAGGGGGAACCTCATTGAAACAAACAGAATAGTGAAAGGCTTGGATAGAGTCGATGTTTCCACTAGTAGGAGAGTCTGGGAATAGAGGTCATAGCCTCAGAATTAAAGGACGTTCTTTTAGGAAGCAGATGGAGACATTTTTTTAGTCAGAGGGTGGTGAGGAAGTGCAGCATAGGTTCATGAGGTTAATTCTCAGGATGGCAGGACTGTCATATGATGAAAGAATGGAGAACTGGACGTATGAGGAAGCAGACCTTTTCAGTCAGAGAGTTGTAAATCTGTGGAATTCACTGCCTTAGAAGGCAGTGGAGGCCAAGCCTATGAATGCATTCAAGAGAGAGCTAGGTAGAGCTCTTAAGAATAGCGGAGTCAGGGGGTATGGGGAGAAGGCAGGAACGGGGTACTGATTGAGAATGATGAGCCATGATCACATTGAATGGTGGTGTTGGCTCGAAGGGCCAATTGTCTATTGTATTCACTGGAATTTAGAAGGATGAGAGGGAATCATAGAAACATATAAAATTATTAAGGGATTGGACACGCTAGATGCAGGGAACATGTTCCCGATGTTGGGGGAGTCCAGAACCAGGGGCCACAGTTTAAGAATAAGGGATAGGCCATTTAGAACTGAGATGAGGAAAAACTTTTTCACCCAGAGAGTTGTGAATTTGTGGGTCAAATGGCCAAATTCTACTCCTATCACTTGTGATCTTATGAACTGAGCAAAAGGAAATTAAATAAAACTAACCACAATTAAAACAAACTGAAATTCCCTTCAACTTATCTCATTAGTATTACAATGCTGTAGTGTAATTAAAACTGTTTCCATCAGAAAACTTAATGTTCACATCTTTAGTTTTACAATGGCTGTAGATCGTTTCATGAAGATTTTTTTTCAAAGGAGGGACTCAACTTACTGGTATAGACGGTTCAGCAAAATCCTTCTGGAAAAACTTGGGATAAGTGTTAATGATGTACTTGGCCGCATTACACCCAGACTCCTGTGATAGGGAGTAGAGACGCTGAAAGAACAAGAGGGAGCATGTTATTTACAATGAGAGCTGTGGAACTTGGTCAACATCATCCAAGAACGAGGATATTCAGTGATACTTAAAGGTTCAGAAGGATATGGGCCAAATGCAGGGAATTTGGACTAGCACATTGGTCTGTATGGGCAAGTTGGGCCAAAAGGCCTGTTCCCATACTGCATGACTCTATGGCTAAGAAATGGTTTCAGAGGTTAATGAAATGATAATTAAACGTTTTTTAGTTCCTAGTCAGGCATGTATGATGACACGTGAAAACCATTCAGCAAGCTGACATTTCCATGCATTTTCCACATACTTCTTTGAACCTTTTTTTGAGCATCCACTGTGCTGAACGACAAGAACACTTATGGTTTCACAGGCTTAAACAGCATGGAAACAGACCTTTCGGCCCAACTCATCCATGACAACCAATCTGCACTAATCCCATTTGCCTGCCTTTGATCCACTAAACCTTTCCTATCCATGTAGCTGTCTGAATGTTCTTTAAACATTGCAATTGTACCTGCTTGTACCATTCCTCTGGCCACTTGTTCCATATACTCATGATGGTTGCCATTCTATATGAAAACCTGCCTCTCCGATCTCTTAAAACTTTCCCCCCTCACATTTATTTAAGTTTCCCTATAATGGAAAAGAAACGATGACTACCTATCTTATCACATCCCTCATAATTTTATACAACTCGATAAGATTACTGCTTAGCCTCTGTCGCTCCAAAGAAAACAAACCCACCTTATCCAATCTCCCCTTACGACTTATGTCCTCCAGTCCAGGCAATATTCTTGTAAAACCTTTCTGCAATCTCTCTAGCTTGATCTTATCCTTCCTGGTGGCGAGCAAAATGGCACACAAATGGAAAGGGGAGAAATGGGTGTGAATCCCCTACCGCATAAAAAATGGTCCCGACCCAAAACGTCACCTATCCATGTTCTCCAAAAAGACTGCCTGATCTGCTGAGTTACTCCAGCACTTTGTATCTCTTTTGCAGAGATGAAATAAGGTGGGAGAGTCCCTCAGAGAATTGCACTTTATATGCTTGGGCTATAATGATGAGGTGCGGTAGATAATTAACAGTCCATCCAAAGTAACCAGACTCTTTTTGGTAATAAAAGTATTCAGCTGGCTTTCCTCCAAGATCTCCCATGATCTTCTGTACAGGTTTGCAACAGAGGACTGCTCCGGCATTTTTGTGTCACAAGTGATGCAAGATAATTTGCAAATATGTTGTTCCACCAATGCCCACCTATATCTTTCCTGCTTTGCTGCTTCTTATCAATTGTTGTTCTGTGGATACAACAGAAATACCACAAAAAACTGGTACTTACTTATTAACAATGGTTCACATTAACTAAATCCACAATCAAGTCTATTTCATTGGCCCAACAGCGGTCTCTGGTACTTTGATACTAACAAGTTGGTGAATAGTGAATCAAGAAACCATAAACAGAAAATGAAGATAAACATAATTTTTAAGCTAACATTTTAGCACTAAATTGAAATGTGCTGATGAGATTAAGCTAGCTGCTGAATTTCATACTTCTTAAAACAAATGATTTGAAACCCATTAGATCTTAAAACATTCGAGGGAATCAAATTTTTTAATGCATGGTTATTTTTTGAAGGAGGGAGAAAATGAACCAGTGACAAGCCATTAAAACTCAGACACAAAGCATCATTTTCAGATAATAGTTCATTTGAAGTTTCATGTCAATTCATTTGAGTTCTGGAAGAGTACAAACTAGCCATTCTGTGGAAGCAGGACCTGGAACATTGACTCCGGATTCTGATCTTAACAACCAATACACAGGTAAAAAGTCACTGTCAAGTACACAGTGTAACCGCGATAAACACTGAGCTTTGCTTATTGCTACAACCCCAAAATCAGAGCCAATTCAGCCAGAAGAGATAGAAGGCCAAAAACAAATACTGATAGCCTGACACTGGCACCAGAGGGAGAAAAAGACACAAGATTTACCTTTCACAATGACTTCTGCCGTTAAATTCCACTATGTGACTGAAGCATGCAAGAGAAAAGGCTCAAATGGAATATACAAAGTAGTAGAAACAGCCTGTCAAGGTGGAAGACTTACAAACTCGGGTGATGTCCTGGGTATAAGGTACGGGTCATCTTGGAACCTGTAATGTATGGCTGTGGGGTCCTGAGACATAAAAGCAAAAAAACGAACATTTTATAGGCGTCACAGGAAAGCTTCCCATACCCCTGCAGATAATAAAGATTAAAAATACCCACTCTGTTCACTGTAGCTGCAAGAGTTTGAAGGACTGCTAGCTTGTCCCTACAAGACACAAAATAATGGTGTTATGAACTACTAAATTAACATTAACAATTTCATGTCTTCAACAGCATAGTAGACATCAAAATCACTGTACCAGAATGATTACTGGAGCATTAATACCTTACACAAAGTCTCTTACTAGCTTAATGTTTATTCCATTTGACCCCATGCACTTGAACATATTCTAACCACTTAAAATATTTCAATGAGGTAAAATGTTATGCAAGTGTGCATTATTCTTGTAATGCAATCTTAGGTGATCAGGTCAAACTGATTGTCATTACAGATGTTCCTGGAATCATCCAGAATTTACCACATCATGTTGTGGTTCAAGATTTGCTCCCTACACAAATGTCAAAACCAACATTTTGGTGTCAACAATGAAGGGAGAAATTCGGAATCATCTCTACCAAATCTAATAGCCACATCAACCAGGAGGAGAAACAAGGAACTGGAGATATTGAGTTACAAACAAAACAAGAACTCGGTGGGTTAGGCAGCATCTCTGGTGGACATGGATAAGCGACGTTTTAGATCCTCAGAGGAAGCAGGCTCAGATCAAGGGGATTTGACAGCACCTCCATGAGATCAGGTCACATTGGATATGCAAGTAATAGAGGAGTATGGACCATGTGCAGGCAGAGATTTGTTTATATTGGCATCTTGATTGACATGGGCATTAAGGGCCGAAGGGACTGTTCTGTTTGATAATTATCTTCTCATCACAATTACGAGCCTAAAATAATGCAATAAATGAAAACACTTACCAAGTTTTCTTTCTTGGAATGACAATTTCTTCTGCAGAATCTTAAAAGTAGAAAGGAGAGTGAATGTCTAATGAGATTCTGCCTGAGATGGCATGGTCAGAAATTAATGGATCAGTCCAAGCAATTAGGACCCCTATCAACACTACTGGAAACAATAAAAGCAAATTACCTGTCTGCTTCACTGCAACACACTGGCAGAGTAAAGGACTCGTGGAATAATACCTGTCAAGCAATAATTAGTAAAATTAGTTTTGGATTTGTTACCATGAAATCCCTGCTCCAAGAATCCTTGTGACTGTTTTAGTTTAGTTTGTCACATGTACCGAGGTACAGTGAAAAGCTTTGGCTGTGCGCTACCCAGTCAGCAAAGGCAATACATGATTACAATCGAGCTGTTTTCAGTGTATAGATACATGATAAGGGAATAACGGTTAGTGCAAGGTTAAACCAGCAAAGTCAGATCGGAAGAAATGGGGGAGATATTAAACAATTTCTTTTCTTCGGTATTCACCGAGGAGAAGGATATTGAATTATGTGAGGTAAGCGAAACAAGTAGAGTAGTGATGGAAATTATGAGGATCAAAGAAGAGGAGGTGCGGACACTTTTGAAAAATAAAAAGTGGATAAGTCTCCAGGTCCTGATAGGATATTCCCTAGGACATTGAGGGAAGTTAGTGCAGAAATAGCAGGGGCAATGACGGAAATATTTCAAACGTCATTAGAAACGGGGATGGTGCCGGAAGATTGGCGCATTGCGCATGTTGTGCCTTTGTTTAAAAAAGGTTCTAAAAGTAAACCTAGCAATTACAGACCTGTTAGTTTGACGTCTGTGGTGGGAAAATTAATGGAAAAGATACTTAGGGACAATATATATAATCACATGGATAAACAAGGCCTGATTAGAAACAGTCAACAGGGATTTGTGCCTGGAAGGTCATGTTTGTCTAATCTTCTTGAATTTTTTGAAGAGGTTACCAGGGAAATTGATAAGGGCAAGGCTGTGGATGTTGTCTATATGGACTTCAGTAAGGCATTTGACAAGGTTCCACATAGAAGGTTGATTAAGAAGGTTAAATCGTTGGGTATTAATAGTGAGGTTGCAAGATGGATTCAACAATGGCTGAATGGGAGATACCAGAGGGTAATGGTTGACAACTGTATGTCAGGTTGGAGGCCAGTGTCTAGTGGAGTACCCCAAGGATCTGTGTTAGGTCCACTGTTGTTTGTCATTTACATTAATAATCTGGATGATGGTGTGGCAAATTGGATTAGTAAGTATGCAGATGATACTAAGATAGGTGGTGTAGTTAATAATGAAGTAGATTTTCAAAGTCTACAGAGAGACTTGGGCCTTTTGGAAGGGTGGGCTGAAAGATGGCAGATGGAGTTTAATGCTGATAAGTGTGAGGTGCTGCATTTTGGTAGGACAAATCAAAATAGGACGTACAGGGTAAATGGTAGGGAATTGAGGAATGCAGTGGAACTGAGGGATCTGGGAATAACTGTGCTTTGTTCCCTGAAGGTGGAATCTCATGTGGATAGGGTGGTGAAGATGGCGTTTGGTATGCTTGCCTTTATAAATCAGAGCATCGAATATAGAAGTTGGGATGTAATGTTGAAATTGTATAGGGCATTGGTGAGGCCGAATCTGGAGTATGGTGTGCAGTTTGGGTCGCCAAATTATAGGAAGGATGTCGACAAAATGGAGAGGGTACAGAGGAGATTTACTAGAATGTTGCCTGGGTTTCAGCACTTAAGCTACAGAGAGAGGTTGAACAGATTGGGTCTTTATTCTTTGGAGCGTAGAAGGTTGAGGGGGGACTTGATAAGAGGTTTTTAAAATTTTAAGAGGGACGGACAGAGTTGACGTGGGTAGGCTTTTCCCTTTGAGAGTGGGAAAGATTCCAACAAGGGGACATAACTTCAGAATTAAGGGACAAAAGTTTAGGGGTAACATGAGGGGTAACTTCTTTACTCAGAGGGTGGTGGCTGTGTGGAATGATCTTCCGGTGGAAGTGGTGGAGGCAGGCTCGATTTTATTATTCAAGAGTAAATTGGATAGGTATATGGATGGGAGGGGATTGGAGGGTTATTGTCTGAGAGCAGGTAGATGAGACTAGGTCAGAGAAAGTGGTCGGCGTGGACTGGTAGGGCCGAACGGGCCTGTTTCCGTGCTGTAATTGTTATATGGTTATATGGTTAAGTGTGTAAGAACTTGTACCTCCTCCAACCTCAGTGGAAACAGGCCTTTTCGCCAACTTGCGCACACCGGCCAACAATGTCCCAGCGACACTAGTCCCATTTGGTCCATATCCCTCCAAACCTGTCCTATCCATGTACCTGCCTGTTTCTTAAATGATTGAATAGTCCTAGCCTCAACTACCTCCTCTGGCAGCTTGTTCCATACACCCACCACCCTTTGTGTGAAAAAATTACCCCTCGGATTCCTATTAAATCTTTTCCCCTTTATCTTGAACCCATGTCCTCTGGTCCTCAGTTCCCCTACCTGACTCATCTACTGTATCTCGGCATCTCATATTTCGCTTGGGCAGCTTACAGCCCAATGGTATGAATTTGATTTCTCTCACTTCAGGTAGCCCCGACATTCCCTCTCTCTATCCCTCCCCCACCCAAGTCGCACTAGCTTCTCGTTTTCACCCGACAAACAGCTAACAATGGCCTGTTTTTTTATCATCGTTACTTTTTTGCATATCTCTCATTCATTGTCCTTTATCTCTCCACATTATGGTCTCTAATCTCTTGTTTTCCTTTTCCCTGATTAGGCTGAAGGGTCTAAACCTGAAACATCATTCCTTCTCTCCATAGATGCTGCCTGTCCTGCTCAGTTACCCCAGCATTTTGTGTCTATCTTCAAAGTCAGATCAAGGATAGTCCGGGGGGGGGGCGGGGGCCACCGAAGAGGTAGATGGTAATTCAACACTGCTCTCTGCTTGTGGTAAATACCGAGGTAGCGTGAGATATAAATAAAAGGTTGTGTAATGGTCTGGGCTGCGTCCACAATAGGGCTCTTGCACGGCTGGCGAGGTCACGACCCCTGACCCGTACTGTTGCCACGCAACGCCTTCTGGCGAACAAGCGGTGTACTGAAAGCAAGTACTTACTATGGCTGCCAGTACACCGTCTGTGGGTAATGTAATTTTGTCCAAAAACATGTTCCATTATATTCGGTCCCAGCAGCCGTTGAATTGCCGCAGTTTTTTTGCCAGAATTCTGCCAGACTTTGAAGCCAAAGTTGCTATTAAACTTGCAACACCTCAGTCCCAACCAAAAATCTTAAGAATGGCACCACATAATTACAGTGCTTAATCACATCAGGCCGCTTAACTTCATCCCAATAAACCTAGTACAGCTGCAAACCTCAAGCTACATACCACAACATGCGTACACTGCCTGTTGAACCATATCTGTAGGAGCCATTTATGCTTAATTCAGTTATTGTCATTGTGTTATGGCTATGTTTTAATATTTCTAATTTATGTCTTTTTTGCCTGCTTGTGGGTGTGACTTAATGCGTAATTGGGAGTGTCCAGATGGGAGGAGGCTAGTGTGTCGACAGAGGTTGTGGGTCAGTTTAGTCTCAGAGGATGGTGAGCATACAGTTCTTTACCACACGCGCTCGTACCATACGCTTCAAGTCAAGTCAATTTTATTTATATAGCACATTTAAAAACAACCCACGTTGACCAAAGTGCTGTACATCTGATTAGGTACTAAGGAAAAAAAAGAAACATATAGTAGCACGCAAACAGTTCACAGCGTTTCCTCAATGAGCCTCAAACGTTAGGGAGTAGAAATAGGTTTTGAGCCTGGACTTAAAGGAGTCGATGGAGGGGGCAGTTCTGATGGGGAGAGGGTTGCTGTTCCACAGTCTAGGAGCTGCAACCGCAAAAGCGCGGTCACCCCTGAGCTTAAGCCTAGACCGCGGGATAGTGAGTAGCCCCAAGTCGGCCGACCTGAGGGACCTGGAGTTAGAGAGGTGGGTTAGAAGATTTTTGATGTGGGGGGGGAATGTCCATTTAGGGCTTTATACGTGAATAGGAGGAGCTTGAAGTTGATTCTGTACCGTACAGGGAGCCAGTGGAGAGAGGCCAGAATCGGGGTGATGTGGTCCCTTTTACGGGTACCCGTCAGGAGTCTCGCTGCGGCGTTTTGGACCAGTTGCAGGCGGGACAGGGAAGATTGGCTGATCCCAGTGTATAGGGAGTTGCAGTAGTCTAGGCGGGAGGAAATGAAAGCGTGAATGATTTTTTCTGTGTCGTTGAATTGGAGGAAAGGTTTGATTTTAGCTATGGTACGAAGTTGGAAGAAGCTGGCTTTTACCACAGCGTTGACTTGCTTATCAAATTTTAATGCAGTCAAATATCATGCCGAGGTTTTTGACATGCGGTTTGACTAGGCAGGATAGGCTTCCAAGACTGCCTGTTATCGATTTGATTCAAGAGATTCAAGATTCAAGATATCTTTATTTGTCATCCAAAAAACAAGTTTTTTGGACGAAATTTCGTCACCCACAGTCCAACAATAAGAGCAATAAAATAAGCAAATTACACAACCCCAACCAACACAAAACCCCCCAAAAAGAAACATCCATCACAGTGAGTCTCCTCCAGTCCCCTCCTCACTGTGATGGAAGGCCAGAATGTCTTTTTCTCTTCTCCTGCCGTCTTCTCCTGCGGTCAGGCTGTTGTCGTTGCCATGTTCCAGGCTGCGCCGGACGGTGAGTCCAGGCTGAGTCGGGGGGGCCGACTAGGATGACCTCAGACTTGCTCTCATTTAATTGGAGGAAGTTCTGTGCCATCCAACATTTTATGTCCTCAAGGCAGTGTAAGAGGCTGTTTAAATTTGACTGGTTGTTGGGTTTCAGGGGGAGGTAAAGCTGAGTGTCATCGGCATAGCAGTGGAAAGAAATGCCGTGCCTTTGAATGATTTGGCCAAGGGGGAGCATGTACAGAGAGAAGAGAATGGGGCCTAGGATGGAGCCTTGTGGAACTCCGCAGGAGGCTAGCTGGAGCAGAGGAATAACTGCCTATGGCAATTATGGCGATGGCGAAACTCCTATCTTTGAGGTACGAAGCGAACCAGCTCAGGGCAGTGCCATCAATGCCAACCGCGTACCGGAGACGGTCAATAAGGATGGTGTGGTCCACTGTATCGAACGCTGCGCTGAGGCCGAGAAGGACCAGGATTGCACAGTCGCCGGTGTCGATGGCGAGAAGCAGGTCGTTGTGTACCTTCAACAAGGCAGACTCTGTGCTGTGGTGGGCTCTGAAACCTGACTGGAAACGTTCCAGGATGGTGTTTTGGTGCAGGTAGGGCACTAATTGGTTTAGAATTGCCTTTTCAAGGACTTTTGACAGGAATGGCAGTTTGGAAATGGGTCGGTAGTTGCTAGGCAAGGTGGGGTCTAGGTTAGGTTTTTTCAGTAAGGGCTGAACCACCGCGTGGTTGAAACAGGTTGGAACAGTGCCAGTGGCCTGAGAACTGTTGATAATAGAGAGGATGCTGGGACCGGCTATTGCAATGACATCCTTCAGAAGGGCAGTGGGGGCAGGATCAAGGGGGCAGGTTGCAGGTTTCATAGCGGAGACAAGCTTTGCAAGGGAGGATAGTGACGGGTTGGAAACAGTCCAATTTAGATGAACAGACTAGTGAGACAGCTAGGTCACGGGTGGGAGGGGAAATGTTCATTCTAATGTTCTCAACTTTGTTGGTGAAAAATTTAGCGAATTCTTCGCACTTAGCAGGGGACCCAACTAAGCTGGTACTGGGGGCGGGACATATGACAGAGGTAATTGTGCTAAATAGGACCTTGGAGTTATGAGAGTTTTTGGAAATAAGGTCGGAGAAGTATTGTGCTCTAGCAGACTTTACTATATTTGTAAGAACCATACGGTAATAACTGCAAGAATTCTAGATATTGTTTGAAGCAGAAACAGTTGATAAAGTACGGAAACTGATATATTACTCTATGATTTGTGCTACTTTAATAAAACCAATTAATGAAGAAAAGAAGTTTGGAAGATTCGTTTTGTCATAACTACATTTCATTCCCGAGGAAGGGCCTGTTTGGTGCTATATTTGGGGCAGTCCAGAACCAGGGACCACAGAATAAGAATAAAGGGGAGGCCATTTAAAACTGAGGTGAGAAGAAACTTTTTCATCCAGAGAGTTGTGAATTTGTGGAATTCTCTGCCACAGAAGGCAGTGGAGGCCAATTCACTGGATGAATTTAAAAGAGAGTTAGATAGAGCTCTAGATGCTAGTGGAATCAAGGGATATGGGGAGAAGGCAGGCACAGGTTACTGATTGGGGACGATCAGCCAGGATCACAATGAATGGCGGCGCTGGCTCGAAGGGCAAATGGCCTCCTCCTGCACCTATTTTGTATGTTTCTAAAACCCCAACGGGGTTCGGCCGCTCAACCATCACGGCACAAAAGGCAAAACGCACGTTAACACCGGCACACAGTAGCCCCCCCCCCACACACCCTCTCTCTCTCACCCCCTCCCCCCCATCTCCCCTCTCCCTCCCCCCCATCTCCCCTCTCTCTCCCCCCCATCTCCTCTCTCTCTCCCCCCTTTCCCTCCCCACTCTCTCCCCCCTTTCCCTCCCCACTCTCTACCTCCCTCTCTTTCCCTCCCCCCCTCTTTCCCTCCCCTCTCTTCCCTCTCTCCCCCCCCTCCCTCTCTCCCCCCTCCCTCCCCCCTACCTCTCCCTCCCCCCCTCTCTCTCCCTCCCCCCCTCTCTCCCTCCCCCCTTCTCTCTCCCTTCCCCCCCCCCCCTTCTCTCTCCCTTTCCCCCCCCTCTCGCCCTTCTCTCTCCCTTTCCCCCCCTCTCTCTCCCCCCCTCCCTCCCTCTCCCCACCCCTCTCTCTCCCCCCCTCTCTCTCCCCCCCCCCCCTCTCTCCCCCCCCTCTCTCCCCCCCTCCCCTCTCTCTCTCTCTCTCTCTCCCCCCCCTCTCTCCGGACCTCACCGGGGCGCTTTGGTGTTGTTGCTGCCGCTGCCTCTCTCCAGCCGCCCGGCAGCCGCCGCCGATGTCCCGCTTCTCGCGACCAACTGCCGACACACGCGCACGCAGGGCGCCGCCATCTTGTGTCGCCGCGCACTGCCTTGTGGGGGCAAGGCCAACAGGCAGCCCGGGGAGAGCCCAAGCATTACCCAAATAAATAAAGTTTAATACTGACACGAACAAAACACCAAGGAGAACCCACTACAAATATCAATGATAGTCTTGTCTTCCATAGTGAAATGCTGTTCTTAACTGTTGCAGCAAGATGGGTTTTTTTAAGTGGACCTCATCTCCACCCCCCCTACTCCCGAGTTGCCCTGATCCGCACAACCCCCCCCCCCCCCATGTGAGGTTCGTCGCTGAAGTGAAAATGCTGAGAAGATTAAAAAAATAATAATTACCACAAGGACAGGCAGCAAAATGTTTATTGGGAAAGAAATTCCTTGGAGGCGCTTGGAAAGCATTTCGTTCGGCGTGTATTCAGAGGAGGAGGTCAGGTAAGAGGGGGTCTTTATCAACGGGGACAGTGTGGAGAAAGTGTCCAGCTTCAAGTTTCTGGGCACTCACATTTTGGAGGACCTAACATGGTCCAATAACACTGCTGCGCTGGTCAAGAAGGCACAGCAACGACTGTTCTACCTAAGAACACTGAAGAAGTCTTGTCTACCCCAACAGCTGCTGACGACCTTCTACCGCATTTCTTCACACAGAGAGTGGTGAGTCTGTGGAATTCTCTGCCACAGAAGGTAGTTGAGGCCAGTTCATTGGCTATATTTAAGAGGGAGTTAGATGTGGCCCTTGTGGCTAAAGGGATCAGGGGGTATGGAGAGAAGGCAGGTACAGGTTACTGAGCTGGATGATCAGCCATGATCATATTGAATGGCGGTGCAGGCTCGAAGGGCCGAATGGCCTACTCCTGCACCTATTTTCTATGTTTCTACCGCTGCACCATAGAGAGCATCCTAACACATGGCATCCCTCTGTGGTATCTCAGCTGCACGGAGGCAGAGAGGAAAGCTCTTCAGCGGGTAGTCCATAGAGCTCAGAGGACCATCGGAACATAGCTACCAGACGTGGAGGGCATCTACAACACACGATGCTTCAGAAAAGCCACCAGCATCCACAAAGACTCTTCACACCCCTGCAACAGTCTGTTCGAACTTCTACCATCGGGCAGGCGATACAAGGCCTTCTACGCCCGCACCTCCAGACTCAGGAACAACATCATCCCCAGGGCCATAGCTACTCTGAACCAGTCCTGCTGAGCCGGATGGTCACATCGCACAGTGAACCGGCACAGATCTACTTGCACTTTATTCTGTTTTAAAACTGTTCTAATTTGTTTCATTGGGTTGTTTAAATTAATACTGACTAGCTAATTAATTTATTGCATCGTATGGGAGGCGCATTCCCAATCTCGTTGTACCCCTGTACAATGACAATAAAGATATATTATATTGTGTTGTATTGCATGATGGTAAATGTGTACAGCAATTAATTCTTCCCTCGCACAAAGCATGGAATAGTCTTCTCCCTACTATAGTTACGCAACTAAATTTAAGGGAGCTCTTCTTCTCCAACAAGCCCTTCTTGCTTAAGTCCATACTCCGCCACCTCCAGTTTAAATTCCATTTGGAATATTTTGAAGAACCAAGATAAGAACGCGGCCTCTGCAGCCTGTGTGGGCTCTCGCTGCGCATCACAGACCCGCTGGAGGGGCAGCACCCTGAAGACATTTAATGTAGATAGACACAAAATGCTGGAGTCACTCAGCGAGACAGACAACATCTCTGGAGAGCGAAGGAAGATAGAACGAGACCCAAAACGTCAGCTATGCCTTCTCTCCAGAGATGCTGCATGTCCTGCTGAGTTACTCCAGCATTTTGTAAACCAACATCTGCAGTTCCTTCCGAAACTCTTCGGACATAGTTTAGTTTAGAGATACAGTACGGAAACAGGCCCTTCAGCCCACCGAGTCAGCGCCGACCAGCAGTGACCTCGTACACTAGCACAGTGCTTCTTAAACTATTCCAGTGTCATTCACCCTTGAGTCATTCACCCATCTAGTTTCATTCACCCCAAAATAATTTAATTCACCCTTGGATGAACCATTCACCAGTTTAAGAAGCACTGCACTAGCACTGTCTTACACCAGGGACAGTTTTACAATGTTTACCGAAGCCAATTAACCTACAAACCTATGTAGGAAGGAACTGCAGTTGCTGGTTTACACCGAAGATAAACACAAAGTGCTGGAATAACTCAGTGGGACAGGTGGCATCTCTGGAGATAAGAAATAAGTGACGTTTCAGGTCGAGACCCTTCTTCAGACTGAGAGTCAGGGGAGTGGGAAACTGGAGGTATGAATAGGTGCAAAGAAAAAATGAATGAACGGTATGCAAAACGACAAACTGAAGAAGGGTCTCGATCTGAAACGTCACCCATCCCTTCTCTCTAGACTGCCTGCCTGATCCATGAGTTACTCTAGTATTTTGTGTCAACCGACAACCCTGCATGTCTTTGGAATGTGAGAGAAAGCCAGAGCACCCGGAGAAAACCCACAGTCACAGGGAGAATGTACAAATTCCGTACTGACAGCACCCATAGGATCGAATCCGGGTCTCTGGAGCTGTAAGGCATCAACTTTACTACTGCTGACTGAGATGTACCGTGTTTTGAAATAGCATGTGTTATCTCCAACAAAGCTGTCTGCCTTCCTGAAACTAGGGAGGACAGGATGTATCTGACCATGTGTTGATACTTGCAGTAGGGGTTTGTTAGCTTCTACATAAATTGTTATGGTTAATACTTGGTGATGTGAATCTAGTACCTTTTGAGTTGAAGAAACAGTGAAATGCAGATGCTGGTTTACAAAATAAGACATGAAGTGCTGAAGTAACTCAGCGGGTCAGGCAGCATGAAGGATCCTGACCTGAAACGTCACCTATCCATGTTTTCTGCAGATGCTTCCTGGCCCACTGAGTTACTCCAGCACTTTGCATTGTCATTTAAGTTCCAAGCTTCCTTCTGTCTTGCAATTGCAACATTGTTTTGCTGTGCATGACAATATGTTCAGCTGTCAACACAGAATTTCATGGTGCAGTTTTGTATAGTTTTGATATTCCTAATGGAAGACAGCCTACTGTTTTTGCTGTATTTCCCATGGGCATTGTTGCTCTGTAGGTTGGTCTTGATTGTGCAGTTGTGGACTTGATATGCACTCGATATTACTCGATAATCCTTGATCAATGCAATTGAGGGAACATCAGCTTTCAAGAGGAATGACAAGATCAATAGGTGTGATGCTTGTTTTTGAAGCTGATGCTTATTTTGAGCATCTGCATTGTTCTATTCGATTTCCAAATATTCTTCTGGATCTAAAGTAATAAACAATTCACTGGAAGAACTCAACAGTCTAAGTATTTTCTGTGGAGGCAAAGGGATGGTTGACATTTTGGGTCGAGATTTTGCATCAGGACTGGATATAAGTGACAAGTGACTGCAGATGCTTGGATCTAGAGAAGAGATTGAGCTATAGACACAAGGAACTGCAAATCTGGTTTACAAAACGAGACACATCTTGCTGGAGTAACTCAGCGGGCCAATCAAGCCATCCACCGTGTAAGGATAAAAGGCACAACATATAGTGAAAAGCTGCTTTTGAAATAAAGATTTAAAAGAGTGGAGCAATTGTAATGGATGATAGCAGGTCCTCTTCTGGGACCAGCATACAAAGAGACGCCACACTCCAGCGCTATCTTGCTTGTTCTGGAGAACATGGACAGGTGTCATTTCAGGTCAGGATCCTTCTTCAGACTGATTGTAGTGCGGTGGGTGGGGGGGGGGGGGGGAGAGAAAGCTGGAAGGGAGGTCAGGGCTGAACAAAGCCTGGCCTGTGATCGGTGGATACAGGTGAGGGAGGGTTTGATTGGCACATGGTTGGATAAAGACAAGAGATGAAAAGACAGGATAGTGAGATAAGGAGAGAAGAGGTATGAAATGGGAAACCAGAGGAAGGAATATAGATGGAAGGGGAGTGGGAGAAATGCGTCTGCATCCAGGTAGGGCACAAGGATGAGGGGCATTTGTTCCAGCATCTGAATTTCCTACCTCAATTTCCCTCCACAGATGCTCAATATTCCAGCATCTGCAGCCTCTTAAGTCTTTAGATTTAACAACATTCATTCTATGTATTTCATGACCAAACTTCATTTAATAGCTCAAAATTCTATCTTTTTCCCATAGGAAATTGAGTGTCAAACCCATCACTAATCCAAATCTGTTGGACAATGTGGGCAATCCAGCAACAAATGGTCTGTATGATCTGGCGTTGGGTCCAGCTGATTCCAAAGAAGTCTGCGGTACCTGTGCTCAGGATTTTACTAATTGCCCAGGACACGTGGGCCACATAGAGCTCCCGCTGACGGTCTACAACCCCTTATTTTTTGATGTAAGTATTGGGAGCGGTGTAAAAATAAAAGAATGAACTGAATGGACGTGTGGGGGTGACAGATAGAAACAGTAAAGGCTAAAAATACAGTTCAACTCTTTTTCTCTGCACAGTTGCTGTCTGACCTGTTGTGTCTTTATAGCATTTCTGTTTTGATCTCAGAGTTACATACGACAATTGCAGTTTGCTTTATAGAGTCATAGAGTAATATACTGTGGAAACAGGCCCTTCGGCCCAACTTGCCCACACCGGCCAACATGTCCCAGCTACACTAGTCCCACCTGCCTGCACTTGGTCCATATCCCTCCAAACCTGTCCTATTCATCTACCTGTGTAACTGTTTCTTAAACATTGGGATAGTCCCAGCCTCAGCTACCTCCTCTGGCAGCTTGTTCCATACACCCATCACTCTCTCTTACTCCAATTTCATAGAGTCATCGGGTGATATAGTGTGGAAACAGGCCCTTCGGCCCAACGCCCACACTGGCCAACGATGTCCCAGCTGCACTAGTCCCACTTGCCTGCGCTTGGTCCATAACCCTCCAAACCTGTCCTATCCATGTACCTGTCTAACTATTTCTTACACGATGGGATTGTCCCAGCCTCAACTACCTACTCTGGCAGCTTGTTCCATACACCCACCGCCCTTTGTGTGAAAATGTTACCCCTCGGACTCCTATTAAATCTTTATCCCTTCACCTTGAACCTGATCTGGGATGATATGGGTTGACTTTTTTATTTGTTATTGTGTTGTGTGCACATTGGAAGCCTCTACAACGGAAATGTTATGAGAGCACACTGATAATTTGCCACATTTAGTCCATTGGAGGGTGATTAGTTTTGTTTCTGGCTTGGGAGTCATTTTTCCCTCCCTTTTTCGACCTGAATTGCTGGACTACTAGTTAAGTTGTTCAAATTGGCTCAATTACTAAAATTTACTGCTGTTAATGTAAATTAACAATCACTTAAATATTTTGTGCAGTTTTTCTCTCTCTGCCACTTTAATAGTATTATACATCAATAAGAATTCCAGAGCTCCTACATCTGAAAGAGAATAAAAAGGGCTAACTGACCTCTTATTGATATTTTAGATGTGTTTTTTGAGCTCAAATCTTTCCTCGTCCCTGGTAATGGAACAAAGATATTGCTTGTGTAGTTCAGGGTGAGATAGGGATCAGCAACAAAGAACATAACAGGACAGCACATAAACAGGCCCTTCGACCTGCAATGTCAGTGCTGAGCATGATGCCAAGACCAACTCTTATCTGCTGCACATGATACATATCTTCCATTCCTTGCATATCCATGTGCTTATCCAGAAGTCTAGGCTATATGCCACAATCACATCTGCTTCCACCACCAACCCCCTCCCCCCCCCCCCCCCCACTTCCCACCCAGCCACGCATTCCAGGTACACACTTGGAAGAAACATGCCCTGCATATCTTTACACTTTGCCTGCTCGCCTTAAAGCTATGTGCTCTAGTATCCAATATTTCCATCATGGAAAAAATATTCTGACTGCCTACCCCATCTATGCCTCTCATAATATATACTTCTATCACACCTCCCTCAACTTCCAACGTTCCAGAGAAAACAATCCAAGTTTGTCCACCCTCTCTGTAGCTACTATCCGCTAATCCAGGCATCATATTTGTAAACCACCTCCACATCTTTCCTGCAATGGGGGTGACCAGAACTTCACGCAATACTCCAAATGCGGCCTAACCAAAGCCCTGTAAAGCTACATCATGACCTCCTGACTTTTCTGGTCAATTCTCAGACTAATGAAAACAAGAATACTGAAGGCCTTGTTTGTCATTCTATCCATTCGTGTGGCCACTTTCAGGGTGTTATGGACTTGGACTCGAAGATCCCTCTCTACATCAATGCTGTTCAGGGTCATTTAGAAGGGTGAGAGGGGGTCTTATTGAAATATATAAGATTATTAAGGGATTGGACACGTTAGAGGCAGGAAACATGTTCCCTATGCTGGGAGAGTCCAGAACCAGTGGCCACAGTTTAAGAATAAGGGGTAGGCCATTTAGAACGGAGATGAGGAAAAACCTTTTCAGTCAAAGAGTTATAAATCTGTGGAATTCTCTGCCTCAGAAGGCAGTGGAGGCCAATTCTCTGGATGCTTTCAAGGGAGAGCTAGATAAAGATAGTGGAGACAGGGGGTATGGGGAGAAGGAAGGAACGTGGTACTGATTGTGAATGATCAGCCATGATCACATTAAATGGCGGTGCTGGCTCGAAGGGCCGAATGGCCTACTCCTGCACCTATTGTCTATTGTCTATTTCATTAATTGTATATTTTCCCTTTGTATTCGGCCTCAACAAAAGCACAACACCTCACATGTGCTTGGATTAAACTCCATCTGCCATTTCTCCATGCATTTCTACAGCTGATCTATATATTGACAGCCTTCCTCATAATCCATAATCCTGACAATCTTGGTGTCATCTGCAAACCAACTAACCATCTCGTCTACGTGTATGTCTGAGTATTTGTATATATCACAAACAGCAGAGGTCCCAGCACAGATTCCTGTGGAACTCCACTGGTTTCAGATATCCAGCCTGAATATTGTCCTTCCAACACAACCTTCTAGTATAAGCCAGTTCTGAATCCATACGAGCAAGTCACAGTTAATCCCGTGCTCTTAATCTTCTAGAATACCCAACCACAGTGGACTTTATAAAATATCTTACCAAAATCCGTGTAGACAACATATCCCCATCCACCGCCCCTCCCTCATCGATCACCTTTGTTACCTCCTCAAAACACTCGATGGGTGGGGATTACACGTAAATTTATCATTCTGATTCTCTCATTTGCAAGTGCTTGAAACTCTTCTGGGATATAATAATTAACTGTTGAAGATAATCTATGTTATTATATTATAAGAATATTGAAGTCTAGTGAACTTTGCAGTATCAGGAGCTCAGTTAATTGAAAAAACTGTTTTGAGGACCTGACTATGTGAAATAGAGATTTAACTCCTATTTTGTCTGACGTCATTGACACTTTGTCTTAAAATACCAAACAGTATTCTCTTGGTTAACCAAGTGAAGAAGTTGACAGCCAACCATGAAAGTAACCCATGTTTTGCTCATTTCTACACTTGCTAACTGATATGCGACAATACTGAGATATATATATATATTCTGTATCTTCCCCTTTTCTCTGTCAATTGTACTTGAGTTTGACTTGATTGTATTTATGATCTGTTTGGATAGCATGGAAAACAAAGCTTTTCACTGTACACATGACAGCAATAAATTTAAATCTACTTAACATTAGAGCTGGATTGTAGCCTGTGTTAACTCAATCTTACAATCAGCCAGTGCTTTCCCTTTGCTCTCTGATAGTTAAAACAAGTTTGTTTTACACTATAACAGAGTGCAAGACATAATAAACCTCAAGACGACTATAATTTATTGCATCATATCGGAGGCACATTCTCAATCTCATACCCCTGTACAATGACAATAAAGATATATTGTATTGTATTGTATTAATAACTGAACGACCAGGGAATGGCATAACATTACAGTTTTTACAAGTTATAAAGTATTTGGGGATCCTTTTACTTGTTTTGTTTTGGGTTCTGATCAATAGCCCTAAACTTGCCTACACTAGAATTTCTCCAAATAATTTGCAACATTGGTCTAAAAGTAGAAATGTTATTATGTTCCAAAGTGGCATCTCAAATCACGTTTCACAATTTTCATAGCTGTAAGATGAGAGAGGCAGAATGTAAAGGAGATATACGGAGCAAGTTTTTTTGCTCAGAGGGTGGCGGGTGTCTGGAATGCAGATGCAGGAGTGGTGGTGGAGGCAGATGGAAGAATGACTTAAGAGACTTTTGGATAGGCATATAGATGTGCAGGAAATGGAGCAATGTGGTTTATGTGCAGGCAGTTAGGAGTTGGTCTCGGCACCATGTTCGGCACAGACATTATGGGCCGAAGGGTCTGCTCGTGTGCAATACTGTTCTGTGTTCTATGTAAATGACTGAGTAGGCTTGATATTTTTCAATTAATTTTTTGTCTAAACCAATATTTCCCACAGAAACTCTACCTCATGATCAGAGGCTCCTGCCTGAATTGTCATATGCTGACATGTCCTCGTGCAACAATGTACCTGCTACAAAATCAGCTGCAAATTGCAGATTGTGGGTCTCTTGAACATGTTTATGAATTAGAGAGAATATTGAATGGGGTGAGTACTTAACATTGATTTGAAACATTTTTAATTCTCTTGGTGCTACAAGGTCACTATTTTTCCTGGAAGCTAATGAAGCCTACGATCTCAACAATTTGTCCTGGACAATTTGGGGCGGCCAGGTGGCGCAGCGGTAGAGTTGCTGCTTTACAACGTCAGAGGCCCGGGTTCAATCCTGACCACGAGTGCTGTCTGTAGGGAGTTTGTATGTTCTCCCTGTGACTGCATGGATTTTCTGCGGGTGCTCCGGTTTCCTCCTACACTCCAAAGATGTACAGGTTTGTAGGCTAATTGGCTTTGGTAAAATTGTAAATTGTCCCTTGTGTGAAGGATAGTGTTCGCTGGTTGGTGCGGACTCGTTGGGACGAAGGGCCTGTTTCCATGCTGTATTGTCTAAAGACAATATTTATTCCAAATGCAAAATGCTGGATTAACTCAACAGGTCAGGCAGCATCTTGGAGAGAGGGAATTGGTGACGTTTCGGGTCGAGACCCTTCTTCAGTCTGAAGAAGGGTCTCGACCCGAAACATCACCCATTCCCTCTCTCCTAGATGCTGCCTGACCTGCTGAGTTAATCCAGCATTTTGTGATACCTTCGATTTGTACCAGCATCTGCAGTTATTTTCCTACCCTATATTCCAAATGCAATGTTGCCGCAATAGGCTTTTGATTATTTATTCCACTGCTGTTTACGGGGCACACCGTTGCATGAAAGCTGGCTGCTGTATTTTCCTCCAAATCATGTGAGACATGGGTTCAGTTAGTTTCAAAAATCCATCTCTGGAACTGAGGGCCAGTGAGATGAGAAATGTGCTGGAACATCGATGCAGTGAGTTTAAAACAATCTGGTGCTGAAACAGAAGGCCAATGAGTTTAAAGAATCCCATGTGGAACAGGGATGCAGTAAGTTAAAGAAAAAAATCCAGTGCAGGGCCAATAGATTTAAACAATCCAGTGACGAACATGGGGCCAGTAAATTTAATCAATCCAGTGCTGGAGCAGAAGACCATTGAGTTAAAAAACTCCAGTGAGGTAACAGAGGTGCATGAATTTGCTGCTGTTTTTCGTTCATTACTTTATGTGTGGCGCATTGGCAGTTATACAGTTTGGACATACTTGCAGCAGTGAAAGGTTCCATTTAAATGCAAATCTCTATGGAGCTTAGATAACTCAGCATAAACTCAGTATATTCAGTTTTTGACCCAGTGCTGCCACTTCATTCTCTGTTACCCCCATAGTAACGGAGTGCTGTAGTGTACACATTTATCAAGCGTTGAGCCAATGGAGCGGCAGTTTATACCTCTGTAACATACTGAGGCATGCATAGTTTTAGGAAAACATGACAGCAGTGAGAAGAGACTCAGACAAAAAAAAGCACAATTATCAATATTCCCCAATTATTGATTGGTATTTTGTTTTCTACAGGTGCTGGAAAAGAACTCTAAGGCCACAACAGATGAAATCCAGGAAGCACTGAATTCACATACCCAGACGGTACTGAAGAATCATGGGGCTTGCAAATTTTCCCAAGTAAGTGAAAAATGTTTTATTTGCATTGCCACACTGATGCTCTGCCAGGGGGGCTATGTGAGGATGCTGTTCATTGACTTTAGTTCAGCATTCAACACAATAGTCCCCAGCAGACTGGTTGAGAAGCTGCTGGAACTGGGGCTTAGCACCCCTCTGTGTGCCTGGGTCCTGGACTTTCTCACTGCCAGGCCCCAAGTGGTCAGGATGGGGGAACACACATCTAGCTCCCTCACCCTGAACATAGGATCCCCCCAGGGCTGCGTCCTTAGCCCCCTACTGTACTCCCTGTACACACATGACTGTGGGGCCAGGTTCAGCTCAAACTCCATCATCAAGTTTGCTGATGACACTGTGGTGGTGGGCCGGATCTCCAACAACGATGAGAAGGCCTACCGGGAGGAGGTGGCTGATCTGGCACTCTGGTGTCAGGACAATAGCCTCCTCTTGAATGTCACTAAAACAAAGGAGCTGATTGTGGACTTCAGAAGGGCTAAACATCCAAGGACGTACACGCCACTGGAGATAAATGGGTCTATTGTGGATAGGGTGAGCAGTTTTAAATACTTGGGAGTCCGCATCGCAGAGGATCTGACATGGGCAACGCACATTGCCGCACTGGTGGGTAGGGCTAAGCAGCGCCTTTACCACCTTAGACAACTGAGGAAATTCAGAGTGTCTCTGAGGATCCTTCATTGCTTCTACTCTGGGGCTGTAGAGAGCATCCTGTCCGGCAACATTACAGTCTGGTTTGGGAACAGCTCTGCCCAGGACAGGATGGCCCTGCAGAGAGTAGTGCGTTCAGCAGAACGCACCATGGGAACTACACTCGTCCCCCTGCATGACCTATACATCAGGAGGTGCAGATCCAGAGCAAGCAAGATCATGAGGGACCCCTGCCACCCCAGTAACGGACTGTTCCAGATGCTACGATCAGGCAAACGTCTCCGCTGTCACGCTGTGAAAACGGAGAGGATGAGACGGAGCTTCTTCCCACAGGCCATCAGGACTGTCAACTTTTATAACCCCAGAGACTAATTTTTTGTCGACACTAATAGTAACTTATTAACTTTATTTATATGCTGTAACTGTAATTCTTTTTGTGCACAACCCGCAGGCATTGCCACTTTCATTTCACTGCACATCGTGTATGTGTATGTGACAAATAAATTTGACTTGACTAATATGGCCATACACCGTTAAGGTTTCCTCCCACATTCCAAAGACGTACAGGTTTGTAGGTTAATTGGCTTTAACCTTGACTTACAGGGTTGACGGTGGAGATTCAATGTCAAGGTTTAAAAGATCGCATGGATGAACTACAACAATTGTTCATCCCTGTCTGGCTTAAAAATAAAATGGGGAAGGCGACTCAACTGTGGCTAACGAGGGAAATTAATGATAGTGTTAAATCCAAGGAAGAGGCATATAAATTAGCCAGAGGAAGCAGCAAACCGGACGACTGGGAGGAATTTAGAACACAGGACAAAGGAGTCAATTAAGAGGGGGAAATAGAGCATGAAAGAAAGCTTGCGGGGAGTATAACAACTGACTGTAAAAGCTTCTTTAGATAAGTGAAGAAGAAAAGATTAATGAAGACAAATGTAGTTCTCTTACAGTCAGAAACGGGTGAATTTATAATGAGTAACAAGGAAATGGCAGACCAGTTAAACAAGTACTTTGGTTCTGTCTTCACTAAGGAAGCCACAAACAATCTCCAAGAAATACTAGGGGATTGAGGATCTAGTGGAAGGGAGGAACTGAAGGGAATCTACATTATTCAGGAAATGTTAAGTAAACTGTTGGGACTGAAGGCAGATAAGTCCCTGATGGTCTGTATCCCAGAGTACTCAAGGAGGTGGCCCTAGAAATCGTGGATGCATTGGTGATTATTTTCCAATGTTCTATAGACTCTGGATCAGTTCCTGTGGACTGGAGGGAAGCTAGTGTAACCCCACTTTTTAAGAAAGGAGGGAGAGAGAAAACGGGGAATTATAGGCCAGTTAGCCTTGCATCGGTAGTGGGGAAGATGCTGGAGTCGATTATTAAAGATGTAATAGCAGCGCATTTGGAAAGCAATGACAGGATCGGTCAAAATCAGCATGGATTTATGAAGGGGAAATCATGCTTGACTAATTTTCTGGAATTTTTTGAGGATGTAACAAGTAGAATGGATAAGGGAGAGCCAGTGGATGTGGTGCATCTGGACTTTCAAAAAGCCTCTGTCAAGGTCCCTCACAAGAAACATAGAAACATAGAAACATAGAAAATAGGTGCAGGAGTAGGCCATTTGGCCCTTCGAGCCTGCGCCGCCATTCAATATGATCATGGCTGATCATCCAGCTCAGTAACCTGTACCTGCCTTCTCTCCATACCCCCTGATCCCTTTAGCCACAAGGGCCTCATCTAACTCCCTCTTAAATATAGCCAATGAACTGGCCTCAACTACCTTCTGTGGCAGAGAATTCCACAGACTCACCACTCTCTGTGTGAAGAAATGTTTTCTCATCTCGGTTCTAAAAGACTTCCCCCTTATCCTTAAGCTGTGACCCCTGGTTCTGGACTTCCCCAACATCGGGAACAATCTTCCCGCATCTAGCCTCTCCAACCCCTTAAGAATTTTATATGTTTCTATAAGATCCCCCTTCAGTCTTCTAAATTCCAGCGAGTATAAGCCTAGTCTATCCAGTCTTTCTTCATATGAAAGTCCTGCCATCCCAGGGATCAATCTGGTGAATCTTCTCTGTACTCCCTCTAAGGCTAGAATGTCTTTCCTCAGATTAGGAGACCAAAACTGTACACAATACTCCAGGTGCGGTCTCATCAAGGCCCTGTACAACTGCAGCAGAACCTCTCTGCTCCTATACTCAAATCCTCTTGCTATGAATGCTAACATACCATTCGCTTTCTTCACTGCCTGCTGCACCTGCACGCTTGCTTTCAATGACTGGTGCACCATGACACCCAGGTCACGTTGCATCTCTCCTTTTCCTAATTGGCCACCATTCAGGTAATACTCTGCTTTCCTGTTCCTGCCGCTGAAGTGGATAACCTCACATTTATCCACATTATATTGCATTTGCCATGCATTTGCCCACTTGCCTAATCTATCCAAGTCACTCTGCAGCCTCCTAGCATCTTCCTCGCAGCTAACACTGCCACCCAGTGTCATCCGCAAACTTAGAGATGTTGCATTCAATTCTCTCGTCCAAATCATTAATATATATTGTAAATAACTGGGGTCCCAGCACTGAGCCTTGTGGTACCCCACTAGTCACTGCCTGCCATTCCGAAAAGGACCCGTTTATTCCTACTCCTACTCAAGAGATTGGTGTGCAAAATTAGAGCACATGATATTGGGGATAGGGTATTGACATGGATAGAGAACTGAAGAAGGGTCTCGACCCGAAACGTCATCCGGAGATGCGGACTGACCCGTTGAGTTACTCCAGCATTTTGTGACACCTTGGATAGAGAACTGGTTGGCAGACAGGAAGCAAAGAGTAGGAATAAACGGATCTTTTTCAGAATGGCAGGCAGTGACTAGTGGGGTGGTGCAAAGGTCAGTGCTGGGACCCCAATTACTTACAATATATATTAACGAATTAAACGAGGGAATTAAATGTAACATCTCCAAGTTTGCGGGTGACACAAAGTTGGGTGGCAATGTGAGCTGCAAGGAAGATGCTATGAGGCTGCAGGGTGACTTGGAAAGGTTTGATGAGTGGGCAGATGCATGGCAGTTGCAGTATAATGTGGATAAATGTGAGGTTATCTACTTTGGTGGCAAGAACAAGAAGGCAGATTATGATCTGAATGGTGTCCGATTAGGAAAAGGGGAGGTGCAATGAGACCTGGGTGTCCTTGTACATCAATTACTGAAAGTAAGCACACAGGTACAGCAGGCAGTGAAGAAAACAAATGGCATGTTGGCCTTCATAGTGAGCGGATTTGAGTATAGGTGCAACCAGGTCCTACTGCAGTTGTACAGGGCCCTGGTGAGAACACACATGGAGTATTGTGTACAGTTTAGGTCTCCAAATTTGAGGAAGGCCATACTTGCTATTGAGGGAGTGTAGGTTCACCAGGTTAATTCCCGGGATGGCGGGACTGTCATACAATGAAAAAATGGGGTGACTGGGCTTGTATTCACTGGAATTTAGAAGGATGAGAGGGGATCTTATAGAAACATATAAAATTCTTAACGGATTGGACAGGCTTGATGCAGGAAAAATGTTCCCGATGTTGGGGGAGTCCAGAACCAGGGGACACAGTTTAGGGGGTAGGGGGTAGGCCATTTAGGACTGAGATGAGGATAACAATTTTCACCCAGAGAGTTGTGATTCTGTGGAATTCTCTGCCACAGAAGGCAGTGGAGGCCAATTCACTGGATGTTTTCAAGAGAGAGTTAGATTTAGCTCTTAGTGCTAATGGAATCAGGGGTATGGGGAAAAAGCAGGAATGGGGTACTGATTTTGGATGATCAGCTATTATCATATTGAATGGAGTGCTGGCTCGAACGGCTTACTCCTGCACCTATTTTCTATGTTTCTATGTATAATTGTAAAATTATCCCTCGTATGTGTAGGATAGTGTTAGTGTGCAGACATCGCTGGTCAGCGTAGACTCGGTGGGCTGAAGGGCCTGTTTCCACACTATCTCTAAATTAAACTAGACCTTATTGAGGATGTCTGATAAAATACCTCATAAAGGACATTGCGTGCATTTTTGTGGTGTTCAAGGGCTCAACTGTTGATGGATAGGAGAGTAAGTTGGTATAATTTGAATTGGAGAAAGATCAGCGATGCATTTTTGTATGTGGGCTTTGGAATGACAAAATCACTGGAGAATTTGCCAAATAATGTTTGTAACTGGATTTAGAAAGTACTGGGAAATGGATACTCTTCAGATTATACCTCAATGCCTTTTATATCTAAGAATTTAGCATTAAGTATATTCAGTGACCTAGCTGCTAACATACTCTGCGTTAGTCAATTTTACTGGTTCATTATCATCATGCAGTCATACAGCACAGAAACAGACCCTTCAGCCCAATCATTCATGCCAACTAAGATGCCGCAACTATGCTAGTCCCATCTGCCTGCATTTGGCCCATCTATATACTAAAACTCTCGTTTGTTTGTGTGTTTGTTCCTGAACTACAGCCAAAACGGTACATGATAGCGCAACAATTTTAGGCCCAACCTTGCTCTCCATCGTCCCTTTGGTGCTAATGGAAGAAGTTTCATTGAAATCTGTGTTATATTTTTAAAGTTATTCACATTTTAAAGTTTAAATCTGTCTCCTAGGGAGGGAGGGAGGATAAGGGGGTTTGAGTGGGATGGAGGGGGGAGGGGGGTGTGGGGAGGGGTGGAAGGGGGGGGGGGGGTAAGAGGGGAGGGGAGGAGAGGGTGCTGCTCCAATGCAGGAGAGGTTTGGGCCCAATGGGTCCACTTGGTCTAGTATCCGTCTAAACCTTTCCTATGGAACTGTGGAATTCTTTCCTGTGGAATTATTTGCCACAGAAGGCTGTGGAGACCAAGTCAGTGGCTCCAAAGACGTACAGGTATGTAGGTTAATTGGCTGGGTAAATGTAAAAATTGTCCCTAGTGGGTGTAGGATAGTGTTAATGTACGGGGATCACTGGGCGGCACGGACTTGGTGGGCCGAAAAGGCCTGTTTCCGGCTGTATATATATATGATATGATATGATATTTTTATGGCAGAGATAGATAGATTCTTGATTAGTACAGGTGTCAGAGGTTTTGGGGAGAAGGCGGGAGAATTCTCTGCCTCAGAAGGCGGCGGAGGCCAATTCTCTGAGAGCTTTCAAGAAAAAGCTAGATAGAGCTCTTAAGTTTAGTGGAGTCAGAGGGTATGGGGAGAAGGCAGGAACGGGGTACTGATTGGGAATGATCAGCCATGATCACATTGAATGGTGGTGCTGGCTCAAAGGGCCGAATGGCCTACTCCTGCACCTATTGTCTATTGTCTAATGGGGTTAGGAGGGAGAGATAGATCAGCCATGATTGAATGGTGGAATAGACTTGATGGGCCAAATGGGCTAATTATACTCCCATTCCTTATGACCTATCCATGTACCTGTCCAAGAGTCTTTTAGATGTTGTTATAGCACAGGTTCACCATATCAATTTTCCCGCAACTGTTGTTTCAGCACCTTTTACCCTGAAAAAATTACGAGAATGCGCTTGATATTCTCCCACAGAAGTCCCCCTAAATGTGGCGCCTAGGCCATGAGGCGGCTGATCTCAACCTCATTGGGACTTCCACGCCGATCAGTAGGTCAATGGCTGGGATACTGGAATTTCACCCCGGCCGGAGCTGGCAAATCCGTTCTCATAACTGACTTTTTAGGCCGACTTTGCAGGCTGATATCTTAGCCCCCCTGTGGCTTAGAGCTTAAACCTATGTCGTGTGGTTTTTGATTCCCCTTCCCTGGATAAATGACGGTGCATTTACCCTGTCCATACATCTTTATAAGATCACACCTCAGCTCCTGCGCTCCAAGGAATGAAGTCCTAGCCTGCTCAACTTCTCCGCTCAGGCCCTCGAGTCCTGACAACGTCCTTGTAAATCTTCTCTGCATTCATTACAGATTAATGCTTAATTACTTGAATTTCTCCTGCTGTTTGGTGTCCAGTCTCCCTGTGAGCATAGTACCATCTTTCTTCATCTCATATGGAAGGTTTTTGTTCAGATTGATATTAAGTGCACTTGATGCTTGTTTTACATTTTAACAGTGACATTACATTGTGGTTCTGTTTTGTTGCAAGGTGAAAAATGTAACTGA